>NW_024881308.1:17539865-18160456 GCF_018691265.1 Tyto alba | reverse complement strand
TCGACAAAAAATTCCATCCTCGACAAAAGCAGCACAGCAGCTTCACTGCAAGAAAAACTAACGGAGGAAACACAACCGGCTGTTCCGGGGAGGCCACACAAAAAATTTCTGCCTGCCTGTTTTGCCAATCGACGGGCTAACTCAAAGGACACAGACACCAAGCTAAAGAAATAGGCTTATTTTACTTTCGTTTAAGCAGCGAAAGAATAAGCCAGGTAACGCACCTAGTCATTACTACATAAAGCTAGCTCTAGTGATTAAGAAAGATACATCCCAATTGCCTTCGTACTTTACCATCATCCAGATCCGTGCATCAGCTGGGGAGCCCCGTCACAGCGAAGGATCGGAGAGCCTTTCCCGGCAATTGGAAGTCCTAACGCAGTGCGTCCACTCGTAGGTAAGGTCTCCGTCTTTGCTGGGAGAGGGTCCGGCTTTATACAGTTGAACAAACAAGTCTATACAAAATGCACAGCAGATATCTGGTAGGTTGATATGCCTCACTCGGGCATGTCCAGATCTGGCCAGGATCCGGGCACGTCTGAGGAGTTACTCTTTTTCTGTACCTTTGGGATTTATAGTTACTTCTGTCGTTTACTGGTTGTTTCCAGGGATTGTTCATTTTCACGCTGATAAGATCTGGTTGCATGTTGCTGATAAGATGCTGGTGCTGGTCGGGGGATTCACTCAGAAGTCAACCTTGGTTTGAGGCCGATTGTTTGGCCCTTTTTTGTTTCACTGCCTTCAAAACGCCAGCCTGAGACAGACCTGCGCCCAAACACAGGCGACAAAAGTCGCCTCGCAGACCGGCCGGACCGGGGAGTAAAACCCAGACAGGGGACAGGAAAAGAAAAAATTTTTTGTCCCCAGCTCTTTTGGATTTTGGGATTTTTGGTTTTGTGTGGTTTGGGTTTTTTTTTTTGTTTTTTTTTTTTAATTTCTATTTTGTCTGTCTACTGCCTCTAAACAAGCTACACAACCTACAGCCCGTAAGGAAAAACAAAACATCAACCATTCAGCACTGCTACCACACTTTTAAACGCCACACAGCCGGCTACCACTCAAACCACCACGTGTTCTCCCCTTGGCCACCCTACCACCAAAACCGCCACAAGCATCAACCCTCCGTGATCCTCAGAAACATCAGGTATGGGGGCCTCAAAAAATCATCCTGCCTGAAAAAACTCCAGCCTGAGCTGACCTGCACCCACATCTAGATAACGATCCTTGCGTTGCACACCGGCCGGGACCAGGGAAAAACTACCCAGCAGGAGACGGGAAAAACAGAAGTTTATTCCCCTGACAGAGTTTTTCATTAAATCCAGTCTACGTAGTCAAATTGAGCCCCGCTACATCCTGGAAGAAAAGAGACGATAAATACTCTTACGCGGCTAGACACATGCTAAACGTACCGCTATTTCCACCTACCGCCAAAACCAACCCCCACTCTCCACCGGCCCATCCTTCCGCCCAACTGTCACGACAGGCAGTCACCCCCGGAATACTGTTCCTGGGGGACTCGAGCGCCTAGCCTGAGGAAATCCCGGCCCAAACCTGACCTTCACCACACGCTGACCGTGACCGTCACCCTCAGAGAGCATCTGCGACCGTGAAAATAAACCCCACCGGGGAGCAAAGACGTCACCCAGTTGGAGGATTTGTTTTCTTATGAAAACAAACCCTACAGTATACCCGTGAACTCTATTCCACCTATCCCTGGCTCCACACCCCGGCAGAGCAGCTCCAAGCCACACAGGACACACACAAAATACTAAAAACGACACAATTCAAAGATGACTAAACACTAAGCGATAATCACACCCAGAAGGGTATGCCGTAAGGCGAGAAGACTCGGAGGCCACGATGGTGACGCGAGGAGGCTATATGGCAGCCTACAAGAAGCAGTAAGTGGGACGGCCCCTTACGAGAAGCTACCGTCAAAACCGAGACGATGGGTATGCAAGAATATGGGCTTCAAGACCTAAGAACGTCGGGATACGGGAAAGAAGTCACCGGCAGGAACAACGGATGCCTAAATAAGCAGAGCTGACGCCAGAGCCCGCGACGACGCTGCGCAAAAGACTCCCGACTGGAAACTTCCAAGACCTACCCACGCTTTAAGCTTATAACGCAAGAATAAAAAAGCACCCGATCGGCAGCGTGCCGATGAAGATGGCGTTCGATACCCTAGGGATGGCGCCTGAGGCACGTGCCGTGCTCCTCGAGCCCAAAGAGATGTGAGGACATAGAGATCCGAGGAAGGACAAAAGACACGGTAGACAGAAGAAACAAAACTACACGTTGACACACGCAGAGGCTGGAACTGCCCTGCCCGGGACACGCTAACATCGAGGGGAAAAGTAATCTGTTCCCTTTACCTGACCGGAGGGCCCCGCTCCTGTGCAGCCTTCTCCCCGTGCTAACTTTCAAACACTTCCTGCAATTCCCAACTCGGCCCCTCCTCTCGGCCCCGTTCGCTCGACTTAGCTTTCAGAGGGACGGAGGTCCGATTCCATCCTCGACAAAAGCAGCACGGCAGCTAACTAGCACGTTCCTGCAGTTGCCGCCTTCCTCTTCACCTGCAAGAAAAAACAAACGGGAGAAACACAACCGGCCGTTGCATCGCGCTGCTCCGTGCCTACCTCTTCCACGACACCCCCCCGTACTCAGAAGCGTCGCGGGGTTCCACTCACGGCTCTTTGCAGAGTCAGATGGTGCAGCCGTCATCGCTGGCGTTACCTAAGATACCGAGAGACAAAGTTACCCTTGCGCTTCTAACGAGTCACCCACGATCCTCCTTGCGACTACCCCGGCTCGCTTCAAACGCTCATCCCATCCCAAAGGCGGCTCCCAAAGCACCTGCAAAAACAAGGCGAGCGCTTAACGGAGCGGTCACACGATACTTCCGTATTAGACACGACCTGGCTGACAACGGCCTCACCTTCTCACACTGTCCGTCTGCGTGCGGCTCGGCCCCTCCGCGGCCATCTGCGGCACCTACAAAAAACTCGAGGAAAGACACGTGCAGAGTTACCGCCTGAAACTGGGGTCTGCCCGCACCGATTCCCGTCTCCTGCTCCCTTACCTCGGCCCTTCACCTGCCCTGCCGCTGCCGTTTCCAGTTGTCACGTCAAGGCTCGCGTGCCACCTGTAACAACACGTACCGCAAGGGACGCTTCTACTTTCACCGACAATTTGATGCCTAAAATAAGAACTGCTACTTTAACCCCCCTAGTCGTGGCTCACCTTGCCCAAGCTGCCTCCGGTGCCAAATCCTACTTTGCTTGTGGCTCTCCATCTAAAAAACACAACAAAACACCACAAAACACACCACACACCGCTATCATCCCCTCCGATAGCACCGGTGCCATCTTCCCTCCCGCACCGCTCAGTGACCCACCTTCTCACAGCCCTCCGCTCACCTCCTCCGTCCTCTTTGGGGCGCATCTCCCTCGATCTGCATGTGAAACAGTTATGTGAGTCCCCGGATGCTTAACAAATCCGGAGGTGTCACTTCCGGCTAGGGATGCTAGCTGGCATCCAACTACAGCCTGTTGTTGAAAAAGAAAACCACGCGCCTCCGCCCAAAGCGTACGCTCCCACACCTACGAGCCTTAACACCTTTGAGATCCCATCTCATTTGCTACTGCTGGACAGCTGCTCCCACACCGCTCCAACAGTCTCCATAAAACGCTCTAGAAACGACCGTCCGCACAGCCTCTGGATGGCTACTATGAGGTGACCGCACATCTGTCGCCTAGGCGTCTAAGCGTATCAACATTTAAACCGTTGACTTCTACTGCTGTTCTACTTACTCCTGACTCTACACCCCCAGGCAGGGCAGCTCCGAGCCAAACAGGCACACGCATACACTAATGCTAAACGCTACGAAAGGTTTGATTCCAAGATAACCTCTAAGCGATAAGGACTCTCAGACAAGATACCATGTCAGGCGAGAAGACTAGAGGGCCACAACTGGGAGGCGAGGAGGCTATACGGCAGCCCCAGAAAGAGTCACACGTTATGGCCCGTTTATAGAAGCTACCGTCAAAACCGAGACGGTGGATGAGAAGTACGAGTCCGAATCCTAGGATGGAGGATGCAGGAAGACGTCACAGTCCGTGAAAATGGATGCCTAAGGAGCAGAGCTGATGCCGCAGCCGGCGATGATGATGCTGCACGAAAGACTCTCGACTGGAAACTTCCAAGACCTACCCACGCTTCAAGCTTATAACGCAAGAATAAAAAGCACACCGATCGGCAGCGTGCCGATGAAGATGGGCGTTCGATACCCTAGGGATGGCGCCCGAGGCGCGTGCCGTGCTCCTCGAGCACAAAGAGATGTGAGGACATTTAGAGCCGAGGAAGGACAGAGACACGGCAGACGGAAGAACAAACTACAAGATGACACCGCAGAGGCGGGAACTGCCCTGCCGGACACGCTAACATCGAGGGAAAAAGTAATCTGTTCCCTTTACCTGACCGGAGGGCCCCGCTCCTGTACAGCCTTCTCCCTATGCTAACTTCCAAACACTTCCCTGCAATTCCCAACCTCGTCCCCTCCTCTCGGCCCCGTTCGCTCGACTTAGCTTTCAGAGGGCCGGAGTCCATCTCGACAAAAAATTCCATCCTCGACAAAAGCAGCACAGCAGCTTCACCTGCAAGAAAAAACTAACGGGAGGAAACACAACCGGCTGTTCCGGGGAGGCCACACAAAAAAATTTCTGCCTGCCTGTTTTGCCAATCGACGGGGCTAACTCAAAGGACACAGACCACCAAGCTAAAGAATAGGCTTATTTTACTTTCGTTTAAAGCAGCAGAAAGAATAACCAGTAACGCACCTAGTCATTACTACATAAAGCTAGCTCTAGTGATTAAGAAAGATACATCACCAATTGCCTTCGTACTTTACCATCATCCAGATCCGTGCATCAGCTGGGGAGCCCCGTCACAGCGAAGGATCGGAGAGCCTTTCCCGGCAATTGGGAAGTCCTACGCAGTGCGTCCACTCGTAGTAGGTCTCCGTCTTGCTGGGAGGGTCCGGCTTTTATACAGTTTAACAAACAAGTCTATACAAAATGCACAGCAGATATCTGGTAGGTTGATATGCCTCACTCGGGCATGTCCAGATCTGGCCAGGATCCGGGCACGTCTGAGGAGTTACTCTTTTTCTGTACTTTGGGATTTATAGTTACTTCCTGTCGTTTACTGGTTGTTTCCAGGGATTGTTCCAGGGTTGCATTTTCACGCTGATAAGATGCTGGTTGCTGGTCGGGGGATTCACTCAGAAGTCAACCTTGTTTGAGGCCGATTGTGTGGCCCTTTTTTGTTTCACTGCCTTCAAAACGCCAGCCTGAGACAGACCTGCGCCCAACACAGGCGACAAATCCCTCGCAGACCGCCGGGACCGGGGAGTAAAAACCCAGCAGGGGACAGGAAAAGAAAAAATTTTTTGTCCCCGCTCTTTTGGGATTTTGGGATTTTTGGTTTTGTGTGGTTTGGGTTTTTTTTTTTTTTTTTTTTTAATTTCTATTTTGTCTGTCTACTGCCTCTAAACAAAGCTACACAACCTACAGCCCGTAAGGAAAAAACAAAACATCAACCATTCAGGCACTGCTACACACATTTAAACGCCACACAGCCGGCTACCACTCAAACCACCACGTGTTTCTCCCCTTGGCCACCCTACCACCAAAACCGCCACAAGCCATCACCCTCCGTGATCCTCAGAAACATCAGGGATGGGGGCCTCAAAAAAATCATCCTGCCTGAAAAAACTCCAGCCTGAGCCTGACCTGCACCCACATCTAGATACGATCCTTGCGTTGCACACCGGCGGGACCAGGGAAAAACTACCCAGCAGGAGACGGGAAAAACAGAAGTTTATTCCCCTGACAGAGTTTTTCATTAAATCCAGTCTACGTAGTCAATTGAGCCCCGCCTACATCCTGGAAGAAAAGAGACGACAAATACTCTTACGCGGCTAGACACATTCTAAACGTACCGCTATTCCACCTACCGCCAAAACCAACCCCCACTCTCCACCGGCCCATCCTTCCGCCCAACTGTCACGACAGGCAGTCACCCCCGGAATACTGTTCCTGGGGGACTCGAGCGCCTAGCCTGAGGAAATCCCGGCCCAAACCTGACCTTCACCCACACCTGACCGTGACCGTCACCCTCAGAGAGCATCTGCGACCGGGTGAAATAAACCCCACCGGGGAGCAAAGACGTCACCCAGTTGGAGGATTTGTTTTCTTATTGAAAACAAACCCATACAGTATACCCGTGAACTCTATTCCACCTATCCCTGGCTCCACACCCCCAGGCAGAGCAGCTCCAAGCCACAGACACACCAAAATACTAAAAACGACACAATTCAAAGATGACTAAACACTAAGCGATAAGCACACCCAGAAGGGTATGCCGTAAGGCGAGAAGACTCGGAGGGCCACGATGGTGACGCGAGGAGGCTATATGGCAGCCTACAAGAAGCAGTAAGTGGACGGCCCCTTACGAGAAGCTACCGTCAAAACCGAGACGATGGGTATGCAAGAAGATGGGCTTCAAGACCTAAGAACGTCGGGATACGGGAAAGAAGTCACCGGCAGGAACAACGGATGCCTAAATAGCAGAGCTGACGCCAGAGCCCGCGACGACGCTGCGCAAAAGACTCCCGACTGGAAACTTCCAAGGCCTACCCACGCTTTAAGCTTATAACGCAAGAATAAAAAGCACCCGATCGGCAGCGTGCCGATGAAGATGGGCGTTCGATACCCTAGGGATGGCGCCTGAGGCACGTGCCGTGCTCCTCGGCCCAAAGAGATGTGAGGACATAGAGATCCGAGGAAGGACAAAGACACGGTAGACAGAAGAAACAAAACTACACGTTGACACACGCAGAGGCTGGAACTGCCCTGCCCGGGACACGCTAACATCGAGGGAAAGTAATCTGTTCCCTTTACCTGACCGGAGGGCCCCGCTCCTGTGCAGCCTTCTCCCCGTGCTAACTTTCAAACATTCCTGCAATTCCCAACCTCGGCCCTCCTCTCGGCCCCGTTCGCTCGACTTAGCTTTCAGAGGGACGGAGGTCCGATTCCATCCTCGACAAAAGCAGCACGGCAGCTAACTAGCACGTTCCTGCAGTTGCCGCCTTCCTCTTCACCTGCAAGAAAAAACAAACGGGAGAAAACACAACCGGCCGTTGGCATCGCGCTGCTCCGTGCCTACCTCTTCCACGACACCCCCCCCGTACTCAGAAGCGTCGCGGGGTTCCACTCACGGCCTCTTTGCAGAGTCAGATGGTGCAGCCGTCATCGCTGGCGTTACCTAAGATACCGAGAGACAAAGTTACCCTTGCGCTTCTAACGAGTCACCCACGATCCTCCTTGCGACTACCCCGGCTCGCTTCAAACGCTCATCCCATCCCAAAGGCGGCTCCCAAAGCACCTGCAAAAACAAGGCGAGCGCTTAACGGAGCGGTCACACGATACTTCCGTATTAGACACCGACCTGGCTGACAACGGCCTCACCTTCTCACACTGTCCGTCTGCGTGCGGCTCGGCCCCTCCGCGGCCATCTGCGGGCACCTACAAAAAACTCGAGGAAAAGACACGTGCAGAGTTACCGCCTGAAACTGGGGTCTGCCCGCACCGATTCCCGTCTCCTGCTCCCTTACCTCGGCCCTTCACCTGCCCTGCCGCTGCCGTTTCCAGTGTCACGTCAAGGCTCGCGTGCCACCTGTAACACACGTACCGCAAGGGACGCTTCTACTTTCACCGACAATTTGATGCCTAAAATAAGAACTGCTACTTTAACCCCCCTAGTCGTGGCTCACCTTGCCCAAGCTGCCTCCGGTGCCAAAATCCTACTTTGCTTGTGGCTCTCCATCTAAAACAACAAACAAAAAACCCCACAAAACACACCACACACCGCTATCATCCCCTCCGATAGCACCGGTGCCATCTTCCCTCCCGCACCGCTCAGTGACCCACCTTCTCACAGCCCTCCGCTCACCTCCTCCGTCACTCTTTGGGGCGCATCTCCTCGATCTGCATGTGAAAACAGTTATGTGAGTCACCCGGATGCTTAACAAATCCGGAGGTGTCACTTCCGCTAGGGATGCTAGCTGGCATCCAACTACAGCCTGTTGTTGAAAAGAAAACCACGCGCCTCCCCCAAAGCGTACGCTCCCACACCTACGAGCCTTAACACCTTTGAGATCCCATCTCATTTGCTACTGCTGGACAGCTGCTCCCACACCGCTCCAACAGTCTCCATAAAACGCTCTAGAAACGACCGTCCGCACAGCCTCTGGATGGCTACTATGAGGTGACCGCACATCTGTCGCCTAGGCGGTCTAAGCGTATCAACATTTAAACCGTTGACTTCTACTGCTGTTCTACTTACTCCTGACTCTACACCCCCCAGGCAGGGCAGCTCGAGCCAAACAGGCACACGCATACACTAATGCTAAACGCTACGAAAGGTTTGATTCCAAGATAACCTCTAAGCGATAAGGACTCTCAGACAAGATACCATGTCAGGCGAGAAGACCTAGAGGGCCACAACTGGGAGGCGAGGAGGCTATACGGCAGCCCCAGAAAGAGTCACACGTTATGGCCCGTTATAAGAAGCTACCGTCAAAACCGAGACGGTGATGAGAAGTACGAGTCCGAATCCTAGGATGGAGGGATGCAGGGACGTCACAGTCCGTGAAAATGGATGCCTAAGGAGCAGAGCTGATGCCGCAGCCGGCGATGATGATGCTGCACGAAAGACTCTCGACTGGAAACTTCCAAGACCTACCCACGCTTCAAGCTTATAACGCAAGAATAAAAAAAGCACCCGATCGGCAGCGTGCGATGAAGATGGGCGTTCGATACCCTAGGGATGGCGCCCGAGGCGCGTGCCGTGCTCCTCGAGCACAAAGAGATGTGAGGACATTTAGAGCCGAGGAAGGACAGAGACACGGCAGACGGAAGAAACAAACTACAAGATGACACACGCAGAGGCGGGAACTGCCCTGCCCGGACACGCTAACATCGAGGGAAAAAGTAATCTGTTCCCTTTACCTGACCGGAGGGCCCCGCTCCTGTACAGCCTTCTCCCCTATGCTAACTTCCAAACACTTCCCTGCAATTCCCAACCTCGTCCCCTCCTCTCGGCCCCGTTCGCTCGACTTAGCTTTCAGAGGCCGGAGGTCCATCTCGACAAAAAATTCCATCCTCGACAAAAGCAGCACAGCAGCTTCACCTGCAAGAAAAAACTAACGGGAGGAAACACAACCGGCTGTTCCCGGGGAGGCCACACAAAAAAAATTTCTGCCTGCCTGTTTTGCCAATCGACGGGGCTAACTCAAAGGACACAGACACCAAGCTAAAGAAATAGGCTTATTTTACTTTCGTTTAAGCAGCAGAAAGAATAAGCCAGGTAACGCACCTAGTCATTACTACATAAAGCTAGCTCTAGTGATTAAGAAAGATACATCACCAATTGCCTTCGTACTTTACCATCATCCAGATCCGTGCATCAGCTGGGGAGCCCCGTCACAGCGAAGGATCGGAGAGCCTTTCCCGGCAATTGGGAAGTCCTACGCAGTGCGTCCACTCGTAGGTAAGGTCTCCGTCTTTGCTGGGAGAGGGTCCGGCTTTTATACAGTTTAACAAACAAGTCTATACAAAATGCACAGCAGATATCTGGTAGGTTGATATGCCTCACTCGGGCATGTCCAGATCTGGCCAGGATCCGGGCACGTCTGAGGAGTTACTCTTTTTCTGTACCTTTGGGATTTATAGTTACTTCCTGTCGTTACTGGTTGTTTCCAGGGATTGTGGGTTGCATTTTCACGCTGATAAGATGCTGGTTGCTGGTCGGGGGATTCACTCAGAAGTCAAGTTTGGTTTGAGGCCGATTGTTTGGCCCTTTTTTGTTTCACTGCCTTCAAAACGCCAGCCTGAGACAGACCTGCGCCCAAACAGGCGACAAATCGCCTCGCAGACCGGCCGGGACCGGGGAGTAAAAACCCAGACAGGGGACAGGAAAAGAAAAATTTTTTGTCCCCCAGCTCTTTTGGGATTTGGGATTTTTGGTTTTTGTGGTTTGGGTTTTGGTTTTTTTTTTTTTTTTTTAATTTCTATTTTGTCTGTCTACTGCCTCTAAACAAAGCTACACAACCTACAGCCCGTAAGGAAAAAACAAAACATCAACCATTCAGGCACTGCTACACACATTTTAAACGCCACACAGCCGGCTACCACTCAAACCACCACGTGTTCTCCCTTGGCCACCCTACCACCAAAACCGCCACAAGCCATCACCCTCCGTGATCCTCAGAAACATCAGGTATGGGGGCCTCAAAAAAATCATCCTGCCTGAAAAAACTCCAGCCTGAGCCTGACCTGCACCCACATCTAGATAACGATCCTTGCGTTGCACACCGGGGGACCAGGGAAAAACTACCCAGGCAGGAGACGGGAAAAACAGAAGTTTATTCCCCTGACAGAGTTTTTCATTAAATCCAGTCTACGTAGTCAAATTGAGCCCCGCCTACATCCTGGAAGAAAAGAGACGACAAATACTCTTACGCGGCTAGACACATTCTAAACGTACCGCTATTCCACCTACCGCCAAAACCAACCCCCACTCTCCACCGGCCCATCCTTCCGCCCAACTGTCACGACAGGCAGTCACCCCCGGAATACTGTTCCTGGGGGACTCGAGCGCCTAGCCTGAGGAAATCCCGGCCCAAACCTGACCTTCACCCACACGCTGACCGTGACCGTCACCCTCAGAGAGCATCTGCGACCGGGTGAAAATAAACCCACCGGGGAGGCAAGACGTCACCCAGTTGGAGGATTTGTTTTCTTATTGAAAACAAACCCATACAGTATACCCGTGAACTCTATTCCACCTATCCCTGGCTCCACACCCCCAGGCAGAGCAGCTCCAAGCCACACAGACACACACAAAATACTAAAAACGACACAATTCAAAGATGACTAAACACTAAGCGATAAGCACACCCAGAAGGGTATGCCGTAAGGCGAGAAGACTCGGAGGGCCACGATGGTGACGCGAGGAGGCTATATGGCAGCCTACAAGAAGCAGTAAGTGGGACGGCCCCTTACGAGAAGCTACCGTCAAAACCGAGACGATGGGTATGCAAGAAGATGGGCTTCAAGACCTAAGAACGTCGGGATACGGGAAAGAAGTCACCGGCAGGAACAACGGATGCCTAAATAGCAGAGCTGACGCCAGAGCCCGCGACGACGCTGCGCAAAAGACTCCCGACTGGAAACTTCCAAGACCTACCCACGCTTTAAGCTTATAACGCAAGAATAAAAAAGCACCCGATCGGCAGCGTGCCGATGAAGATGGGCGTTCGATACCCTAGGGATGGCGCCTGAGGCACGTGCCGTGCTCCTCGAGCCCAAAGAGATGTGAGGACATAGAGATCCGAGGAAGGACAAAGACACGGTAGACAGAAGAAACAAACTACACGTTGACACACGCAGAGGCTGGAACTGCCCTGCCCGGGACACGCTAACATCGAGGGGAAAAGTAATCTGTTCCCTTTACCTGACCGGAGGGCCCCGCTCCTGTGCAGCCTTCTCCCCGTGCTAACTTTCAAACACTTCCCTGCAATTCCAACCTCGGCCCCTCCTCTCGGCCCCGTTCGCTCGACTTAGCTTTCAGAGGGACGGAGGTCCGATTCCATCCTCGACAAAAGCAGCACGGCAGCTAACTAGCACTTCCTGCAGTTGCCGCCTTCCTCTTCACCTGCAAGAAAAAACAAACGGGAGAAAACACAACCGGCCGTTGGCATCGCGCTGCTCCGTGCCTACCTCTTCCACGACACCCCCCCCGTACTCAGAAGCGTCGCGGGGTTCCACTCACGGCTCTTTGCAGAGTCAGATGGTGCAGCCGTCATCGCTGGCGTTACCTAAGATACCGAGAGACAAAGTTACCCTTGCGCTTCTAACGAGTCACCCACGATCCTCCTTGCGACTACCCCGGCTCGCTTCAAACGCTCATCCCATCCCAAAGGCGGCTCCCAAAGCACCTGCAAAAACAAGGCGAGCGCTTAACGGAGCGGTCACACTACTTCCGTATTAGACACCGACCTGGCTGACAACGGCCTCACCTTCTCACACTGTCCGTCTGCGTGCGGCTCGGCCCCTCCGCGGCCATCTGCGGCACCTACAAAAAACTCGAGGAAAAGACACGTGCAGAGTTACCGCCTGAAACTGGGGTCTGCCCGCACCGATTCCCGTCCTGCTCCTTACCTCGGCCCTTCACCTGCCCTGCCGCTGCCGTTTCCAGTTGTCACGTCAAGGCTCGCGTGCCACCTGTAACACACGTACCGCAAGGGACGCTTCTACTTTCACCGACAATTTGATGCCTAAAATAAGAACTGCTACTTTAACCCCCCTAGTCGTGGCTCACCTTGCCCAAGCTGCCTCCGGTGCCAAAATCCTACTTTGCTTGTGGCTCTCCATCTAAAAAACAACAAACAAAAAACACCACAAAACACACCACACACCGCTATCATCCCCTCCGATAGCACCGGTGCCATCTTCCCTCCCGCACCGCTCAGTGACCCACCTTCTCACAGCCCTCCGCTCACCTCCTCCGTCACTCTTTGGGCGCATCTCCTCGATCTGCATGTGAAAACAGTTATGTGAGTCACCCGGATGCTTAACAAATCCGGAGGTGTCACTTCCGGCTAGGGATGCTAGCTGGCATCCAACTACAGCCTGTTGTTGAAAAGAAACCACGCGCCTCCGCCCAAAGCGTACGCTCCCACACCTACGAGCCTTAACACCTTTGAGATCCCATCTCATTTGCTACTGCTGGACAGCTGCTCCCACACCGCTCCAACAGTCTCCATAAAACGCTCTAGAAACGACCGTCCGCACAGCCTCTGGATGGCTACTATGAGGTGACCGCACATCTGTCGCCTAGGCGGTCTAAGCGTATCAACATTTAAACCGTTGACTTCTACTGCTGTTCTACTTACTCCTGACTCTACACCCCCCAGGCAGGGCAGCTCCGAGCCAAACAGGCACACGCATACACTAATGCTAAACGCTACGAAAGGTTTGATTCCAAGATAACCTCTAAGCGATAAGGACTCTCAGACAAGATACCATGTCAGGCGAGAAGACCTAGAGGGCCACAACTGGGAGGCGAGGAGGCTATACGGCAGCCCCAGAAAGAGTCACACGTTATGGCCCGTTATAAGAAGCTACCGTCAAAACCGAGACGGTGGATGAGAAGTACGAGTCCGAATCCTAGGATGGAGGGATGCAGGGAAGACGTCACAGTCCGTGAAAATGGATGCCTAAGGAGCAGAGCTGATGCGCAGCCGGCGATGATGATGCTGCACGAAAGACTCTCGACTGGAAACTTCCAAGACCTACCCACGCTTCAAGCTTATAACGCAAGAATAAAAAAGCACCCGATCGGCAGCGTGCCGATGAAGATGGGCGTTCGATACCCTAGGGATGGCGCCCGAGGCGCGTGCCGTGCTCCTCGAGCACAAAGAGATGTGAGGACATTTAGAGCCGAGGAAGGACAGAGACACGGCAGACGGAAGAAACAAACTACAAGATGACACACGCAGAGGCGGGAACTGCCCTGCCCGGGACACGCTAACATCGAGGGAAAAAGTAATCTGTTCCCTTTACCTGACCGGAGGGCCCCGCTCCTGTACAGCCTTCTCCCCTATGCTAACTTCCAAACACTTCCCTGCAATTCCCAACCTCGTCCCCTCCTCTCGGCCCCGTTCGCTCGACTTAGCTTTCAGAGGGCCGGAGGTCCATCTCGACAAAAAATTCCATCCTCGACAAAAGCAGCACAGCAGCTTCACCTGCAAGAAAAAACTAACGGGAGGAAACACAACCGGCTGTTCCCGGGGAGGCCACACAAAAAAATTTCTGCCTGCCTGTTTTGCCAATCGACGGGGCTAACTCAAAGGACACAGACACCAAGCTAAAGAAATAGGCTTATTTTACTTTCGTTTCAAGCAGCAGAAAGAATAAGCCAGGTAACGCACCTAGTCATTACTACATAAAGCTAGCTCTAGTGATTAAGAAAGATACATCACCAATTGCCTTCGTACTTTACCATCATCCAGATCCGTGCATCAGCTGGGGAGCCCCGTCACAGCGAAGGATCGGAGAGCCTTTCCCGGCAATTGGGAAGTCCTACGCAGTGCGTCCCTCGTAGGTAAGGTCTCCGTCTTTGCTGGGAGAGGGTCCGGCTTTTATACAGTTTAACAAACAAGTCTATACAAAATGCACAGCAGATATCTGGTAGGTTGATATGCCTCACTCGGGCATGTCCAGATCTGGCCAGGATCCGGGCACGTCTGAGGAGTTACTCTTTTTCTGTACCTTTGGGATTTATAGTTACTTCCTGTCGTTTACTGGTTTTGTTTCCCAGGGTTGCATTTCACGCTGATAAGATGCTGGTTGCTGGTCGGGGATTCACTCAGAAGTCAACCTTGGTTTGAGGCCGATTGTGTGGCCCTTTTTTGTTTCACTGCCTTCAAAACGCCAGCCTGAGACAGACCTGCGCCCAAACACAGGCGACAAAAGTCGCCTCGCAGACCGGCCGGGACCGGGGAGTAAAAACCCAGACAGGGGACAGGAAAAAAAAAATTTTTTGTCCCCAGCTCTTTTGGGATTTTGGGATTTTTGGTTTTGTGTGGTTTGGGTTTTTTTTTTTTTTTTTTTTTTTAATTTCTATTTTGTCTGTCTACTGCCTCTAAACAAAGCTACACAACCTACAGCCCGTAAGGAAAAACAAAACATCAACCATTCAGGCACTGCTACACACATTTTAAACGCCACACAGCCGGCTACCACTCAAACCACCACGTGTTCTCCCCCTTGGCCACCCTACCACCAAAACCGCCACAAGCCATCACCCTCCGTGATCCTCAGAAACATCAGGTATGGGGGCCTCAAAAAAATCATCCTGCCTGAAAAAACTCCAGCCTGAGCCTGACCTGCACCCACATCTAGATAACGATCCTTGCGTTGCACACCGGCCGGGACCAGGGAAAAACTACCCAGGCAGGAGACGGGAAAAAACAGAAGTTTATTCCCTGACAGAGTTTTTCATTAAATCCAGTCTACGTAGTCAAATTGAGCCCGCCTACATCCTGGAAGAAAAGAGACACAAATACTCTTACGCGGCTAGACACATTCTAAACGTACCGCTATTCCACCTACCGCCAAAACCAACCCCCACTCTCCACCGGCCCATCCTTCCGCCCAACTGTCACGACAGGCAGTCACCCCCGGAATACTGTTCCTGGGGGACTCGAGCGCCTAGCCTGAGGAAATCCCGGCCCAAACCTGACCTTCACCCACACGCTGACCGTGACCGTCACCCTCAGAGAGCATCTGCGACCGGGTGAAAAATAAACCCCACCGGGGAGGCAAAGACGTCACCCAGTTGGAGGATTTGTTTTCTATTGAAAACAAACCCATACAGTATACCCGTGAACTCTATTCCACCTATCCCTGGCTCCACACCCCCAGGCAGAGCAGCTCCAAGCCACACAGACACACACAAAATACTAAAAACGACACAATTCAAAGATGACTAAACACTAAGCGATAAGCACACCCAGAAGGGTATGCCGTAAGGCGAGAAGACTCGGAGGGCCACGATGGTGACGCGAGGAGGCTATATGGCAGCCTACAAGAAGCAGTAAGTGGGACGGCCCCTTACGAGAAGCTACCGTCAAAACCGAGACGATGGGTATGCAAGAAGATGGGCTTCAAGACCTAAGAACGTCGGGATACGGGAAAGAAGTCACCGGCAGGAACAACGGATGCCTAAATAGCAGAGCTGACGCCAGAGCCCGCGACGACGCTGCGCAAAAGACTCCCGACTGGAAACTTCCAAGACCTACCCACGCTTTAAGCTTATAACGCAAGAATAAAAAAGCACCCGATCGGCAGCGTGCCGATGAAGATGGGCGTTCGATACCCTAGGGATGGCGCCTGAGGCACGTGCCGTGCTCCTCGAGCCCAAAGAGATGTGAGGACATAGAGATCCGAGGAAGGACAAAGACACGGTAGACAGAAGAAACAAAACTACACGTTGACACACGCAGAGGCTGGAACTGCCCTGCCCGGGACACGCTAACATCGAGGGGAAAAGTAATCTGTTCCCTTTACCTGACCGGAGGGCCCCGCTCCTGTGCAGCCTTCTCCCCGTGCTAACTTTCAAACACTTCCCTGCAATTCCCAACCTCGGCCCTCCTCTCGGCCCCGTTCGCTCGACTTAGCTTTCAGAGGGACGGAGGTCCGATTCCATCCTCGACAAAAGCAGCACGGCAGCTAACTAGCACGTTCCTGCAGTTGCCGCCTTCCTCTTCACCTGCAAGAAAAACAAACGGGAGAAAACACAACCGGCCGTTGGCATCGCGCTGCTCCGTGCCTACCTCTTCCACGACACCCCCCCGTACTCAGAAGCGTCGCGGGGTTCCACTCACGGGCTCTTTGCAGAGTCAGATGGTGCAGCCGTCATCGCTGGCGTTACCTAAGATACCGAGAGACAAAGTTACCCTTGCGCTTCTAACGAGTCACCCACGATCCTCCTTGCGACTACCCCGGCTCGCTTCAAACGCTCATCCCATCCCAAAGGCGGCTCCCAAAGCACCTGCAAAAACAAGGCGAGCGCTTAACGGAGCGGTCACACGATACTTCCGTATTAGACACCGACCTGGCTGACAACGGCCTCACCTTCTCACACTGTCCGTCTGCGTGCGGCTCGGCCCCTCCGCGGCCATCTGCGGCACCTACAAAAAACTCGAGGAAAAGACACGTGCAGAGTTACCGCCTGAAACTGGGGTCTGCCCGCACCGATTCCCGTCTCCTGCTCCCTTACCTCGGCCCTTCACCTGCCCTGCCGCTGCCGTTTCCAGTTGTCACGTCAAGGCTCGCGTGCCACCTGTAACACACGTACCGCAAGGGACGCTTCTACTTTCACCGACAATTTGATGCCTAAAATAAGAACTGCTACTTTAACCCCCCTAGTCGTGGCTCACCTTGCCCAAGCTGCCTCCGGTGCCAAAATCCTACTTTGCTTGTGGCTCTCCATCTAAAAAACAACAAACAAAAAACACCACAAAACACACCACACACCGCTATCATCCCCTCCGATAGCACCGGTGCCATCTTCCCTCCCGCACCGCTCAGTGACCCACCTTCTCACAGCCCTCCGCTCACCTCCTCCGTCACTCTTTGGGGCGCATCTCCTCGATCTGCATGTGAAAACAGTTATGTGAGTCACCCGGATGCTTAACAAATCCGGAGGTGTCACTTCGGCTAGGGATGCTAGCTGGCATCCAACTACAGCCTGTTGTTGAAAAGAAAACCACGCGCCTCCGCCCAAAGCGTACGCTCCCACACCTACGAGCCTTAACACCTTTGAGATCCCATCTCATTTGCTACTGCTGGACAGCTGCTCCCACACCGCTCCAACAGTCTCCATAAAACGCTCTAGAAACGACCGTCCGCACAGCCTCTGGATGGCTACTATGAGGTGACCGCACATCTGTCGCCTAGGCGGTCTAAGCGTATCAACATTTAAACCGTTGACTTCTACTGCTGTTTCTACTTACTCCTGACTCTACACCCCCCAGGCAGGGCAGCTCCGAGCCAAACAGGCACACGCATACACTAATGCTAAACGCTACGAAAGGTTTGATTCCAAGATAACCTCTAAGCGATAAGGACTCTCAGACAAGATACCATGTCAGGCGAGAAGACCTAGAGGGCCACAACTGGGAGGCGAGGAGGCTATACGGCAGCCCCAGAAAGAGTCACACGTTATGGCCCGTTATAAGAAGCTACCGTCAAAACCGAGACGGTGGATGAGAAGTACGAGTCCGAATCCTAGGATGGAGGGATGCAGGGAAGACGTCACAGTCCGTGAAAATGGATGCCTAAGGAGCAGAGCTGATGCCGCAGCCGGCGATGATGATGCTGCACGAAAGACTCTCGACTGGAAACTTCCAAGACCTACCACGCTTCAAGCTTATAACGCAAGAATAAAAAGCACCCGATCGGCAGCGTGCCGATGAAGATGGGCGTTCGATACCCTAGGGATGGCGCCCGAGGCGCGTGCCGTGCTCCTCGAGCACAAAGAGATGTGAGGACATTTAGAGCCGAGGAAGGACAGAGACACGGCAGACGGAAGAAACAAACTACAAGATGACACACGCAGAGGCGGGAACTGCCCTGCCCGGGACACGCTAACATCGAGGGAAAAAGTAATCTGTTCCCTTACCTGACCGGAGGGCCCCGCTCCTGTACAGCCTTCTCCCCTATGCTAACTTCCAAACACTTCCCTGCAATTCCCAACCTCGTCCCCTCCTCTCGGCCCCGTTCGCTCGACTTAGCTTTCAGAGGGCCGGAGGTCCATCTCGACAAAAAATTCCATCCTCGACAAAAGCAGCACAGCAGCTTCACCTGCAAGAAAAAACTAACGGGAGGAAACACAACCGGCTGTTCCCGGGGAGGCCACACAAAAAATTTCTGCCTGCCTGTTTTGCCAATCGACGGGGCTAACTCAAAGGACACAGACACCAAGCTAAAGAAATAGGCTTATTTTACTTTCGTTTAAAGCAGCAGAAAGAATAAGCCAGGTAACGCACCTAGTCATTACTACATAAAGCTAGCTCTAGTGATTAAGAAAGATACATCACCAATTGCCTTCGTACTTTACCATCATCCAGATCCGTGCATCAGCTGGGGAGCCCCGTCACAGCGAAGGATCGGAGAGCCTTTCCCGGCAATTGGGAAGTCCTACGCAGTGCGTCCACTCGTAGGTAAGGTCTCCGTCTTTGCTGGGAGGGTCCGGCTTTTATACAGTTTAACAAACAAGTCTATACAAAATGCACAGCAGATATCTGGTAGGTTGATATGCCTCACTCGGGCATGTCCAGATCTGGCCAGGATCCGGGCACGTCTGAGGAGTTACTCTTTTTCTGTACCTTTGGGATTTATAGTTACTTCCTGTCGTTTACTGGTTGTTTCCAGGGATTGTTCCAGGGTTGCATTTTCACGCTGATAAGATGCTGGTTGCTGGTCGGGGGATTCACTCAGAAGTCAACCTTGGTTTGAGGCCGATTGTGTGGCCCTTTTTTGTTTCACTGCCTTCAAAACGCCAGCCTGAGACAGACCTGCGCCCAAACACAGGCGACAAAAGTCGCCTCGCAGACCGGCCGGGACCGGGGAGTAAAAACCAGACAGGGGACAGGAAAAGAAAAAATTTTTTGTCCCCCAGCTCTTTTGGGATTTGGGATTTTTTTGGTTTTGTGGTTTGGGTTTTTTTTTTTTTTTTTTTTTAATTTCTATTTTGTCTGTCTACTGCCTCTAAACAAAGCTACACAACCTACAGCCCGTAAGGAAAAACAAACATCAACCATTCAGGCACTGCTACACACATTTTAAACGCCACACAGCCGGCTACCACTCAAACCACCACGTGTTCTCCCCTTGGCCACCCTACCACCAAAACCGCCACAAGCCATCACCCTCCGTGATCCTCAGAAACATCAGGTATGGGGGCCTCAAAAAAATCATCCTGCCTGAAAAAACTCCAGCCTGAGCCTGACCTGCACCCACATCTAGATAACGATCCTTGCGTTGCACACCGGCCGGGACCAGGGAAAAACTACCCAGGCAGGAGACGGGAAAAACAGAAGTTTATTCCCCTGACAGAGTTTTTCATTAAATCCAGTCTACGTAGTCAAATTGAGCCCCGCCTACATCCTGGAAGAAAAGAGACGACAAATACTCTTACGCGGCTAGACACATTCTAAACGTACCGCTATTCCACCTACCGCCAAAACCAACCCCCACTCTCCACCGGCCCATCCTTCCGCCCAACTGTCACGACAGGCAGTCACCCCCGGAATACTGTTCCTGGGGGACTCGAGCGCCTAGCCTGAGGAAATCCCGGCCCAAACCTGACCTTCACCCACACGCTGACCGTGACCGTCACCCTCAGAGAGCATCTGCGACCGGGTGAAAATAAACCCCACCGGGAGGCAAAGACGTCACCCAGTTGGAGGATTTGTTTTCTTATTGAAAACAAACCCATACAGTATACCCGTGAACTCTATTCCACCTATCCCTGGCTCCACACCCCAGGCAGAGCAGCTCCAAGCCACACAGACACACACAAAATACTAAAAACGACACAATTCAAAGATGACTAAACACTAAGCGATAAGCACACCCAGAAGGGTATGCCGTAAGGCGAGAAGACTCGGAGGGCCACGATGGTGACGCGAGGAGGCTATATGGCAGCCTACAAGAAGCAGTAAGTGGGACGGCCCCTTACGAGAAGCTACCGTCAAAACCGAGACGATGGGTATGCAAGAAGATGGGCTTCAAGACCTAAGAACGTCGGGATACGGGAAAGAAGTCACCGGCAGGAACAACGGATGCCTAAATAGCAGAGCTGACGCCAGAGCCCGCGACGACGCTGCGCAAAAGACTCCCGACTGGAAACTTCCAAGGCCTACCCACGCTTTAAGCTTATAACGCAAGAATAAAAAAGCACCCGATCGGCAGCGTGCCGATGAAGATGGGCGTTCGATACCCTAGGGATGGCGCCTGAGGCACGTGCCGTGCTCCTCGAGCCCAAAGAGATGTGAGGACATAGAGATCCGAGGAAGGACAAAGACACGGTAGACAGAAGAAACAAAACTACACGTTGACACACGCAGAGGCTGGAACTGCCCTGCCCGGGACACGCTAACATCGAGGGGAAAAGTAATCTGTTCCCTTTACCTGACCGGAGGGCCCCGCTCCTGTGCAGCCTTCTCCCCGTGCTAACTTTCAAACACTTCCCTGCAATTCCCAACCTCGGCCCCTCCTCTCGGCCCCGTTCGCTCGACTTAGCTTTCAGAGGGACGGAGGTCCGATTCCATCCTCGACAAAAGCAGCACGGCAGCTAACTAGCACGTTCCTGCAGTTGCCGCCTTCCTCTTCACCTGCAAGAAAAAACAAACGGGAGAAAACACAACCGGCCGTTGGCATCGCGCTGCTCCGTGCCTACCTCTTCCACGACACCCCCCCCGTACTCAGAAGCGTCGCGGGGTTCCACTCACGGGCTCTTTGCAGAGTCAGATGGTGCAGCCGTCATCGCTGGCGTTACCTAAGATACCGAGAGACAAAGTTACCCTTGCGCTTCTAACGAGTCACCCACGATCCTCCTTGCGACTACCCCGGCTCGCTTCAAACGCTCATCCATCCCAAAGGCGGCTCCCAAAGCACCTGCAAAAACAAGGCGAGCGCTTAACGGAGCGGTCACACGATACTTCCGTATTAGACACCGACCTGGCTGACAACGGCCTCACCTTCTCACACTGTCCGTCTGCGTGCGGCTCGGCCCCTCCGCGGCCATCTGCGGCACCTACAAAAAACTCGAGGAAAAGACACGTGCAGAGTTACCGCCTGAAACTGGGGTCTGCCCGCACCGATTCCCGTCTCCTGCTCCCTTACCTCGGCCCTTCACCTGCCCTGCCGCTGCCGTTTCCAGTTGTCACGTCAAGGCTCGGTGCCACCTGTAACACACGTACCGCAAGGGACGCTTCTACTTTCACCGACAATTTGATGCCTAAAATAAGAACTGCTACTTTAACCCCCCTAGTCGTGGCTCACCTTGCCCAAGCTGCCTCCGGTGCCAAAATCCTACTTTGCTTGTGGCTCTCCATCTAAAAAACAACAAACAAAAAACACCACAAAACACACCACACACCGCTATCATCCCCTCCGATAGCACCGGTGCCATCTTCCCCCCGCACCGCTCAGTGACCCACCTTCTCACAGCCCTCCGCTCACCTCCTCCGTCACTCTTTGGGGCGCATCTCCTCGATCTGCATGTGAAAACAGTTATGTGAGTCACCCGGATGCTTAACAAATCCGGAGGTGTCACTTCCGGCTAGGGATGCTAGCTGGCATCCAACTACAGCCTGTTGTTGAAAAGAAAACCACGCGCCTCCGCCCAAAGCGTACGCTCCCACACCTACGAGCCTTAACACCTTTGAGATCCCATCTCATTTGCTACTGCTGGACAGCTGCTCCCACACCGCTCCAACAGTCTCCATAAAACGCTCTAGAAACGACCGTCCGCACAGCCTCTGGATGGCTACTATGAGGTGACCGCACATCTGTCGCCTAGGCGGTCTAAGCGTATCAACATTTAAACCGTTGACTTCTACTGCTGTTCTACTTACTCCTGACTCTACACCCCCCAGGCAGGGCAGCTCCGAGCCAAACAGGCACACGCATACACTAATGCTAAACGCTACGAAAGGTTTGATTCCAAGATAACCTCTAAGCGATAAGGACTCTCAGACAAGATACCATGTCAGGCGAGAAGACCTAGAGGGCCACAACTGGGAGGCGAGGAGGCTATACGGCAGCCCCAGAAAGAGTCACACGTTATGGCCCGTTATAAGAAGCTACCGTCAAAACCGAGACGGTGGATGAGAAGTACGAGTCCGAATCCTAGGATGGAGGGATGCAGGGAAGACGTCACAGTCCGTGAAAATGGATGCCTAAGGAGCAGAGCTGATGCCGCAGCCGGCGATGATGATGCTGCACGAAAGACTCTCGACTGGAAACTTCCAAGACCTACCCACGCTTCAAGCTTATAACGCAAGAATAAAAAGCACCCGATCGGCAGCGTGCCGATGAAGATGGGCGTTCGATACCCTAGGGATGGCGCCCGAGGCGCGTGCCGTGCTCCTCGAGCACAAAGAGATGTGAGGACATTTAGAGCCGAGGAAGGACAGAGACACGGCAGACGGAAGAAACAAACTACAAGATGACACACGCAGAGGCGGGAACTGCCCTGCCCGGGACACGCTAACATCGAGGGAAAAAGTAAACTGTTCCCTTTACCTGACCGGAGGGCCCCGCTCCTGTACAGCCTTCTCCCCTATGCTAACTTCCAAACACTTCCCTGCAATTCCCAACCTCGTCCCCTCCTCTCGGCCCCGTTCGCTCGACTTAGCTTTCAGAGGGCCGGAGGTCCATCTCGACAAAAAATTCCATCCTCGACAAAAGCAGCACAGCAGCTTCACCTGCAAGAAAAAACTAACGGGAGGAAACACAACCGGCTGTTCCCGGGGAGGCCACACAAAAAAATTTCTGCCTGCCTGTTTTGCCAATCGACGGGGCTAACTCAAAGGACACAGACACCAAGCTAAAGAAATAGGCTTATTTTACTTTCGTTTCAAGCAGCAGAAAGAATAAGCCAGGTAACGCACCTAGTCATTACTACATAAAGCTAGCTCTAGTGATTAAGAAAGATACATCACCAATTGCCTTCGTACTTTACCATCATCCAGATCCGTGCATCAGCTGGGGAGCCCAGTCACAGCGAAGGATCGGAGAGCCTTTCCCGGCAATTGGGAAGTCCTACGCAGTGCGTCCACTCGTAGGTAAGGTCTCCGTCTTTGCTGGGAGAGGGTCCGGCTTTTATACAGTTTAACAAACAAGTCTATACAAAATGCACAGCAGATATCCGGTAGGTTGATATGCCTCACTCGGGCATGTCCAGATCTGGCCAGGATCCGGGCACGTCTGAGGAGTTACTCTTTTTCTGTACCTTTGGGATTTATAGTTACTTCCTGTCGTTTACTGGTTGTTTCCAGGGATTGTTCCCAGGGTTGCATTTTCACGCTGATAAGATGCTGGCTGCTGGTCGGGGGATTCACTCAGAAGTCAACCTTGGTTTGAGGCCGATTGTGTGGCCCTTTTTTGTTTCACTGCCTTCAAAACGCCAGCCTGAGACAGACCTGCGCCCAAACACAGGCGACAAAAGTCGCCTCGCAGACCGGCCGGGACCGGGGAGTAAAAACCCAGACAGGGGACAGGAAAAGAAAAAATTTTTTGTCCCCCAGCTCTTTTGGGATTTTGGGATTTTTGGTTTTGTGTGGTTGGGTTTTTTTTTTTTTTTTTTTTTTAATTTCTATTTTGTCTGTCTACTGCCTCTAAACAAAGCTACACAACCTACAGCCCGTAAGGAAAAAACAAAACATCAACCATTCAGGCACTGCTACACACATTTTAAACGCCACACAGCTGGCTACCACTCAAACCACCACGTGTTCTCCCCTTGGCCACCCTACCACCAAAACCGCCACAAGCCATCACCCTCCGTGATCCTCAGAAACATCAGGTATGGGGGCCTCAAAAAAATCATCCTGCCTGAAAAAACTCCAGCCTGAGCCTGACCTGCACCCACATCTAGATAACGATCCTTGCGTTGCACACCGGCCGGGACCAGGGAAAAACTACCCAGGCAGGAGACGGGAAAAACAGAAGTTTATTCCCCTGACAGAGTTTTTCATTAAATCCAGTCTACGTAGTCAAATTGAGCCCCGCCTACATCCTGGAAGAAAAGAGACGACAAATACTCTTACGCGGCTAGACACATTCTAAACGTTCCGCTATTCCACCTACCGCCAAAACCAACCCCCACTCTCCACCGGCCCATCCTTCCGCCCAACTGTCACGACAGGCAGTCACCCCCGGAATACTGTTCCTGGGGGACTCGAGCGCCTAGCCTGAGGAAATCCCGGCCCAAACCTGACCTTCACCCACACGCTGACCGTGACCGTCACCCTCAGAGAGCATCTGCGACCGGGTGAAAATAAACCCCACCGGGGAGGCAAAGACGTCACCCAGTTGGAGGATTTGTTTTCTTATTGAAAACAAACCCATACAGTATACCCGTGAACTCTATTCCACCTATCCCTGGCTCCACACCCCCAGGCAGAGCAGCTCCAAGCCACACAGACACACACAAAATACTAAAAACGACACAATTCAAAGATGACTAAACACTAAGCGATAAGCACACCCAGAAGGGTATGCCGTAAGGCGAGAAGACTCGGAGGGCCACGATGGTGACGCGAGGAGGCTATATGGCAGCCTACAAGAAGCAGTAAGTGGGACGGCCCCTTACGAGAAGCTACCGTCAAAACCGAGACGATGGGTATGCAAGAAGATGGGCTTCAAGACCTAAGAACGTCGGGATACGGGAAAGAAGTCACCGGCAGGAACAACGGATGCCTAAATAGCAGAGCTGACGCCAGAGCCCGCGACGACGCTGCGCAAAAGACTCCCGACTGGAAACTTCCAAGACCTACCCACGCTTTAAGCTTATAACGCAAGAATAAAAAAGCACCCGATCGGCAGCGTGCCGATGAAGATGGGCGTTCGATACCCTAGGGATGGCGCCTGAGGCACGTGCCGTGCTCCTCGAGCCCAAAGAGATGTGAGGACATAGAGATCCGAGGAAGGACAAAGACACGGTAGACAGAAGAAACAAAACTACACGTTGACACACGCAGAGGCTGGAACTGCCCTGCCCGGGACACGCTAACATCGAGGGGAAAAGTAATCTGTTCCCTTTACCTGACCGGAGGGCCCCGCTCCTGTGCAGCCTTCTCCCCGTGCTAACTTTCAAACACTTCCCTGCAATTCCCAACCTCGGCCCCTCCTCTCGGCCCCGTTCGCTCGACTTAGCTTTCAGAGGGACGGAGGTCCGATTCCATCCTCGACAAAAGCAGCACGGCAGCTAACTAGCACTTTCCTGCAGTTGCCGCCTTCCTCTTCACCTGCAAGAAAAAACAAACGGGAGAAAACACAACCGGCCGTTGGCATCGCGCTGCTCCGTGCCTACCTCTTCCACGACACCCCCCCGTACTCAGAAGCGTCGCGGGGTTCCACTCACGGGCTCTTTGCAGAGTCAGATGGTGCAGCCGTCATCGCTGGCGTTACCTAAGATACCGAGAGACAAAGTTACCCTTGCGCTTCTAACGAGTCACCCACGATCCTCCTTGCGACTACCCCGGCTCGCTTCAAACGCTCATCCGATCCCAAAGGCGGCTCCCAAAGCACCTGCAAAAACAAGGCGAGCGCTTAACGGAGCGGTCACACGATACTTCCGTATTAGACACCGACCTGGCTGACAACGGCCTCACCTTCTCACACTGTCCGTCTGCGTGCGGCTCGGCCCCTCCGCGGCCATCTGCGGCACCTACAAAAAACTCGAGGAAAAGACACGTGCAGAGTTACCGCCTGAAACTGGGGTCTGCCCGCACCGATTCCCGTCTCCTGCTCCCTTACCTCGGCCCTTCACCTGCCCTGCCGCTGCCGTTTCCAGTTGTCACGTCAAGGCTCGCGTGCCACCTGTAACACACGTACCGCAAGGGACGCTTCTACTTTCACCGACAATTTGATGCCTAAAATAAGAACTGCTACTTTAACCCCCCTAGTCGTGGCTCACCTTGCCCAAGCTGCCTCCGGTGCCAAAATCCTACTTTGCTTGTGGCTCTCCATCTAAAAAACAACAAACAAAAAACACCACAAAACACACCACACACCGCTATCATCCCCTCCGATAGCACCGGTGCCATCTTCCCTCCCGCACCGCTCAGTGACCCACCTTCTCACAGCCCTCCGCTCACCTCCTCCGTCACTCTTTGGGGCGCATCTCCTCGATCTGCATGTGAAAACAGTTATGTGAGTCACCCGGATGCTTAACAAATCCGGAGGTGTCACTTCCGGCTAGGGATGCTAGCTGGCATCCAACTACAGCCTGTTGTTGAAAAGAAAACCACGCGCCTCCGCCCAAAGCGTACGCTCCCACACCTACGAGCCTTAACACCTTTGAGATCCCATCTCATTTGCTACTGCTGGACAGCTGCTCCCACACCGCTCCAACAGTCTCCATAAAACGCTCTAGAAACGACCGTCCGCACAGCCTCTGGATGGCTACTATGAGGTGACCGCACATCTGTCGCCTAGGCGGTCTAAGCGTATCAACATTTAAACCGTTGACTTCTACTGCTGTTCTACTTACTCCTGACTCTACACCCCCCAGGCAGGGCAGCTCCGAGCCAAACAGGCACACGCATACACTAATGCTAAACGCTACGAAAGGTTTGATTCCAAGATAACCTCTAAGCGATAAGGACTCTCAGACAAGATACCATGTCAGGCGAGAAGACCTAGAGGGCCACAACTGGGAGGCGAGGAGGCTATACGGCAGCCCCAGAAAGAGTCACACGTTATGGCCCGTTATAAGAAGCTACCGTCAAAACCGAGACGGTGGATGAGAAGTACGAGTCCGAATCCTAGGATGGAGGGATGCAGGGAAGACGTCACAGTCCGTGAAAATGGATGCCTAAGGAGCAGAGCTGATGCCGCAGCCGGCGATGATGATGCTGCACGAAAGACTCTCGACTGGAAACTTCCAAGACCTACCCACGCTTCAAGCTTATAACGCAAGAATAAAAAAGCACCCGATCGGCAGCGTGCCGATGAAGATGGGCGTTCGATACCCTAGGGATGGCGCCCGAGGCGCGTGCCGTGCTCCTCGAGCACAAAGAGATGTGAGGACATTTAGAGCCGAGGAAGGACAGAGACACGGCAGACGGAAGAAACAAACTACAAGATGACACACGCAGAGGCGGGAACTGCCCTGCCCGGGACACGCTAACATCGAGGGAAAAAGTAATCTGTTCCCTTTACCTGACCGGAGGGCCCCGCTCCTGTACAGCCTTCTCCCCTATGCTAACTTCCAAACACTTCCCTGCAATTCCCAACCTCGTCCCCTCCTCTCGGCCCCGTTCGCTCGACTTAGCTTTCAGAGGGCCGGAGGTCCATCTCGACAAAAAATTCCATCCTCGACAAAAGCAGCACAGCAGCTTCACCTGCAAGAAAAAACTAACGGGAGGAAACACAACCGGCTGTTCCCGGGGAGGCCACACAAAAAAATTTCTGCCTGCCTGTTTTGCCAATCGACGGGGCTAACTCAAAGGACACAGACACCAAGCTAAAGAAATAGGCTTATTTTACTTTCGTTTCAAGCAGCAGAAAGAATAAGCCAGGTAACGCACCTAGTCATTACTACATAAAGCTAGCTCTAGTGATTAAGAAAGATACATCACCAATTGCCTTCGTACTTTACCATCATCCAGATCCGTGCATCAGCTGGGGAGCCCCGTCACAGCGAAGGATCGGAGAGCCTTTCCCGGCAATTGGGAAGTCCTACGCAGTGCGTCCACTCGTAGGTAAGGTCTCCGTCTTTGCTGGGAGAGGGTCCGGCTTTTATACAGTTTAACAAACAAGTCTATACAAAATGCACAGCAGATATCTGGTAGGTTGATATGCCTCACTCGGGCATGTCCAGATCTGGCCAGGATCCGGGCACGTCTGAGGAGTTACTCTTTTTCTGTACCTTTGGGATTTATAGTTACTTCCTGTCGTTTACTGGTTGTTTCCAGGGATTGTTCCCAGGGTTGCATTTTCACGCTGATAAGATGCTGGTTGCTGGTCGGGGGATTCACTCAGAAGTCAACCTTGGTTTGAGGCCGATTGTGTGGCCCTTTTTTGTTTCACTGCCTTCAAAACGCCAGCCTGAGACAGACCTGCGCCCAAACACAGGCGACAAAAGTCGCCTCGCAGACCGGCCGGGACCGGGGAGTAAAAACCCAGACAGGGGACAGGAAAAGAAAAAATTTTTTGTCCCCCAGCTCTTTTGGGATTTTTGGTTTTGTGTGGTTTGGGTTTTTTTTTTTTTTTTTTTTTTTAATTTCTATTTTGTCTGTCTACTGCCTCTAAACAAAGCTACACAACCTACAGCCCGTAAGGAAAAAACAAAACATCAACCATTCAGGCACTGCTACACACATTTTAAACGCCACACAGCCGGCTACCACTCAAACCACCACGTGTTCTCCCCTTGGCCACCCTACCACCAAAACCGCCACAAGCCATCACCCTCCGTGATCCTCAGAAACATCAGGTATGGGGGCCTCAAAAAAATCATCCTGCCTGAAAAAACTCCAGCCTGAGCCTGACCTGCACCCACATCTAGATAACGATCCTTGCGTTGCACACCGGTCGGGACCAGGGAAAAACTACCCAGGCAGGAGACGGGAAAAACAGAAGTTTATTCCCCTGACAGAGTTTTTCATTAAATCCAGTCTACGTAGTCAAATTGAGCCCCGCCTACATCCTGGAAGAAAAGAGACGACAAATACTCTTACGCGGCTAGACACATTCTAAACGTTCCGCTATTCCACCTACCGCCAAAACCAACCCCCACTCTCCACCGGCCCATCCTTCCGCCCAACTGTCACGACAGGCAGTCACCCCCGGAATACTGTTCCTGGGGGACTCGAGCGCCTAGCCTGAGGAAATCCCGGCCCAAACCTGACCTTCACCCACACGCTGACCGTGACCGTCACCCTCAGAGAGCATCTGCGACCGGGTGAAAATAAACCCCACCGGGGAGGCAAAGACGTCACCCAGTTGGAGGATTTGTTTTCTTATTGAAAACAAACCCATACAGTATACCCGTGAACTCTATTCCACCTATCCCTGGCTCCACACCCCCAGGCAGAGCAGCTCCAAGCCACACAGACACACACAAAATACTAAAAACGACACAATTCAAAGATGACTAAACACTAAGCGATAAGCACACCCAGAAGGGTATGCCGTAAGGCGAGAAGACTCGGAGGGCCACGATGGTGACGCGAGGAGGCTATATGGCAGCCTACAAGAAGCAGTAAGTGGGACGGCCCCTTACGAGAAGCTACCGTCAAAACCGAGACGATGGGTATGCAAGAAGATGGGC
This sequence comes from Tyto alba, assembly GCF_018691265.1. Classification (NCBI taxonomy): domain Eukaryota; kingdom Metazoa; phylum Chordata; class Aves; order Strigiformes; family Tytonidae; genus Tyto; species Tyto alba. The sequence continues at coordinate 18,130,756 of NW_024881308.1, read as the reverse complement.
TTCAAGACCTAAGAACGTCGGGATACGGGAAAGAAGTCACCGGCAGGAACAACGGATGCCTAAATAGCAGAGCTGACGCCAGAGCCCGCGACGACGCTGCGCAAAAGACTCCCGACTGGAAACTTCCAAGACCTACCCACGCTTTAAGCTTATAACGCAAGAATAAAAAAGCACCCGATCGGCAGCGTGCCGATGAAGATGGGCGTTCGATACCCTAGGGATGGCGCCTGAGGCACGTGCCGTGCTCCTCGAGCCCAAAGAGATGTGAGGACATAGAGATCCGAGGAAGGACAAAGACACGGTAGACAGAAGAAACAAAACTACACGTTGACACACGCAGAGGCTGGAACTGCCCTGCCCGGGACACGCTAACATCGAGGGGAAAAGTAATCTGTTCCCTTTACCTGACCGGAGGGCCCCGCTCCTGTGCAGCCTTCTCCCCGTGCTAACTTTCAAACACTTCCCTGCAATTCCCAACCTCGGCCCCTCCTCTCGGCCCCGTTCGCTCGACTTAGCTTTCAGAGGGACGGAGGTCCGATTCCATCCTCGACAAAAGCAGCACGGCAGCTAACTAGCACGTTCCTGCAGTTGCCGCCTTCCTCTTCACCTGCAAGAAAAAACAAACGGGAGAAAACACAACCGGCCGTTGGCATCGCGCTGCTCCGTGCCTACCTCTTCCACGACACCCCCCCCGTACTCAGAAGCGTCGCGGGGTTCCACTCACGGGCTCTTTGCAGAGTCAGATGGTGCAGCCGTCATCGCTGGCGTTACCTAAGATACCGAGAGACAAAGTTACCCTTGCGCTTCTAACGAGTCACCCACGATCCTCCTTGCGACTACCCCGGCTCGCTTCAAACGCTCATCCGATCCCAAAGGCGGCTCCCAAAGCACCTGCAAAAACAAGGCGAGCGCTTAACGGAGCGGTCACACGATACTTCCGTATTAGACACCGACCTGGCTGACAACGGCCTCACCTTCTCACACTGTCCGTCTGCGTGCGGCTCGGCCCCTCCGCGGCCATCTGCGGCACCTACAAAAAACTCGAGGAAAAGACACGTGCAGAGTTACCGCCTGAAACTGGGGTCTGCCCGCACCGATTCCCGTCTCCTGCTCCCTTACCTCGGCCCTTCACCTGCCCTGCCGCTGCCGTTTCCAGTTGTCACGTCAAGGCTCGCGTGCCACCTGTAACACACGTACCGCAAGGGACGCTTCTACTTTCACCGACAATTTGATGCCTAAAATAAGAACTGCTACTTTAACCCCCCTAGTCGTGGCTCACCTTGCCCAAGCTGCCTCCGGTGCCAAAATCCTACTTTGCTTGTGGCTCTCCATCTAAAAAACAACAAACAAAAAACACCACAAAACACACCACACACCGCTATCATCCCCTCCGATAGCACCGGTGCCATCTTCCCTCCCGCACCGCTCAGTGACCCACCTTCTCACAGCCCTCCGCTCACCTCCTCCGTCACTCTTTGGGGCGCATCTCCTCGATCTGCATGTGAAAACAGTTATGTGAGTCACCCGGATGCTTAACAAATCCGGAGGTGTCACTTCCGGCTAGGGATGCTAGCTGGCATCCAACTACAGCCTGTTGTTGAAAAGAAAACCACGCGCCTCCGCCCAAAGCGTACGCTCCCACACCTACGAGCCTTAACACCTTTGAGATCCCATCTCATTTGCTACTGCTGGACAGCTGCTCCCACACCGCTCCAACAGTCTCCATAAAACGCTCTAGAAACGACCGTCCGCACAGCCTCTGGATGGCTACTATGAGGTGACCGCACATCTGTCGCCTAGGCGGTCTAAGCGTATCAACATTTAAACCGTTGACTTCTACTGCTGTTCTACTTACTCCTGACTCTACACCCCCCAGGCAGGGCAGCTCCGAGCCAAACAGGCACACGCATACACTAATGCTAAACGCTACGAAAGGTTTGATTCCAAGATAACCTCTAAGCGATAAGGACTCTCAGACAAGATACCATGTCAGGCGAGAAGACCTAGAGGGCCACAACTGGGAGGCGAGGAGGCTATACGGCAGCCCCAGAAAGAGTCACACGTTATGGCCCGTTATAAGAAGCTACCGTCAAAACCGAGACGGTGGATGAGAAGTACGAGTCCGAATCCTAGGATGGAGGGATGCAGGGAAGACGTCACAGTCCGTGAAAATGGATGCCTAAGGAGCAGAGCTGATGCCGCAGCCGGCGATGATGATGCTGCACGAAAGACTCTCGACTGGAAACTTCCAAGACCTACCCACGCTTCAAGCTTATAACGCAAGAATAAAAAAGCACCCGATCGGCAGCGTGCCGATGAAGATGGGCGTTCGATACCCTAGGGATGGCGCCCGAGGCGCGTGCCGTGCTCCTCGAGCACAAAGAGATGTGAGGACATTTAGAGCCGAGGAAGGACAGAGACACGGCAGACGGAAGAAACAAACTACAAGATGACACACGCAGAGGCGGGAACTGCCCTGCCCGGGACACGCTAACATCGAGGGAAAAAGTAATCTGTTCCCTTTACCTGACCGGAGGGCCCCGCTCCTGTACAGCCTTCTCCCCTATGCTAACTTCCAAACACTTCCCTGCAATTCCCAACCTCGTCCCCTCCTCTCGGCCCCGTTCGCTCGACTTAGCTTTCAGAGGGCCGGAGGTCCATCTCGACAAAAAATTCCATCCTCGACAAAAGCAGCACAGCAGCTTCACCTGCAAGAAAAAACTAACGGGAGGAAACACAACCGGCTGTTCCCGGGGAGGCCACACAAAAAAATTTCTGCCTGCCTGTTTTGCCAATCGACGGGGCTAACTCAAAGGACACAGACACCAAGCTAAAGAAATAGGCTTATTTTACTTTCGTTTCAAGCAGCAGAAAGAATAAGCCAGGTAACGCACCTAGTCATTACTACATAAAGCTAGCTCTAGTGATTAAGAAAGATACATCACCAATTGCCTTCGTACTTTACCATCATCCAGATCCGTGCATCAGCTGGGGAGCCCCGTCACAGCGAAGGATCGGAGAGCCTTTCCCGGCAATTGGGAAGTCCTACGCAGTGCGTCCACTCGTAGGTAAGGTCTCCGTCTTTGCTGGGAGAGGGTCCGGCTTTTATACAGTTTAACAAACAAGTCTATACAAAATGCACAGGAGATATCCGGTAGGTTGATATGCCTCACTCGGGCATGTCCAGATCTGGCCAGGATCCGGGCACGTCTGAGGAGTTACTCTTTTTCTGTACCTTTGGGATTTATAGTTACTTCCTGTCGTTTACTGGTTGTTTCCAGGGATTGTTCCCAGGGTTGCATTTTCACGCTGATAAGATGCTGGCTGCTGGTCGGGGGATTCACTCAGAAGTCAACCTTGGTTTGAGGCCGATTGTGTGGCCCTTTTTTGTTTCACTGCCTTCAAAACGCCAGCCTGAGACAGACCTGCGCCCAAACACAGGCGACAAAAGTCGCCTCGCAGACCGGCCGGGACCGGGGAGTAAAAACCCAGACAGGGGACAGGAAAAGAAAAAATTTTTTGTCCCCCAGCTCTTTTGGGATTTTGGGATTTTTGGTTTTGTGTGGTTTGGGTTTTTTTTTTTTTTTTGTTTTGTTTTTTTTTTTTAATTTCTATTTTGTCTGTCTACTGCCTCTAAACAAAGCTACACTACCTACAGCCCGTAAGGAAAAAACAAAACATCAACCATTCAGGCACTGCTACACACATTTTAAACGCCACACAGCCGGCTACCACTCAAACCACCACGTGTTCTCCCCTTGGCCACCCTACCACCAAAACCGCCACAAGCCATCACCCTCCGTGATCCTCAGAAACATCAGGTATGGGGGCCTCAAAAAAATCATCCTGCCTGAAAAAACTCCAGCCTGAGCCTGACCTGCACCCACATCTAGATAACGATCCTTGCGTTGCACACCGGCCGGGACCAGGGAAAAACTACCCAGGCAGGAGACGGGAAAAACAGAAGTTTATTCCCCTGACAGAGTTTTTCATTAAATCCAGTCTACGTAGTCAAATTGAGCCCCGCCTACATCCTGGAAGAAAAGAGACGACAAATACTCTTACGCGGCTAGACACATTCTAAACGTTCCGCTATTCCACCTACCGCCAAAACCAACCCCCACTCTCCACCGGCCCATCCTTCCGCCCAACTGTCACGACAGGCAGTCACCCCCGGAATACTGTTCCTGGGGGACTCGAGCGCCTAGCCTGAGGAAATCCCGGCCCAAACCTGACCTTCACCCACACGCTGACCGTGACCGTCACCCTCAGAGAGCATCTGCGACCGGGTGAAAATAAACCCCACCGGGGAGGCAAAGACGTCACCCAGTTGGAGGATTTGTTTTCTTATTGAAAACAAACCCATACAGTATACCCGTGAACTCTATTCCACCTATCCCTGGCTCCACACCCCCAGGCAGAGCAGCTCCAAGCCACACAGACACACACAAAATACTAAAAACGACACAATTCAAAGATGACTAAACACTAAGCGATAAGCACACCCAGAAGGGTATGCCGTAAGGCGAGAAGACTCGGAGGGCCACGATGGTGACGCGAGGAGGCTATATGGCAGCCTACAAGAAGCAGTAAGTGGGACGGCCCCTTACGAGAAGCTACCGTCAAAACCGAGACGATGGGTATGCAAGAAGATGGGCTTCAAGACCTAAGAACGTCGGGATACGGGAAAGAAGTCACCGGCAGGAACAACGGATGCCTAAATAGCAGAGCTGACGCCAGAGCCCGCGACGACGCTGCGCAAAAGACTCCCGACTGGAAACTTCCAAGACCTACCCACGCTTTAAGCTTATAACGCAAGAATAAAAAAGCACCCGATCGGCAGCGTGCCGATGAAGATGGGCGTTCGATACCCTAGGGATGGCGCCTGAGGCACGTGCCGTGCTCCTCGAGCCCAAAGAGATGTGAGGACATAGAGATCCGAGGAAGGACAAAGACACGGTAGACAGAAGAAACAAAACTACACGTTGACACACGCAGAGGCTGGAACTGCCCTGCCCGGGACACGCTAACATCGAGGGGAAAAGTAATCTGTTCCCTTTACCTGACCGGAGGGCCCCGCTCCTGTGCAGCCTTCTCCCCGTGCTAACTTTCAAACACTTCCCTGCAATTCCCAACCTCGGCCCCTCCTCTCGGCCCCGTTCGCTCGACTTAGCTTTCAGAGGGACGGAGGTCCGATTCCATCCTCGACAAAAGCAGCACGGCAGCTAACTAGCACTTTCCTGCAGTTGCCGCCTTCCTCTTCACCTGCAAGAAAAAACAAACGGGAGAAAACACAACCGGCCGTTGGCATCGCGCTGCTCCGTGCCTACCTCTTCCACGACACCCCCCCCGTACTCAGAAGCGTCGCGGGGTTCCACTCACGGGCTCTTTGCAGAGTCAGATGGTGCAGCCGTCATCGCTGGCGTTACCTAAGATACCGAGAGACAAAGTTACCCTTGCGCTTCTAACGAGTCACCCACGATCCTCCTTGCGACTACCCCGGCTCGCTTCAAACGCTCATCCGATCCCAAAGGCGGCTCCCAAAGCACCTGCAAAAACAAGGCGAGCGCTTAACGGAGCGGTCACACGATACTTCCGTATTAGACACCGACCTGGCTGACAACGGCCTCACCTTCTCACACTGTCCGTCTGCGTGCGGCTCGGCCCCTCCGCGGCCATCTGCGGCACCTACAAAAAACTCGAGGAAAAGACACGTGCAGAGTTACCGCCTGAAACTGGGGTCTGCCCGCACCGATTCCCGTCTCCTGCTCCCTTACCTCGGCCCTTCACCTGCCCTGCCGCTGCCGTTTCCAGTTGTCACGTCAAGGCTCGCGTGCCACCTGTAACACACGTACCGCAAGGGACGCTTCTACTTTCACCGACAATTTGATGCCTAAAATAAGAACTGCTACTTTAACCCCCCTAGTCGTGGCTCACCTTGCCCAAGCTGCCTCCGGTGCCAAAATCCTACTTTGCTTGTGGCTCTCCATCTAAAAAACAACAAACAAAAAACACCACAAAACACACCACACACCGCTATCATCCCCTCCGATAGCACCGGTGCCATCTTCCCTCCCGCACCGCTCAGTGACCCACCTTCTCACAGCCCTCCGCTCACCTCCTCCGTCACTCTTTGGGGCGCATCTCCTCGATCTGCATGTGAAAACAGTTATGTGAGTCACCCGGATGCTTAACAAATCCGGAGGTGTCACTTCCGGCTAGGGATGCTAGCTGGCATCCAACTACAGCCTGTTGTTGAAAAGAAAACCACGCGCCTCCGCCCAAAGCGTACGCTCCCACACCTACGAGCCTTAACACCTTTGAGATCCCATCTCATTTGCTACTGCTGGACAGCTGCTCCCACACCGCTCCAACAGTCTCCATAAAACGCTCTAGAAACGACCGTCCGCACAGCCTCTGGATGGCTACTATGAGGTGACCGCACATCTGTCGCCTAGGCGGTCTAAGCGTATCAACATTTAAACCGTTGACTTCTACTGCTGTTCTACTTACTCCTGACTCTACACCCCCCAGGCAGGGCAGCTCCGAGCCAAACAGGCACACGCATACACTAATGCTAAACGCTACGAAAGGTTTGATTCCAAGATAACCTCTAAGCGATAAGGACTCTCAGACAAGATACCATGTCAGGCGAGAAGACCTAGAGGGCCACAACTGGGAGGCGAGGAGGCTATACGGCAGCCCCAGAAAGAGTCACACGTTATGGCCCGTTATAAGAAGCTACCGTCAAAACCGAGACGGTGGATGAGAAGTACGAGTCCGAATCCTAGGATGGAGGGATGCAGGGAAGACGTCACAGTCCGTGAAAATGGATGCCTAAGGAGCAGAGCTGATGCCGCAGCCGGCGATGATGATGCTGCACGAAAGACTCTCGACTGGAAACTTCCAAGACCTACCCACGCTTCAAGCTTATAACGCAAGAATAAAAAAGCACCCGATCGGCAGCGTGCCGATGAAGATGGGCGTTCGATACCCTAGGGATGGCGCCCGAGGCGCGTGCCGTGCTCCTCGAGCACAAAGAGATGTGAGGACATTTAGAGCCGAGGAAGGACAGAGACACGGCAGACGGAAGAAACAAACTACAAGATGACACACGCAGAGGCGGGAACTGCCCTGCCCGGGACACGCTAACATCGAGGGAAAAAGTAATCTGTTCCCTTTACCTGACCGGAGGGCCCCGCTCCTGTACAGCCTTCTCCCCTATGCTAACTTCCAAACACTTCCCTGCAATTCCCAACCTCGTCCCCTCCTCTCGGCCCCGTTCGCTCGACTTAGCTTTCAGAGGGCCGGAGGTCCATCTCGACAAAAAATTCCATCCTCGACAAAAGCAGCACAGCAGCTTCACCTGCAAGAAAAAACTAACGGGAGGAAACACAACCGGCTGTTCCCGGGGAGGCCACACAAAAAAATTTCTGCCTGCCTGTTTTGCCAATCGACGGGGCTAACTCAAAGGACACAGACACCAAGCTAAAGAAATAGGCTTATTTTACTTTCGTTTAAAGCAGCAGAAAGAATAAGCCAGGTAACGCACCTAGTCATTACTACATAAAGCTAGCTCTAGTGATTAAGAAAGATACATCACCAATTGCCTTCGTACTTTACCATCATCCAGATCCGTGCATCAGCTGGGGAGCCCCGTCACAGCGAAGGATCGGAGAGCCTTTCCCGGCAATTGGGAAGTCCTACGCAGTGCGTCCACTCGTAGGTAAGGTCTCCGTCTTTGCTGGGAGAGGGTCCGGCTTTTATACAGTTTAACAAACAAGTCTATACAAAATGCACAGGAGATATCTGGTAGGTTGATATGCCTCACTCGGGCATGTCCAGATCTGGCCAGGATCCGGGCACGTCTGAGGAGTTACTCTTTTTCTGTACCTTTGGGATTTATAGTTACTTCCTGTCGTTTACTGGTTGTTTCCAGGGATTGTTCCCAGGGTTGCATTTTCACGCTGATAAGATGCTGGTTGCTGGTCGGGGGATTCACTCAGAAGTCAACCTTGGTTTGAGGCCGATTGTGTGGCCCTTTTTTGTTTCACTGCCTTCAAAACGCCAGCCTGAGACAGACCTGCGCCCAAACACAGGCGACAAAAGTCGCCTCGCAGACCGGCCGGGACCGGGGAGTAAAAACCCAGACAGGGGACAGGAAAAGAAAAAATTTTTTGTCCCCCAGCTCTTTTGGGATTTTGGGATTTTTGGTTTTGTGTGGTTTGGGTTTGGTTTTTTTTTTTTTTTTTTTTTAATTTCTATTTTGTCTGTCTACTGCCTCTAAACAAAGCTACACAACCTACAGCCCGTAAGGAAAAAACAAAACATCAACCATTCAGGCACTGCTACACACATTTTAAACGCCACACAGCCGGCTACCACTCAAACCACCACGTGTTCTCCCCTTGGCCACCCTACCACCAAAACCGCCACAAGCCATCACCCTCCGTGATCCTCAGAAACATCAGGTATGGGGGCCTCAAAAAAATCATCCTGCCTGAAAAAACTCCAGCCTGAGCCTGACCTGCACCCACATCTAGATAACGATCCTTGCGTTGCACACCGGCTGGGACCAGGGAAAAACTACCCAGCCAGGAGACGGGAAAAACAGAAGTTTATTCCCCTGACAGAGTTTTTCATTAAATCCAGTCTACGTAGTCAAATTGAGCCCCGCCTACATCCTGGAAGAAAAGAGACGATAAATACTCTTACGCGGCTAGACACATTCTAAACGTACCGCTATTCCACCTACCGCCAAAACCAACCCCCACTCTCCACCGGCCCATCCTTCCGCCCAACTGTCACGACAGGCAGTCACCCCCGGAATACTGTTCCTGGGGGACTCGAGCGCCTAGCCTGAGGAAATCCCGGCCCAAACCTGACCTTCACCCACACGCTGACCGTGACCGTCACCCTCAGAGAGCATCTGCGACCGGGTGAAAATAAACCCCACCGGGGAGGCAAAGACGTCACCCAGTTGGAGGATTTGTTTTCTTATTGAAAACAAACCCATACAGTATACCCGTGAACTCTATTCCACCTATCCCTGGCTCCACACCCCCAGGCAGAGCAGCTCCAAGCCACACAGACACACACAAAATACTAAAAACGACACAATTCAAAGATGACTAAACACTAAGCGATAAGCACACCCAGAAGGGTATGCCGTAAGGCGAGAAGACTCGGAGGGCCACGATGGTGACGCGAGGAGGCTATATGGCAGCCTACAAGAAGCAGTAAGTGGGACGGCCCCTTACGAGAAGCTACCGTCAAAACCGAGACGATGGGTATGCAAGAAGATGGGCTTCAAGACCTAAGAACGTCGGGATACGGGAAAGAAGTCACCGGCAGGAACAACGGATGCCTAAATAGCAGAGCTGACGCCAGAGCCCGCGACGACGCTGCGCAAAAGACTCCCGACTGGAAACTTCCAAGACCTACCCACGCTTTAAGCTTATAACGCAAGAATAAAAAAGCACCCGATCGGCAGCGTGCCGATGAAGATGGGCGTTCGATACCCTAGGGATGGCGCCTGAAACACGTGCCGTGCTCCTCGAGCCCAAAGAGATGTGAGGACATAGAGATCCGAGGAAGGACAAAGACACGGTAGACAGAAGAAACAAAACTACACGTTGACACACGCAGAGGCTGGAACTGCCCTGCCCGGGACACGCTAACATCGAGAGGAAAAGTAATCTGTTCCCTTTACCTGACCGGAGGGTAGGCTCCTGTACAGCCTTCTCCCCGTGCTAACTTTCAAACACTTCCCTGCAATTCCCAACCTCGGCCCCTCCTCTCGGCCCCGTTCGCTCGACTTAGCTTTCAGAGGGACGGAGGTCCGATTCCATCCTCGACAAAAGCAGCACGGCAGCTAACTAGCACGTTCCTGCAGTTGCCGCCTTCCTCTTCACCTGCAAGAAAAAACAAACGGGAGAAAACACAACCGGCCATTGGCATCGCGCTGCTCCGTGCCTACCTCTTCCACGACACCCCCCCGTACTCAGAAGCGTCGCGGGGTTCCACTCACGGGCTCTTTGCAGAGTCAGATGCTGCAGCCGTTGCCGCTTGCGGTACCTAACTTACCGAGAAACAAAGTTACCATTGCGCCGGTGAGAAGTCACCGACCCCGTGCTCGGCCTTGCTACTTTCAGATGCTCAGTTGATCCCACAGGTGAAACTATCTTATTAAGCTATCTTGCCCTCCCAAACAAAATCACTAATGTAAAGTGAAAAAAATAAAAAAGAAAAAAAAAAAATTAAAAAAAGCAAGCTACATATAAACATTCTATCTCCTATATACGATGCTGAACCTTGACCGGTCCAGAAAATCTTACCTCAAATGACTCTGTTCCTCTAGAGACCAAAACACATCTGCCTCAGAAGCTTAAATGGCTCAAAAGCTGCTACTGACTGCAGGACTGAGAGAGCACTGACACCTGAGAAACTCAGAAGTGGAACGAGCTCCCTGTGGAGCGGTGGGGACTCATATACCCCTGGCCCCGCCCACCAGCCCGCCCACCAGCCTGCCCACAATCCCCTGGGAAAGGGGCGGGGCCAACCCCCCACAGGTATAAAGTCAGCCAGAGGAGCAGAGGGGAATTTTCTCCTCTGCCTGAAGTTTACAACACGTCTAGTGCTCTGTGGAGAAAGCGACTCTTACCAGAAATGACGATACCCGCTCTTTTACTGGGCCTGTTGTGTCGGCGATGCGACCCGGTAGAGAGTTCTGCTTAATTTTTCCAGGGTATACGTAGAAAAAGATGGCTATTTGATTAGGCTCTGTAACAAAAGAGTTGAATAAAGGCAATAGCGATACTCTTATCGCTACTTACAACGATGTGCTTTAGTTTCCAAGAAAACAACCAAAATGCTATAGGGTTACGCTTCGTTTCTACCGAGACTGCGCACGCTAGCTGGCTTCTACTGGAATTATGCTGTGGATGGAACTAAATGACAAAGTGGGGGTAGATCCTACGAGAATCCCTCCTCTGGGAAGTCTGGAGGGGATCTGAATGGACTACGCGCGCTCTCTGAGCAGCGGGGATGGAACGGACGCGTCCTAGCTACCGTAGAGGAAGACGTGAACTTTCTGCAGACAAACTATAGCGTCGGGAAAGGTTCTCTGGGCATGCGGAGGGCACAAAGCACGCCGCCGTTTTGCCAATCGATGGGGTTAATGCAAAGGGCGCAAAAGCTGAGCTAAAGAGATTGGCTTATTTTGCTGGCTGTCTCGAGGTAATAAGCGATAGGTAAGAAACAAGGTGCTTAAAAAAGAAGGCAATGTGTCCAGTCGTTACTATACCAGATGAGTCATAGCGATTAAGAAAGATACATCGCCGATCGTCCTCGTGCTTTACCATCGCCTGGATCCGTGCTTCAGCCGGGGAGCCCCGTCACGACGAAGGATCGGAGAGACTTTCCCGGCAACTGGCGAGTCCTACACGGTGCGTCCGCTCGTGGACGAGGTCTCCGTCTTTGCTGCGCGAGGGTTCCGGTTTTAGATGGGTTAACAAACAAATCTGTAAATCTGTAGAACTGACAAAATGCACGCAAGACATCAGGTGGATTGAGTCGCCTCGTCATCCTCCTTTGGGATTCTTTCCCGAGCCTGGCCGAGGCTCGAGGACGAACCGAGGGAGTTTGCGTATTCGACCTCAATAATTGGCTCCTAAACTAGGAAATGTCAGTATATTCATGTATTGTTTTATCTAAGCTACTTATCTCGATAATGATATGTTCTATCCAAGCTACGTATTTCACTAATGATTGGATACAGTCATTATATAACACGTTTGGTCGTGAGATTCATCGAGAGGGTGACTTTGGCTCGAGACCTGTCGTTCAGGCCTCGGTACTTTGACGGCAGAGCCGATAAAGGGCGGCGGAGCACGAGGATGGCCTCGGGAGGCACGCTGACATCGGGAGAAGAGCCAAACATAAAAGACGGCTCTCGCACGGAATGCTTAACTAGGGAAGGCATCCCCGTGACGTACGGAGGTTCTCGGGGGACGACCAACCAAACAGATGCATCCTAAATGGCGGTGATTAAGTAAGACGGCTCTGGGGTGAGGACAAAGCCCGAGGAAGGGATCTGTCCGCCTAAGAGATGTACACGGAGAGCCGTGGAGCTCAAACGGTGCTGTCAGACACGAGGATAGTCCCGAGAGACGTCGTGACGAGAATGAGAGGGCTCCGAGGAGCTGAGGGAACGTGGGCGTGGAGACAAACAAAGGACAAAAAATAATTTGAAAAAAACACGAACGGAATACAGATAGCCAGGGTACATTAAAAGCGATGGCTAATAAAGAAATAATGAAATAAATAAGAAATATTGATGGCAAATTACAGGGGAGATGTAGAAATAAAATTTTAAGGGTCAGCAATGAGGAAAACTGAGACAAAATATTTTAAAAACAAATGCAGTGACCGAGATACAAGCCAATTGTAAAAGCCCAGGGATGAAGAGACGAAAGAATTTAAAAACAGCGATGGCAAACCGAAACACCGCTGTTGCAAAACAGCCAAAGAAAAAAAATTGCTTAGCGTAGCGTAAAAACTTAAGCGATCGGTCAAACGCCTATGACGTGTCATCTGTCACACGGAGATCCTTCGGCTAGGTGAGCGTGATAAACGCCTCCCCGGAAATGCGTATGTGGAGAGGCTCCGTGTCCAATTGAGAGACTCCTAATCGGAAGCCCTCGTCCTTCAACGTCAAGGCCCTCTGAAAAAGAACAAACTAGCTGAAGGCAGGCGGGATGTAAGAACGCGTAGACGTAAACCGAAGAAAGGCCCATTCTAAAACCTAGACAAAGTTTGAGAAAGGATCCTCTCCAGAAACTGCTATAGACCGCCGAGGACCTCCGTGGAAGCCCCTCAGGGACCTAAATCGCACAGGTAATAGTTATATAACGACGATAATGAGTTAATGAATAGGCACATAACGGGATGATATGAGCTTTGGCTATGGTAATGTACAACAGGCGAGTTAGGCGGAACGATTCCCTCGCGTACCCGGCCAGATAAAGTAATCCCCATGCGTTAACGTTAAACCTGGCGTTAAGGAGGTTTCGTTCCCAATTTCAATACAGAATTTCGGCAACCCGGATGGGATGCTGCCTCGGAAACTTGACGAACCCACAGGATTGTGAGGACTCTGGCGTCGCCTAAGTATGTTTCGCGGAGATCCTCCGATCCCCTGATCTGGTGAGTTTGGACTAAGAGCCCTGGTGGGGGTTTTTTTGGTTGGTTTGTTTGTGTTTTTTTTCCAGGCATTACCAAAGGTAACACAGACTGGAAAAGCCTGTCCATAAGACTGGACGCAAGAAATTCCCACAGGACTCTGCTATTAAGGGAAACCCAGGAAAGAAGATGAAATTACACGTTATTACAGTGACGTGCCCGGAGTGTCACCTGGGGCCGGAAGAAAGCCTCGATTGCACGTAAGGTGCAGGCTAGGGTATCGCGGCGCATTGGCCAATGTACATGTCTAATTATTATCTTGTATAACAGCCTCATTTAGTCTGTTAGGCGGTGTCATAGTTTTGTGTAAGTAATTGTTTATTTTGTTTAATGTGGGTTCCCACCGGTCTAAGGGGTCTGAGAGCGGTCTTTTCAAAAAGTCACCTCTGCAATGTATATTAAATATTGGAGGGATGTGGGAAGCGAACCCCTTATCTGGGAAACAATTAATTGACTATAGTAATTGTTGGTGGCCGTTGTACATTTTAGAAGATCGAGACAGGTGGCCAAAGAACGGACCTTAAAGTTTAACACTATATACTATCGATGTTGTTTTGTCGGAGGGAAGGGAAACGGGAAGAAGTGCCTTACATTGACTTTTCTTTTTGTGGCTAAATCGTCCAGAACAGCAAAAGGATGGCGGTATGATTCCGAGTGACCCTACGGTTTTCACTTTAGAGAAGGATCGGGCAAAGAAGTTAAAGACGTGCTGTTCGCCACATAGATGTCTGGGGCCCCTGCACACCAACCAGACCCTGTGCACCTTGCTGGGCCACGACGCACACCGACGAGGCCCTCTAGAGCACAACCACACCTCCTAGACTTTGCCTGGTGACCCTGCACCCCACCAGATCCCATGCTCACTACTTGGCCCCCCTGGACTGTCTCTGGGCCCCCAGACGGCCAGCTACACCCCCCAAACCTCACCGAGAACCCCTGCACCTTGCCTGGACCCCGTGCACCTCAACCAGCCCCCCTGCAGCCCAACAAGACGCCCGGCACACCAAACGTACCCTCTATACACCAAGACGTAGTCTGCTTGGCCCCGGTGTGCTAACTCTGAGTGCCTCACACGCCAACTGTACCCCCTGACAGCAACCGGACACCCTGCACCCTGTCAGTGCCACCTGAACCCCAGCCAGCTCCCCTACAACTCGCCCGGCCCCCTGCACGATGCCTGGACCCACCGAACCCTGTCTCGGCCCTCTGGACGACAACGAGATCCCCTGCATCCCGACTGGATCACCGGCAACTCGCCTGGCCCCCACGCACCTTTTCTGGACCCCCTGCAAAACAATCGGATGTCCTGCACCCCTGCCAGATGACTTGCACCTTTCCCAGACACCTGTGACACCAACAAGACCCCCTGTACATTTCCTGGGCCCTCGGCATTTCAATAAGATCAGCTATAACCTGGCTGGACCCTCTGCGCACTCTCTGGGGCCCCTACACCCAAACCAGACTACTTGCACCTTGCTTGGACCCCCTGTACCCAGTCTTTGCAGCATGAGCCCCGACCAGACCCACTGAATCCCAACGAGACCCCCTGCACCTTGCCTGGCTCCCCTGCAGACCAAGCAGACCTCCTGCACACCAGCAAGACCCCCTGCAACCTGTCTAGACCATCTGCACCCTGTCTGGGCCCCATGAACCCCAAATGGACCTCCTTCACCTCAACAAGACCCCATGAAGCCTCTGTGGGACCCCTGAACCCAACCAGACTCCCCGCACATTGCTTGGACCCCTGCACTCCAACCAGATGCCCTGAACTCCAACCGTATCCCCTGCAACCTGTCTGAAACCCCTGCACCCTAAAAAGACCCCCTGCACCTCGCCTGGACCTCCTGTAAACTCTCTGTGCCCCATGAAACCCAAACAGACCCCCTGCACCCCAACCAGACCCATTGAAACCTGCTTGGAACACCTGCACGTTGTCTGGACCCTCCGCACCCCAACCACACCTGCTGCAACCTGCCTGGCCCCCCTGCACACTGTCTGTACCCCATGAAGCCCAACTGGAACTCCTATACCCCAAGAATACCCCTCTGCACATGAACAAGACCCCTGAACCCCAACAATGCCCCCTGCACACCGACCAGGACCCCTGCACCTTGTCTGAACCCCCACCGCTGCAACAACACACCCTGCACACTGTCTGGGCCCTGTACATCGCAAACAGACCCCCCTGCACCCTAAACAGAATTGCCTGGACCCCCTGAACCTTGACTGAACGTCCTGCACCCCGACCAGAACCACGCAACGTGTCCGGGTCCCCTGCTTCCCAAAGAGGTCCCCATAGCCCTGTCTGAACCCCCTACAAACCAACAGGACAACCTGCACCCTGTCTGGTCCCTCTGAACCACAACCAGAATCCCTGCACCTTGCCTGAATGCCTTGCACCCCAAACAGACACCCTGAACCCCAACCGGTACCCCTTGACCACCGTCTGAACCCCCCCGCACAACAAGAAGATACCCTGCACCCTGTCTGAGCCCACTGCATCACAAACCAACCCCCTGCATCCCAACCACACCCCCTCCATCCCAACCACACCCCCTGCACAACAAACAGAAGCCCCTGCGACTTGCCTGGATCGCCTGAGCACTGTCTGAACCCCCTGCAACGAGTCTGAGTCCCCTGCTTCCCAGACCACTCCCTGCACAACAAACAGAACACCCTGAACACTGTCTGAAGCCCCTGCACCCCAGCGAGACCCCCTGAACCCTGTCTGTGCCCCTTACATCCCAACCAGACCCACTGCAACTCAAACAGAACCTCCTGTAACTTGCCTGGAACCCTTGAACGCTGATCAGACCGCCCGCACCTTGCTTGGACCCCCCTGAACACTATCTGAACCACCTGCATCCCAACAAGACTCCCTGCACCCTGTCTGGAAACCCCTGCATCACAAACAGCAGCCCTTGCATCGTGCCTGAACACCCTGAACCCTACCTGAACCCTTTGCAAAATAACAAGACCCCCTGCAACCACACAGAACCCCGTACACCTTTCCTGGGACCCCAGAACTCCAATCGGACACCCTGCACGTTGCCTGGAGCCCTTGAACCCTCTCTAAGCCCCCTGTGCCCCAACAAGAACCCCCTTCAGGTTGCCTGGACACCCTGAACCCTGTCTGAACCCCCTACACCCCAAGCAGAACCCTTGCAACGTGTCTAGGTCACCTGCTTCCCTGCATGCCAAACAGAACCCCCTGCACCTTGCCTGGACCCCCTGAGCCACAATCAGAATCCCTGCACCTTGCCTGGAGGCCCTGCAAACCAAACAGACCCCCTGCACCCCAACCAGAACCTCCCGAAACTTCCCTGGACCCCATGAACCCCGTCTGAACCACCTGCACTGTGTCTAGGCTCCCCGCATCCGAACCAGAAGCATGCACCCCAACCAGAAACGGCTGCATCTTGCCTAGACCCCCTGAACTCTATCTGAACATGCAGCACCCCGACAAGACACTCTGAACCCTGTCTGATCCCCCTACACCCCAACAACAATCTCTGCACCGCGTCTAGGTCACCCGCATAGCAACCAGACCCCACACAACACAACCAGAACTACCCGAAACCCGTCTGAACTCCCTGCATCCTGTCTGTGTCTTCCGCTCCCCAGAACCAACCAGAACCTCCTGAATGCTGCCTGAACCACCTAAACCCCAACAAGACCCGCTGGACCCTGTTTGGGCCCCCTGCACATCAAGCAGAACCCCTGCAACGTGTCTAGGTCACCTGCAGCCCAAACAAACCCCCTGCACACCAACCAGAACCCCCTTGTTGTGGTTTAGGCCTGATTGGCAGCCAACCACAATGCAGCAGCTCTCTCTCCCTTCCCCTCCGGCAATGAGAAGGGACAGAGAGCCAGGCTTGGGGTTCAAGATAGGACTGGGATGGGGAAAAAATCCCCCTTTTATGATCACAAGCAAAAGGCAGACTCGGTAGGGGAAGAAAAAAAGAACATACATTTATTACAGACACTAACAACACATAACAGAGTAAGACAGTGAGAAGCATTGCCACATCTTGAGAACACCTTCCCCCCACCCCTCCCTTCTTCCCAGGCTCAGCTCTGCTCCCGATATCTCTACCTCCTCCCCCAGTGGCGCAGGGGCAGGGAATGGGGGGTGCAGTCAGCGCTGCCACTTCCTTCATGTTCGGTGAGGGGAGTGTCTGAAACTTGTTCCTCCTGCTCCATCGTGGTCCCCCTCTCACAGGAGACAGTCCTCCACAAACTTTCTCCGACTTGAATTCCTCCCATGGGCCACAGCGTTCCCCACACTGCTCCGTCATAGGTCACTAACTTCCTCTGACTGGATTCTCTCCCACGGCTGCAGCCCTTCCCGAGCTGCTCCGGCGTGGGACTCCCCCGCATGCTGCAATCCTCCCAGCACTGAATTACAGCAGCGGGGCTACCTTTTCCCATGAGACCCCGGCCTTCTTCGGGCACAGAACCTTGATCAACCAAGCAGGAGCAACAGGCCACAAATCAATGTCTGCTCCACCGTAGATCTTCATGGGTGGCAGGGGGGGCCGCCCTGCCGTCTCCCCACAGGATACAGGGGGGTCTCTGCTCCGGCACACCTCCCCCCCTCCTTTCTTCCTCCGTTCCTCCACTGACCTTGGTGTTCACGCAGCTGCAGCAACTCCTCCTCACAAGTCCGACTGCACGTCACCACGTCCCTTCTTAAAGACGTTATCGCAGAGGCGCAGCCGATTGGCTCAATTTCCCAAACAGAAGTGGAGCTGACGTGGAGCTGGGGGAGCTTCGAGAAGCTTCTCACAGGGGGCCGCCCCGATAGCCCCCTCCCCTGCCACCAAAA
The DNA here is from genome assembly GCF_018691265.1 of Tyto alba. Lineage (NCBI taxonomy): Eukaryota > Metazoa > Chordata > Aves > Strigiformes > Tytonidae > Tyto > Tyto alba. Next base: position 18,112,686 of record NW_024881308.1, on the reverse strand, counting down.
AACTCCACCACTCACTCAACCCAGGACACCCCTGAAACTTCCCTGGACCCCATGAACCCCGTCTGAACCACCTGCACCGTGTCTAGGCTCCCTGCATCCCAACCAGAACCATCCACCCCAACCCGAAATGGCTGCATCTTGCCTAGACCCTCCCTGAACCCTATCTGAACATGCAGCACCACAAGAAGACACCCTGAAACCTGTCAGAACCACCTACACCCCAACAAGAACCCCTGCACCGTGTCTAGGTCACCTGCATCCCAGGCAGACCCCATGCAACACAAACAGAACCACCTGAAACCCGTCTGAACTCCCTGCACCCCAACAAGACCCCCTGCGTCGCAACCAGAAGCGCGCCATCGCACGCGGGGGCGCGGCGGCAGTTCCTCACCGGGAGGCAACGACGGGCGCGGCGTCACCACCGCGTCGCATTGCCGTTACCGGCACGCAGCAGGGAGAAGCATGGGGGCGCCTCCCCGCCACCCGCCTGCACCACTGCGTTGCGTCCGCCAGATGGCGGCAGTGAGCGCAGGTGAGCGTCACACCCCGCATTGCGCGACGGCCGAACGGCAGTACAGCAATTCGGACGCCGGGTGGTGCCCAACTGCGCATGCATTCTCGAGGCACGGCAGCTACACCGCTTTTCGGGGAGCCGCTGGAATCCTTCAAGAAACCACATGAAACCGGCACCAAAACTAGCCCTCATGCCGCGCTGCGGGGCAAGGGCCCGGCAGCCAAGTCCTGGCATTCCCTGGAAAATACAGCATGGCCGTCTGCAAGCCGAGTGCTGGAAGACTACACCTCCTGGCATGCCCCGGGGAACCATCGAGGCCGACTGCGAGCCCCGCGCATCAGGACTACAGCTCCCGGCATGCCGCGGGAGGCAGCTTTCCCTGCTTTCTGACCCTGCGGGGACCCCGTTGCCCACCCGTGCAACTCCCCTGGCCGATGAAGCCGGAAGCCGTGCCGAGCGCAGCACTGTGCTCCACAGCGGGGCAGCGGCAGCCGCTGGCTCCGACAGGGATCGGCACCCTTCCTGTGCCACCGATAGGGAAGCCGTCACCCCCCGCAGGCACCGCTGCCCTCCTTGGGGCATTCCCCGGGAGCCGCCAGACTGTTGCGCGGTCCTGCTCACCTCCCTCGGTGCAGCAACACCCCAGCAACCACTCTGCTCCTCCCTCGGCTCACACCGGCACTCCACGGCCACCCGTGCCCTCAACAGCAGCACCTGTCCCCCCACCAGCGGCCGCCCCTTTATAGGAAGGGACCGTTGCCATCAGCCTCACTGCCTGCACCTGGGGCTTCTCCAGCCCCAGCCCGCATCTGGAGCCCAGCAGGAAGAGGGGGCCAGAACCGGACCCCCACAGAGCATCACCTCCTCTCCTGGGGTCTGTCACTGCCCCTCACCTGGTGCAAAGGAAGCACAAAATGACGCTGAGATGTGGCAAGTGTTTATTCAGTCATGCACACAACAAGTCCCAGAAGCAAGCCTAATTCAGGGCCCCTGGTGCTCACCTCCTGCCCCTGGGACACCTCAGCAGTTGTTCCTGGAACCATGCTCATCAGATTGGCCAGGAACAGGCAGTCAGCTCCTGAAGCAATATGTTGCCAGGCAGAGGTGGAGACTGCCAAAGATGAGGAGCAGAGCGCAGGACACTAGAAGAAAGGAGAAAAGTGGCAGCCAGCTGGACAGTGGGAGTGTAGCGAGTAAGCATGAGGCAGGGAACAGGACAGTGAAAGGACAGGGACAGGGAGCCCAACGCAGATATGGGAGAAAGATACAGCAGGGAGAGGGGATGAGAGGCAGCAGAAAGAGGGAGAGAGAGCAGGACAGACAGACAAAGAAGGATGAGGAGCAGGATGAAGATGCATAAAAAACCTGAGACGGGCAGCGCAACAGAGGGAGGAAAAAAAGAACAGTGACAGGGAGTCAGACCGAGAGAGATGGAGAAAGACAAAAAAAAAAAAATACCTACAAAGAACAGGGCAAAGAGGGAGGATAAAACAACGGGACAGGGAGCCAGTATGGCAAACGATGGACAGAAGGGGCATGGGAGGAACAACACAAAACAAGCCATGTAGCTACATGCTATAGGACAGAGAGGTGAGAATTAAGAAACAGGGACAGAATGCCAGAAAAAAGAGACCCGGAGAGCAAAAAGAATACCAATGTGTACAGAAAGAAAAGCAGGGGAATTCTAAGATAGAGTCATTGGGGAGCCAGAGACAGTGAAATGGACAAAGAATAAAAGCGACAGGCTACAGGGTGTAGAGGGAGGAATTAATGAATAACATTATAAACAACAGAGACCCGGCAAGAAAGAGACAGCAAAAGGCAAAAGATCATACGGGCTACAGGGCAGAGAGGAAGGAATTAAGAAAACAGGGACAGGGAGCCAAGACAGAGAGGAAGAAATAAAATGGGAAAAAGCAACAGGCTACAGGGCAGAGAGGAAGGAATTGATAAACAGGGACAGGGGACCAAACAGAGCATAATGGAGAATTGAAAAAAAAATAGCAGTGGGCTGCAGGGAAGAGGGAGGAGTTAAAGAACAAGGGCTGGGAGCCAGACAGAAAGAGGGGAAAAAAAATAATATAGCGATGGGCAACAAGATGGTTAGGGAGAAAATAAAAAATAGCAGGAGGGAGCCAGCCAGAGAGAGACACCAAGGAAAACAGGCTATGGCAGGCAGAGGGAGGAACTGAAAACTGGGCACAGGGAACTGAACAGAGAGAGACAGAGATCAGAGGGAATAGCAGTGGGTGCAGGAAGAAGAGGGAGGAATTTATAGGGACAGGGAGCAGGACGCAGAGAGACAGAGAAAAGTAAAAATAGTGGCCGGGTACATGGTAGAGAGGGAGGACCTACAAGATGGGGACAGGGAACTGCTCAGAGCAAAATGGAGAAAGGAGGTGCAGGGGGAGCAAAAAAAAAAATTTGCGGCAGCGTCAGAAAGAGAGGGGGCCAGGAGAAAGGCAGGGAGGGACCGGGATGCACGAGAGGGGTGACAGGGCCCTGAGGGCCTGGGACAGGTCAGACACTTCTTGCTCTTTGTCTCCTCCCTTCCACTTCTGTAGCTCAGGTTGCTTGGCTGTCCTCCACCTAAGAGAATACATGGGTGTTTCACAGCTCTTACGAGACGAGGCTTCCTAGACACATAGCCTCACTTGCATGCGCACTATGTGCAGGAGGAGGACAGAGGAAACAGAAAATTATAAGCGAGGAGCAGAACAGACAGATTGAGAGAGAAATTGAATGAGAAGAATGTGGAAGAAACGAGAGAGATAAGAAGAAAGAGAATGAGCCAGAGGGGTTAAGGGAGGGAGAGAGAGAAACACACATAGATCAAGACATAGGGAGGGAGAAATTAAAACCTGCACTGGGCTGCAGGATGAGAAAAAAGGCCAGGGAGCATGACAGAGCAGTATAATGGGACAGTGGGATAGAGAGAGAAACAATGAGACAGGCAGTGGTATGGAGATATACAGACAAACTGCTAGGGAGAGGATGGAGGACACAGAGAATAAGAGAAAAGGGACAGGGAGCAGGACAGAGATGGAGAAAGAAACGCGAGAGACAGATGAGGAGAGTGACAGAATCAAAGCAGAGAGATGGTGAAAGAAAGAAAAAACAGTGATGGGTAGCAGGCCAGAAGGATGAGAAGAGACAGGAGGAAGGACAGAGGGACAGAGAAAACAGGTGAGGGACGGGGAGCCAGAAAGCAGGATACTGTGACAGAGAGAGGGACAGGGAGCAGGGTGCTGGAATAGAGCCAATGAGAGCAACTGAAAGAATGACAGGTGGAGCACGAGTCAAAGGGACAGAGCGCGACACAGAGGTGAAGCAATACATCATATGGAAAGGAAGCAGCACAAGGGGTCAGAGAGAGTAAGAGATGAACAGGAAGAAGGACGGGGACAGTGAGATTCAGAATGGAAAAAAAACCAAACAGCTGTAGTAAGAAGAAAAGGGGATTGAGAGAGGAAGAGAAGAAAGGAGTTTGGGAATGAAGAATTGGTGGTTAACAAAATTGTAAACTGACCTTGTGGGTAGATGAAGCAACAGTGCGGGACTCACTGTTGTGAGCGTGAGAAGCTGCAGGTTGGAACACCACCAGTTGAGTGCGTGATGAGCGGGTGGTCAGTAAACAGACTAAATCTGAAGGTCAGTAGGATGGGAAAAACAGAAAAAAAGATGTAAACACTTGATAATAAATTGGGAGCTTGAATACAGGATGGCAGCCTTTGCTCTTGGCAATGGTCCCCCTTCACAAACTGAAGTGAGTTTGTCATTATTTGGCCCGTCCTCCTGAACCCGGCTGGACCAAGAATGGCAAAGGAGGAAGAGAAAGAGGAAGGCAAGGACACAGAGTGGCATGTACAAGCACAGAGAGGTAAAGAATGCCAGGGAACAGCCCAGAGAAATTGTGGGGGGAAGATAGATGAGCGCAGATCAGGGCAAAGAGATGGAAAGGGGAAAAACAGCAGTGGGCTAAGGATGGAGGCAGAGGATAAAAACGAAGGAGAGGTAGCAGAACAAAAGCACAGAGAGAAAAACAAAAGGGAGCGGTAAGACAAGAGAGAGAAAGTGAGAGAGAAAGACGGAGCAGGCGAGAAGAATAGAGAGGAAAGGGAAAGGGAAGGAAAAAAAATCACAAGCGTGTGGGAAAACAAAAGGGCCGGGGGAGGGCTCGGGACACACAAGAGGGGCAACAGGGCCCTTGCTCTTAGCGCTGCGCAGAGAATTTCCCAGTTCAGACCTTTCTTTCTCCTTGTCCCTTCCTCTTCCATAGCTCCAGTCGCTTGGGTGTGCTCCACGTAAGAGAATGCAAGGGTATCTCACAGCTCTTACAAGATAAGGCTTCCTACACACATAGCCTTGCTAGCTCATGCGCTACATGGCTGCACTGCACTTTGGGTGACACACACAGCCCCTGCGGTGCATGCTGGTGGCCTGGCCTGCTGCAGACTCACAAGAGGGATCCTTGCTTCTGGAGACACATTTGAGGGCCAGCTTACTTCCATCACAACCGGACTTGAGGGTGGCCTTGGGCTATGGGACAGACTTCGGGGGGAGATGATGGAGCTGGGGACAGCAGCACTGGGCTAGCAGGGCCGAGGAAGGCTCAGGGGGAGCTGCCCGACACCTGCACCTGAGGGGGCGCCCGCCTCTTTCCCCTCTAGCCTCTCTCAGGAAACTCCCTGGGGCTGCCTTGGCCTGGCTCGCTACCACCGAGAGCCTGCTGCAGCAGGGGGTTTGGGGCTACCTGTCCCACCACCCCTCAGGCAGCCAGTGAGCAGAAGACACCTCCGCAGCCACCAAAGAGGCTCGCTCGCCTCACCAGTGGCTTCGGCTCTCACCCGCCGCTGCCGCCGGAACTCGCCACAAGCGTGCCACCATGCCGCTCCTGACCACTGCGCCTGCGCTGGACGCCAGTGGTGCACTGGAGGGGCCAAAGCCAGCACGCGAATGCCAGGCTGCGGTACCGAATTTCACCCGTGAGGCAGCAGCAGCATTTGGGGATTGTTGGGTGGCCACTGGGAGCTTTGTGGACCCTGAGTCAGGCTTTGGTGTGTTTTAGGGTTGCTGGGAGCTTTGGGGAAGGGTTTGGATAGTGCATGGGGACTGTTGGAAGCTTTGGGGCAGGGCTGGATGAGTTTGGGGGTTGGTGGAGGCTTTCAGTTACAGCTCAGAGCTCTGAGGGCCTTTGTGCGGGTGTTTGTTTGCATTCTCCTGACCGCTCTTGCCTTGTGATAACTTGTAAAGGTGTGCAGATAGTAGCCTGTAGCTCTCTGTGGCAGTGTGCGGTCATTACCTAACGTTCTAGGGCTAATGCAATTTATAAACATATATATTTATTATTATTGTAGGGTGTTAAAGCCAGACTAAAAATTTCTGCAACTGCAGTAAGGCTGTTCAAGTCAGACAAAATCATATGTACTCACCAGTTCCTATCAGTCAAGCAAAGCTAGCAACTGCTCCTAAGCAATATTCTTCCATGTATCTCAGCTCCTCAGTCTCAACTCTGAGTCTCTGTTACAGCATTGTAAGTTTGTTGGCCAGAACTTCTTGATGGAGGTGTAGCAAATCCTTCACCCTACAGAAACATAAAGGAAGCAAAAATATCTGTTGTGCAGAAAAACATGAAAAAATAAAGTTAGTATATAAGCATATAGGCCAATTAATATTTACAAGCAAGGTAAATGAGAATATACAAGCCACAAAGACACCTCCCACTCGCCCCCTTTTAGGGTCAGAATGGGACAGTATTTGAGTTTCCCATAGGAGAGGAAGAATGCCAGTTAGGCTACACTAAGTAGAGGTTGATTTTTCTGGAACTTTGTGTCCACATTTTGGACATAACTGTGCTCTGCCCGTCATTCAATTACTGCACAAGCGAGATGATGTACTTGTTATAACATTTGCACAGTAGTCCCTATGTGTCAATATTAGTGGCTGCTGTGCCATTTGGGTAGATGGTACTCCGATGCCTACTCATTACCCTGAAATTAGGTACTCAAGAAGGTCTAAGCAGATTGGATTGCAACCAGTCTATCAAGGGCAAAAGACTGCTATAGTCCTGACTGCTGTTAAACAGTCTCTCACCGAGTGGGTGAGTTTTGATCCAACCCCATGGTAATGCAAATCCAATATTATTGATACTTGCTTTCACTCATTTCTGCTTTGTAACAGTGCCACTCCCATAGTACCAGTGAATGTGACAAATCCTTATTGTAAAAGGCTCTCCTTGTCTCAGGAATTTTAAGGTGGGCATTTTTACAAATGCTCATTTAAATTCAGTGACAGTAGCAGCATATTCCTCGTTCCAGCTCCATTCCAACACTTTCCAGTAATTTTCATTGCAGTGTGCTGATACCGGCAAAGTTACCTTGTACTGGTGTGAAAAATTAATTTCTCCTAAAGCTGCTTTAAACTGGAGTTGAGAAGAAGCAGCTTTTATTCCACATAAAGTTTTAATCTTTCTTCTATCTATCTGTCTTCACGTTTCCCCAGTTACAATTCTTGGAGTAGCACTAATTGAACCTTACTGAAATTGATCTCTCAACTTTATAATTTACATAGTTCTCCCGCTTCCTCTTCCGTAGCCTCGGTCACTTGACAATCATCTACCATGGAGAATAACTTGGTGCCTTGTAGCTTTTAAAAGATAATGCTTCATCATACACAGGTATATGTGTATGTATCATATTTTTGTGTTTCATATACAGGCTTTGCAGTACATGTTGGTGAGCTATTCTAATCACCGGGAGAAACTTGGTTTCTCTGGTTTGGAGATGGAGGTAGCTTTCAATTGAGTACATTTGATTTTCTCACTTTAGTTTGTATTTGTCTGGTGTCTTCAACTTCAGCCATGACAATCAAAAAACTAAGCATGGTATCTGTGTTTTAGCATATGCATGTAAGATTACAAACAGAACCATCTGAAGAAAAGCTAAGGTGCAAGTGGGAGACAGAAATAATGAACAGCTGTTATCAATAGTTATCGTAGTTAACCAGGCTGCAACACTTCTTTCTGTAGGAGCTTTTGATGATACAAGAGGTCTGCTAAACCCATTCACAAATCTTTGTGTCTGTTATCTTTCAACATTTGCTGTCATTGGTTCCATCTCTATGACAAAGAAACTTTACATTTCATTTTAAATGAGACGCTGTTAAATTTATGTATGTACCTTTTTCTTTAGCACGGGAGTGGGTTTTTCTCTGTTTTGTTTTGTTTCCCTCAAAGGAGAGGTCCTGATATATCTCACTCACCATCACGCACTACAGGGTTAAAATTTTGGAAACATTAAATACAGCAGATAATCTGTGGTTATTAGACAGGTAAGAGCATCATCTTATACTCACCTGCAACTTCTTCCATAAAACATTGGGTTTATGCTGGTTCAATATTATTCTACTATTCCAAATAGCAGAACACTCTTCTCTCTTAAACCCTCATATAAACATTCTCAGCCCCTAGGTCTCTCAGTGTTTAACTACCTACAAGATGGATGACATTTAATGAGTTTCCAGGAACCGTAGGCCATTATTCAACCAAGGCCAGATCCATAGGTGAAAGAACAGTGTAGACCCTAACAAACAAAGCTACTGGTACATAAATTCAGGAACTCCTCTTACAAATGCCTTTATAGCACTGTTGTTATTGTTGGGTAACACTCAATGGAGCAATAGTATACAAAAGAGCACTGATATATTTACAGTCATTTCAGACGGTTCATCTCACTGTCCTTCCAAAAGTGTTCATAGCGTTGGGTATGGTGACTAAAAAAAAAAATCACAAAAATACCCCAGGTATCCTTCATGCCGTAACAAGTGAGTGAGCTAGTTTACACTGATGGACTTTCATCCGTAATGAATGCTATTCTGTCAGAACGACAAGCACAAAAGTCCCTCCAAATATAATTGCAGTATGACGGTTACACTACTGTCCTGGTTTGGGCTGAAAGAGAGTTAATATTCCTTTTTGGGAACTAGAATAGTGCTGAGTTTTGGATTTAGCATTGGGTTTGGTATGAGAAGAATGTTGATAGCACACTGATGTTTTCAGCTGCTACTGAGACTTCAAGGACTCTCCGACTCCCCGTGTCCTGCCCATGCGCAAATGCACAGGAAGCAGGTAGGGAGCATGGCCAGAGCACCAGACCCAAATTGGCCAATGAAATATTCCGTATCATGGAATGTCACGCTCACTATATAGAGGAGGGGTGGTCAGGAAGGGTCTCTCTCTCACTTCTGGGATTGTGATTGCGGGATCTTGGTATTTTAGGATCACTAGCTGGGAACGGGCTGGGTATTGGTCAGCGGGCAGTGAGCAATTACACTGTGCATTGCCCATTTATATTTCCTATTACTGTCACTGTTCTCATTTTATTACCATTATTAAACTCTTCCTATCTCAACCTGCGAGTCTCCCTTTACCCCTCCAATTCCCTCCCCCACTCCCAGGTGGAGAGGGAAGGGTAGGTGATGGGCTGCGGGGTGGTTGGCTGCCAACCGGGCTCAAACCACAACAACTACTTAGCTCAGGATACTCTCTATAGCTTGTCACCTGTTTGAGACACTGTACTTCCCTTGTCTAGCTCATTTGTATGACCTGATGTACTTCTGCAATGCAGAGATTTGTAATTAGAAACATTAAGGTTGAAATGAGTAAATTACATGCAGAAACATACATATGAAAGCACCAGAAGAAATGACAAGAAAAGAAGGGACAAAAGAATGGCGTGACTTGACAGCACCGGGTCATTGAGATCACTGTCACAGTCTTGAAATACACAGACTGAGAAAACAAAGGACAGCCTAAAACTAAAGACAGATTACTCACAGAACAGGAGACAAAAAGGCGGGCAGTCAATCAACATCATTGCTTAATGACTCATGGGCCTGGGTCCCTGAAGGGTACAAGGGTAAAATGAGCATACGGTCACGCAGCAAAAGGAAGCCAGGAAACATGATGATGACTCCAAATCTGGCCTACTTTGTCCTCTGTTTCACCACAAATAATCCTGGCTGAACTAGTCAGAGATACACATCTTGGTCCTTGTTAAAATGTGGTTATGGAAAACAAGTATGAAAGACTGAATTAATTAAATCTACAGGAGAATGAGTGTAAGCAACTGAAATCAGTTTCTTTTTTTTAAATAAAATCACCTTCCCCTTCTATACCATCTCACATTTAGCTTTGCTACATTCATTTTACATCAGTAGCCACACCCAGTTGTTTATTTTAAAATTTCAATAAAACCTACCAGTGTGTGCTTACAGAAGAACATCAAAGAAAAGAGCATGCTACTTAGGGAGGACAGAACACAGCAAGCTTGAAATAGTTCGCTTTTTTGAGGCAATACTTTTTTCCCCCTTTTGCCCAGAGACTTGGCACACTTACAATTTCTGCTATTACACCAACATCTTATGTCACGGTACACAAAAAAGAAATAACTGTTAAAACAAGTTGGTTTCTCAAAATTTCTCCTGAGTATGAAATTAGAGGAAATATCCAGAATATTTTTGTATAGTGACACATGCTCAACTGTGCTAATATGAGCAACTTGAACAGAGGGAGGGCCAAGAAAATTAGCATTTCTGTTTACCTGAATAAGTGAGGCTTAGAAACCAGATTTCAGATGCAAAATATAAATTTCAGGTTAAAAAGCCCTGCAGATTTCATGGCTTCTCAGAATGGTACCGAGTATTTTATACTGAATGGGAAGAAAAAAAGCTGCAATGATTTGCGGAATAATTTGCAGTAATCAGTGTTGTGTTTGTCTATACCGACAGCAGTAGTTTAAAAATGGTGGGATATTTGGCACCAGTGACCCTTCCCTGCATAACCACCATGTCATGCCAATGGTTATTCTGCTAAACACAAAGGATAAAATGCTGCAGTATCATTAATTACAAGATGCTCAAAAACTTTCCAAAGGGAAACATTATTCCAATATTTTTATCATAAAAGACATGATTAAAAAGCACAAACGGACTGACAGTAATGTGCCGGGATAGGACTTAGGATATCAGATGACTTACAATGTCAAGTCGTGGCACCTATCTTGCGGTTTCCCCAGCCGTGAAATAGAAATACTATTCACTACACAGACTAAAAAAAAAAAAAAAAAAAGAGAGTTCAAGGTAAGCTGATAGTGTTACCGATGTTCTTGCTCTTGCTACAAAACTATTATGCTTCCAGGGACACAAAATGGATAGTATCAAAGCCATATTATCTGCAAATAAGAATGTGTTTCTTACCGGTGTCCCTTCCCCTCTTTCACAGTTAAAAGAGGCTTTAGACTTTCAGAAGTAAATCCTGTCCAGAATAGAAGTTTCTCTTGTTGAACCTATCTCATGGTTACAAGTGACAGTGGCCACCATTCTTACAATGGAAAGCACTTGCCTTCTTGTACAGCTAAAGAAGTTTCATTTGTCTCATCCATAAAAAGAAACAAACAAGGCAGCTTCTTTCATGTTTTAATGCTTCTTTAAATCTGCAGTGAGACTCGCTTAACTCTCTAAAATTAAAATATAGGCTGCTCTATTGCCTTGGAAATAATCTTCAGAAAGTCCCCTGGTTTGATTGTTCTGTATCTTGCTCACCAATCTCTCCCCAAATCTTTTCCATTCTATTTATTCCAGTCAGACTCATAACTAAATGGATTATACTCTATTTTAGCCATAGTCATGCATTCCAAACTGACCAGATGCTTTATTGCTGGAGGAACTGAAAACAAGCACAGGATGGTCTCGAAGCTAAGTAAGATGCCACACTGGTGGCCAGAAATGCCTTCAATCTGATTTGAAAATGAGAAAAGTTCTGTGGCTGTGAGTAATGATGAGCTACAGATGCAGCATTTGTATACAGTGCTAGATTCCACAGAACAGGTTTGGTTAGTTTAGGTTAAAGGTACACCAGCGACTGGGGAGAAAACCTTAAAACCATGATACAGTGTGTGTAGCCCAGTATACTATGGGCGTGACCTGTTCCTTGGCACTCATAGATTCCAAAGAATTCTCTTTCAGAGACAGCAGCAGAGACGATTATCCAATATGGAATATACAATGAATTCCTAACCATCTATTTACAGCCCTTCTGAACATCTAAGCACCAGTCTGACCGCCTCTGCTGCAAGAAAATAGAATAAAGAAAGGGACAGAGATGTACAGTAGAGATGTGGGGTGCACCCAGGAGAAAAGGGACTGCTGGTGTGACAGGAGGTATGGATGATAACCACTGCTTCTGGGAGAGGCATCCCCTACTCCCGCTGTAGTTGCCACCCCTGACAGCATGGTGTATCTTGCTTGGCAGCAGTAACGACCTTTGGGACTCTCCAGCAGTTTGGTGCAAAACAAGAAGGCATCTTGCTGAATCTCCAGCAGCCTGTCCTTGGCAGTTTCCTACTTTGCCAACTGTTAGAGCTAGACCTGAAGTCCAGCTCTCACCAGTCTGCTACAAGAGGAGCCAGCAGGCTGTGGAATATTAACCTAAAACATCCTAGTTATACACAGCTACAGCATATAGCACTACATGATTTCCTGCTAAAAGCAGAAAATGTCTAGCTATAGATAAAAGGATTTGTGGACAATGATGCACTTAGTTCCAGGTGAAGGACTGCTTTAAATTCTTAGGACAAACTCAGCATTGCCAAAATACCAATGCTATTCTAGTGGTACTCTTGCTGTAGCTGTAATGAACCGAGGTTACACAACAAACAAGATTTGCAGGGTGAAACAGTCAGTTATTACAGCAGCACATGCAACTGGAAAACATGGAAAAGCTATGGATGTGAGATTTCTTACACTAGGTCCTTCTAATTCTATTTTAAAGAGCACGTTGTATTTCAGTACAGGATTTGAAATACAGTATTTATATATATGCTGGTGTACTTTTTTAGTTACCATCTCCTCAATTTTCTTGCTTGATTTGGTCCTTGACTCTGTTAAAGCTTTCATTTCCTTTACCCCAGATCTCTTCTCTCTCTCTCATACTCATGTCCCTGCCAATCATCCCCAGGCTGGGGATTCCCCCAATACCTCTTCCTGATGGTATTTCCTCAGACTTCATTTTCTTCTTCCTCGGTTCTACTCTTCTTGCACTTTAATGAATACCAAACCATCATTCTGGTTCAGTTTTCTCCATCATTGACTCACCGCTAGTTTCCTTAACTTCTGTGATCTTTTTTCCTTCTGTAGGGGAATATTTCTTCCACAAAAAAAAAAAAAAAAAAAAAAAAAAAAAAAAAAAAAATCAAAATGTGTGTTTTTTCCTCTTCCTCTTAGCTGTACTCCTGGCCTAACTTTCCATCTTTAATTTCTCTATTTTTATTTTGTCTCAAATGTACGAATCTTTCCTTTTCCTCTCCACTTCCTGCTGTGCTCTATCCCAATTCCTGATCTCCTTAATTCTGCTCCTTAGTCTTTCACACTTGATTGGCTTCTCTTTAGTAACAATATTCTCTTCCATTTCAGACTATTCATTCCCCTTGCCTTTCCATCTATTGCAGCATTTTCCTTGCAGTTATCAGCTCACTGGGCATGCTATTTACAAGTCCCTTGCAAGTTCACTTCATACGCTCCAATCCTACCCTTTCTTATTACAGATTCCACCCTCAGATTGTTGTGCAGCCTCTCTTCACAAGATTTCCAATATGCCCATTTTTATCCATCTACACAGATAAATGTCTTATCCAGAGACTTGTTATTTTATATCTCATTACGACACCAGTTCTTTGTGTAGGATGAAAAAATAGTCTTGTGGGCTGAGCTGAGCAAATGCTTAACTAACAAGCAAACAAACTAAAATTGCATTAATAAAAAGTAGGTCAGGAAATGCTAAAAATCATTGCCACCATTTTACTGACAGTGCGTTCTCCCTGCTGCATCATGCTCAAATCTTTTTCCTTTATATCAAAAAGTGTGCAGAAGAAATTGAACAAGTTTCAGAAATGCATGATATATTCAAACTAAGATATCAGCATGAAAAGAGACTGAAAAATCTGAAATGTAATTTGGAGGATTAAAATATCATAAAACATGATATTATAGAGGAATACAAAGCACTGAACAATAAAGTGAAGCGAAGCCTTAGGTACCTTTTAACCCTGACAATGTAAGAACTAATAGATCTTAAGAAAGGAAATGTTTAGAAAGTTATTTAGATAAGTCATAATTAGCATGTGAAACTCATTACTCTAAGGTATAAAAGAACCCAGTGAACTTTACAGGATTCTTATAAGTAGGCAGTTTTTCTCTGCACAAGATAAAGATGTGGTTACTTTCAGGTCACTTATGTAAATTCCTTCTTTTGGGGAACAAATACCCAAGTGACTGAATATAGGACAGATTTTCCCTTCCCAAGATAATCGAGAAAGACTGCTGTGGGGCTTCCTGGTGATTCTTGTGAACTGTCTTATACTGGCAGAAACAGGAATCTCAACTGATGCAATACTGGACAGATAGAGTGCTAACATTCCTTTGTTTGTATGTGAAACATTCTATTACTTCTTGGAAATGAGCAGTTCTTAAGATGAACATGACATGCTAGAAGTCTGCAGGCTTCTGTGTAATATTAGTCAGGAACTCAATAACACTTCACCGTAAGACACAACGCGAAGTTTATTCGCTGTAAGTCATTCACAGCAATAAAGCAAGGCAAATGAGACTGAATTGACACTGGATGCAGAATACTTAGTTTCCCTTCTAGGGCCCTCTCTACTTCATACAGTTCAGCATCAAGTACCGAGAGTACACGACAGGAGAAATAAGTGTCACTGTCTCAACTTTGATATCAAAATAAATTCCCTAAGCACAGCCGAACTGCACACATATATATTGTTCTTGACAAATGTACATTCAGTCCATTATTAATCTCCATCGAAAAAAATATTAACGTTTTTACAACCTGCCTAGAGGGTCTAGGTGAATATTTTTCTTCGCTGCCAACATTTTATTTTATGCTTCACTTCAGTGTCCTTAGTCAAACCCTAAATTTTTTAAGACCATGACTCCTTAACTGGCCTCCTCTTCCTATAAACACTTCTCAGCTTTTTCAAAAATCATCTTCATATCTCTGCAGTTGCCTCTGTTTTAGACTGATGCAACTTGATCATTCTATTTTCTTTAAGCTCTCCATTCTCTGTGTTGTTGGCATTATCCGGCTGAAGTCAGCCCAGGGCTAACATAGTACTTTAGCTGAAGTCTTACTAACAACAGAAAGAGCATATTTAGCAAATGTCAGAGCTCCAGGGCAGCTCTTAATCACACTTCAGACACTATGCCCTTCCAGTTTGACAGTGATCCGCTGAAACAATGCAGCATTTGTTTTTTTACAACAAGTTTGTGTAATTAGTGTTTCCAACGTGTGCTTATGAAAATACCACATGGGATCTTGTTGCAAATCAAAGTCAGTATGTGTGATAGCTTCCGCTTCCTACTTTGCTGGTATATTGATCTGTCAAGTAAAAAAAATTAGATGGGCTTGACTAACTTCTTGGCAAGTCCATGTTAGCTGTTAATCATCTTCTAGATGCTAACAAGTTTATCTATTTCAGTATTTTCCAGGAATTGACATCAAACTAGTTGATGTCAACTATCATTTCTCAGTTCTTTCTCACGCCCTGTTTTATACATAGATACTGTGCTTGCCCATTTTTGGTCTTATGAAATTTCCACCCTTCAAGTTCTTCAAGGTAAGCACTAACATTCCTGAGATTGCTTCAGTCTCTTCTCCTCATTGTAGATAACTGAGATGAAGTAATAATAAAATGTGACAAATTATCTTATTCAAATCTGTGCAAGGAAATGGAAATTCCAGTATAAGGAGTCGGGGGAGGAGAGAGAGAGAAAGACATCCATAATCAAATTGCTAGAGGGCTGATACAAAAAATTAAGAATTAGCCTGAAAAAAATAAATATTGTGAGGCCATGCTAACAAAATAATTTTCTTTTTATCTATAAAATGTCTTATATGTGCAGATCAAAGTATTTTAACATTTATTGTTGCATCTTTATAGTCAGAAGTTAGATGAGTAACCACCATAGAAGCACAAATTATAGTCATAATTTGTACCTGCTACAAAATGAGCATTTTATTTTATGAGGATTAAGTTTCTCTTTGTGCAGGGAGAGTTACCACTTGAGATCCACTCCTCAGAGCTATTCAGCATTCAGTGGTTTGTCAAGTTAATAGTAGTTTACATTACATTTACAGCATTACTACCATTAGTATAATTCACAGAGACTCTGAGGAGGGGCTGACACAAAGGCATTGCTGTGATGATCCCCAAAAAAGGACTGATGAGGTAAATGAAAAGTTTTGGGTTTTTTTCCAGACTTCTTATGAGTACACTCATAGGGAGGGAACCCTTTGAATTTTATTATGAATATATATTTTTATTGCATGAACGCTCATCTGTGGATCATACTGGGAAAATATATTCATTCATACTGACTCAAAAAATATCCCTTCCCGAGTGACGCATCATTGTATGGGAAATTCTGGATTCCAGGTATGCAATTAAATGCTCTACTTTTCTAAGCAACTCAGTCAACCCTCTGGATAAATGGCCTGAATTGCATAAGTGCAATGTGTTAAAACACATGAGCTAATATATGGTCACTAGGAAGTTTACATGCCCACTGGTATGACTTACCTGCCTCACCCACCTAATGTGAATTATAATTGGTTTGAACATAAGGAGAGGCCTAAAGTTTTCTCTATAAATGCTGCCACACAACCAGAGCTTGAAGTCTTATCATATAGGCCTACAGTTGCTCACAGAAACACAAAGTCCAAGGCACAGAGGAGCAAGGAAGCCTGGCTGGTAAGTAAAAAAAAAAAAAAAAAAAAAAAAAACCAAAACAAACAAACAAAAAAATCAGCTTAAAAGAAAAAAGTCTCTTTGTGCATAAGGAATGGGCGATAATGTACCATATGTTAGTTTTCTCTGTGGGGTTATGTTTTGTAAAGAGTTCTGAACTGTTAGAGTACACTACATTTTGAGATTATGAATAAGTTGCTTCAGCATTTTCCCTCCATTACCATACTGGAGTTAAATATTATAAAACTGCAACTAGAGCAAAAGAAGTTATGGCAAACTGCAAACTATCTTTTAGCATGAAACTTAATGAACCAGAGAATAGTTCAGGGATGAATGGATCTTGTGTTAATGCGAATATTTATGCTAAAAATAGAATACGGGCTAGATTCCTTCCTGTAGATTCAGAGTCAGCAAACTGCAATGACATTTTAACTATTTGTTAAAATTAGTGTGAAAGGCAAAGGCACTTTAAAATGCATCTAAAACAAGTAGATGTCCAGCCGTAAGGTCTTAGGAGGAAAGATATTAAATAAATACACTTTAGCAAGGTTGGGCATGTTTTTGCTTAGGCCTGACTTGCTGGGATCTCTGTAAAAAGGTATAATGAGGCCTGAGTGCAGCTGATGCCACTTTACCTCTTCTAGGCATAGAGCTCATGCTCTGCTGACTTTATGTGACATAGGCTTGAAAAGCTTAGGAAATTTATAAAAAACAACCATCCACAGAGAAAAGGCTTGAGAGCAGTAATGACAGGCATTGTTTTCCCCTCACGGAGGCTAAAAGAGGCATGATTACCCCATTCTTACAGTTTTAGGAGAACTGAATGCACAAACTCTTGGGACAAATGTGTTCCTCCATGTACTATTATTTGAAATAATTCATGCTATTGATGTGATCTTGTGCTAGCATCCCTCAACAGCATCTGCTGTTTGTTTGCCTGGCCTGATGGTGCTTCGTTAATGACTGACTCAGTGTACCTGCCAAGTGTAATACAATCTTACTATTTACCCGTTTAAGAGCAAAACATAAGACTGTGAGGGAATCAGATGCATACGGTGGGCGTAAGACTATTGGCTCCCTCATAAACCTCCTCCACTGAGCACAGCTTAAATAAATGGCAGAACACAATTTGATAGGTCAAGCTGAAAGATTGGACTGAGTAGAAAAATCCTTAACAAAAGAACTATATAGTAAAGTGGACAGTAAAAACCTTCACGTCTATAGCAACGGGGAAAAAACCACAAACCAATTGTTTCTGCATTGTAACACTTCCTCTTACGCAACGATTTGCCAATAACTTAGCCAAGACATTTTAGCAAGATGATCCCTAAAAACTTCCTCTTTCAGTGTCATACACCAGTCTATCCTTAACCACAAGTTTCTCATTGCACAAAATGCAAGAAGTAATAGCAATATTTAACGAACAAACTGGTATTTGTTGATCATGGTCAGCACTTGCTTGTGAAATACCCAGGGCCCAAGAAATAGCCAAGCTCAAGTTCAGTTGGAGATGTCAAAAGCGCCCAGGGATGCTTCTCACAGTGCCATGCACAACTTTAATGTAAAATACTGTGAGGGTCTCCATGCAGGTATGCGTGCACATAACTGTTTTCACACTCTCTCTTTCTCTCCTCCTCCTGCCGTCCAGACGCACACATCCTGCAAATACACACATATCTTCTCTGAAAGTTTTTATGCAACCGTGGGCCTCTGTAGTGTATCTACTTTAACAGAATCCAGAAGGTGATGTGTAAAGAAGAGGGAGAAGCACCAAAAAAGATCCTATAAATTGGATAGCGTGATATTGGGGTTTTTAAGGGTTTTGATAGGCTGCAGCACAATACTGCTACTAAGGTTTCAGGAATTTGTTTCACAGTCTCACGCTCAAAATAATTATCTCTGCTTCTGTCTGTCACTTTTAAGCTTCAGTGTGGCTACAGCTAAGGCATGAGTCACACCTGCAAGCATCTTGTTTGTGTGTTAGAATTAAGATGGCTTGCCTGCAGAATGAGAGCGATGTAGTGATGGGAGCCTGCAAAGAGGTATTCTTTGCTGATGAGTGTGCAGCCGTAGCTGGAAGTTAAAACTTCAAATAATCTCTTTACTCCATTCCTATGGAAAAGATGGGTGCATAAGTGGGAGAGGTAGGGAAATACATTTAAATATAATAGGCTATAAATAACAGGTTGTGTGTGACTATGTGGGAGCTGTTCAGGAAGCCTAGCATAGGTACATCCCAGTCTGTGTGCTGTCACTTTGGCTTATTTCTGCCTACTGGTCCTATGGTAGTTTTTGAAGTTCACGTATGTCACTACTATGTCACTGTCAGTCTCCCTTCTGGAAAGAGCCATCTCATCTGGAATGAGTCAAGATCCTGTCAGAAGATGTGAGCCCAGCCAACAGGGTAGCCTATTTTACACAGGCAGTATGGGAACTGACTGTGCCAAGTTCGGCTACCTTCGAAGTCTGTCTATTGGAGAACTTCAGTAAGGCTTCAGGATGCAGCAGGCTGCTGACTTCCATTCCAAATGCCCCTGCTGTTTGGGGCACTGTCAATGGAAGAGGAAGACAGAAAATAAGGCCCAGAAGAGATCTCAGCCAAATGCTTTTCCGTATGGACTTGACCAACCTACATCAGGGGGTTCTAGTCCTGAAGAGTGCTGATGCAATTTCAGTCCATACCACTGTTCTAGGGGCCCTGGTGTGGTTCACAAATACAGTATAGCTGTAGAAAACTACTTGACTTCTTGTATCTAGGATAGGAGGACTGGGGTTTGCTTATGAAATTCCTTGCTTAATTATCCAACAAGGGAAGGCAAAGGGAGACAGAATAGCCCAAACTTCTCAAAGTACTGAGGTGGTCCCCAGTGAGTCATGGCCATGTGGTTGTAGCACGGTGCTTTAGGGGTATGCAAGAAACAGCTGTGCTCTGAAAGAATCAAGGAGCAGATAGGCTATTCTATGGGCTGATTTCCCATCCTCAAACAAAGGCACAATTAATAATAGGTGACATTTAATAGAATTCAAGTGTCACATACAGAGCTGGTGGGGAAGAGAACTTCAATGCAAAAAAGGAGAGAAAGTAATACTTAGGGGAATTAGTCTATTACAAAAGATGTCCTTCCCTGTTCAGTGCTGAACTCTTCCTCCTATATATTCCTTTCTTTAACACAATTAACAGAGTGAGGGAAGAAATCTGAGTATCACTGGAAAAGGATGTAATGAGTTATACGAATGAACTGATTCGCAAAAGATGGTTCGCATATAGCTTATTTTGGGTACATGAAACAAAATACTATACTAAAATGGCTTAGAGCTTTCATTTTTTGAGGTCCAAAAGAATCTTGTCTTTCTATCTACCAGAGTTTCAACCACCTACCTGTGCAATCCTTACATTTACAACCACAATACAAGCTCTGCAAATACTACTTGGCTTACAGGAAGCTGCTTGGGTCAGATGCCTCTGCCCGATGAGTGTTTTGAGTAGTGTTAATATTTCTCATTAATTCAACCCTCATACTTTGCCCATAATCTTTAATCCAAAGGTCCGGTACGTATCATTCATCTGTTTTACAAACAAAGCACAAGAGAGGCTTGCAAGACAACTTAGCCAGAGCTGGGAATAAACACCAGAAGCTGATGCAACAGACGCAACTTGTTCTCCTTACTATATGGTCTTCCAGAATAAATGCGCTGTATCTGTGTTTTAGAACATGCTGTTTGTAACTATACTGTCATACCATCAAATACCAAAAACAACTATGCCATTGACCTACAGGACAATGATATCCAGAACACTATTGCTGTCACAGAAAAAAAGGTGAAACACATGACCAAATAAGCATCGGCAGCTATTTGGTGAATAATCACTGACTTTTTTTTTTTTTTAACTTCAACAGTAACTAATCTTTCTAGCAAAGAGAAATGAGGCTAGGATAGGCTGAAATCTTAAAGCGAATTTATTCTGAAAATTGTTAGTGTATCATTGAAGATAATTTAAAAGTATGGGAAGGAGAGCATATCTTAACAGCTGAAACCTCTAAAGTTTGGACTTAACACTTTAAAATCAAATTCTAAGAAATTTTAAATTTAAGAATTAAAGTCTTATAACTTTGAAATCACAAGTGGGTTTGCATGTGATAGAGCCATGGTCGCTCTTAAGATTAAATATTGGTAATGAACAGAGATTCAAAGCAGTAGTCTGAATTATACTCAGTGAAAATTTTTTCTTCTAATATCTTTTTATAGGAAATAGGAATAAAATATGTCTGTATATGAAATGGGTTGCACAAGTTCAAAATCTAAAATCTCCAAACATGATCCAAACCTGAAAACAGAAGAATTTGTGCTGCTGTAATACTGAGCCCAGCCAATTAAACCTCTGCATTTGAGAGGGCATGTAGCAGTGGCCAGTCCAGCATAATGAGTATCACTCAGAGGCATCCTTAGGACCGTGCATTGTATACATCAAATTTTACAGGTCATTTCATAAAAGTATGAGAACTAGTCTCTCTCTTTCTTAACAGAAAGTGGAGCCACCTGCAAAGAAGAAGCAAAAATCACTCTCATTGTAATTAAACGAAATATTTTTGTGCACAATTGTCATTGCCAGTTGCATGCTCAGAGATATCCTATTAAAAAAAATAGTAGTGTACCAGCTGAAAACAATGATAGCTATTTTATCACAAGTCACAAATGTACTTACCTAACATTTCTGTAGTATGTCATGCAAATATGACATAGAGTGCTTGTCTGTTTAATGTTGTTAAACAGTTATTATATGATAAATGAAAAATTGGTTCTTTAACTTTAGCCTGATTGAATTTGGGGCAGAGGCAATAGCTTGCTCATTGTTTTGCAATTACTACAATGCAGTAGGAAAAAAAAAAAAAAAAAAAAAAAAACAACCAAAAAAACAGCAAGCCAACAAACAAAAAAAAACCCAGCTCTGGGAAAACAAGGGATTCAGTGAATTAATTTAAAGAAAAAGTCACTGTAAATATTGTTCATGAAGTATTCCAAATTAAAAGCAATGTGGTGCAAGAAGGAGTTAGGCTATCCCTGTAATTTTATCATTATAACAGAAAGAAAAGCCACTAAATGATGAAATTCTTGTAAATTTAAATACATTAGAAACTCTTAACAAATAGCCAGGCTGTTAGCATTAAATATTGTCCAAACTTCAGATGTTAAGTTGCAAGGAAATGAGATCAGGATGTGTGGACTGAGAGAAATGAAGGAAAAATGAATCCTAAAGCCCTGTTGGCCAGATAAAGGCTGGGGAGCAAAGAAAGCTATTCAAGCTCCACCCCCCACAGGAAATATTGCAAACAGGCAACTTTACACCTCAACTTTTAAAGAAGTGAAAGGCACCAGCCATTCCTTGAATCAACAGAAGTAGAGGACACCATTCAGAGGAAAGCTCCAGAAGCTGCTTATACAGGACGTATTGATCAGATATGGGCCAAGGTGAGCAAGGGGGAAGCCCCTTCTGTGGTGCTCTGTTTGCTATTTTCTTACATCCATACCTCATATTCAGTTCTATAATGGACACTGGAAAAAAAAAAAAAAAAAGGAAGAGAAAATTCTTCCATCAAGAGTTAGAAGAAGGATTTTCACAGGAACTCCATTTTGTCTCTTATTGCGTGCATGGGAAAAGCAAGCTTATGAAAATGAGATTTAGGAGAACAATTATCTGATGTAAAAATGTTGTATTTTGAAAATAGGAAGGAAGGGAAAGTCTGCAGCTATTTGAAGTTGTCAGACAAGTGCAAATGAGAGACTGACAAATCTGACATAGGAGAAAGAAGCAAAGCAGAACTCGAAGAAGGTATCACTGCAAAGGCTGAAGGAGGCTACAATAAGCAGGGAAAGTTGAAACCTGAAGTTAAGGCAGAGAGGATACAAAAGTTTATGGCATTTTTTTTTTGATGGTTTGTTTGTTTCAGTGAGGTTTTTATTTGCTTACATGCTAACATTTATACATAAGCAAACTGACCCATGTTGCTTTTCCAACCTTGCCAGATAACTCCTGCCTTTCTAAAGACAAATCTCCCCCACCCCTCAGCTTGTTCTACAATAGATGTGCTTCATTGCTAAGTTTCTGAAGATGCCTTTTTTGTTTTTAAAGTAGGTATGTTCCTGAAAAATCAAAGTACGTGCTTCTTGCCTCGATACTGTGAAAAAACATGTTCCCCCCATTTGAACTGTGACTACATTGCTAAGACTATTAATGTAGTTATTTCAAGGTTTGCCTAAACTTGATAGACTTAAGATCACGCTGTAAAAAAATCTTTACATTAATAAATCTGTCTGAACAGGGGATAATGATTTTTTACTCACTAATGGCACAGGGTAACTGTGTTCCACTACTAAGGACCACACTTACTCTTTCCTATTCTCCCTCTTAGGGGGGGATTTGGGGGTGGTGGTGGAGCTGAGAAAATAATAAAAATAATTTTTAAAAAATCACACAGTGCCCTCAGGGAAAAAAAAAAAAAAAACAACTCTCTTTCTTCTGTAGTTCTGCACTTCATTTAAACCCTCCAGCTACCTCCTACAAGAGAACCCGCTATAGGCTCTGATGATGTCAGAGCCAAACCATTCTCAGATGCTTATTCTTTGTCCTTTGAGGCCACAGTTCACACACAAGAGCTTTCTGCCACATACTTCACGTACATTATTTTAGTAGTGTTCTCTCTCCAGTTCTGCCATCTCTCCCACTGCCAAATGACAGCCCAGAGTCCATCAACATACTCTTGTTAGGTACCTCCGACAGGTAGCAGCTGGCAGATAGATCAGAGGTATGTGACATGTAAATGGGGCTAGAGATCACATGTCATGATAAAAAATGCAGATCTGTTTCTCAGCTTAATCAGGTTTCTTTATTTCTTATTCAGAGGCAGCAAGGCTGTGCCTCTGTTAGTATAACACCATGTCTTGGAAAGGATGACGCCTTGAAAGAATTAGCTGACTTCTGCCAGATTCTTTATCCAAGTAACTGACAAGTATTCAGTTCTCTCAGGGGTCTCTCAGGCGCCTTTCTGATTTTTCTTTAGTACTGGATATACTACTCTTTCTATATTTAATTACGGAGATATTCTCTAACAATCTCTGGAAGATGGAGTCTCTCAAAAAAAATTGCTCATAAATAAATTATTTCTATTTTTGGTGGAAACCTCACAGGGCTATTAGTTACCTGTAGCAAGTAACATGCAATTCTTGAGAGTGTGTCTGTTCTCCCTCCTCCTTGGATGGACCATCAAATTTTCTTGATCTTCTCACTTTTTCATAGCTGCAATGCAGCCAAGTACCAACTGGCACCTGAAAGAAAATGCAAGAGATCACCACACAAGTAAATTTTCTAGCAAAGAGTTGATTGTGAGGAGAGGACGGGCCTTCACTGTCACCTTCAGTGGAACAGAACAGCCTGAGCAAAACTTAACATTCATCGCAGAAACAGGTATGGCTCCCAACTTCTTTCACAGAAAGAGTAATGCTGCCTCGTGACATTCTTTTGGCCTGATATGCACTATAGGGCAACAAGATAATACCTCAGAGTCAACATGCTGGTTCATATAGCCATGGAACTGTTTGAAGTGTTTGTTGTATTACTCCCATCTCAGCTAGCAGTGATAGTTTCCTTCAGTTTCCAACATATGGCACAAATTAATCTGAGGGGAGGGTTACACCCCTGCTGAGTTTGTTGATGACTGAATCTCTATTTCAGCAAGCTGGGAAAAAAAAAGTGTTGTCTATTTTCCTTAAAAGGTCCAAAACCCTCGACGCTGGCTAAGACCCAGGCCACATTTGGTATCTCCAGCACAGTGAACAAGGAGAGCTGGAGTGCAGTTCTACAGTCTACCAGTTCCAATTCTGTGAGCATCTCCATTTCCAGCCCACCTAATGCTGTCATTGGACGTTATAAACTGAGTGTTCAAAGTACTTCAAGTGGCAGCTCCTCTCCAGCAAGCCTTGGCACTTTTGTTTTGCTCTTTAACCCTTGGTCTTCAGGTATGAACATGTCACATTTCCACCGAAAGAACTAAGTTGCTTGGTGCTTCATTAATGTTTGCAACTTCTCCATTTGATCTATACTTCTTTAATACGGGGGCTTAACATTCACCACATAATGTATCGGTGAAAAAAGAAAAGGGTTTAACAGTTTCTTGGGATAGCCTGGTACATAAAAACAGCTCTGTATCATGTACTTACCGAAGAGCTCCTTGCGCTAAAAGATCAAGTTCTGCTTAAGGAAATTAAGTTCTACTTTTGCCAGAGCTTCCCTACTTCTGCACAAATTTATAAGGTGTGTCTGGTCTCTGTAGAATCAAGAAAATAGTCATATTTACCAGCTGCCATTTTCTCCCAGATTTGACAGTGACCTCTGTCTTCACTCAGACACACCCCACCCCTTTTCTCTAATTATAGAAAATCCTGAGTTTCACAATCTGTTTATAACAGCAAGAACAGCAAAGGTTGGATATCTGCAAGCATTCTTATTGATGGAGACCAAGGCTCCTGAGGTTCTGTTTCATTCTGCCTGTTGTGGTTATACATACCTCTGTTTTGGCTTTTCAGGTGATGATGTGTTCATGCCTAACAAGGCTGAGTGTGAGGAATATGTGCTAGAAGAGTTTGGCATCATTTTTGCAGGCAATAAAAATCATATCAACAGCTTTGGATGGAACTTTGGCCAGGTAAATACAGCGCTGAAACACCAGACAGTGTTTCAGCCCTGGTCACCCAGTTCACGTTTGCTTTTTCCAGCTCATGACGTATACCTCTGAAGAGCAGAAGTCTGGTATTGAAATCGGAACTTGTGCCAAGCTCTGTTATACTGGTTAATGTGAAGATTTGGAATTGACTAGTCAGTGATATGACCTAGGACTTGGAAGTGCAGCCAGCAGAAACCTTAGTGTCCACTGGGTAGTAAAGTACTGTAGAGGCAAAGTCCTTAGGCCTTTGGTCTTAGGTCCACAGATTAAAAGTTTTGAAAATCTCTTTGTGTTCTAATCTTCACAGTTTGTTGAGGCTGCATTTTTACATGGTAATTCCTGGCTAAGCTGCAGCACTTCATCCGGTGATTAAAAAAACAAAAAAAAAAAAAACCCAAACATTAAACACTTATGTGGCTTTACTTACCCTGATTTTTAGTAGAGTAATTTGTGTTTCCAAAATACTTACTTATTTCTGTAACATAGTTTCAAGGAGATATTCTCAATATTTGCCTTTCCATGATGGATCGAAGCTTAAACTATCGTCAGGATCCTGCCACAGATGTATCTCACCGAAATGACCCCAAGTATCTGGGCCGTGTTCTCAGTGCGATGGTAAGAAACATGTTCAAAAAGTCCAAACTACTGTTCTTTTAAAGTAGTTAGTGAAAGTAAGCATGAAGACGCTTCTCAGAGAATTTTAGGCCACTGTTTGTATGTACCAGAAACGTGGGCCAGAGAAACACCTAGGTGGTTGTCTGATCTGGGCCTGCTAGATTTATCTCATCTGTGGTATTTCTGATACGTATCATTTTGATATCCAGTAGTCAAACCGAAAGTATAAAACATGAGGTTGTATGTTGAGGGACTGGTCCCTTGGAAGTCTTTAGTCTAACCTCCCATTTGAAGCGGAACTACAGTGGTACTAGATCAGCTCGGACACAGATTTGTCAGGCTGCCTTGAAAATCTCCAAGGATGGAGGTTTCATGGCCTTTCTGGGTCCAGTGCTGCACTGCCCTCTTAGTGATGAATTTTTCTCTTATGTCAAATATTATTTTCCCCAAGCTACAACTTTCTGCTGTTGCCTCTTGTTATATAACCTGCCAGAACAGAGAAAAGTTGGACTCTGACAACTTAGGATGTTCCATTCAAGTAGTTATAATCTGCTACTACATTCCCCTTACCCCCTTCTTAACCAAACTGAACTAGCCCCGTGCTCTCAACTTCTCTTTGTAGATTATGTGCTCCAGGGCCCCGACCATCTTGGTAGCCCTCCACGCTAGGCCCTCTTCAGTGTCTCAACATCCCCTTGAACCGAGGGACCCAAAACTGGAGACAGGATTCCTAGCACAGCCTCACTAAAGATAATTAAAGGGGGTTAACAGCTTCCCTCGATCTCCTGGTCACACTTTTCCCAATGTAGCCTAGCGTGGGCATTCCCTTTACGCTGAGAGAGCACTGTTGCCCCAAATTCAATTTGGCATTTGCTGTAACTCCCAGGCCTCTTTCAGATGGGCTGCCACTCAGCCAGCTGCTTCTCAGCATGTACCAATGCATGGGGTTATTCTACCCAAGTTCTGAAATCTACACCTTTTCTTCCGGAACTTCATGAGTTTTCTATTGACACAGTACCCACGATTTTCAAGGTGACAGTGCCCCATTTGTTGTGTCAGCCACTTCCCCTAATTTAATGTAAATTTGCTGAGGGCTCACTGCATCATGATCCAGGCACATTCTGAAAGCTTAGCTGCAAAACATGTTTTGATGATGCCATTCAATCGTACAGTGGTAAAGGTACCACCTGGTGTCAGGAAGGTGCACTGGAAACTGGTTTTCGCCTTCTTGCCTGGTGCTACTGTACTTGAGTTGCAGAAACAGTGATTAAATGGTCTCCATTTCTTGAGAGGACACATATTTCATTCCCCTAAAAAGATAAGGTTTCTTCCGGAAGGCCAGTTGCATGAAGCAGTGACTTTTGTGCACTAAAATGTTATTCAAGGCTTTACTCCTGCCTGCTTCCCTACCGCTACTACATCTATTGTAAACTCTTAATTTATCTCATCATAAATCTAGTGAATACTTTTACAGGTAAATGCCAATGATGACCAAGGAGTGCTGCTAGGAAACTGGAGTGGAAATTATGAGGGTGGGAAAAGTCCAAGCAGCTGGACTGGAAGTGGTGAAATCCTGCAAAACTGGAAGAAATCAGGATTCAAACCGGTTAAATATGGACAATGTTGGGTCTTCGCAGCTGTACTGACTACAGGTATGTTTTATATCATGCACATAACTGACACTGCACAGATTCTATTAAAAGAAGCACTAATAACACTTCCTACATGAAAGTATTTCAAGACATTGGTATGTTATATTGAAACTTCATATTCTAGAAATACTGCCTTCTGACTATGGTTTTCTATTCACTCTTTAGTGCTCAGATGTCTGGGGATTCCCACTCGTACAATTACAAACTTCAGCTCTGCCCACGATGCAGATGGAAATCTGCGTGTGGATGAATTTTATGATGCTTCTGGAAATCATTTGGACAGGACACCTGACAGCATATGGTAAGGCTCTACGATATGTAATAGTAGGACTTTTCAATGCCTACAGAGTCTTCAGATGCAGAATATAAATTATAGTAACAAATGCTTTATTACTTTCTTAAAAACAACTGCACACACACAGGATCAGTGAAAAAATACTACAAAATACTACTACACAACTTGGTGTTCTCACTCTTTCTCAGTTAAACAGAAAATTGTTACATGAGTTATAACAGCTAATTGAAACCAGGGCAGGCAAAGTTACAGTTATGATGCCACAGATGACTGAAAATTTGTGTTATTACACTGAAAATATCAAACAGCGAGACTTGACTTAGTTTGGAACTATTCTTCAAAAACACTTCACATTAAACTCTGAAAAGTTCAACAGAACCAACAGAATCATTTTCCCTGCCTTTTTTTTTTTTTCTTTGCAGTAACATCATTTGCAGTGAAAATAATTTAATTATTGCCACTATTAATCATAAAATGCAATTCATACAAGCTTGCGTTCAGCAAAGAAAGAGGTCTAGTCCCTCACTTTTTGCCTTGTTGACTCCCCTGCTTGTTCTGGACTCATTCTAAATATAAGTGATAACTGTAGTATTGGGCTATAAGGAAAACAGCTAAAACAAAGTGCACATGCTCAGAACTTTTAGAGAAAAACAGACTCAAGACATTTTGTATAATTTTACAAATTTGCTTTCTACCCTTGAACATTTATGGCTGTTCCACAATGCAGTTTTCAGCTCCTATCTAGTTAATATAGCCAGGATCAGAGCAGAAGTGGTCAGTCTCAGATAAGAAACTATGCAAATTAAGGAATTTAATACATTTAACTAAGATGGCTGATTAATGGATGTGAACAGGAATTTAGAAACACATACCAGTAGCTTACTTTGTTCATTCTTGCATATAGGAATTTCCATGTCTGGAATGAAAGCTGGTTTTCCCGCAGTGACTTGGGCCCCTCATACAGTGGATGGCAAGTTCTGGATGCAACTCCCCAAGAAGAAAGTGGAGGTACACAGATTTTATCTCAGGAATAATGTCAAAAAATTATATAGTCAGTCACTCTCGGAGAGAAGAGAAAAAAAAAAAAGTAAAACCATCATAAAAGTAATTTCTGATCCTGTTCAGAAATAGGGTGGCAGAAGATCATACTATTTATTGCATATAAAAAAAACCTTCAGATCATCTGTGAATGCCAAGAAACGAACTAGACTTCTAGAGAGTCTTTTGCAACAGTTCCTACAGTTCCAATGTAGGTATCCAGAGCTATTGAAAATCAAGGGATAATATGAAATAAATTAAGTGTACCTTCAAAATAAACACAAGATACATCGATGATGGGCCTGGTATGAGGGTCTATGTGGATGAAAGGGCTAGAACAGTGCTGGGCAAGTCAGGAGTCATTGATAAATATCTGTCTAGCAATTTTCCTACTGTCAAAGAGTTGATTTGGTCTACATTATTCTTTTCTTGATGCTGTAGGAATTTATCAGTGTGGTCCTGCCTCACGAAATGCCATCAAAGAAGGAGATGTAGATCTGGACTACGACTGCCCATTCGTATTTGCAGAAGTGAATGCAGACTGTATGTACTGGAATTATGACTCCACAACTGGAAAGAAAACATTAATATTCTCTAAGTCTACCATAATTGGCCAATTCATCAGCACAAAGGCCGTTGGTAGAGACGATCGTGTCGATGTCACCAATGATTATAAATATGAAGAAGGTAAATAAAAACACTAGTTCTTCTGGTTACATAGCTGCTTCATTCACAAACGTATATGAACTTTATGCTAGGACTCTCTTAGTGGGCAATTTTGGGCATCTACAAGTTAGAAGCAAAATTTATACTCCTTTTATTCAGTTCTAACAGGAAAGGGAAGAGAAGGTGAAGAGTAAAAAATACTGCCTTGACCTTTTTGATATGGAGCTGCTTTGTGGGACCTAAATAAGGCAAGCCCAAATACCTCCGAGCAAAGCATTCGCTGTTCCCACCTGCCTATTGCTAATGCGTACTGACTGCCTCTGCTTCGTGAAAATTAGTCCACGGCTCAGTTATTTGACAGCTGGATGAAAGGCCTATTACAGAAACCTAAGCTAAATCAGCATTTAGGCCCGGGATAAGCAACTTTTTCAAAGGACAAAGCAGCATGTAAACTTGTCAGACCTTTGGGTCTGACAGTGCAGAAAAAAAATTACAATCATTAACTGAATTTGCAAGTGTAAAGAATGAACACTGCTACTGAAAATATATATCAGAAGGGTGAAAAGCATGATAAAGCAGAGCCCAAATAACTAGCTTCCATTGTCTACCGGCTCTGGCTGGGATGGAGTTAACTTTCTTTACAGCTGCTCTGCTAAAAGCACTGACAACACATCAATGTTTTCTCTATTGCTAAGCAGTACTTGCATAGTGTCAAGGCTTTCTCCCTCCTTCTCCGTCCCTCCCTGCCACAATGGGTAGGCCGTGGGTGGGAGAGAAGCTGGGCAGGGACTCAGCCAGGACAGCTGACCCAAACTGACAAAAGGTATATTCCATGCTTTATGATTTAGTGTTCAGCAATAGAAGCTCAGCAAAAGGCAGAGGAAACAAGGGGTGTGGGTGGGGTGTGTGTAGCGTTTGCACTTATAGCATTTGTATACCCAAGCAACCATTACATACCTTGCGGTCCTGCTTTCCAGGAAGCGGCTAGACAGCTACCTGAGGATGTAGATTAGTGAAGAGATGCCTCTTTTTGCTTTTCCTGTGCACAGTTTTTCCTTCCCTGTTAAACTGTCATTATCTCAATCCACAAGTCTTCTGGCCTCCCATTTTCTCCTCATCCAAGAGGAATGGGGAGTGAGTGAGAGTCTGGGTGGATGTTTGGCTGCTAGCCAGAGCCAACCCACCACACAGTCCCTTCAGCCTTCCCTTCCCTTATATTAGGGGCCCTTTCTGTATTAGCTAATAATAATTTACATTTCTAAATATTACAACCATAAAAAGGGATAGAATGGGAAATGATAAAATGGGAAGAGTGAGAAAATTTGGACGTAAGATTTTGTGTTACAAAGAAATGCTTTTGGAGGGGCAGTGGCATTACAAACTGCAGATCCAGAAAATTAGGTGTAGCTGTGAAAAACAGAGGCTCTGTTCATCAATAACTGCAGACACTACATTCTTCTGGCTTGTCTCTAGCAGTCATGAGACAAAATAAAGAGATGCATGTTAACTGTTGAGGATAATTTTCATGGTTCTCTCTCACAGGCTCTACAAAAGAAAGAGATATATTTAAAAAAGCCCGTAAGAAGCTGGGACTTGAGGATAAATTTGATCCTACAGCACCGACACCACAGGAAATTGATCAAAAGCCTGACATCTCAGGGAAGTTCAAAGTGGCTGGCCTTCTAGAAGTTGGCAAAGAACTCAATCTAATTCTGGTCCTTGCAAACTTACAGTCTGATGCTAAGACTGTTCATGTAAATATGACTGCTTGGAGCACCGTGTATACTAGAAGACCAATTCACGAGATCTGGAAGGACTCCATATCTGTCACTCTGTCTCCTAAGGAAGGTAATTTTTCAAATAACTTTTAATCATAATTGTAGAAATGTTTTGTTGGTAAATGGGCATTAGAAGCTGGTCAGCTTGGGGAAAAAAAGCTCTAACAAACTGCAATCTTAAATTTCTATGCAGAAAAGGCTGAAAAAAATTACATTGCACTTATAAACATTAAAAAGGCATGTTTCACACTATCATTTCCTTAAGTACTAATCACATTTTGGAAAATGTATCTCGGAAGTGAAAAGAAGATGATGAGTAAACACGAAGTTTCATTTAACAAAATTTGCATGAAAAAGAGATAAGGACAACATAAAAGCATAGAAATCAACTCCAGTTAAATGTGTTCTGGTCCATTAAGAGGGGCCTCACTGAAAGGTTACAGGACATGGCTAACAGCAGAAACAAGAAACCTGGTCCATTAGCACATTAAAATGGAATTAAAGTGTGAGGAATAGAAGTAGCTGAATAGCCTGCTAAGCTCCACAGAAAAGATGGGCTGTATCAAAGAACTGTTGAGGAGTAAAGGACCTCAGATTTTTTAATTTTATTTTTTTTTCAGATGAGTTTAATAACCTTATGGAAGAAATTCTCTACGTAAATATTAGTATTGTTGGAAAGATTAAATTAAGTTACCGTTAGGAGCCTGGGATAATAGATATATCAGCATCTCTAAAGTGAACAGAAAGAACGTTGATTCGCAGCCGATACTGTATTGTATTAATCTTAGGCCTTGAGTCACTGGTAAGAAGCAGAAATAATATTTCCTTTCTTTAATATGTAATTTAACTTCTGGAGTTGGGATCTATTAGCTTCCACTAAAACATGTGGAATTGGATTCTCAGTGAAGACAGAATTTATAAGCCTAATGGCATTACAGTCATGCAGGCACCTTGTGGTCTCTTGTGCTCACACAGGCTGAGTTAAACCAGTGGCTGAATATACAGTCAGTGGGAGTCTTCTCCCCAGATCTGATGGCAGGAACCATTTAAGGAATTTTTTTGCCCTCTTCTGGAAGTAGGCTCTGTTTGCTAGGATTTGTAGTTAACAAATCTGTTGCTACTGGAGGAATCTAGGAAATTCACACTGACCCCATTTTCTTGTTTACTTTTGTGGGACTTTGCATTGGTGACTTGTCATCTTTTCTTGTGCGTTTCATCTGTTGCGTACTGCTGGAAAGTACTTTGTGACTCACAGTGTTTGCATACAGCAATGCTACTCTACAGTTCTTCTGAACTTGATGTTTATTGTACGAATGGCCAAAAATGTGGAATCGCCTGGATTTAGAGACAGAAGAGATCCCTTCCCATCCAATATTCCTCGGTTTGGACTACGGCATGGAAACTACTCTAAAAACATATTCTAAAAAGCCGATAGGGTTAGGAAAGATACAAGAAATGTAAAGACATCGTTCAGCTCATCTCAGTATATTGTGAGCCAGTAGGACTGATGAAGCCCATCAGAGGACATCCCATAACAAATGGAGTGGCACTGGTAGACTCCTTAAACTCCAGCTGTCTTATCTTTCAGAGCAGTTGGGAGGAAAACAAGCCAGGCAATATGGTAGCAGGGAATGGAGGAGTGATAACACTGAAGAAATCACTCTCTCTATAGCAAACTGATAAATTAGTATGAATTGAGTTTGGCAGTGACACCTGAATGCCCTCCTAGTCCCAGACAGCATAAAAGGAAAATACTACATTAGGTATGAAACTCCGTGGCCCTATAAAAGCGTGTAGCAATTCTTTTTTTTTTCTTCCAGAGAAACAATTTCCTATTAAGATACTATATACTGAATATCAACATCAGTTAACTACAGACAACACGATCCAGGTAACAGCTTTGTGTCATGTAGAAGGTGGGATTCAAGTGCTAATACAGAGAGATATTACCCTGGACAATCCTGCCATTGACATACAGGTAAATTGCTATTCCTTTGCTCTAACTGCAGTGGCAGTGAAAGGGGAAATTGAGCTCTCGTGCACACTTTCGTCCCTGAAAGAGATGCTTGGCTCACATTCTGCCATGGTCCGTCACAGCATCTCGTAGTATCTCCTCTTCTGATGACTGAGAGGACTCAGATAGAAAATTATACCAAGAAACTGTCCTTTCAAGCATTTTCTTTGCACAGGTACTTGGTGAAGCAAAAGTGAATAAAGAAGTGGATGTGGAAGTGACATTTACCAATCCTATTGATATAGAAGTGACGGACTGTATGCTACAGGTAGAAGGCAATGATCTGCTCAGAGGAATCCTTGAGATAGAGTAAGTACAAGGCATGCCTCCTTCCTGCTATTATGCCTACACGAGAGCAAGAACGTAGGCATGGATGACTTGGAGCCGAACAGTGGGATGAGACAGCATTTTCTTCTTGCTGTAACTTGGGAGGCCAGTCAGTGTAACATCTCATAATGAAGCACACAGCTTTGAACCAGCTCTTCATCTAAGCTAGGCTTTGGCTTCATCATTTGGGAGGTCAAATAATTGCTGTCATAATTGGATGTAACTTGTTTTCCTGTCTACCCGACAGTTCCAGCAAAAAAAATACATGCTTACCCATGCAGCAAATTTTGCTGAGGCTGTCTATGATGCAATAGGCTAGACAGGCTGAACCTTCTTGTTCTGATCATAGCGCCAACAATACATGACTGTTTCTGTTCCTACTATACCCAAATTATAGCATATATAACTAGGATTTTTTTTTTCACTTTATTAAATGGACTGCAGCTGCCAGTCTGGGTGATCAGCCTTCTAAACAATTTGCATTTACATCAAACAGATAGACATACATGTAAAAAGCAGACGCACCAGTGTCGCAGCTTTGGGAACAAAAATGAACACAGATTGTTTAGACAGAGATTGGTACCTCTGTGAAGTACCACCCCAAGTATGCTCCATGCATAGCTACTCCAGACACAATAAATCACAACTAAGGAGGATAACTTTTGAAGAACAGACTAAGCCGTGATCAGCACCTACTCCTTAGATGATTGAATTTACTAAGGTCTGGAACATGAACACAGCTGAAATCCACGAGTCAGGCAGGAAGAGAATAGGAAAAATGGTGAATACTACAACAGAAGTTTGTTTTGAGTTGGTTTGGGTTTTTTAGTTTAAAAAAAAAATTTTTTTCCACAACAAGAACTACAGGCACACTGGTTTTCAAGCTCTGCTTTCAGAACTCTACAAAATATTTATGTTAGGAGATTAATAAACAGAGTCCAGAAACCATTAGATGGTGTTGAGATGGTGAATGAGAAGATGACTAAAATAGTTTCCTTTTACTATAGATGACAGGTTCCTATTTTTATGCTTTCACCATTTTGTATCTTGTCTTGCTCTTTTTCCTTCAGTATTCCACAACAGAAAGGTTAATTTTTCAGACTGTACCCCACTTTGCACATATACAGAATTGCACACAAATTTCAACGTAAGCTAGCAAATGCAGTTATTTCTAAAAAATACCTGGGATATGGGAGTGTGCTCTTTAACTGAATACACACACACAGACAAACACAAACAAACCAACCTACACAGCAACTTAACATTGCCATTTGCACTTCACCAACTAGGAATGGTCTATCCCATCATTTATAAGCTCTCCTGAGGGAATTTAGCTACCTCACGTTGTCTATCGCATACGACTATCCTTGGGCAAGACAAAACAATATGACGGGGTAAGGCTGTTTGGGAAAACTATAAACATGAGTTTTCAAGAAATGCAAAATATGCTGGTTTTAAACATTTTCACTTCCATTCAGAATTTCCTGCTGTATAAACACAGGTCTAATTCAGGCATTTATATTAACATGCTTCATGGTCTCAGATTTTTCTTTTTTAATAATTCAGTGATGTGCTTTATACCCTCAGTTCTGCATAAAGTTCTATCTCATACGACACTAGTATGGCCCCTTTTGTGTGCTTATCTGGGTCACTACCTAATGTACTCGTGAGAGACCTTAATGCATACCTTTGAGTATTTAAATACATATCAGAGAGCCAAATCCTGTATGGTCTTTTCATGGCCATCAGACACTGAACTGATAGGAATTCTTACTCAAGATCAGAGATGGTTAGTGAAGAAACTCAAGCATGATGCATAAGCCTGTTTTCAGCTTGTATTTTTCCCTTTGTTTCCTATTTTTAGCATACCACCACTGAAAGCCAGCGAGAAATCCAGTACAAAGTTTAAACTCATCCCTTTTGAGGCGGGTCCCAAACATCTACTTGTTAATTTCTCCTGTGATAAATTTCCAGATGTCAAGACCTTTAAGATGGTAAATGTGATTAACTAACATGAAGATATATAGTGAATGGTCTGTGCGTATAAATTGAACAAAATGCCATAAGAAATCTTGTATAAGAAAACAATGAGAAAATCAGCAAAACAAAATCCTCACTTCCTGTGATAAGGGGTTACCAATATCATATTATCAAAATTTTACATTGTAATTTTAAATAAACTGAGGAATAGTTGATTCTTCATTTACTGCTGTGAGTGTCCACGTTATTAAAAAGAGCATCTTACCTTCTACACAGAGACTGTTTGACTCCTGTCTGGTTTTCCTTGAAAATTGTTCTCTCCGGCTCCAGATGTCTCTTCCACAAACATTTATAAACTCATTTTTACACATTCAAAGCCTTATGCAGTGGATTTTCAAAGTGGTGTTGCTCCTTTACCGCAACAGTGATACTAGAAAGTAGCCGGGATGCGTCGCATGATTTATGGGATTTAGCTTTGTCTTTTTTGCTGCAAAGTCTGTCCTGACATTTTTGCTTCTTTGGTAAATCACAGTGACCAAATAAGGCATAGGAAATGTTCAAAAGAAATCTGGGTGACGTACAGTTTGAGAGCCATTTGACAAACACCGAGATGATTGTTCAGCTCAATATGCATGATATTTTTGCGTGCTGATATTTTGCACTTGCTGAAAGTCTTCTTTTGGAATCAAAGGGAAGGTAATCTTCAGTCTAAGGGTATTTAAACTTGTGAAGAGTTAGGGATTCTTCACTATAGATTGTGTGTCAGGAAGTCATCTCTCAGAGCTTGAATTTAGTAAAACTCGCTTAAACTGTTTATGGGAGGATAGGTACGGGCTGAAAGCTGGGTTCCAGGATCAAGCGAACTATGTGTATCCCAGTGAATGACTTGGTTTATGGCCAGTAATTGTACAACAGTAATTCGATCTCTGACTGAAAATCATCTGTATAGATGAAGTGAATGGAAAGTCAAGCTACTGCTCTATTGCACTTTGGACTGCTGGGCCAGAAAGCCAATAAATCTTAACAAGTACCTGAAGCCAGTTCTGTGCCCCCACTTCCATCACACAGCACAGGGTAGCTGTGACTTGACACGGGGACTCCTCACTTACATGAGCAGCCCAGGCTGAGATTGGCTATAAATTCTTTTTGTCCTTGCAGTCTGCAAAATTGCTTTAGGAGGGCACTTGCAGCCACCTAGTTGTCTACTCCCAGTCACATGATGTCAGTACAAGACCATACTGGACATATAATGAGATGAGCTACAGCGAGGCTGTACAAGTAGCCCACAGTGGTGCCCTCTCTTTTTCTCCTGATGTTCCCCTCAAGGCTTGCCAGAGCCAAGAGCTTTCATCACGTAGACCAAACAGTAGAAGCTGAAGTTCAAGCATAGCCTTGGATGTAGAATGTGCATATACACCTAATGACTTTTTACACCTCTTGCATGCATGAACACAACCAGACTATGCTAAAGTCAAGTGAATTGCACTAGCAGAAACGAGAGAAGCTTGGAAATCGGACCTCTAGGGGAATTAAAAGGAAAGCAACACCCTTCCCCTGTAATGCTTCACGTGCACATGAAGTTAATGTGTCTAAGTAAATGTGTACCTACACGAATACAGACTCACAGAAGGTATTCTGCAACATTTTTTGTGGAAGTTATACCGATACCCTGAGGATCAGTTAATACTGATCAGTTACCCTGAGGATATGATAGCACAATACCTGAGCAAACAAAATTATGAAGGCTATGAATGAAATAGGAGTATGTTTTACTCTGGAAGTTATTAAACTGCACTGCAATGTTAAGGCTCTGAAACAAGGGAAAAAGGAGGAACAAAATATTTTGAACCATTTTGGATGATGGGTGGGTGGAATTAAGCTAGGAAAACACCTGTGACAATGTTAAATCATTAGTCACTTAGGAACCATGACCACTGCATTCCAAAGGGATTACAAAAGCAGTTGCTGATGCTTTGCTGTGGTGAAGGTGTGGACTAGCAGGTGCCAGTTTGGGATGTAGGCCAGTCTGAGAGAGAGGTTCTGGTGGCTTGGTGAACACCACTGTGGGCGTGTCATACAGAGGTAAAGGCGGTGGCTGCAGCCGAGACAGAAAAAGTGTTCTTAGATTTAATTACTTATATGAGTAGCAAGGAAGAAGAAAGGAAATAGTCATACTCCAGCAGGAGTAATGTGTAACATCTGAAGCAATCACTGTAAGTACTGAATGCCTAAACTTAAGAACTGGTTGATGCGGTTTGTCACTAGGGCTGTGTGTGAAGATCAGGTAACATCAGAAGCTTGTGGCTCTTATGGTTTCCAAGGAATATTAAGGAAAAAAGACCAACTAAAGTAGCTCTGAACAGCAATCAAACCCATTTGAGGTGATCCCTGGAACAAGTTTTGACAACCTGAACATCCCAGCAACTTCCAAGAGGAAGAAGGATCTCTGAATTATAATGTAAGTGGAGATACACCATATCAGATATACTGCTGCCAAGTGTGAAAAGTTTTAGTTTTTTTTCTTTCAGGATAGGGCTGGCATGAATGCCATATAAGCAAGTACTCTCTTCGTCTTTGTGGTAACAAAACAAAATTTCTCAAAAAGGCGCAAGAAGCCAATTTTTTGTAAAAGCAACCTTAGGAACAGCTGTTTAGCAGCAGCTTAATTTCTGGTTCTTTTTTTTTTTTTTTTTTCCTTTGTAACTTAAAACTCAGACTATTTTTCAAGTCTTTACTTTACTAAAACATGATCACTGATGCTCTGAAATCTTAAACAGATAAATATTCCTCCCCACAACCATGTCACTTTATTACCTGTACACTTTTAACTGAGGGTACAAAAATGTATTCACAGGTGTGAAGATAGACAGTCTTAGAGTTTGCACTGATAAAAACTACTCATGGTTAATAGTTTGGGGGTTCATTCCAAAATAAAACTTTTGGTGAAATAGTAGCATGGAGCTGGCTAACACAACAGGTAAATATACATTTGTTTCTGCTGAGAAGTTATAATTTCTCATAAGTCAGAGAGTGTTGGAGATAATTTGAGACCCCAAAAAACCCTCTAAAACCAACTCACAGCTGTTGAACAAAACCAGAAGTGACATTAACCAATCTGGAAGTTAAGTAATCGGGAAATGCTCCTTTTTCCTTTATATGGCTTTTGCGCCCAACCACACTCCCTGTTTCCTCATCCTTAAATATAACTTATTCACGGCACACCTATTATCCTTTGTAGGAAGTTCTTCTTGTCTTGGGGTTCAAGAGAACGCATTTCCTCTGAGTAAATAATTCTGGTATCTTGTCCCATAATTACACCCACGTTGAGTAGGAACATTGGCATTAGACATACATATATTATAGGAACTAGTTAATTCATTTGACAAGTCTACAGGTATTAATAACAACTGCTAAGTACCTCTCCCTTCTCTCAAATTTCAGCTGACAGCACGAAAAGGTTGCTGGGTTTTTTCTTTTTATGATTAATGTGACTTGGACATCCTTGAAGAACAAAGTAGAAGTTGTATGCAATTCTCATAAGCTGAGGGAATGGCAGGTGAGTTCTGCGTGTCATTTGCTTCCCTTCAGCAGGTATTTTATTCAGGACGGTTTCCTTGAGATGCATGCCCTACAGGTATCTGCTCAGGTTTCTTATCCAAAGGAAATTTTATATTGTAATTTATTCTTGAACTTCATTTTCAATGTTTTATTGTTGTTATTATTAAGACCTGTTTGACAATAATTTTTAAGCTAAGCAGAGGATATTCTGGAGGAAAAAAAATAAAATAAATTCCCATTACTTCAAAAGGTACCATGCAGAACTTCATCTAAACCCTTTATTTACTTAAATGCTATTTCAGAAGTGTTAACGCTTTGTATTAACAAAATTAGTGTAATCCATCCTAATGGAGCTGTAAGCATGGAGCCTACAGATGGGAAATCAAAGATGCCTTAAAACTCTACCAAAGCAAAATAGCAATAACAAAATCTCTGCTTTTTAAAGTTTAAAATAAAGATTATTATTGAACTGGGTAATTGCAAAGCAGGCTTCTCTCTTGTTTAACGATGAAGCAAACATTTTCCAATCAGTTTTTAAAATGTTGCTTTTCAGGGAGTGCATTAGCCTACTGCAGTTCACTGTTGTCCCAGATAGTCATGCTAAAGATTCTCTTTTTCAGCCCATCAACGCTTACTCACGTTACTTCTTTGTGGTCTTAGACTACAAAGAAAAAAATTCTTCTCCCTTGAATTTAATTATGGCACTTTTTTTGCATAAGTTAGTTTTTACTTTTACTTCTTCAGAAATTATAAATAAATTGTAGTTTAGTATGCAGCTATATTGTTTCAGACCTGACTTAGTATTTGATTGCTATGCTATATGGTATGAGATAGACTTGGAAGGTTATTTGAAGATCCCTACCGTAATAGTGCGTTGTGCCATAGGCCTTAATCCATCCTTTCCATCCCACTCTTTTTGTTGTTGTTGTTATTGTTTTCTTTTGAATTCCCTTTAAAATGGTGGCAGTCATGTGCCCCCATTCTGCCTCCCCCCCCCCCCCCCCCCCCCCATTGCGTTTATGATACTAGCATTAATAAATGTGATTTGGAAGAATCCTCACCAAGGTACTTGCCCTGAGCGTTTGCCAAAAACTGCAACACAATGTTCCAGGTGTACTCTGTGGAGTCTCATAGGGCTGGTATAAAAACAGAGGATGGTGCCTCTCAGAGCTCCCTAAGACAGTATAACTGCTCACATATGAGCATGGCAATAAAACATGAACTATAGAAGAGAAAACAATCTTGCAAGGAAGGTCACACACATGCTTGCCAAAAAAGTAGTTTAGCATTTAAGGTAGCAAAAGCCACTTTATGGGTTTTAAACCACAGACCATAATAACAGTATGCATGCAGGAGGACACTCTATATCTGAGAACTCCAAGCACGCTAAGTCATCATAATTCCTCTAGGACACACAGGTGGTGCCTACTAGAACAGGAATCCCAGTGGTCCGGTTGTCACTTTGGACAGAATTAATTCAGACAGACTGATTTGTCAAAACTTTGTCAAAACCTCCAGCTTATGTCCTCAAATGCCTCTTGTTCATTCATACAAGCCAGATACTCTCTCACTATGCATCTTTCCCTACTCTAGGCCAAACGGCATCAGGATATAAGCAGGAAAAGTAAGATGTCCTAATAGCCATTTATGGGATCCTAAAAATACATAAGTTGAAAGTGTAGAGGGGCTACAGGCCACTTTATTTGGTGCTGACAGTGAAATTACATTCATTTGCCCCTGTAAATGTTTTTCTAAGTCCAGCACTATAACAGCATCCAGCACTATATAGGAAGTATAGAAGTCCTCGGTGTATGACAGCCCTGTAGGAAAATCCAAGCAGAAATTTCTATTATTGACCACTAGTCTTAATCAATTTAATGGAGCATCTGCTTTTTAGTTGTCCTTCCTTCAGTAAAATATAGCTGCTCTTAGCAACTTCATCATGCCAATTAGTAGCAAATGACTTCTTTCCATTCTGGATACTTCTTCATGTCTTTTCTTCTGTTTTACAGATCTGACACCAACACATATCAGCTGGCAGCCATCGGTCAATGCAGGCACACACCATACTGACAGATATGCCAACACGGAGTTGACTGTAAGGCGAGGACAAGCCTTCACTATTACCCTGTACTTCAACAGACCAAAGGAGACTGGGGAGAGCCTAGCATTTGTCACTGAAATAGGTAACACTCTTAGCTTAAATCAGGTTCTCACATAACTGGTCTTTATCCCTTGTAGTTCTCCCCTTATTCTATTTAGAGATGTAATTTTTCTTCGTGTATTTTTAATGCTTTTTTTCCCCCCGCAATGTGATCATTTCAAGTGTGAGGTTAATATTGAAACCACACTCTGGAATGGAAACCAATTACCGCTTCTTTCTGGCAGGACCATCCCCCTCAGAATCTCATCGTACAAAGGCTGTATTTAACCTCTCTGAGGTGGGGACAAGTGGCTGGAGTGCTGTTCAAGGACCCAGTGAGTCTGGCTATATGAACTTTACAATATCCAGCCCAGCCAATGCTGTCATTGGACGATACAACCTCATCCTCCAGGTAACCTCAGGGAACAAGATCTTCTCCAGATTCCTGGGCCAATTTGTGTTACTCTTCAACCCTTGGTGCCCAGGTAGGTACCAGTGCCTTTGCTCTTGAATGTAACTGACCTATTTGCTTTCATCTTTGCACAATGAACCTGCTCCCTCAAGTTGTCTCTCTTCAGGTTGCCAGTAGCAACAATCTCAGTTATCTGTTAGGATATCTGGTTCTACTACATTAAAAAGCTGCTGCTGCACAAGCCCCAACCTTTTAGCCTAATGAAATGTGCTATATGTGGTGATACCATAGACTCTTTCTTCAGGACTGACCAGATCACTTTTTCTGTAGATGAGGGTGGAGAGACTTTCATAAATGCATGTATTTCTCAGAACTTGAAGCAAACATACAGTAACATCCTTGACTTGCACCTAAATCAAAGCAAAACTGCTCTTGTAGATGTTAACTGCAAAGACAATAGCTCAACTAACTTTATAAAAACTGATAGAGAGCTAGTGTAACGAAGACTGGCATTTCCCATGTCTTTCATCATGGGTTAAAAAGGGACATCTCTTCCTGATCCACTTTCTATTTCTGCAGCTTCAGCATGTTGCAGAAGAAATGCAAACTCCTAAACTCTGATTTTGCAAATATGACATAGTCTAGAAACCTAGATTAGCCTTAAAATATACCACTCTACAGTTAAGTGGTCTCTTAGCCAGCCAAGTGACTAATCACTTATTTTAAAAAAAAAAAAAAAACAAACAAAAAAAACAAACCACAATCACACAATCATCCACTATTTTCTTCTGTGACCATATGCGAGTCAACGGCCACTAACAAATATGTCAAAGTCCAAGATGAAAAAAAGCTGCTAATTAGCTCAGCATGTCTTGGAAGACAGAGATAATTATAGAGCTATGTTCAGGAAACACGTATTGTCTCTGCACAGACAGTCCTGAGGGAAAATCTTTCCAGAACTCCCTGAAAGATCACTTGGAGCGTAACTTCTAATTGATGGAAACCACACTGCAGAGACTGAATTATTTGACAGCTTATTTGAACTGGAACACCAGAGTAGCAGTGGTACTCGTGAGACCAGACAAACTGTTCTCAGATGAAAACTGAGAAAAATTAAGCTGCACCATTCCAGTTTAAAACTAATGATTTTGCAGAAGAGCCCTCCAGTTTTATCAGACAATGCAGTGACCACTGTCAAACAAAACGGAGTGTCCTTAAATTAGGATGCTGATGAGTAAGCTTCTGCAGAGTGGAATAGCTCCCTGGCCCTGACAAGCAGGAATAGATTCAGTTTGAGGGTACATTACCACTATAGTATCACAGCAGAAGAGAACAAAATTATATTTTCTCAGCAAAGGATAAATGGCAGATCTGGTCTGTAGATATGGTTCTACATGGGAAGTTATTCATTATGAATCAATTCCTGTCTTTTCCAGCTTAAACTGTAATATCAGTAAAGTACAAAGAAACAGTCAGGACTAGAGATAAAGGGAAAAGCACTGGGTTGGAGAAAAGCTACGAGTGGATCCTTAAGTGTCATCTGAAAAAAATACTCTAATCAAATAGTTCATTACTGATTTTGATATGCTGACATTAAGCAGCATTGCCCATACACAGGTGGGCTGGGATACCACACAGAAATAACTGCCTGACCTTAGAGACTGGAATAGTTGAGTAGGGATAAGATAAAATATTATGAAATAAAACCCCATACGTTCAGGGAGACATAACAGTAATTTCAATGTCAGACTTACCCACTGGAAATCATGAAGAATGTGAAAGTACTTGTTAATCAAAGAAAGAGAACGAAAGTGAAATGGCCCTGAAAAATGCATAATGCAAACTTAAACTGTATTAAAGGACACAGTTACTCAGTTTTAAATATTAATACCATTGTATGAAGTGACAAGATCTCATTTGGAATCTTCTTTCAGTTAATCATTCCTGAACAGGAATTATGAACTAAAATATGTTCACTGTAGGGTTACTAGGATAACTGAACACATGAAAAGCCTTTGGACAAGACAGAATTTCTAGTTTAGCAAACCGAAAGCAGTTAGTTTCAGAGGTAGTATATCTGAAATAAATACAGAATTTGGACACAGAAAATACTGATCTTACCACAGTGGTAAGAAACCAATAAGCTTATTAATTCATCGACGTATTTGTTTCAAACCTGTGGTTAAAACAAAAGTGATGTTTTAACATTAATAGATTTCTCTTTAAGTGTCCTTAAGAGACTTTAAGATACTTGCAAGCCAGCCTCTGATAACGATACATTATGTCCAAATACTACTGAAGGAATGTACAGTTAATGACTGAAGAATGCCAATCATGAATTAATTGAATGATCATACACTGCTTATCTATAGCTCATCAGTGAACATGTCAATTGTAAAACTTGAGGGGATAAAAGGTTTGAGAATTTTATAGAATGCATCTTTTTCCGTAGATGTCTGATACTTGCCACTTGTTTCTGTAACAGAGATTACATGAAGCAAAGACTAGAAGCATACCTATATTAGAAAGCATACTTACATATTGATTAAAAACTATCAGTAGAAATTTATATCCTGCTTGTTTTTCACTACACCAGGATAAACTTTAACTTTGAGAGGACAGAAGATATATCAACTTTGTATTTCTGTATTAAAAGGAATTAATTTAATAAAGGATTAGGTCTATAGTGGTCTTTCTATAACTGTCACAAAAGAGGACTATCGCAGCCAATTGCATTGGTTTTTTGTTTTTTGGGTTTTTTTTCCTTTTTTTCCTCCTTGCGTACTGAGAGTAACAGAAGGGGATGCTATTGTTTAGTCATACTTGAAGAGACTACTTGGGTATGCTGTGGCTTTTTTTCCTCCTTTTAGAGTAATGTCAATTTTGCTCTGAGTTTTTGGTAGGAATAGTGTTTTTATAAAAAGAAATCTAAGTACACTTATTCAAAGAACTGACTCTAGAACACTATAATTGAGAGTATATAAACCTTAGGGGAAAAAAGATGTTCTTCAAGTGATTACAGGAGGACATTTAGATTGCTCAGAATCATAAACTCATAGGGCTAGAAGGATTTTAGGAAGTTATGTAGTCCCACACCATGCTCTAAGGCAGGTTCAGTTTAGCACTTTGGTCATTTCTGACAGGTCTTGAATTCCTTCTCAATGGTCAGCCATTACGGAAGCTCCAGGACCTCTCCCAACAATTCACTCCAATAAAACACTAGCCTTTCCGTTACAATTTTTTCCCTATTAATTAACCAAATCTTTTTTGCTTG
The DNA here is from genome assembly GCF_018691265.1 of Tyto alba. Classification (NCBI taxonomy): domain Eukaryota; kingdom Metazoa; phylum Chordata; class Aves; order Strigiformes; family Tytonidae; genus Tyto; species Tyto alba. The sequence goes on along the minus strand of NW_024881308.1, from coordinate 18,067,885 downwards.
GATTTTAGCATATAACTTCTCATCCTACATATGATAGCCACCAAGAGCCGATTACTCCCCATCTGCCCCATCCCCTTCACAAGAATTTCTGGAATTGATTCCAATGCTTGCCCAAGTCCTCACCCCCGTTTCTTTCTACCTTAAATAATTCTTAATTATTTCATAAGTTGTATTTTCTTCATACGTCATATTTTCAGGATTGCTGAGCATTCTCAGTGCTCCTTTCCACATCTTGAAGTGCAGCACCTGGAACTGCACACAGATCTCTAGGTGAATGCTGGCCCAAAAGCTTGGGAATAAACAATGATGATATCATTTAAAAAAAAAAAAAAAAAAAAAGATCTGTGGAGTGTGGACTGCCACCATGAAAATAGACTTATGTCATGTGATATAAGTTTTTAAATAAATTACAGTATTTTTTTTGCAGGAAGAGAAGGATGAGGAGTTCCTAGGAAGGCAAAGAAGTTTACTCAATAAAATAGAAAAGCTGATTTTTATATGTATTTCTTGAAATGCTGAAGCTTTCAGAAAGTAATTTTAAACTGTGAAATTAAACACAGAGCCAAGTAGATATTGCTACCTAAAAAATGATCAAAACAACCTAAACATCTGTGGGAAGCCAGTGCTTTCATAGCAGCTAGATACTGTGCCACAGACTAGAGAAAACAAAGAGTAACAATGAAATCAAAGTGAACGGTTGAGCAGGCTATCCTAATAACATTCCTGATAGCACTTTGGATCAGGCAAGTAGAGATCTACATTTAGGAATCTTAAAACAAGATGAAAATGACTGGAAAGCAGAGAAAAATGTCATTTGTGTGATTCTTTTCAAATGTCTATTCTACTTCTAACTACCCTGAGAGGGCACAAAAATCCAGTGAGGTAGCCTGGACTTTTCTCCATCTTCCTCAAAAAAATACAATGCACAGATAGGGGACATTTAGATAATACGCAAAGGCTATACTAAAATTAGGGAAAAAAGTTGGAGTAATGTACCATGATTTGCTCTTCCCCCCCCGCCCCGGTCATATATAATAGCAGGCATTTTCACTGAACTGTACATGTTCACTGAACTGTGACAATGCATTTTCCAAATAGTAGTTTTCCCGTTGCCAGATCAAGATACAAATGTTTTCTCGAAGGTTGCTAGTATTCCTAGCTTTAAGTGTAAAAGCATGTCCAACTTTGTTTCAGGTGATGATGTCTACATGGCTAATGAAAGTGAGAGACAAGAATATGTTCTAAATGAAAATGGAATAATCTTTGTGGGCAATGCAAAGTACATTGAAGCAAGAGGATGGTACTATGGACAGGTAAGCCACAGGGAATTCATTTGGGCTCTTTCTGTCTCCAGAAGCATTTTCTCTTATCATTATTTGCCTCTCTGATAGGTATGCCTATTTATATGAAAACTGAATAAATCCGGGTAGTCTTACTCGTGGTTTGCTCACTGTGTGCCTTATAGGACGTTGGTGTGAAAGATGGCTTAGCACAGCACTGCAGCTAGGTCTGACTTCCACATGCGCGTCAAGCTCATGGTACAAGTGTGCACCTCATCTGTGATAAAAACATCCAAAGTACAGGTGACAATATACTCGTGTGGCTCCAACACACCCACTATTCTTGTGATGCAGTTACAGTGGGCCAGAATTGACATTGACATTGAACCACAGAATGGTTTGGGTTGGGACCTTTTAAAGACCTTTTACTCCAATCTCCCTGCGATGAGCAGGGACACCTTCAACTACATCAAGTTGCTCAAAGTCCCATCCAACCTGACCTTGAATGTTTCCAGGGCTATAACTCAAGAGAATCTAATAACTGCAGTCAGAATAAGATCCACGGTATCCTGCCAAATTTTTGCTTTATTTAGTTAGCCCTCTCTTAAGCCAATATTCCAGTGTGAACTGCACACCACTGTCTCTGTGCCTCACTGTCCTTATCACCTTTGGGCTGGAATATCTTAGAAAGGAGGAATTGCAGTAGAACCTCCTCTAATTCTGCTTGGCAAAATATCTATTTTCCTAAAAACTTATCTTGTCTGATCAGTTTCAAGACCACCTTCTAAACATCTGTCTCACCATGCTTGATCTGAGCCTGTACTATCGCCAGGACCCAGCCATTGATGTATCCCGAAGAGGAGATCCTAAATATGTGGGCCGAGTCATCAGTTCCATGGTAAGAAATGGACAACTTAATCTGAGTTCCACATGCTTAGGCAGAAAGCATTAGTTATACCGCTGAGACTCAGCCACCTGCACCTTAAGCTATATAATTAACTGGATACAGTGCATTACACATAATTGATTTTGTGCATTCTGTCCACCGGCCTATTTTTAGATCAATGGAAATGATAATGATAACGGAGTTCTCCTAGGAAAGTGGCAAGGAAGTTTCCATTCACATGAGAATCCATCCAGATGGGATGGCAGTGTGGTAATTCTCCAGAAATGGCGTCAGGACAACTACAAGCCTGTTCAGTATGGCCAGTGCTGGGTTTTTGCAGGTGTGATGTGTACAGGTAAGCTTTAAGAATAGAGGGCTGTGGTAAAACGGAGGTATTTGTGACCTCTGGTTTTATCAAAACTACAACGCAATTAATTCTACAAGAGGAACAGTCCTCTGAAGATGGAAAATGCTGAAGAATCACAAAATATTTAGGCACCTAAGTTTGTTTCTCAGATATGTGTAATCATTGAACTAAAGCTGTGGGGTTTTGTTGTTTGTTTATTTGTCTGTGTGGTTTTGCTTTTGTTTTTATTTTTGTTTTGTTTTGTTTTTTTTGTAATATATTTCAGTTCTGAGGTGCTTGGGGATTCCAACTCGTTTGGTTTCAAACTTTAACTCTGCCCATGATGTGGATAGAAACCTGAGTATTGATAAATACTATGACAGCTCTGGAAAGAGTCTTAATATCAGCAAGGATTCCACGTGGTAAATACAATTTTTTGCATCTCACTGATAATTAGAGAGAGGATTTGTAAGACTTAAACATGAACACTAGTAGTAAAAAAGCAACCAAGTGGACAAAATTTAATACAAATATCTAAACTAATACACTAGATATCAATTTGGAAAGAAAACATACTTCATGGGTTTCAGATAACAGTTACTTCAAACAACCAACCAGCCCAATTTTCTGCAGTCCCTGGCCTCAAACAAGTTGCAACTTTTTTAAAAAAGTATGTTTCCACTGACAGTGTACCAGTTCCCAAGGCTCTTTTAACTACTGACCCCTAACCAGTCTGCTCCTGATAACGCAGCTGTGTACCTTCCATGCTCCTAACTGGTCTACTGCTTCCATAATTTTCTCTTATCACACATTCAAAGCCTGTGTTTCTCAGCTTGGCTTGTCATACTCCCCGGGTAGATGGGGGCCTCCCCAAGAAGTTCTCCAGCATTCCTTTAACTAGACATTCCCTTTGTAGGAGCAGAAAAAAAGAGAGAACAATCCAAACACCTCCCAACCTGTTTACTGGACACTGTAGTCCACTGCTGTAATCTGCAAGTGATCCATGATTATCAATCAAGCCCCAAAATTTGAGTAGCCAAGAAAATATTATTTTCTCTAAATAATATAGTTTTATACTTCGGTTGCCCTTCAGTTTTAAAATCTTTACTCTGCAGCCACTTTTCAGAAAGTGAACTAACTAAGCCCAAGGATATATCATATAGCTCAAAGTCTCTGTGCACGCTAGGCTTCGCCTAAAGTATCATCTTTACTTAGCCTGTTTTCACTGAGTGTATGTGATTGAAGGATATGGAAAGTCATCTCTTAAATTCCTTAAAAGTATTAGCCTCTGAACAAAATTCAGCCAACAAATCATCTTTTCAGGGTGTTCCTGTGACCTACGTTTACCAATCTTTCATGCTCTCCTTTCCTTTCGGAGTTTGTGGAACTCATTACCACTGGATGCTGTTGAAAACAAACCTGTAAGGAGTTTTTAAACAGGACAAAAGATTTTCATAGAGAATAAGATGACTAATGACCACTAAGCCCAGTAGTCTCAATATAATGACTAATTCAGAAAGTCCCTAATTCAAACTGCAAGAAATCATAGAGCATATCAGGGGAAGGGTCATTCTACTCACGTGCTGTTCTTACCTGTTTTCTAAACATCTAGTGCTGCGCACTAATACAAATGGACTACTGGACTTTATGAGCATTTATCTGACCCAGTATAGCTATGTTAAGTTTCTATTGAAATAAAGAATTTCCCACATTTGAAGATTACTAAACACAATCATCAAGTGTTGCCTACACTCAAGGCTTAATTAAGTCTTTCAGTTATAGTTCATATTTCTCCCAAAACAAGCTGTTGACATCTATATTCTCTCCCTCCTTGCCCTGAAGTCTACACCTCAAAAGCAGGCAGTAAATTTATCATTTGAAAGAGGTAGTGAGTTCCTGTAACTAGACAGCTTGTCACATCTTAGAGAATCTTTAAAAAAACAAAATCCCATACTCCTTTCAAATTGGATGCTCGTATGTCTCTATTTCTATGCTTTCTACACACTGTTCTTTGTCTTCAGGGATTATCACGTCTGGAATGAAAGCTGGTTTATTCGCCCAGACTTGGGATCATCATACAATGGATGGCAGGTTTTAGATGCAACTCCACAAGAACAAAGCAAAGGTGATAGCATAAGTTATTAGCATGACTTAACATTTCTTCTCCAAACTGAGCACAACTAACAAGGTTTGACTTTTTTCCCCTCTCATGTTTTAGGATTATTTCAGTGTGGCCCTGCATCTGTCATAGCCATCAAAGAAGGTGATGTAAACTTGGATTATGACACTTTATTTGTGTATACGGAGGTGAATGCAGATTGCAACAGATGGATTGTATACAATGATGGAACTAAGAAAAGAGTTTATTGTGATACGGAAATAATTGGCAGGTTTATCAGCACCAAAGCTGTGGGCAGCAATTCCCGTGTGGATGTCACCCATAATTACAAATATCCAGAAGGTAAAGGAATTATCACAAATAATCTCCTTGTTATCACAATTATCTCCTACTGAATTCTTGGTTCTAGAAAGCTAGGATGGGTATCCCGTTTTCTTTGAGCATCTCTCCCTTCAGGAAATATTTCTGCCAGTGTTCTCAGACTACTTTCTTAATACAATTGGTGTTACATTTCTGGTTTTGTGTATTTAGTAGTTTCCTTATTAAGACACAATACAAAATATACTTTGGTCCCTTACGTAGAACTATAAAATGTGATACATACACAAAACAGGGCTTTAAAATACATTTTACTACCCAATGCAGACAAACCCTCAAGCTGTCATACCAAAACCTCTTAAAACTGAGTCCACCATGTATCACAAACCGTGCACAGGTTTGTAATATGGAAAGTTACAGATGAGTAAGTACTAATTTTCCAGCATATATGGCAGAGAGAGTGGGGCAACAATCAAACCACTAATCTAAAACCTTAAACTTCAGTCCTCTAACTCTGGACATTCGTCTGCCTTATAACTTCATGCTCAGTTTCTCTCAGCAATTAAGTTCTTTCTTGCTGTCTCTGTTCCAACTCATCTTTCCTTCTGAAGACCCCATTAAATCTGACTCCCAAGACAAGGGACTCAATCTCTCTCTGACTGTATAAATTCACCGAGTTAGGCTCTCTTGTGCTCCTGCTCCAATATCTACCCATCAGCTACCCAGCCGTTCAGCTGTTATGTGTTTGCGCTCCCGGTGGACTCAGTCTCCACATTATCAGAATCTGGACACAAAACTACTAGGAAACAGTAAAGGGACGAAGTGTCATTCACCTGTACTTAGGAAAACAAAGCAGCAAAGGTTGAGAACTGAAAAGCCATGTTTGCAGGAATATTTTTATCTTCCCTCACAAACTTGGTACCTATGTTTTTCCATCTTTTTAAATTTAGGGTTACAGATTTCATATAATAGTTTGCTTAATGTTTATGGCTCAACGTCTTAAAAAAAAAAAAGGGGGGGGGGGAAAAAAGAGGAACAGGTATCTCAATTTTTAAAGAGTTTGCCATTCAGAATCAGTGGTCATATTTCAATACCTCACTCATCAAGGTTTTAGTGCAACCATATACAGTTTGGTTATCATCAGATTAGCAAAGTAACACTTATCACACTACTGCATGTTCTGACCAAAGAAAAATAATTTTTGCATCCTAACCAAAAACAAATGCATTTCATTTTTGTGACTTATTCACCTTATTACATTATGTTTATTACTTTCCTGTGAAAAACCTGAACAAAGACCTAATAAAAATATGGGGAACTTTTAGGTATTGCATGTATCTGGGTGATGCAGAGCTGACACCCTATATAATTCCGAAAGCCTTTATACTGAGAAGGTGCAATGTCAACAAAAGGACAAATATTTCTTGGTTCTCTCCTCTGCTCAGGTTCTTCTGAGGAAAGACGAGTTTATAAAAAGGCCTTGGCCAAGATATTTGGATCAAACATCACAGAAGGACACACAGAATCTCCAGATGAAAGACCTTCAGAGACAATTAGAAACCCTGGGATCTCTGGGAAATTCAAGCTGGCTGAACCTCCAGTGTTTGGCAAAGACATTACCCTAATCTTAATTCTCAATAACCTAACTTTTGACCACAAGACTGTGAAGGTGGACATGAGTGCGTCAACCATCCTGTACACAAGGAGAACAGTGGCAGAGATCCTGAAAGCAACCACTTCTGTGGATCTTGGTTCTAAACAAGGTAACTTTTAATGTCCCTAAGGGACCAATATATCCCTCTTCTTAGCCACATGAAGGCAACTGGCAGGAAGAAACAAGACTATCATATCTGTATCAGACTTGTAGTGCATCTACTTGTTTCATCTCTTAATAGCATTGTTTATGACTATATTTTACGAGATTTTTTTTTTTCCCTCTGAAAACTTTCAGTAGTTCAACCAGGAATTGAAGCTCTCGTGAAATGTTATATAGAAGGCTACATATATATTATAGCTCCAGAAGCAATACTTTATGCGTGTGTTTGGTGATTATTATACATATAGGAACACATCTTTATCTTAACAAAAAAAAAGTCAGACATATGCTTTCTGGCACTCAACAGGCAACACTTTAATGTAAATTAACTAGGACAAGTGTTAAAAGTTTCACTGTAACTCTGTCTCTTTTGAACAGCCAATGGTATGAAAACAATTATAGAGATCTTTTTCATCCCCAGGGGCTACAAAGATAAACATTTTTTCCATACACAGCAGAAAAACTGTAGGACTACAGTGAGGAGCTGACCAGGTCACTTGAAAAGGATCTCTGTGAAACTTGACCCAAACTTTCTTCTCGACTGAAGGAAACCAAATAGGATGTAAGGAGGGAGTAGATAAAAATGGTTATACCACTAATTCTAAGAAATACAAAGGGACAGGAATCCAGTGAAATGCAGGTGAGCAGATTCCCTCAGTTTCAGGCCAAAATCCTCCATTCAAAACTTTAAGGGTCAAATGAGTCAAAGTAGACAAGGATAAGCAGAAGAGGGAATATACACCAGAAGAGGGAATACACAACCAGTCTCAAAAGGCAGAAATATATACAGACTCCAGCTGTCTTATCTTCTGGTCTCTTCAGTAATTTCAAAAATGCTCACAATAACTCTCTTTCGCATTATTTGAGAATGTAAAGGTTCCTAAATATATGTCTGAATTCCAGGGAAACATATCCGGTTAAAGATCCCTTATTCTTATTATGGAAAATATCTGACTACTGACAAAAGGATCCAAGTTACTGCTTTGTGTGAAGTCATGCACATGCATGGGGTAAAGTTGCTGGTGGAGAAGACAATCATTTTAGAGGACACAAACATTATCATTAAGGTAAACAGTTCTCTCCCTGATGTCCCGAACAGACAGAAATAACTAAAGAGTCTTTCTGGAGCTCAGATCTTAAGATGAGAATTTGGGGATATGTGCATTAATTTAGGCCCCAATTTCAGATGTTGCTCTAAAATTAAATTGAGAAAGTAAGCATGCAAGACACCAATTTTGAATCTTTGCCTGAATGTGCCCCGTGTTCTTCAGAACAGCTCTGTTACCTTCTTTCTTTCCCAGTCACATGCCGCTGCTTTACGTTCATCAGAACTTGTTTTCATTTCACCTGTATTCTAGTTATTGACAAGTGCACGTGTTGGCCTTATACAACTTTGCCTACTCCTCAAAATACCAATTTAAACCCTTAATCATAATCTATGCTAGGTCCAGTTAATATTGTTTTAACACTTCTACCCTAATCAACGATGTGCCAAAAAACCCACTCAGGAAGCCAAAGATCGGACAGGTTTAATGAGACATGTCTGTATAGTCAGGGCTCTATTTCACTGAAATTGTGCACAGACTCCTGCATACAGCTTGACAGCACTGTTTATCTCATCCAAATCCAGCTTCAAGTATTAGGAAAGGCATACTAGCCATCATTTAAATTTCACTTCTCCTACCAATATCTCATTCATCCTCAAATACAAGAGGTGTTCTGCTTACAGTTTGACTGAAGTCTGGCTCCAGAAAAGTGGAAAACAGTGAATGATCAGAAACGTGTCTTTGCAATTTAGATTCCTCGGCGGGTTGTAGTGAACAAAGCTGTTACTCTAGAGATCTCCTATGCCAATCCCCTCCCTGAACCGGTGAACTGCTGTGTACTACTAGTGACTTTGATGAATCAACAGGTCAAGATAAAGTAAGTGAAAGCTGTAGTCAGTGCTTCTAATATGACCAATAGCATGTCTAGTTTCCCAGTAAGAGAAAAATCATGGTGGAATTGTCTTTCTTTATATTTGCTATTTATGAAAATAAAAATGCCACCAAATATATATTGAGATATGATGATTTCTCAATCAGATATTTTTTTTTTTCCATGTAGGAACTTCTTTAACAACTAAAACCTTCTAAAGCAAACAGGCATGTCAAATTCTTTTGTGTCTCTGGTATTTCTTATACAGCTTGGTTTTGTGTTTCTATGTAGTTTTTTGGGTTTTTTATATACAGTACCCTAATACTAGAAAAATAAGTCTGAGCTGAAACAAGTAATACACTGCCATAGCTTCCCTCATTTCAGCCCAAACAAGAAGTTGCTCTCTTCTCCTTTGAAGTAAGATAAAATCATGCCTTTTCAAAACATGAGAGCAAAATGGTTTTTTTCTTTTCCTCTGGACTCGGCTGCTTTATGGATTAACTCAGTGTTGAGTAGTTCATATTTTCTAAAGCTTGCAAAATTTCCTAAAGCCTGACTTGCTGGGGCTCTGGAAATATTTGCACATAATAATCCATAAAAATATGGAAAACATTATTCCAGTGAAAGACTAAGGCAACTTAGGCCAAAAGAAGACACAAAACAAAGCACCCTGACGATTACAAAAAGCATACTATTGCCAAAGTGATATGAACCAAGCAGGCATTGGACAGAGTGCTAAACTTTGACATGACAGTTTTCCTATTCTGTGTTGGTTATCAAAACTTGCACTCAGCCCTAAGATGGAGGCATGACATACCAATTCTCATTTCCATCAGTCTATTCAAGAATAAATTAAGATAGTAATACCTTTTCTCATTTCTTAGTCTACACAAGGCCTCAAACCCTAAGTACTTCTCAAAAACCAAGGCTGGGTCTCAAGTAACTGTTGATGCCCTAGGTAGCATGCAGTTTTTCTTCTTGGGAATCTCAAGGAAAGACAATGCAAGCCTGATTTAATTGTGTTTTTTTGTTTTTTGTTTTTTTTTTTCCCCCCTCCTCCAGCCTGGCACAACTGGCACCGAGGGAGAGATCAAAAATTTACTTTGAATTCACACCTCGCAGGACTGGGCCCTTACAGCTGCAAGTAGACTTCTCTTGTGACAAATTTTCACATGTTAAGGGATTTGTAACCATTGCAGTAGCACCTGCATAATGTGATGCAATCAATCTCCTATTTCAGCATTAACATGGCAAGACATACTCCTCTGTATAGGGACAGTGATGACAGCAAGAAACTTTCCACAAAAATTGGTGACCCTGCAATAGAATCAAGTCTCCTGCTTTCACAGTGCTTAATTATTTAGTCTCTAATTGTATTTCTTTTTTTTTTTGTCCTCTTGTCTAGAAAAATGAAGCTTCTTCCTTGTAGAAATAGTTCCACTGTTTTATCAAATCTTATTTTGTTAAGCTCCTGGTTTTCACTTTTCCATCAGATTATTAATACAGTCTCTTTTCAACCACATTCTAATTGTCAGCAATAAATAAAAACTATTCATATAATTGTATTCTGTTGTAATGAGTTGTGCATTCCATGGAAATATGAGAAATCACAAGATTGAGGAAAGTTCTTTTTCCTTCATTTTACAAGCTTTTTCCTAACAAAATAGAACATTTCCTCCATTGTTCATTTATTTTCTGTATTTTGTGACACCTGTAACTCCATGAATGGGGAGGGAAAAAAACCTACAAAGGCTGGAAAAAGTAATGTTTGGAGTCCATGACAGCAGTATTTCTATAGCCTGTGGGCATAAGCCTGTCACAGAGCAGACAACACATGTACATATTCGAATCAGTAACTTAATTCCTATGTAACATGACAGAGTCCAAAGCACCTTGAAGCACAGGGAGAGTCTTGCATTAATATGGAAGTCCAGAAACACAAGATAACTGTCACCTTTTGCCCACCAGTGTAAGGTCACTGGAGACAAGGAACATTTGTCTTCAAACCTTCTCGGTGCAACTTGTTCACAGGCAGCCCCTACTCCATACCTTTGTCACAGTGTTTGCATACCGATGCCTATTTTGTGGGTTCCCTAATCCTAACATTGCCAGCTACCAGGTCTCACCTGAAATGCACTTTCAGGTAGCCTTTAGAATTCTCCATTACTGCAGGCAACGTAGCCTCTCCAAGGACTGCTATGAAAGCTAATGACTGACAGGACACAGCATCCACCTGGCTACAGTTCAGAAGTAGAGTGTGAGGCAACGATTGTGTACAAGTAGCCCTGCCAAGCCTGAAAATTTAGATTCATTATCCGATTTATAAAATGTTTAATGCAAAATTAATAAGGCCAAAAATCTGAATCACAGAGCTGTCAGGAGTTTGATAAGGACATCTTTTGTCTGACAGGTAATAATATTTCAGAGAGTCTGATTCATCCAGACATGATCACAAATTCTTACTGAAAAAAATACACAAGAAATCATAACAAAACTTTACACTCCCTTCTTTCAAAATAAATTTAAGCTGCAGGTAATTAATTTGCCTTTTTGGTTGCTGGCAATCTTGATATGAATGTGGACACAAACCAGAAAACAGCAACTGAGAAAGAAAGACACAATGTAGAAGTGTAGAGGTGAGGAAAATAAGGCATCACCCCTTCCCCCTTTACACCCCTTACTCCTAAATCACAGTCCACTGAAAGTTCAGAACACCATGCGACCTCCTTTCAGGACAAATTGGCAGGACATGTTTCTAGATAAGTTGTGACACAGGATGAGGGAGGAGAGAGCATAAGGGAGCTTCAAGAGTGGAGAAGAGAATGTCTGTAATTAGAGTAGGCAGGGCTTACACCAGAAGAACAGCTCTGTAACTTCCTCCAGAACCCAGCTCAAGATGCCGTGCCAAATAGCCATTGAGAAACTAGGTACAGATATTATGAATGCCAAACTATAAAGAAAAATTATTAAAAGTAGAGGCAGCCATTAAACACTTCTCTCTACTTAACAGAAATTCCTGATGCACAGGTAACTGCAGAATAATGCCCTCTCAGTGAGACGTATTGCTTCTTATATAAGAAATGCACATTATACGTAATCATGTCAGCAACAGATAATGAGAACGTCACAACTCTGCATGCTTCCAAGAAAGAATGAATTATACACAGTTATGTGAAAGATCTTCAAGCAGACCTGTCTAAAAAAAAAAAAAGTGGTTTATGCTATTCAAAGCCATGATGCTACTGACTGACAGTAACACTAATATATTACAAACCTACTTAGACCACCCCATGCCCCATACACCCATGTTCTACAATATGTATATTTATCTATACCTGCCCTCTGTCCACACAGCCTCCAAAAACCTAAACGGACACAAACCAAACCATACAAAATTAAGTTTCTTCTGTCTACCTAAGAGTATATTTCCTTCATTAGATCCAGTTTGGGATGTTTTCCTCTCTTAGTAGTTAAGACACCAGGATATTCTTAATCATCTTTCCTCAGTCATTCACCAGTTTTAAATAAGCATAATTAGATTCAAGATTGTGCAATTAAAGCAGTCATAAGTAGATGCACACGTAGGACATTACTACAAAAACAGTAACTAGCAACCACAGGTCACACCCAGCTTGTATAAACTCTAGTTTATGTAGTGAAGTCAAGAGTCCTAAACCTTTCATTGCTCACACTGGTTGAAGAGGATTCCGAATGCTCATGTGCACTTTTGTATCTATAAACTGAACTACGCACAAGTGTGGAAAAGAAGAAAGAAACCTTATGGCGGGTAAGTTAAAAACAGCCTGATTGCTCCAGACATCACTCTTCCAATACTGATGAGTGATACTTGCTGAGGAAACAGGATAAATTACATCTACTTGTTCTCTTAGCAATTTAGCCCTTTTTGGGTTAAATGCATTTATGGGTTATTCTACTAGAACTGATTTTTTATTTTTTTTTTTTTAATATAATGGGTCTTGACCATATTCTTTTCTCCTGTAACACAGAAAAAAAGACTAAGAAAATATTTTTCTATCAAATCCACTAACTACTCCATACAGTGCTTTTGCAGCCACCTAATCAACACTCTTGGCTAGTGATTTTGGCAAAATGCCACATAGAAGTCCCAGGCTCTAATCCCTCTCTGCTATCGAATTGTTGTCTGGCCTGACAGATCATTTGATGGCCTCTGGAATCCCATGTTCACCGCTCTACAGAGTGGCTATGGTAGCCTGTGTGATGTTTTTTTGAAGTGGAATCCTAGTACCTATGTATTATATTGCACTTGCTCCCACTCTCATGCTGACTGGAAAGATCTCTAGTTAGAAAGATGTCATGTAATACCCCCTTGCCTTCCGCCCTCCCCCCCCCCCCCCAAAGTCTATCTACAATTTAACCTAAGGATTTTTTTCTGTTATAGCTTCAGCTTTTTGTCAGAGGGAACAAGAACCCTGCATGCATAATGATCAGCATTTTCACCCGCGATCACCAATTCTGCAGACTTTTGCTTATGAGCATGCTCCCAATGTCTATCCATTAGAGGATAAACACCCAAACAAATTTTTAGAAGTTTGTCCAATTGTACATTAACAGGGTTGTTGAAAATATATTTTTCCAGAGAGATACTGAGCAGAAAAAGAAATTGTAAGATTGAAATTGAGACTGTGAGGATCAAAACAAGGAGAAATTTGAAGTACACATGGTCAAAATGCTGGTATCGGGCTTTATTGTGCCCTTGCCACATATATAAACCATTTGTTGCTGATCTGCACATATTCACTAGAAAAGCCTGTGCAATTGCAGACTTCGCAAGGTAAACCAAACCATTAATGCAGTAAATTCTTAAAGCTAACCAATGCTAGCCACTGCCTTCTTTATCCTTCCTATTTCTCCAGGTGTCCCCTCTTACTCTGTTGTACAACTTGTCTTTGCCTGTGACATTCCATCCTGAAAGTCTTAGCAGGACTGTTTAGGTCCTTAAATGTCAGAGTCTCACTAGTAACAAACCCATGGCTGGGTTACTGTTAAATCCTGTATGTGCTGCGTTTTTTTTTGGCAGACAGGCAAAATGCTCTTAGTTATCTGCATCACTGCACAACTAATAATACGCTCGCTCCCCACCCCAAAGAGCCTGGACATTTGACTTGCACAGTTCAGGATACACAGTGGTTGGATATACACAGGTAAAGTGTTGCAAAGCTAACTTGTTTTCAAACTCTGAGCCCAAGTGCCCTTCAGAAACATGTTCCAATTTGCTCTTAAATTAGAGGACTCGATGTTAGGAATGCTGTTTTCTGTAGGTCCTTTTCAATTAAACATATTTAAGTCAGGAAAATAAAGAGATGATGCAAGCGAGAAACTTTCTAGGCCCTTTACATCCTGCAACTCAAACATCACACTCCTATCAACCGATTTATTTTTTTTTCCAGGTGACATATCTGAAACAAGGCCCTTCACTTAACTGAAAACACTCAAACATGTTTATGCTTACAGACTACAGGAAAGCAACTTGCTCCAGGGCCTTACTGCAGCCTCAGAACTGCATGTGCACATTTATATTTCTTCCAAAAAGATGAAAAATTGGTATAATTATGACATCAAGACTTCACAGAATACAATTCTGTGCTGCAAACACAGCAGAAAACTCAAATCCCTCCCTCTCTATTTCTGTAGTAGAAGCATATGGATTCTTTCATTCCAAGTGATTCAAGGCAGTGCTAAAATAAGTCCTCTATCTTCAGTGAAATGATGGAAGTATCGATTACAGCACCATTAGTCTGAAAAGGGTTGACATGCTCTAGTCATGGCAGGAAATTTTCTTCAAGTGAAATTCCTCTGGAATATCATGCCGAGGAAGGGCACTTCTCAAACGTGTTCACAGAGGGATCTGTATTTTTCTGCTTTTTGTTTGTTGTTTTTTAATTGCTTTTTTAATTGACCAAAGAACAAGAAATGTTGAAAGCTTCTGTAATCTGTGTTTCAGCGTCCCATTTCCAATAGTGGGCAACCTATCACAATACAACAGAGCAACCCATAGCACTACCGCAAGACATGCCACTCCTAACCCTACTATCTGTCATCTGCTGGTTATCTTCTTCCAAAAGAATGTAAAATAACACCCAGCTTCAAGCAACAAGACTGTAAATTAACTGAGATACAAGATACGTGAGAAGAAAATGTGCAAGGTTGACAATGAAGATACTAGCCTTCTGTTCATCGTCTGTCATACAGTGTGCCTAGGATCAGGCATGCCCTTGCTCATGAGAGTTTTAATACTTCTTTCTGTACATTTGTAAAGCATTCTGGGAACTAAAGATCCCTACAGAAAAAGAGTAGGAACATGGTGGAATAGAACAGTCTCTTTAAACTTTAACAAAGTCTTATCTACATACAATAGGTTTTTGATTAATTTTTTTTTTAATCAAAGATGAATTTTCTGAATGGGTGCTTTACCTGTCTCTGAAGGATGCCTGCAGAAAAGATATTTTAGCTGTTCCTCTAAGTTGTTGTTTATTTTGCAACTTTTAATAACAGTGGATTTTTCCATTTTCCTAGAACATGGAACTTCAGCTATATATAAATGTAATAAAATTACTACATTAGAAGATACAGTGTTTTTAATTAACTTGCCTTATGTCTTTCTAGCCCTGAAAATAGCAAATGTCAATTGGCAATTCAAACTAAATAAAGCTGCACACCACACCTCTGACTACAGCAGCACAGAAGTAATCCTGAGGAGAGGACAGGCCTTCAACATCACTCTGAACCTCCAAACAACAGTGCAATCTGGGGACAACTTCACATTTATTGCAAGCACAGGTAATTTTCCCACAGCACTCACCTCACATCCAAGTCACTCCAGCTCCAAAACATTAATGCCTTACAGCTCTGTGTGGTCCATTCCTGAATCATCAAGCTTTGTCCTGTATTGTTCAGGATGCCTTGTCTTAGGCTTAGGAGCTCCCACTTTAAAGTCCAATCTGTACCTTAAGGGAATAGACAGTTAAGGGAGTAATTAATAGAAAGGTAGATGCCATCCTCATTCTAAAAACAAGCCTATATCTCTGTTCCTAAGGTCCTACCTGCAATACTGCAAGGTGCCTCCATTCTGTAATCCCCAAACATTTTGCACCTTTACCTCTCACAGACCATCATCCCCCCATTTGTTTCCTCTCCTGACTCTCTACTTCACCTGTTTAAACTCCCCTTGATGAACTTCATGTGCTCCCTATTACTAGAACAGTCTACATGACCCCATTCATAGACTCCTATCTGTTCCCAAAAGGCTTCTCCAACAAATTCTCCACGCAGCTACTAACTCTTAATGAAATATGTATTAAAACGTGTGGCCCATCCTGCCTAGATATTTTTGAACTGTCTAGAATTTGTCTAGAATGATTAGGGTTGTACTCATCTTCACTGAGTTGTGCATATAACACAGAAGGCAGCACAGTACAATTCTATGGACTGGAGTGCTGCTAGTTTACACTGAATAAGCATTTGATCTGATAAGCCACCATCTTTCAATGTAGTCATTAAAAAGAAAATGGAATAGAGACCAACACTGACCCCAAGTTTGTCACCCACAGCTGTCATTCAGAATTTCTGTCCCTGTTCCCTCTGGCAGGTCCATCTCCAGCAGAATCACAGCGGACCAAGGCCATATTTAACCTTTCTGAAGAGAGTGCCAGTGGCTGGAGTGCAACCCAAGAGGCCAGCGAGCCTGGCTGCATGAACATTGCAATATTCAGCCCAGCCAATGCTGTCATTGGACGATACAAACTCAAACTCCGGATTGTTTCTGGGCACAAGGTCTCTTCAACACTCCTGGGCCAGTTTGTGCTACTCTTCAACCCCTGGTGTCCAAGTATGTTTTGATGTACTGTGTCCTTCAATTAACTCATTGTGTCAGTCAGGAAATCTGGCTGTCACAGTAAAGCATGTACCTGACAGTCACAGCTACAGAAAGATTTTTTTTTTTTTTTTTTAATCAACATCAAGGATGAAGTTTTTGCCTCATTTCAGTGCTGCAATGCATCAAAAATCCATCCTCTTGCTTGTACAGTAAGAAATTATAGGCAGGAAATATTCCAAATATTTATTCCATATGATTTTTCCCTCTGATACTTGTGTTCAGCTGTAAACCAATCAATACATACCAGTAAGACACATAGTGAGATTAGTGAAGGGACAGGAGTATAGTCAGTTCCCCTCAAAGGAACTTCATACTTATTTTATACACTCTCTTGATTACAGAAGTATAGGAGAGAGTCCTAAGTCTGAATGCATTTGCGGCCTGACCTGTTCCCTAGACCTCCTCTTGAAGTGAGATTTTCAGTTATAGCAAACCAACTTTCCTTTCAGCCAGCATGTCTGATTCTGCTTCTAGATGATGATGTCTACATGGCTAATGAAAAGGAGCGATGGGAGTATGTCCTGAATGATAGTGGAATCATATTTCAGGGACTGGAAAAATATATTCAACAAGAAGCTTGGAACTATGGGCAGGTAAAAAGCATCACCTCTTCCAGAATATTGAAAATAATAACAGTGCGTAACTAGGCTCCTGAGGGGAGAGAATCATTATCTCAGTATAAGAGTTCAGTACTCCTCTCTCACGTAGGATTTTCTCACAGATATATGTCTTGCTTATCAATACATTACAGCAGCAGCAGGATCATTTCCCTATCTGGCACGTGCTAATACAGAAATAAAATAAACGGAGCACGATTTTAGTTTTCTTTTGCCTATTACACTAACTGGAAAATTCTCCTTGTTTCTTGACCCTTGTAAAGGGCCAAGGAAGCCATTCCAGTATTAACCTCTAGGTACAGCGATGCTAGTACATCTAAATATATACTGGGGCAGAAGACACTAAAAGGATATTCCAAATTTACTCAACCGTAGCAACTCAAGTTGGAAATTCTGAAAATCAGTTCGGCCTTCTAAGCATAACTGCTACAAATACAGGCGTAACTACAGCCCATCTGTAGTCACACAGCTATCCTGCAACTTGTTGGGCTAGTCAAAACCATTCCTGACCACTTCATGCCTTACAACCGCACCAGCAGTTGCACAGAGAGCATTTCTACCAATCCTCTTGATCACTTTGGCTACATTACATCAATAAATGAAAGAAGGCCAGATCTGCTTTCTGTCTCAGAGGTCAAGCATCACCCTTGCCTGACGACATCCATACAGCATAGCACTTTGGCATTCTCTGGGCCCAACACAGTGTCTCTGTGAACCTAACCCACAATAATTATTTCTCTGAGTTTCTTTCAGTTCAGATCGTCTGATATAAGTGAAGGCAGCCCATAAGAGTGAAGCTTTCATAACAGAAGGGTACCTGTAGGAGCATGACAGGATGTGAGATTGTGCGAATCCTGCTGAGCCAGACCTGGAGCGGTCTTGGCTGTTCCACCAGGCCACATAACGTCTTCATGAATCCTAGTAGCTATGGCCCCAAACCATGCTCTTAAACATGCTGTCTTTAAAATACTATGGAGAGTCAGCAGCCTAGTGCTTATACTTCCTTCTTGGCCCTGTCTTCTGTAACAGTACAGAAAATGCCTATGTTACCAACATCATCCTATTAATAGGTGGGAAGTTTATCCCTGGGTTTATTTATTAAATTAGCCCTTTATATATTGCCTGTTTTGATTTCAGTTTGAAGAGGATATTCTTGATATCTCTCTGACCATACTGGATCGAAGCCTGAACCACCGCCAAGATCCAGCTGTTGATGTATCCCACCGAAACAATCCTATCTATGTGAGCAGAGTTATCAGTGCGATGGTAAAGTGAACAATTATTTACAGATGTACAATGCACCTATGAACAAAAACCCCAATATTTTATTTTGCACGTCTTGATGTTTTATATGAGTGGCTAACAGAAGAGGTAAAATGGAGATTTATTTTCAAGGAAAAGTACCCCAAAAATTTAATTTACCTTCTTCCCAAAAGTTTGTTCACAACTGAAGGATTGTTTCCATAACTTTTGGGAACACTGAATCTCAGACATATTTTCCTAACAGATTTTCAGTCTGTTATATCTTTTCATTACTTTGGAAAGCCTGTGTCCACACTGAAATAATCTGCTAAGTTTTCCAAACACAAAGAGAAGCATGAAGTATTTTGGAAAACCTAGTGTTGGTTTGGCTGCATTTAATGTATGTATTTAGTATTCTTCACTTAAGGGGATTTGTTTAGTGAGGCCTGTATGCATTTCCTTCAACAAATAGTTACGTCTTCTCAACACACCCCCATCCTCACAAACATATAAATGCACAACTACACAACTTAAGTTTTCTATTTTATAAATAATACATGTCTTACCACATTCCTTATCTGAGATTCATCCTTTATAGCTGTGATCCTTTTCACCCTTTTAGACAGCACTTATTTTAGGCGATTTCAGCTTCAACATGAAGTACTAAAAGTATGAATACTTAAGAAAAAAAATCATTAAGAAAGAACTTACTGTTTTCTGTACAACAATACATGACACTTAAACAGGCTTCTAAAATGGATGTGCACAAATATATGAAAACACATCTAACAAGTCTGAGCAAGCTGTATGTACTATATGCACATTTGCAACAAATGCAGATTCAGAGAAAATATGTACTTTTTAAGGCTTCTATATAAATCACTTGAAAACGTGAAACTATATTAAATACACAGTGTAACAGTATAGTGACACACAAGGAGGTGAAAATAATCAATGAAATGGAGAAAATTTTAAAAGGCTAGCAATCAGTATATTTGGGAACATCTGTACTGATAAGCAAGGCAGTTTTGAATCATCAGACTCCACAGTCTGATCTAGGTTTCATCCAATTGTTACACTTAAGCAAACACAATTCTAAGAATCAAATACGATGTCCCACCACTCAGCCAGTGAGAACAGTGGTACAAACAAGGTCATTTCTGCCTCTTTCCTTCTCTTCCTTTTTCTGTAAATATTTTAATTCTCTCATGAGAAGGACTATTTCAGGTTAACAGCAACGATGAAAAAGGAGTAGTGGAAGGGAAGTGGAATGGAAAGTACTGCTCAGGAACCAACCCCCTGCAGTGGAGTGGAAGTGTGACCATCCTTCGGAAGTGGTACAGGGGGAGATACAAACCTGTCCGGTATGGCCAGTGCTGGGTCTTTGCAGGAGTAATGTGCACAGGTATCTGTGTTATCAGAAATGAAGCTTACTAGAATTTCTGTAGTTTTATCTTTGTGACATCAAGCTGTTTCAACTCTGCCAGAGAGAGTGCAGAACCTATGCCCTCCATGTATGAAGCGTTATTTTCTTCTATTTTAAATAGCCATAGGTTGTAATACTGCACCCCAGTTTTGTGAATCATCAAACAAAAGGCAAAGTGGTTTGCTAGGCTGGGCTGGTGAAAAAAACAAGGTTTCCTGTTTCAAAGCTAGGATTCAGAGAAAACCAGTGGTCTTCTAAGTCTCTCCTCACAATGCCAGTTTTCTACTGTTGTGTCTTACCTACTGGTGACACGAAACCAAGTCACAATTCTGAGGACCTGTAAAGAGAGCTGCAAGTTGGGAAAAGCATTTCATACTAGCAGTTTCCATTCAGACCTGCTCTGAGAGACAAGAGTCACTTTGGGGAAAATACAAAGCAAAAATAATGCAATCGAGAGGTATGTATCAGAGAGGAAGAGGAAAAAGCACCAGGTAACACAGAAACAGACAAAGGGAGAAAGTGGGAGCAAGAACAGGATAAAGAATGAACATTTAAAATAAATGGGTGAATCCAAATCTTCATGGCAGCGAAGAATGTAATGTGAGTGGAACTGTCTTCTAAGCAATTCTGTACAATGACTGTAACTTGTGTCATATCTGAGAGAGAAGTTTCTGAGGGAAGTTTCCCCGCTGAAAACATATATGCTAGACTGCTTTGGCAAGAAAAACAGAAAAATACTTTCTAAATGTCTGTAAAATAGGTTTACAGAATTTTTATGGTATTCTATATTGCAGTTCTGAGATCCTTGGGAATACCTACTCGTGTTATTACAAACTTCAACTCTGCCCATGACAGGAATATAAATCTGAGTATTGATAAGTACGTTGACATTTCTGGAAAGACCCTGGATTTGACTGAAGACAGTGTGTGGTAAGTATATTTTTTTTCCTTAATATTTCTTCCATTATATTCTCCTCTAATTAAAATATCTAGATTTGTGCTCCTGAAAAACCACCCCACTCTGATGCTCCCAGTGATATAAAACCCCATACTAAAGAATCAACAGAGCAGTGTTCAGAAATGTAGTATGCAGCCAGTTTTATCATTCTGAAGAATTAACAGAGATACTTTGTACCATTTCTATTCAACATATAATTTGAAAATATAACTGCTAATTTTGTCTCTACTGTATGAACGTATACATTTTTCCAACAGATATGTTGAAGCGATTAACCTCTTGCCCAAAAAATATACCAGCTTGTCCCTCGATTACTAGAGCGAAGCACTCTCAGAAGCCCCTAAGTTTTACATTCAGCTCCTGCGCTACACGCTGTTGCTTGTCTCTGTCTTTCACGATTACCACTATACATCCCTTTCACAATACCGAGAGGTTACTAAAGTAAAGGTAATACACTTAATGCAGCTCAGAAAAATTCCATACCACCCCTTAGGAAAAACATCCTGTCTCTTTCACCTCGGAGAAGCTGTTAAAAATTATGATTTTGACAAACAAGTGCACAGAAATTATCACACTGCACATGTGTGTTGTACCGCATGCATCAGTGTTTCAGTCATCAAGCACCCTACACCATGTGGACTGAATGGAACAAGGGTGACATGAAGTAGAAAGCAACTGTGAATTAAATACCAACAGATAGCAATGTGCGCAGGAGATCTTTGGCTGTACAGTACGTTGTTCTGGAATGTCCAGGATTGAATACTTGACTCTGCAATTAATTATTTTCCTTTTAACATTATTTTTTTTTCATAGCTTCCCAACGTTTCTCAGAGATCTGAACGTAAAAAACTGGCAAAGAAGAGGAAAGAGGTACTCGAGAAAGGAGTCACCAGCTGGTCTCTCCACAGCGTTTTCTATTCCCTTGACTAGGGTTATGCACCAGAAATGTATCAAATCTTTCAATATATAATCAATTCAATGAATCAGGGATTCCCTATTCTACCTCCCTTACAGGAATTTCCATGTCTGGAATGAAAGCTGGTTCATTAGGAGAGATCTTGGCTCTTTTTATGATGGATGGCAGGTTCTGGATGCTACACCCCAAGAAAAAAGCAAAGGTAACACGGTTGTAAATATTAAAAGCTGTAGATATTCTTACTCCTAAAGACTGCTACTGAAATTTCGGGACAACTCTCTTCTATCTACTCCCTGTAGATGTAGCATTAATTTGGGTGCAAAAGAAAAATAATATCCACATCAACTTCCCGTACGATGCTTTTCTGTCAGCCTCTGGATTGCCTACTAGCAGGCAAATTCTTACTTTTTTGATCTTCTGACTCCACCAAAGCCATCATCTTAGGTTCACTTATCTCACCCTTGCTTGCCTTAGCTCCTACCACTACACAGATACATAAAATGACACAGAATAGCTAAAGTTGGAAGGGACCTTTAGAGTTTGTTTACTCCGATCTCATGGCTCCACACGGGGTCAATCAGAACAGGTTTCTCAGGACCATATCCAGTTGGGTTTTAAATATTTCATAGGATGGAGACTCTACGAGCTCTCTGGGCAAACTGTTGTAGAGTTTGACCACCCTCATAGAAAAAGGTTTTCCTTATATTTAAATGGAATACTCTGTGTTTCAATTTGTGCCCGCTGCCACTTGTCCTTTCACTGGGTATCACTGAGGAGAGTCTAATTCTGTCCTCTTTACACCCTCCCATCAGATATTTATACACATTGATACGATTCCCCTGAGCTTTCCCTTCTCCAGGTTGAACAGTCCCAATTCTCATCCTGTAATCATTTTTATGGCCTTTTGCAGGACTTGCTCCCATATGTCCGTATCTTTTTTGCACAAGGAGTCCAGACTGGACACAGCACTCCAGATGTGGTCTCACCAGTTTTGAGTAGAAGGAAAGGATCATGTCCCTTGAGCTGCTGGCAATGGTCTTCCTGATGCAGCCCCGGATGTTGTTTGCCTTCCTTGTGTGTGTAGACATATTTGCTGGCTTGCATTGGACAGATTTAGCAGCGAAACAAATGAAAACCCCTTTTAGTAAGATGATAAGTAAAGATTTTAGAGTTTATAGTCACAGGGTTGAACCGAAGATTTTACAACAGAAAATAAAATTATGCCCCATGACTCTACCCTATATACAGGACACACTGAAATGGGTAGGAAGAGATTTCATATGATGTCCCTGTGGCATGCAACAACATGACATATATGTACAAAGCTACATGAAAGAAGCCCCAAACTGTTCTCTGGTTCCAAAACCAAGTGACATAGAATGGCTTTTGTTCACAGCACTGAGCTCCCACCCCAGACCAAATAGCACAGCCTCCTGGGAACAAACACTGGTCTGTCCCATTCCTTGAATTCTTCACAGCCTCTGCCTGAAAGATTGCTCATTGACAAGGGGAAAAAAAAAAACACACTAAGAAGCTTGCTAGCAAGTAAACAGTGTGGATGACCAACGGCCCAATGGCCACTGGGTTCACAGTTCGGCTCTGGTTTTATTTACTAATACAGACACAACTTCATTGATCTAGTCTGATAACCTCCATCAAAAGATTCATTTATTTGGCCATTTAAAACCCATCAAACTGCAGATAAACTCCTTCTCATTACTCAATAATAAGTTTACCAAATTTAGCTTCCTGGTTCTTCTCAATACACATACAGCGCTGATGACTCACATCTCATAAATCTGATTGTACTTCTGAATTAGCTCCCATTCTTTCCTCTCCTTTCACTAGACAGCTTAGCATACAGCCTTGCAAGCTGTGGAGGGTTAGAACATTTCACATAGCACACATCATAAGAAGCGTTATCTCTCCCTACACCTTATTAGCTTAACATCCTCCTTCCTCTTTGCTCCTACCTTTTGACAGAAAATGCATGTGGAATCTCTGGACATGCAGTTACCATAATACACAGATATAGAAACAATGCACTTTATCCAAACTTGTCTTTGGAGTGACTACCTCCACCTCTTGCTGTGAGCATGAGGATTTGTGTTCTTTTGCAATAG
This sequence comes from Tyto alba, assembly GCF_018691265.1. NCBI lineage: Eukaryota > Metazoa > Chordata > Aves > Strigiformes > Tytonidae > Tyto > Tyto alba. The sequence goes on along the minus strand of NW_024881308.1, from coordinate 18,044,006 downwards.
TCAGTCATTCAACCTCCCCCTCTCCCTATTATAGGTATATATCAGTGTGGTCCTGCCTCCACCAGAGCCATTAAGGAAGGGGATGTGAACCTGGATTACGACAGCTCATTTGTGTTTGCAGCAGTGAATGCTGACTATGTTACTTGGATTCACTATAGCAACAAAAGAAAAGAGAGAATTTATTCTGATACTAAGAAGATTGGAAAATTTATCAGCACGAAAGCCGTGGGCACCAACTCCCGTGTGGATGTCACTGCTAATTACAAATATCCGGAAGGTAAATTCTTTATTACAGTTGTCTTGCCACTGACGTTCAGAAGTCAAAAGAATTCAGGCCTTCATGGGATCAAGCAATGACTTAATTTCTTCACTACTTCTGGAGCAAAGTAATTGTGAATTTTCAAAGTCTTAGGGGTCATTGTCAGCTGATAGTGATTCAATATGGCCTTTGTGGCCCTCGATGAAATACTAATATATTCAATACAAATTCCAAGCTACTTCTGTAAAACATTCTGTCCCAGCTGTTCTGATCAGCTGGTGAGAATATTTCTGTTATGGCATGCAGCAACAGCCATTCTGGAGAGTAGTTCGGGGAGAGTTTCGGCAAAAGTGTTTTTTCACCCTTCTTAATTTTAGAGGAGATGGCAATTGACCCAGTTTATGCAGAACTGAGCTCTCCCAGGCATTATCTTTCTCCCGCTCACACCTTCTAAGAGGTGCCCATGAATAGCCAGCTAAAGCTGACAGGCAGGTTTTACTTTCCAGCCTTCATGGCCATATATAGTCATTTGCTTTTGTGTCAAAATTAGCGTTTAGGTTAGACCTCACTTTCTCCTCTTGTGTCCCTTTGCCCTCCTCAGCTTTCCTAAACAGTATTTACTGAGAGCAGTTATGGCTCCATTGCACTATATCCAGCATGCATGAGATCTCTGACCATGTTATCTTTCAAAGCAGGATCCTTGAAAGAAAGGCAAGTGTATAAAAAAGCACTGAAGCTGCTTGGAGTAAGAAACACTGGAAAAAGAACTAAAATTACAAGACCTAGAAGACGATCTACCATATCATGGAGACAAAATATGACACAGCCTGCACAAAAACCCAGTATCTCAGGGAAGCTGATCCTCGATGCATCTCCTGTAATCGGCCAGGATATCCTCCTTACCTTGGCACTCAGGAACTTAATCTCAGATTTCAAAACCATAAAGGTTAAACTGAGGGCTTCAGCCATTCTCTACACAAGAAAACCAAAGGCAGAGATACTGCAGTTGTCTAGGTCTATTAAACTTGGATCTGAAGAAGGTAATTTTAATTTTATTACAGATTAGGACAAGACAAAGCTTTGGTTTGTAGCCAAATCACATAGAAACAATGAACGGCTCAAAGTGTATGATCTGCAAATGGTTAGAGGTTAAGGCTATTAAGGGGAATAGAAACTTATATATTTGCCCTGTCTTAAGCATTTGCTTTTGGGCACTGTCAGAAAGGATACTGAGCTGGGTGACCTTTTGTCTGACCTGGCACAGCCACTGTTGGTTCTACATTATGACATTTTTTGCTAAGAAACAACAACTAAGAGACACACGGGAGACTACTCAGCTACCAGCTCCCCATCAGCAAAGTATAAAGACTGATTAAAGGGGGAAACATGAGGCTGTGTCTTTTGCAGCAGTAGGACTCTAACTACAGACTGCAGTGAGAGCTACACTACCTGCAGATAATGCCCTTTGCCTTGCTTTTATAGGAACAGTGCTGAAAAATTATATGTCTAGCACAGATTAATATAACTACTCTCTCAAGATAATACATAACACATTAAAACTCATTCTACCGTTCCAGCAGTAGATGAACTTTTTTTCTCAACGTACTGAGATCCACTGCCTTCCCCAGTGGCACAGAGGTTGTGACTGTGCACCCACTTTAAGGCAGAGGCTGAACAGCTGCATCAGCAAGGGCATTTAAACCAACCTACCTTTTCACTTCTGTCTCCTTTGCAAGGAAGGAGCATTAAATGCTTCTGATAAATGAAAAAAACACCATCAGGAGTTGCCACATATATCCATCCTCAGAACTGTCCAGCTACTGAACTGTACCTGATCATTTAGTATTTGATGTGAATTTAAGTAGAAGTCACCTACGAGCATCATTCCTGTCTATTGCCTGTCAACACCCACAAATGGACAGCCTCAGGGTGATAGCATCCTTGCTCCTTAAAATACAGCTATATTACAGACAGCTGGTACTTAGACACAGAGAAAAGAAGAGGGGGAAATTCTGTTTCTATTTCCATTCCAGTGAGAGAGATTTCATTCAAGATCTCCTATTCCCAGTACAAAAACTCTCTGATGGATGGCAGGAAGATCCTAGTGACTGCTCTGTGTGAAACCAAACAGGGAGCCTCGCTTCTAGTGGAGAAGGATATTGTACTTCAGGATCCTTTTCTCACCATCAAGGTAAAAGCCAGTCCCCTTTGTGTCCCTAGAGTGACGTGTTGAGAAGAAGCACCTAGAATCCTTACTCCATCTGCTCCTCATGGGAAGGAGTATTGGAAACGAAATCATGCCTGAGGGCGATTTTATCTTGTTGCTCTAGTTGCTCTAGTAATAGGCCATATGACACAAAATAAATTAAATAGACTAAGGAAAAGCAAACCTTTCCGAGGCATAGAGGTGCTATGGTATTCTTGCCAGTGCTTGTTGACATGGCACTGATAAAGTTCTCAGTGTTTCAAGGGTTACTAGGTAAGATTATCTCCATAGAGACAAACGGAGAGATCTAGTCCATATCTAGGCCTCCACTTTTGTCAGGGAAGTCTGATCATTCTCTTCCAGTTTATTTAGGAAGCCTGATTTTTACCTAAGACATCTTCACTGACTAGCTGATAATGCCCGGGGCTGTGAAGCTCATTATTACTAATAATCAAGGATGTTCTTTCACCTTGTCAGGAAAAGTGGCACTTTTCACCTTCTGTAACATCTTCCCAAATGATTAATAATTAGAATTGGAGGCGGGGTTTGCCACTTAAGACTGACTTCTGACAAATTTTGTACAATGGGTAAAAAGCAATTCTTAGTCTACAGGAAAGACCACACACTATGTCTGTCTGGAGACAGTCCTGGGTTTGCACGGCCCATCACATCCACATAAACTAGCTTAACTCGTTTTGGACAGCTCAGCACACTCACATGCTGTATCAGACATGGGATCAAATGCTATCTGCCTACTGTACTGTAAACATCATGGAAGGCGTATGATAATTCACAGCCTTTCAGCGTCTCCAGGCTAGATTAGCTATCCCAAACCGCTCTGTCAGTAGGATATAGGAAAAGCAAGATTACGCACAGGAATAAAAAGTTTGGATTTTTGTAGGTCTGGCGATTTCTGAATACCAAGTTCTAGTGAGACCTTGTAAAAAGCCGCCTGTGTTGTATCATGTAAATAACAGTCAGCTTATATAGGGCAGATGCTTGAATTAAATTACCTCAATTCAGCGACGAAGTTTCAACGAGGGTTAATGTTTCCATTGACTGAAATATCTGTATAAACATACAGTCAATAATATAGAAGTGTAATTGGGGTACTGGACTTCTCCATTATGTTAATTAATATTACATTATTTACAAAGATAACCAGATATGCCAATTCCAGTTTATCTCAGTCAAAATAAGGTAATGAATGCTTATTTGCTCTTTGGCATTCTATTTTTTTTTTTTTTTTGCCTGCCACAATTCACCTCTGTCTCACACCTCCGATGTTTTCTAATCCTAAACCATACATTTAGCCTAACTAAAGCTAATTTGACTTAAACTGCCTACAGAGTTAAGTCATATATGCCAAGTTAATACTTGCATTCTCATTCTGTTCTCGCTCTGTTAAGTATCGTATACTGTGTTTTACATAAGACCATACATTGACCTAGTTAAAAAGTTAGGACTAAATGGTAGATTCTACAGTAGTTTATTCTTTCTCAGCCACGCTGGATGGCTGATACAAGCCTGAACTCTGATGCTGAAAAATATGTACGTGTATTAATTCCTGTCTCCTTCCTGTCCAGGAGTTCCTAAGAGGGTAAGTGGTTTGCAATGGGAATGAAAAGAGAAAACCATGAGAAAGAAGTGAGACTAATGTCATAGCTGAGAAGAATGCTTTCTCTCTGTAGGTCCTCGGTCCAACAGTGGTACACAAGGCTGTTAATGTGCAGGTCACATTTACCAACCCGCTGTCTGAAGCGGTGACCGACTGTGTGCTGAGAGCAGAAGGTAGTGGCCTGCTCAAAGAGCAACTCAGAATCAAGTACGTAAATGCTATCTACCTAATAACTCATTCACTTTGGTGGGAAATCTGGAATAAAAGTTGTTTTTTAAAAAAGATTCTGTCAACCTCATGACTTCTGTTTGCACCAACCTTGGACAAAATACCATCATGTCGCACTAGTTAGAGTTTTTTACACCTCCTTTGCCAAGCTTTAAATTACAGAATTTGAGCTCCTCTGAAGATAACTTTTCTGATCATTCCTCAGGCATCCAATACATTTTGCCCTCACAATACAACCCCTAAATCTTTATCACAGGTTGAGAACTGCAATTATTCTACCACATCCATTACAGCTTGATTAGTTCCTCAAGGATGGTGGTGTGGGGGCTGTGAACATGGAAAGCTGTGTCCACCCGTGCTAGGAGCATACAAACACAGCAGCTGCTTAATCTGACTGTTACTTTCCATACTGTCTTAGATTTGGGGACTATGAAGAATATGTAGCAAGAATTTTTCATCTGTTTGAAATTACAAATGTATTCTCTCTTTCAGTGTGGCAAGAATGGCCCCCATGGAGAGCTCAACAGTCCAATTTGAAATCATTCCCTACAAGAGTGGCACCAGGCAGCTTCAGGTGGACTTGGTTTGCATCTATTTTTCAGACATTAAAGGATTTGTGATGCTTGATGTGGCTCCAGCTCAGTAATATAACCTGTACATCAGTTCAGTTTTGCCTCTGTTTATGAGACTGGTGCAGTGTTCATACATTATTATGTGTAGGATCACAGAAATGCAGACTGCTCAAAGTAAAGCGATGTAATATGAACAGAAATGAATAAAAAGGTACTATAAACTATACTGTAACGACAGTGTCATCTTTTTCATTCCCTAACCTGCTTTATGGACCTTCATGAATAGAATTATTAGTGGAAATCATTTATTATTTAACTTGAAGGAGAGGATCAAATGTGATGGTTTTCAGCATTACAGCCTGTAGCAATGATAGCAGTTAGATTTCCAAGGAATGCCATTTAAAATCACTGTTTTTGTAAGCTTCATTGAATATAACTTAATTATATTCACTAAATGTAAGTTTTATTCGGTAATAGCCAAAGCACTATCCAAGTAGCTGACATAATTCAATTAGAGAATTAAATTTATCATTTTATCTAATTAAAAGAAGGAAAATACAGCAATAAGATATGTCAGTGTTACAACAGAACTCTTCTTATGACTGGAAAAATTAGAAGCGATTCAATAAACAATACTCTTTAATTCACAGTTTCCCTCTTCAGATCATTATTTAATCATATGATATATTATAAATCGCGAAGTATTTGGCAAAGAAATAACTGGGAGTAACAGTACAAAAGCAGATAAAAAAAACATGTCCTTGACTAAGGAGTGGCAAACACTAGAGCATCTAAAATAATAACAGACTGGAATAGCTGTTCTTGAAAATAAGAATGAAGCAGAACATCATTAAACAGTAAATAGGTGATCCGCCACCTGGACTAAAACACATTTCTTTACACACACAGCTCCCCACACATGCACCACTGTCTCAAAATGTCCAGAGATCTTTCTGGACAACTAAATGAATGAATGAAACTTCTCCAAAGATAAAAGGATAAATCGTTACCACAGTCAACCTGAGACCAAAACACACTGCATTTCTATCACTGCTACACTATAGTTAAGCACTATGAAAATTTTCATGTATACACATCTTACAAACTCACCTCCTCATAGAGCCTCAATTATCACTTACTTTAGTTGGCTCTACCAGGAAAAAAAAGAAAAGCATTTGTCCCTTGAGATGGGGGGGAAAAGGTATTTAACAAGGAAAACATACTTTAAGAGATGTCTTATAGCCCCTATACTATGGGTTCAACTCCAAATCTTGTTCAGCTGGCTACACCTCTACAATCACCCTCTCCCAAAGAAGCTTCTGGATAATAAACTTGACATTTTAATGTAACATTGTATGTGAACCAATTGACACTTTAACAGCGGCTTCCATGAAATTTCTTGTTGGATAACACTGCATTCACGTATGACAAACGCATAGAGGCAGGAATACACAGAAATTCTGATGCAAGTCACAAAAAATTTTAAGGAAATAGAGATGCCACAGCCAGTGTATTCAGGAGTGCAGGTGCACAAATAAAATCTCCTCCCTTCCAGGAGCACAATGTTTTATCCAAGTCTTAAACCTCCATTTGCTAAAATAAATTTCTTCTATCAATATGCAAAAGCATCATTCCTAGTTTCATCTAAGACAACATAATCTTTAGAGATATATTATTTATGTAGTTGAACAGATATACACAGCATTCTTTTAAAAGATGTGGTAGGGAAAAGTCTTTGTCCCAGTACACTCTTTTTAATGTGACTAAAAGGAAAAGAGAAACTTTTAGTTTTACAGGCGGTTAGATCTTTAGGACATGAGAAATGTTAAGGATTCACAGGAAAAGAGAACACTGAACTCGGTAAATCATTCCGTTTTCATCTAAACAAAACGCATTTGGTTTCTGTGAGTTTAAGAGAACATAACTGCAACTGGCCCTATGCAGTGGTGGAGCCAGAAATGCCAGAATATCTACCAAGAACTCAGGAAAAAAAAAAAAAACAAAAAAAAAAACAACAACAACAACAAACAAACAAACAAAAAACAGAAGAAAAAAGTTAATTTAAAAAAGAGTTTATAGGAGATGAAAAATTGGTTCCTGTTCTCATTAGTGATGAAGAGAAAAAAATGCAGCTGATATAATGAATAAGGAAATTTCTCAATACTCTGCCAACATAGGTTCACAGTTTCGCAAAGTAGCTCCAGAAGCAGTTTCACATAAAGCCAAAACTGATACGAATACTGTTTTGTTTGTAGAAATTACCTAAATACTTTCTATTATAACTTTTCTAACTTAAGCACTGCTAAAAACTTTCAGGACTTACATCTAACGCTGAGGCTGACTGCTGTTTCACTGCATTTTAAATACAAATGACAGACAAGACAAAGGTGCCAATTTGAAAGATTTATTGCAGGAAAAACTGACTGAGCTACCATACCGGCCCACAGCAAAAGACCCCAAACCGGAACCTCTTCATAAGGAACTGCAGCAATTGCCTTGGAGTCTTTACAAAAGCTTTGCTAAGCATAAACACAAGCAATTTCCCAAAGAGAAAATTAACGTCTGTGGGGACCCACTTTACAGTGCTCTCTGGCTTTGCAATCTCATCCCCTACTAGTCTGAATCTATTCTAGAACTAATAGGCAGTTGTAGCGATCAGAAGCCATAACTAACACAGGCAGTCAATGCATTGGTCCTAATTAGTTTGGCATTAAGCATTTTGATAAAATTGGAGCAGGGGCTGGGGGAAAGGTTGTGTGTTTCTACTTTGTGCCAGGTCAGAAACATCTCACTGTACCACTATGAGAATAGTCCAAACTCGTCCTCGGACCGGTTGAGAACAAGCAGCATGTGACATGTATTTTTGTTTTGCACTCGCACTACCTTCAAGGTTGTTATTTGCCCACACCTGCTGCCACACACTTCACCCAGCCCTTTATGTGTATCTTACAAAACCATCGTATCTACCCTCCTAACTTATGTCAGAGGAAGTCTCACCTGTTTCCTTTCATGCAGGTATCATAAAGCAAACAGGAAAAAAAAAAAAAAAAAGACTGATTTTTCTGTTTGCAAAGGCAAATACTTTGCAATACTTCCAGAAGTACCCAGAAAGCACAGGATGGGAAGAAATGGCTCAGGACAATATAATCAGAAAGATGTATGAAAATTCACAGTCACACATCCTCATTCCACAAAGCTGCTTAAAGTAGATCATCATCCTCCATGACGAAAGCATTATGCCACCCATATCTAAATCCCAGAACTGTGTCAATTTATTCATTGCAGAGTTAACAATCCAAAATAGCAAAGACCTGACTGTTCCTACGAGACAACTTGACCTTTTCCTCCTGACAATGCCTAGTACTGTCCAGCAGTGCAGTCCCAACTTCTCCCAGGAAGAATGTTTCACGGACACAAACTGGCTCAGTGACACAGATTAAACTGAGGTCTCATTTAAATCTCTTTGATTTAAAGCCAGAAAAAATCTTCAAAACATGTAAACTCCTATTTTATTACATCAATTACAATATTTTGCCACCCACACATATATTTACAAGGGATGCGGAAGCTCATCAAATCTAGTCAACCCAGAGAGACTAGAATGAAAATTGAAAAGGGGACACACACACACAGGAATTCAGATTTCTCCAGGCAAAGGAGAGGGGAATAGGTAGCTTTGCACCCATCAATTAAGTCTTGCAGGATCTTGGAAAGTCGGGGTATACAATCCTCCACTAGCCTCAGAAAAGGCCTTGAGGTAGTGATGGTATTTCACAAAATCTCATTAAATCTTGCAAGAATGCGAACTGTCATTACATTTAGCACAGTACAGCCAAGCCATTCAAATTCCTTCAGTATTTCTTCTTAAATACCATCCAGGAAATTATTTCAGACAGTGTTTGTCACACGAGCTTGGAATGATCTCATCCTAATTAATTATTTGTAAAGGAAGCCTGATGTTCAAAGGAAAATCATCCCTAAAGCTTGTGCCAAGTTCCAAGCTTTGCAACACCAGGGGGTTGCTGGGTTTTCAGGGTGGCACCATTATTAACTGCCCTCAGCAATCACATCCAGTTCAGTTTCAGTGTTAAAATGGAGATCTGGACAGTGCCATATACAAGAAATACACATTCTTCCTGCATCACACATAAGACAACTGCTCAATTAAACTAATGATTATTACAGAGGAAAAGGTGTAAGTGCGCAAGGAAGGATTTAAATAGCTTTTGCCAAACCTACAATCTTTACACAGCCCTTACCCAGAAGTCAGTGGGAGTTGGTGGAGTAAAATATGGCTAATTATCAGTATTTTTCTTCATAAATATGCAGTTTAAATCTGAGCATGCCCAAGAGGCTGACCCAGCCCTCATTCCATTCTGACCACTAGAAAAAAAATCAAGTGAGCACTAACTGTTATGACACATTCATACTAGAATCAGTCTCCAGCATGGTGAACATTTCTCCCCACCATTAGGTTCTCCTGATCTAAGTTTCTAGAGCCTTGATTAAGGCAGTCAATTAAATTACTACCCTTTTACAGCTTAAAACCAAACCAAAACAAACAGGAATAGCCAAAGTTGGTAGTTTCAAATCAATTGGTTCTGTCACTGAAGCTGCCCTGCTTTACTACTTGGTATCTATCACTCTTGCGTACTGAATGTGGAGGTTACTGCTCACTATAAAAGACAAAACAAAAGGCACTATGTAAGCATTTCTCGTTGCTCTAAAGAAACAAGAAATTCCACCAAAAAGGAAAATTCACCTCTAATTCATAGATGTGCCGTGTCAAAGCTAGAAATGTAGACACAATAAACGGGAAACTTAGATGTATGTATTTTTTGATCACTAACATTTGGAAAGAGACCCAGCTATTAAAGATGCTCATGTAACATTTTAAGCTTTTGTTTTTATAGGGAATAAAAATGATAAAGATTTTTATGGATTTATGTTTCAACCTGTAAAACAAGAATCCCCAAGCACTATAAAGATAATAACACAGTAATATCCAGGCAGGATGGATACTTTCAAGGATCCTATGGGTCACTTTTCCTTTAGATTTCTCTGAGTGCGTCAGGGATGTAGTGGATACAGAACAGTGGCAACACTTGCCTAGACCTGGATGAAGTTTTTCAGAAGCAGAAATACAAGAAGTGAGTGCAAAAAGGGTACAAAATCTGCTCATGACATAAAGCAAATTAAATTACTAAGGACTAAAAAGCAATGAGGAACTTCAGAGGGTCCCAAACAAGGCAAGATAGATGACAACATAACAATCAGTGAAATTCAGCTTAGTAAATGTACAGAAGGAAAGCAATTTTTAGTCAGCCATCACGCAGAGCATTACATCAGCCGCATCAAGTGCAGAAGGAGACATCAGCATAAACAGACAGCTCAATTGAGATTACAGCACCTTGTGTTTCTATGATTCCCACTAATGACATGTTAGACTGCAAAGTAGGCAGGAGGGAACTACTACAAAGAACATTTATCATTAAGAAGAACTCTCAGAGCGATATTAAATCTTGCACATCATGACATACTTAGTCTTGAAAATCATCCCCTACAAGATGATGCCTCACTTGCTGGAGTGAAGCTCATGCACATTCTTCTGAGGCACCTGGCATTGTGTACTGTGAGAGACCAGATTAGACTGGATGAACCTCCATTCTGATCCAGTCTAGCAAGTTGTACATGCTTATGCTTTTGTTGCATTTTAGAGACAAATATGGGTTTGGATGTGGTTGTGAGTGAGTGAATGTTAATTATTACTGAATGCTTACAATGAAATCACTTTGTTGATTTCATGGATCTTGTGCACACGAGGTTACACATTCTAACACTGATGTTAACAATATTGCAGCCTCAAGTTCAGAGATTGAAATCAGCATAAGCAGAATACTGGTCTATTACAACTGTAGTTTTACAAACAATGGTACATATCAGAAGCATGATTAATGTGCGTTAAATGCATTGAGCAAATTATGTTCACAGCTAGCAACTGTATAGGACAACAGACTGGAATACATATTACAATAAAGTACAGCTTGAGCTCACACGCTTCAACTTCTTGAATAATAATAGGAAGCCTGAAAAATAAACCTGGTATCAGTTTGACTTTGTGACTGGAAAGATCAGTGAGAAGGACTTACAGAAGAAGTATATTTTGCAGGGAAGAACCAAACCCAGTCTTTTCAAAAGAATGCCATAATGAATGCTTTCCTCGAAGCAAAGATGAGTTGTTCCTGTTGAAAAGTAACAGCTATGTGGAAAGCATATGAAAGAATCACCCTTAAAACAAACCTGCAAGACAAAGTCAGTCAACAGGTTACTGAATTTTCCCTTTACGGTTCAGACTAAAAAAATACTATTTTTTCTGAAGTGTCTGTTCTTCTTTGCTGAAGGATCTTAGCGTAGTACCTTTGGAGGACCCCTATGATAGAGCTGCCTGACATTGTATCTGAAGGATTGTCCATTTGTCCACTTCCTGACACAGAACATATCACTATCAACAGACAGTGTTATACTAAAGCTAGGCAACCAGCAAGAGAAAAGAACCTTTGTGCACAACTCCAAATACGGTTATGCTGAGTGCACAGAAGAAATACTACTCCAAAGTGTTAGTGTAAGACCCTTTGGACCACCAAAATATAATGTCGTGGTTTGGGCCTAGTTGGCAAACCAAGACATATAAGAACCACAAATATGTGGATGTACACTTTGCAAATACCTATCAACATGTCTAGAAGTTCAGACTGCCTGCACAGAGACATGCAAATTGCTGGTTGCATACAGCAAAATAGCTGAACCAATCCAAACTCAACTTTTTTGACAGTGCAGTTACAATTGAAATATACAGAAATTGCTGCACCATTTTAGTACCATCAGTACTGCAGACACTGGTTTGGGTTTGCCTGTACCAAACAGAAGTGCTGAATCAGACGTGAATGTCATTTAAACTAAGATGAAACAATTGACAATGGAAAGAAAACCAACATGTGAGAAACCCATGTTCCAGACATAAAGAAAGGTGATTCACAGGTAGGAAAACTCAGCAGTTTTGATGAATGGTTTAACTTCTGTAGCAGCCAATTCCAATTTTTTTCTCTCAGATCTTGGATGGAACCCCCCAGGTATCTAATTTAGGATTGCAAATTCTCACCAGATGGAATGACAGTACAAGCACCTGAGCGCTGCATGTGAAAGTCTCTTTTGTGTGTTAACCTTTTCAGTGGGCCTCTTTAGGCCATTTCGGTGTAATGAAAGTTACAAAAGAACAGTAAGTAGTTCTCTGTTCACAAGTGCATCTTGCAGTTGCCAATTTGACCAAGAGATGGTAGTATGTCTATACACAGCCATTACAAGGCAGTGGTGACGAGATAAATACTTGCTTGTATCTAAACCACTCTCTGATTTAGATGTTCATAAACACATATACTGCAAAGGTGCATTTAAAAACACTGATCATGCAAAGAAAGTCAGAGGTTTGAGCACAATCAATTGACTTAGAATTTGCATATACTTAAAGAGCACGAATAAGTCATTATATACTGCGTTTAGCTCTTTTTATAAAAAACAAGTTTAAGACACATACTAAAATCACACATAGTTGACCTTGAAAAATATATGTTGACAATAAACTCATGTAATTTTCTGGAAGATCTCACCAGTGTGCTTATATTTAGTGTTTCCCAATTTCTGCAAATCTGGTGACCTCCACACTTCCTAATTAAAGTCAAAGCACTTAAACCTTACATAGGGCATAGCAATGTGCCCTTGCTGCAAAGAAGGCTGATGATATCTCAGGGTGCATTAGGTAAAGTACTGCCGGTATGTCGAGGGAGGTGATCCTTCTCCTTTATTCAGCACTGGTGACGCCACACCTGCAGTACTGTGTCCACTGCTGGGCTCATCAGTACAAGAGAGATATGGACATATTGGAGAGAGTCCAGCAAAGGGACCGCAAAGATGTTGAAGGGACTGGAGCACCTCACATACGAGGAAAGGCTGGCAGAGCTGGGACTGTTCAGCCTGGAGAAGGCTCAGGGAGAGGGGGAATTTGACAACGTATATAAATACCTGAAGGGAGGATGAAAAAGAGGATGAAACCAGGCTCGTTTCAGCAGTGCTCAGTGACAGCACCAGAGGCAATGGGCACAAAGAGGAACACAGGAGGTTCCTCCTGAACACCAGGAAACACTTCTTCAGTGTGAGGGTGACTGAGCACTGGCACGGGTTGCCCAGAGAGGTTGTGCTCTCCATCCCTGGAGATATTCAAAAGCTATCTGGACATGGTCCTGGGCAACCAGCTCTAGGTGGCCCAGCTTGAGCAGGGGGGATGGACGAGATGACCTCCAGAGGTCTGTTCCAACTTCAACAATTCTGTGAAAGTGAATCTATACAATTAAGGCTATGCTGTAAACTACTAAAACTAAGACAGTTTGTATTTAGTTTAGACGATGCATATAAGCAAGCAATCGTAAAGTTTAATATGCAATACTAAGAAAAACATTGAGCTCACTGGACCATATTGTGCAGCAGTTATCTAGTATAAATCCAAATCTCATTCTGGAATGACTACAACTACCTCTGAATGCATCGCTGCTCATGTAAGATATGGGTCCCTTTTTCCTATTGCATATGTGCCTAGGCTGATCTCTACTTGCTGTTTTATGGCCTAGTCATTCAGTATGTTCAGAATCCTCTACAACTTTTCCAAAGGTGCCTCCCTCATCTTTACTACTCAGAATAACCGAGCAAGATTTTCCACCTCATGTCTTTTTATCGGCTTCTCACATTATTCATGAACTTGTAGAAGATCATAGATTTCTGCAAAACTACTGGTGACCCACTCCACAGTGAAAACTGCTTATTTCTGCTCTTATTTCCTGTCTTTTGACCAATTATTTATTAACGCAGTGATCTTCCTTTTATATTATGGCAACTTTAAGAATGTATTTCTTAAAGTCCAAGTCTCCAGTGTGATATTTTTAATTTGTCTGCATTATGCTACAGATATTCTATGTTTTTAGATGTTGCTTTTAACAAGTTTCCTCATTTTGAAGTGGTTTCATTATTTTGGATGTACTGACTTTGTTTTTAGTTCCTTGAAGGGTTTAGGATCTAAGTAGCTTAGGGTCAGTGTTGGAGAACATCAGTTCAACATGCACACTTGAAATGCATTCTGTGCATTGTTTAGAGCCAAGTTAAGATTTGCATTTCCTACTCTGGGGTCTCAGCTCTTTGAAGAAATTGTCACTGTCTGTCTTTAAAGGCTTCACATCCCACTGTGGAATTTAACTTCACCTATAGGCAGGAAAAGTCACCCTTTCTGTAGTTTTTTTAGTGCGGTCTGAGAGATAAGAGAGTCCTCAACTTCCGCACAGCAGGCCAGCAAGATAAGCTGAAGGAGAGGTGGCAATATCATGTCCCACCCTGTATAAAGAAATCGAACAAACGACTTTGCAACTGGATAATTTTTAAAGCAAGCTGAAGGAAGGAGCCGTTGTCCATCAGAGCAAGCAGGAGCTGAAGACTTTCATGGCACAGGGAACTAGATGTGGGCCAAGGTAAGCAAAAATCACTTTGGTTAGTCCCAAGCATTTCACAGTTGTCTGTCAGGAAAAACAACTGTCCCTGCTCCAAGACGATGTTCATAAGGCTTGTAGAAGAGGTGAACTTCTTACAGGGCAGGAGCCAAGAAAGTGCTCTAAAGGCTAAGGTTGATCAATTTGCACGGAGGACTGCACGAAAAGGGACAGAAAACAAAAGCTGGTATCACTGCCTAAGGGGAGGTTGAGAGAAACAGTAAGAGGCAGCTCGGGCAGACATGAGAGTTTGGCAGAAAAGGCAAGAGACTTATCCTTAACATAGGGAAAAGGGTGCAGGGGGTGGGGGAAGGTAAGCCAGACTATAAAACTGAAGCAGATAGATGACGAAGTGTTTTAGCCACTTGAGCAATAAGAGGGCCCAGATTCCAAGCAACCTTGAAGAAAGTGACAATAAGATCCATTAAAAGTCATGTGAAGGAGAGGAAGCCAGACTGCATATGACTCATCAGTATACAAACATCTTAATCACAGAAGAAAATATACAAGGTCAGAGCTGGTAAAGCTTAAACTGGTGCAGGGCTACGAACTGAGACAGTTGCAAAGGGAGTTGAAAGCCAGACCGGAGTCATTCACTGCAAACAAGGCATGACAAAATTCATATAGGAAAAAGGAAATGAAGCACACAATCCAGTGGGACTCCCACAACAAACACAAAATGGACAACAGCAATGGAAGAAGGTATCAGTGCAGAGGACAAGGCAAGTTAGACATAAGGAAAGTGCAGACCAATGAAAACTGCAAAGAGTAGGAGTTGTGGCTTTACCATAGGAGCTTCAGACAGCAGGGGAATGCTCTGTGGATTTTTTTTTTTTTTTTCTTTTGGCTGGAACAAAGGGAGAAGCCGGAGTCAGCAAAGGGGAGGTAGGTGACAGGATGTGTCATGTAAGGGGCAGCAGTTACAACCCACAGGTTCAAGGATCTTAGTGATGACTTGGGAGCTGAAGAGGTAAGTGAAGTCAGGATGATCCCAAGTCTGAGAAAAAACAGGATGTTATCTGCTTCTCAGCAATAAGTCTGGAAAGATTAAGAACACCACCAAAACTAGAAGAAAAGTGCAAGTATATGGTCACACTATAGCCACTGAGCTCCAAATTGGGTACTTAAAATTGTGACATTTTTTTTCTCTCTTCTGGTGCCGGACAAAAGCATGTATGATGGGTATGATGCATGTGTAGGACACAGGAGGAGAAGCTCTTCTGTCTCCTGCAGCTCTGGGTGTGAGATTGACAGCTAACATGGTGCAAAGAAGAAACAACTGCTGTTTGATTTACTGTGATCCAGCATACATCCAGGACTATACAGCCACACTGCATTTGAGCCAGCCAACCTTTGGTCTTTGGTGTATATCAGACATACATGGTGCAGTAACTGCTGGAAGAGCTTGCACCCACATTGCAAGCGGGGTATAATTAGCTCATCTCCTGTGCACAATTTCAACTGCGTATCCACATGGAGAGATGCTGCTTTGAGTTCCATTGATGCCCTTGAGTAAACATCTCACATCCTCAAACTCATTCTATATCTTTTCACGCTACAGGTCTGAGCATCAAAAAATGTGATTTCTAAAATCACAATGAACAATAACCATCACACAGAAGAAATCAGCACTGAAAGGCTTATGACTCACTGAAAGGTGAGGCAGGGGCAGCCGTTCACAATCACTGTGAGCTTCTCAATCCCAATACATAAATACCTGCAGCAGCTAAAGAGGACCTTCCTCATAGCAGACGGGTAACACCATTACCATAACTATCAGAGCTCTGGTCCTCTACCCAGCTGAAGAACAGAGCTGGTGGAAAAATCCATCTCCAGAGCCGGACAGAGGCACCCACATTTAGAAGTGAGGCCAGTGAACCGTTCACGTAAGACAGGGTAGAATCTCCTGCTGCTGGGACTGTAGGGTCAAAACTAGATCTCTTTCTAGAAAAGACACTGCAGCACAATAACCAATGCAGGTTTACTACTCTATAATTTGGAAGTACTCACAGGATCTCTCCTCTCTCCTGGCTTTTGGTTTAGGAATGTTCAAAGTTAGCTAACCTGTTACAGATGCGTTCTGTTACAGTGCTTTCTAGTGAGACCCCTGAGAAGGCCAGCAGCCTTCAGCCCCAGTGTGTTTTACCATAATCTGAGCATTAGGCTGTGACTTTTGTTACAAGATACTGAATCCCAGGAGCAGCAGATCTGCACCATTCTGGCTGTTCCTGGTTTCTACAAATCTATGAAATACACACCCCACTTTCAAACATGGAGGCGTAAGTGCAGTACTAACCTTAGGAAGATTCAGTAGGCATGAAGCAAGCCGCTAAAGGGTTAAGACTCTCACAAGAAAGGAGAGCTGTGGCTCCAGATATAGACAGAGTCCCTGCAATCTGCATGGAGTAAAGATGCATGTCTGGAATACACACAACCAGATCTCTTTGGTTGCAGGATCACATCCATCCAAAGCAGATGGAACCCAGACTGAACTTCCCGTTGCCAGCCTGGGAGACCAGAAGCAGTGGAGCAGAGCGCTGGAAGAACTGGACCCATGCTTCTGGACCACCTCTGTGAACACACTTGTCAATGTTCCCACTGGCCAGTACACTCTGCTTTTACATCCCTCCAAGTCTTACTGTCTCCTGGGCAATTTCACCCTTCTCTTTAATCCCTGATGCCAAGGTACGTGGTCAGAAAGGCAGGCTGGGATAAGTCACTTCACAAAAAGAGCTTTTGAGTTCTGGCACTCTGCCTCCATGGAGACTGAGGCTGACTCACCTACTACTCCCTGCCACTCCTGCCCTGCTCCTCACAGCACCTTAGGAAGGAGGTAGGGACTAATAAAAGCTCAAAGCTTCCTGCCTCAGCACTTCTGCTCTGTTCCTGGGGAACTCCACTGCCAGACACCTGTCCTCCTGCTAAGGCAAAAATGTTTGATACTGTTTCCTATAATAAAGATTCTAACATGAGTCAAGATTATAACTGGTCTGATTAAGGCCACTGTATCTTTCTTAGGAACAGAGAAGTCAACAGCCAGGAGAGTAGAAGAGCTAGTTAGTGCAACGGCCTAGGTCTGGAGGAACTTTTTGAACAAAGAAACAGAGATGACACTGCAATTCTTTCCTGTCTGATTCGGAATCTGTATTATTTTTCCAGGGCAGAATGCCAGGGACTGCCAAAGTCTGATGATGTAAGAGAGATGTAAGTGCATCTGAGACCAGGAATGCTTTCTTCCTGATGCTTTTTTCCTCTAGTCTAGACGATGATGTTTTCTTGGCTAATGAGGCACAGTGGCAGGAGTATATTTTAAAACAAGAGGGTGTCATCTACTCGGGGACTGAAAATGCAGTCCTAGCACAACCCTGGGACTTGAGTCAGGTAAGCAAGAGGTACAATATGTCCGTGCGCTTTTACAGCCACCAGTAGAGGAAGTGTGCATATCTCCTGTTTGTACAGGATGCTACCCATTTCCATGCTGTGGCTGTGATGAACGAACTTGCTCTCTGCACTCATCATCTTCAACCAAGATGTGCAAGAGAATAGGGACCTGTGTATTAAATCCCATAACCCAGTATAGGTAATTTTAGCTACCTTCTCAGGCTGTCCTCTATGAAGAAATGCATTGATCTATATCTGCACTTTTGAGTGCCTTCCTTTCATCAACAGATACAAAGCATTTAACAGAGCTTAGTAATACTGTCTCTATTTTACAGGTAAAGTGAGGACAGGTACATCTTCCAATTTTCCCAAGGCTATCTGACATAGCCAGTGATTAGAACAAGATTTTTATTCCACTTTAGTGCCATCAGCTCACAAAAAGTACCTCTGTGCCAACCTAGACAGTGCTTCAGAAAAGCATCAGTTTCCCTTAATGAGGGGATGCAGTATCATGCTAATGCATTTCCCATCTTGCTTCGATAAAGCCTTTAGTATGTAGTGCTGCCCCTCCAAATATTACCAGGAAGGGAGAAATAATTGTGCAGTTACAAACCCTTGCAGGGACTCCAGAGAGAAAATGTTCAGGCCAAACTTCCTGAAATTGTGTTCTTGTTTCAGTTTTAGGAAGATATTGTTGACATTGGCTTCACACTGCCGGATGTAGGTGAATGCCATCAATGAGACAAGGATCACACCCAGCACAAGAACCCTATTTACATCTGCTGCACAGTTGCTGCCATGGTAAGGAGAGCAGACAGCAGCCCTGACCCTAGCAGAGAAGACCCAAATGCAGAGCAAAGCGTAGCCATCTTCTCAATCCAGTTGATGGCAACCCACTGACCAAAAAGGAAGCCTTCCCAGGGCTGTTCCAACCAACACATCCTGCCCTTGCAGATATTCTTGTGGCAGACAAGTAGTGCTGCAGGAGTGACAGTACATTTATTGAATAAATTGCAGGGGAGACTGCTGCACCTGTTCTGCTCAGCCATGACTTTCGTGCTTTGCACAAAAAATCCAGCTTCATCAAACAGGATGAGGTGTACCTACCAAAGAGCGGAAATTCCTTAACCCATCTTTTTCTCCTCCTTCCCTGCAGCTGAACTGCGATGAGTTAAGAGGAATCCTGACAGAATGTGGGACTGGTCAATACTATAATGGGACATCCCCTTCCAAGTGTCTGGGAGGCAGCCCCATCCTCCAGCAGAGGCTTGCATTGCAGTGCAAGCTTGTTCACTGCAGGCAGTGCTGGGTCTTTGCTGCAGTCATGTGTTCAGGTGCAGTGGTGGTTCAAAGACTACTGTGTTGAGAAAAGCCTTAATTGGTCTGCTGAACCTCTAACATATGGCTAAATCAGTGATTAACACAGATCCCAGTAACATAACCTTTAATGTTTAGGTGAGAGGCAGATCCTCAGTTTCCTCATCAACATTCAGCATTGCTAGCTTTGAGATAAAAGAGTATCAGCACACACCATTCACTGACCGTACCCATGACAGCTAATTTCCTGAAGGGGCAATGCCTCTTGCAAAGTCCAAACAGCAGGCCTGGTGCCATTCCTGATAGGTCTAGCACCAAAAAAGGCTCTACATCTACCAACAGAGGCACCCATAGAGCAGGATGCACAACTGATTCACAGCTCTTTCTTCTGCACAGTTCTGAGGTGCCTGGAAATTCCTACCAGGGTGGTCACAGGCTTTACATGGGCTCACAACACTAACAGCAGCCCAAGTGTGGATGAGTATTATAATGAAGATGGGACACTGCTCACACACGACAAGACTGCCCATATCGGGTAAGAAAACATGGCAGGGCCCAAGCAAGGATTTGAGACAATACCTGGATCTAGGAAGTGATCAAGAGGGAGGAAAGAAAGAGATAAACAGCTGCAGGGAGGTGGATAGGAGACAGCTCAGCCAAGTCCCGTCTACGTGACCTGTTCTTGAGAAACTGCTGCAACCCAAACTGAAGAGTGCCTTATCAATAGAGCCCACGAGGGAAGAATGATAGCCCATTCCAGTTGAAGAAACTCTGCTTGTGTCAGAAACCATGGTCACTACTCTCCTCAGCATGCACCGAGCTCTTTCAAAGGAGCATTAATTGGCTGTGGTTTTTCTAAAACTTTACTGTACCTCAGGGCTCAGTCCTTTCATATAAGCATGCGATGTTGTTTCTTGCAGGACCTTCCACATTTGGAATGAATGCTGGATGGCTCGAGTCAACTTGCTACCAGAATACAGCAGGTGGCAGGCACTGGATGCCACCTGCCAGGAAAAAAGCAAAGCTAAAATATCAAAGATGGGCTTGGGGGTGGGGAGAGCGGTGCAGGAAGCAAATAAAGCACTTCAATATTCCTCCCTTCCCCAACTTCCAATGGAAACATGCAAAAGGACAGGGACTGAGCCTGTTGATTTTAAGCACTAAATCATCATTCATCTGTTTGTTCTGTGCAGCTTGCATAGCTCTAAGAGCTCTATCACAGCACTGCTCCCTAATGTCCTCCTAAACTAGATACTTCACCACTCCCAATATAGATCTAAACTAAACATGGATCTAGTTGGTAAAGCACGTGAATCTTAACTGGGTCACATTTTCTCTTCAGGTCCATCCTTCTGTGGGTCATCCCCTGTTCAAGCCATCAAGGAACAGGACACATAATTTAATAATGACGTCTGCTACTTCCTTGCTGCCATCAATACCAAGTGCCAGCTCTGGATACAAAAAGCAGGTGACACCCTCAGTCCAGCCCTCGGTGGCACAAAGTATGCTGGCAACATCATCAGCACCAAGAGCATGGGCAGTGAACGCTGTGAGGATATCACACACAACTACAAGTATCCTGAAGGTTCAGGGTAGGCAAGTGGCTGAGCATATTCCCTGCCATTGTTAAAAGTGAAGAGTAAAGGACTAGAGAGCAGAGCTGTACCAGAGCATTAGGGTCAGCCACTTCTCACTACTTCCCCTTCCTGAATGTAACAAGAACACCTTACTCTTGCCGTCTACAGAATCAAAGCACAGGTCATACCCCAAATTTTATCCTGCTTAATTACATTAACCAGCTCTCTAGAAGGCCAGGCCTTTCTTCACCAGGCACTTTCTTGCCTGGAAAACCTTCTTTCTTGATTTCTGTTACCTGTACACTCTGTACATTCACCTCCCATTACCCCCGTAATTAGATATATTTCAGACTCCAGCTCTCTGAAGAGTACTGCTGTGCTCCCAGATATTGTCTAAATCCCTCCCTCAAAAAGTAGCTCCCCTTTCAGAATCTATTACTGAGTGCTGTTTCCCTGACCCAACCCTAGCATCTCACCTTAGCCTATGGCATGTTGTCTCCTTAGCTGCATTCCATCACAAGAGAACATAATACTGTGCCCTATCTACAGCTACAGTCTTTTATTCTGACAGCTGCTAGCACCAGTGTGCTTTAAAAACTATGACAGGCCTTTCCAAGTAGAATCTTTCAGGGACATCCAATGAATGCCCTGTCAGCTGAAATTCTCAAACTGCTCCAACCGGAAGCACAACAGGATATCTATGCTCTTTGAAACAGTTAACTACAGTACTTCCAGGATAATGCCATCCTTCTGCATTTACTGCTTTCACACTAGTAAACGGGAAAGAATACTAAAATATGTGCACCCTTTTTTTGTGACAGGTTCTCTTCAGGAAAAACAAGTACTTGACAAAGCCTACAGAAAGGTAAAGAAACTTGAGACAACCAGCAGCAGCAGCGAAACACAGTTTAGCTCCATTCCTGCTGCCCTTGAAGAGCCAGTTAACCTCTTCATCCACCTCCAGTCAAAGAGTTCTCTGCTACTGGGACAAGTTGTTCCACTTTCCACTGCAGTGTTTAACCACAGTGATGGAGAAGTCTACTCACCTGGTAGTTGGGGCTCAGTCTCTACATTATAATGGTGTGCCTGTTGCCCAACTTTGGAAGGAAGAGTTTCATTTTATCCTCAAAGGCAATGAAGGTAAGGACTCTACTGGATGCATGGCTAGAAAAGTGTAACCAGTCCTCTCACTTCAGGAGAAGTGCACTTAGCCGTAAGTTTAAAAAGGGTTGGCTGAATAGTTGATTGTAGGTGATTGAAATAAAACACTTTAGCAGCATCACCTTGGAGATTTTGAATCTGCAAATCCAGTTGGGATCATGTAAGCTTTTAAATGCTGCAGCTTTTAGTACAATGTTGGGCACTAAACACTCCTAGGTGCTGGCTAAGACCAGACTGTATTTATCATCTGCACTGTCATCTGTATTTCACCACTTTGTATTCCAGCGAACAACCCGCAAGTCTTTGTGCCTTACTCACAGTACAGAAAAGTGCTGGGAGAGAACCATCTGCTTAGGCTGACTGCCATACTGAGAGATGAGGACTCCTTCTACATATACCAAAAACGTTCTGCTGGGCTGAGTGACTCTCCTCATGCTGTCTTCTTCCAAAGCACTGAGACATCAGTTTGGGAAAGGTGAGTTGTGCCACACTGTTGTATACAGTACTCCCTCTTCTACCTTGTCTATGTGCGAGCATAAGGAAATCCCAGTGACTCCTAACTCACTCACCAGTTGGAAATCAGAGGCTGCAGAAGGAAACTATGGCAGAAGACTGTAGCTGAGAAGAAAAGTGAGCTGGACTTTGCCTCTTCTGGCAACTGTCAGCTCAGGCTGAGACCTCTGGCACCAAATAAATCATTTACCTCCCTTTCATCATAGAAGAATCTCTTTACTTCTCTTAGTTTCAGCTCATTTCCTTCTTTCAATAGTTTCCAGAAAACATGGCACAGTATCAGCCAAGCACAGCAAAGATCAGCCTTCTGAACCCTCTCACCGAACCCTTGGAGAAGTGTGTGATAGTGGTTGCAGGGCAAGGGCTCATTTACAGACAAAGGAAGTACACGTTAAGTGCAAACTGATCAATCTAAGAACAGTAAATGGACAAATAGACACAATACAAGCTAGAAAAAACCCTTGCATGGGAAAGGCTGTCCCCAAAATAAGCAGGCAACAACATGGCAGGAAGAGACTGCTAGAGCATGAAAGCCCCAGGCGTCCTGTCCTTTATTTACAGATAATACAGATTTTCACACCGAAAAGGAGAGAAGCCAGATAAACGAACTTTCAACAGATGTGTTATACGTAAGTTGAAGCCAGCACGACATCTGTGAAAGCTTCAACCTCAAAGGCCTAGACAGCAGAAGGAAAGCCCCCTGTCAACAAAAAGGGTAGCAAGAGAAGTACCATAAGACTTAGAGAGAAATACACATTAAATAAGACAACAGTTATAGGTCACTGAAATTAACTATGAAATGTATAAATTATTTGCTGTTGAGAAATCAAATGCTTTTTAGCTAGTCACTTGAACATCCAAATGTGGGGTAAAACTATACTGTTTGTGACATATCTTTCCACCCGTTACCCACTGGCAGCAATAAAGACAGTCCCTAGATACAATTCTAAGTGTCTTCCCGTTCTCTACTGTAGAACCAGGCAAACTTAACTTAGCCAAGAATCCTCCAAAAAGGCATGCTCTCCTTCACATGAAACCCACACACACATTTATCTCAAGAAGCTGCATTAGGACAAAGTAACCTTAGATGCCTCCATGAGGAGTTCAACTCTCCCGTCACATCTCCCTCACAATTCCATTGTGGTAGTTTAGAAAACAGCTAGTATCCTATTTCTACTTTTTTTTTTTTTTTTTGCTTTGCTTCTTTTGGCACCACACTCCTTTCTAGCAAATGCATCTCGTGGGCTCTGGGAACTAGAAATACAAAGAGGTGCACTTCCTGTAAAATCCCTTCTCACATTTCAGGTTGGGCTCCATGCAACCTAAAAGTATTCAAGAGCTGCAAATCACATTCACTCCCACCCAAGCAGGGCCCAGAAGAATCACTGAACATCTTACTTGCCTTTAACTCCAGAACCTGAAGAGCTATGAAACCATTAACGTTGCAGCTGCCTGATGCCAAACTTAGAACAGGTCCTGCTGTCCTGTTTACAAAATGAGTGGTCATGATCTGTGCCCTGATCTTAGGCAAGCATAAACACTTCAATTAAGTTATAATTAAAACCATGCCTGACTTTGATTATTTGTACAAATTCAACTCTCCCATCTGCCACTACGCCCACTCTCCAGTTTTGTAAGTTGAACCTTACTGTGAGAAAGATGGGATAAATGCTCAAGCAGATACTTCATTCCTCACCATGCATATGTGCTGAACCCACCATTTAGTCATTTTTCCCTACCCACGGCAAAAAAGCATATCCTAGAACTTTAAAGTGATGATAGATGTAGCATTTCTCTAGAGACATCCCCCTACAGATAACTGATGTTGGCAAAGTAGTAAATAATGTTTTCTACTGTTTTCTGAGGAAATAGAAAAGATAGTTCACTTCTCTAAAGTTAGATAGGAATTAGCAGCAGTGCTGCATATTTTTAAGGCTGCTTGCAAAAGAAGCAAGACCCTTTCCTTCTGTATATATCCTCTGCCACCTGAAAAGATAAAGCCACTCATGCAAATCTAGCAACATTTTATTGTTTGAACCCCACAGTAGTTGTCATGACTGAAGAATGGGGCACATTCACAGCATTAAGATGCAGCAGCGCAACATCCCAGGAATCCAAGCAAAATGACACCTTCTGCAATGGCAAAGAGCAACTTCCTGGGAAAGTTTTACCAAGTGGCAGTAAAGTTCTCTCCTAAAAACATTGTCCTCGTCATTCTCCAAGTAGCTGGAGAACAGTGAGATTCACCGGAAAAGCATATGCCAGATCCAGTGGCAGCAACACATGTAGACATGGAAAAGCTAAAGTTGACCCTGTGTGAAGTTCTTGATTTTGTTCATGTTGTGATCTACTGCACCAGTTAGAAACTGCACCCAGCCTTCCTCTGATGGTGGACATACATGGCTTGTCCTGCAAAAGTGGAGGAAATTCATTAGGAAAGCCTCCTGGGTGTCTTACATCTATGCATCCAGACAACACATGGGTATTGTGAAGTGCTGAATTACCACAGCATTAAAACAGGACTGCTGTAGCCCCCAAGTGCTTTGAACAAGGAAAAGCACCACATCCATGTCTCTAGTCCCAAATCTTAACACATATGTGTGTGTCTTCAGTGGGAACCACTTTCATCCCTACCATCCTTTTCTCACTCCCATCCCTTTGTGACTGGGTAACATCATAATTATTGAAAAATGCCACTATTTACTGTCTAGAAATGAGTCTCCTTTGACAGGAGGCATCAACCTTCATAGCAGGGAACACACACTTATAAAGCTGTAACTCATACTCACTTTGCAATCTCTAAGACTTTCTTTAATACTGAGGCCAACTTAGCAGCCTAGAAAAAAACAAAAGGGAAATAAAGTGAGCCAAACATGGAAAAATAGAGGCTCAGCAGTACCGGAAAAGAAAGGGGAGTGCAGGATTGCCCAACCCAGCCAAGAATGAGTAGAACTGCCACAGATCCTGATGCAGAAGGAAGCTATTTATCACTGCTGTGCTGGGAGTATCTCCTGATCTGCTGCTGGCTGGGACAGGTGAAAAGAAACACAGGCTGTTTTTTGAAGCATATGTTAAAATGGTTTTTTGTTTGGTTGGTTGGTTTTTTTTAAAAAATATAAGTCTATTATAAATGAGTAACTGATATTAACGCATGAAGTTACAAGTGACTGACTGTAATGCAATTTGGTATTAAGCAATGATTTCTTTTTTACCCCCCAAAAATGAAGCCACTGGCCAAAGGCATGAAACCAAAATTAAGACTAAAAAATCTCAGATATGAGAAGATAAGTACTTAATTTATGATGCAAGGGACCCCTGGAAGTCATCTAGTATAACCTCCGGCTCAAAGCAAGGCCCACCTCAAAGTTCAGTCAGGTTGCTCAGAGCCTTGCCCAGTCAAGTTTCAAGTATTGCTAAAAATGGAGATCCCACTGCTTTTCTGAGCAGCTTGCTTCAGTGCTTAACCATGCTCACTGTGAGAATTTTTAATTTGCATTTTTAATTTAGGTAACTACTTTAGCAAGTCTACATTACCCAAGGAAGAAAGCAGACATGCAATGTATTGTCAGCCTTTGACCTCACTTTCCTCAGGTACTGTCACCGGACATGTCTATGGATTATAGTTCAGAGCCAAAGCTCAAGTGGCCATGCACGCTCTTCCCCGAAGAAGGGAAGATGAGGAATGCACTTCCACTTTAAGGAAGCTAAGTGTGAAAGAACCAAAGGAGACTCTTCATCCCTCAGAACTTGTTACTGAGACAGTCACTAACACCCACGTCTCCCTGGCAGTCACATAATCCCTTCAATTCGCTTTCTTCCCCTACTCTACAGACAAGTGAATAGACCCACAGGCAGGCTGCAGATACTTACATTGAGTCGCACAGTCAACTGGTTCATAGGTGGATACATGCTCAGTGCCAGCTCATCAACACTAGAATAGAAGAGAAGGGAGCAAAGGAAGAAAGGTCCTAATAGCACAGCTCATGAACCCTGGTCAAAGCCTACATCCACCCTGAATGTAAGTCAGGAACAGTACTGCATGACAAGGAGACAACATCTGTCATACCTATGGGATGCTTCTCACAGCCTTCTCACGTATCTGTGTGCTACACTCACCTTAAGAGACATGACCACAGCTCCACCCCAAGCTGCAACATATACTTCTCTCCTAACTTGAACAGCCTATGCCATAATAGTCTTCCCACCACTTGCACACAGCTTCAGTATCATGAAGGTTTTCCTATTCCATTCATTAGACCTCAAGAAAGACAGGGAGTGCTCTGGAGCAAAAAGTGGCATGGAGAGAGACCTGCTTACCTTGGACTGATCTCATTAGCAATGTCTGCAAGATCATCTAGCTGAGCAATCTGCTCTGGAGAATCAGCTTTGCCATAAGCCTTCACTACACCCACGACCTTCTTCAAGCAAGCTTTAGAAGCCTTCATTAATCCCATGCAGGAGCTAAGCAGCTTCCGGTCAGCTTCTGACCAATACGTATCTCTGTTGCCCCGAAAGCCCAGTTCTTCATCTTCCATGATGTCACTGTAGGGATCTTGCCCTTCCACCAGAGCCTGAGAACATAGATGCACTGAAAACCCAGAGCCCAACATCAATTCCAGCAGCACCCGGGAGGAAAGGAAAAACATAATCTAGAAATCATATAAATAAATTGTAGAGGAATCTCTCTCCAACCAGCATCTCAATTGCCAGATTCTGATAATCCTAGCAGGGCTGGATTAAGAAAAACTAATCCCCCGCTCCAATTCAACAAAGCAAACAGCAAGATCCTGGAAAATAGTGCCATTCTTACATCAGCCTAAACTGCCCTGCCGCCCCACCCCCTCCACCCCGCAATTCAGGACATGGCTTTATGGAAACTTTATACAAAGTAAACCAGGCTGGTTAAAAACTCACTAACATCCAGGCATAATACAATTATTAACTCATATCAGAACAAATTGAAATCAAATCCTGTATATAAGACAATCCCTGTTTCCATCACTGAGCCATAACTGCAATCAATCACTGCAGGTTCCTTAAAGGCTTATTGGGCTTCCTTACACGTTCCATCTCCTCCAGAGCATCCTTGACCACACCCAGACATGCAGCCAGCACTGATGCAACTGCTGCCTGGTTATCTGCAAAAGGAAAAGGATGAAAACCATGGCACCGCACCGATTAAAATCAGCTTGCAACAACATTCATCTAGGTTTGCAATCACGAGACCTTGAGATTATAGAATTAAACTTTTCGAAGAGCTCAGAGTTGCACTGTTGTCATGCAAAGAATCTGGCCTGGCTTCCAAGCTTATACGTTTCAAAACCAGTCAAGTTTTGCAGAATGAGTGAGCCTTCATTGTACTAGCTAGAATGCCCCCTGAAAGGGCTATTGATACTCCAAAACACACCCTAGTTCTGTCATGCTGCATACACAATACTCACCTCGTGGCAGGTTGGATACTTGCTCACATGCCTCCCACACACTACCAGTTGTTATAAGCTGTTCCTGAGACAAGCTGAAACAAAACAAAGGACCCCAGAGTTAGACTCAATAACAACACTCTGCTAGACTGTATTTTTATTTTCTGCACCAAAGATGATGCACACTAGTAGAAGTACTGCTGGAAAGATATCACCAACCAGCTTGTCAGTAGTATCTCAAGTCTGTGTAAAGCAAGAAGTGCTGGCTCCTACTGATTTTAATTATCCATTGACCAAGAAGCAGGAACCTCTTACAAACGCCTCTCAAGGTCCACAGACATAATATTTATCTTTCAGAATATATGCAAATCAGAAGTCTCTATTAGAGATTGCTGACCTCTGCCTAGGGAACAGTGGTGTGTAATCCGTAAAGAGAGGAAGCAGCCTATAGTGGTCCAGTAACTAGCTATCTAGCACCTTCATGGGAATCCTGCTCCCAGCATCTTTCCACAGACAAGAGGAAAAATCTCTTTTCCACTTAGGCAGAGGTACCTGACTCAGTCACTGGGACAAGAGGGTAATGTCAAGGCCTCGAGTGTATTCCACCCTCCTAGGAGTTTAGCTGTCTCAGTTGAAGAGTTTAGTTGGCTAAGTACAAAGTCATCTCCTTTGCTGATAGCAGGTATTGTGAAGAAAACTAGAAGTGAGGGCCAGCCCTTCCTTACCCTAGGAGATGATTTTACCCTGAGATTCTGTTTGTGCTACATCACAGTCGTGTGGCAGTTATGTCTGCACCCAGTCTCATACCCCTTTGATTCTGACCTGGATCCTGACCCACTGATTTGACCTTGACCTCAAACCCAACTCACCGTAATGGACGTGCTGGGCAATCACTGGATGGTGTCTGATGCTAGTTACTCTCTCCGGACCTGACCCTGATCTTGACGTGCTGGCCTGACTTTCCAGCTTGACCTCACCACTATGGGCTTGTCTGATAATCTGGACTCTCAACTGAACCTCACTACCCTCACCAGCACTGCTCTGCTCACTCTGATACTGCTGGACAGCACCTTTGCTGATGAGGCCACTGCCTCTTCCTGCCTTATAACAATGCTTTGCTTCTGCCTCCCCCCCTTCCCTTAGGAAGTAGTCTACACTTGCTGCTTCCTAACAAGTATACTTGTAACTTTTTCTTCCTTTATTTTTTCTGGAAGATTACTACCTTTCCAATGGAGCACTGAGAATTGCTTCTGTGAGTTGGATCATTCCTTCCACTACTTCAGTGGTAGCATCTCGTACCATCTTCCGAAGAGTAGTGCCTGGTTGAGATTGAAAAAGAGCAAGAAAGTTGCCACAAAGTCAGCACCAACAGAAAGCAACTGCCAAAGATGAACACACAGACTGCTTCATTTGTGTGGATACAATGTACAAATGAAGTTACAGGTATTTTGAAGGAATCAACCTGTTTCCCAGTTCCAAAGGGACTCTGGACAAGGATCTCAACACTTTATAAGTATGAATGTTCAATCAACTACACAACTTCCTACGTTATCACTCTTTCATAGATGTTAATCTGCAGGAGTAGACACACAAGTAGCCCACTCATAAATATACTGAAAGTCTACAGAATAGCTGATAGTGGGACTACCTGCTACTGACAACTTGCTTTCTTGCAAATGCCAGATCTCATACTAGGCTATGAAATACTGGGTTTCTTTACATAGTGGTGACTGCCCTGCTGCCACTATCTTACCTTGGCCCTTGGGGAGCCAGTAGTACACTGTGGCAACTGCAAGAATGGCATTTTGAACATCTTCACACAGCTTCCGGGAATCCTGAAAAGAGACAGGCAAAAGGATTAACCATGAATTAATGGCTGCACTGCGTATAGAAAGTCTCAAAAGCAATTGCTTAAATTCAGAATGCTTTGAGAAGAAATAAGCATAGTAATGGCCATCTTCCTTGAGAAACAAATACAGCACAAGAAAAAGATACAGTAAACAAGCTGTATACATCAAAAGCTGCCTCTTGATTTCGTAACAAAATACACCCTGGTGTGGTGGTCATGCATCAGAGAGGAAGAAGTAGCTTCGATCATTATTCTGAAGTGGAAGACTTTTTTTTCTCTCCTCCAAACACAGGTGTAATAAACTTCTCTCAATTAACAGCAGAAGTATTGCATATTCTATCCTGTCTCTATCAGCAACTAGCTGTAGATGTTAAAGAAAAGAATGTAAGAATAATTCTATTTGGTACACCTCCCTGACTTCAAGAAATCAGTTCTCTAGGCAATTCTCAAACTAGATTAATACACTCTACAACGCACAGCCCATACCGACATCCTTTGTTTGCACCGAACCAAATGACTTTGGTTTAGTCATGTGAACCAAGAGATACCCGAAACTTGCCACACACAGTGCAACTTCACAGTCTGTGGGGGCTTTCACTCACCTCTGCAGAAGTCAGTGGAGGCCTTGAGAATGTCAGACTCAGCTTTGTAGCTTCTTGTGACGTTACTTTGAACGCTTGACCTAGAAGGGATTCAATGGGAGCAGAAGAATAGAAAGTAACTCGAGTAATATGTACCCAAACAGAACAACTAGATGAGCAACATCTCTGGTGCTACTTTGCCCTACTGCTTGATTACCATTTCTTCCTCCCAAGCAATACAACGACATAAATGTAATCCCAATACAGAAGGAAAATTCTATGGTGTATCTGTGCCGTACGCGTTTCATGTGTCCCATGTCTGCTTTTATTCTAGTTTTTTTTTTTTTTTTTTTTTTACTTAGCTGGTGATGTCAACAACCGCATTTTGTGTCCCGGTGCGTGACATCTTCACCAGGATGCGCTGTGAGGCTTCAACAGAGACCAAAGCCGTCAAAAACCTAGTTTTGATAACTGCCAGACCCCGGCCGCTGCTGTGCCAGCGCCAACGCCCTGGAGCGGAGGGCGAGTGCTGGAGCCCTGCCAGGCGCAGGCACCGCGGGCAACCGCCTTCGCCACAGCCCCGCGCACCCCGCCCCGCGGCCCGGGCCCGCCCCGGCCCCGCCCCGACGGCGCGGCCCAGCGCCGCTCACCCCGCGGGCGGCGCGCCCCCCCGCCCCTACCTAGCGCGTCCCAGAAGCGCGGCAGCTCGAACGGCTCGCGGCCCTCGCCCGGTTCGCCCTCTGTAAAGGCAGAGAGAGACCTCAGCCAGCGGCCGGCCGGCCCAGCGCCGCCCAGCCCCCGCCCGGCCCCGGCCCCGGCCCCCACCTCGGATCCGCGCCAGCACCGCGCGCAGCGCGCCGCGCAGGCCCCGCAGCGGCTCCCGCGCCGCCATGGCTGCGGCAGCCGCCGCCGGCACGCACCGCTCCGGCGCGGCTGCCCAGCGACTGGGCGTCCCATCCGGTTCCGGGCAACGGCAGACCAGACGCTTCCCCGCCTCTTCCGGTAAGCCCGCCCGGTCCTGCGCCCTGCGGCGACAGACCAGACTTCCCGCGGAGCAGCGGTAAACTTTATTAGCTAAAGGGGCGGCAGCGAGCGCCCGAGGAGCCGCTGCAGCGTCCCCGGGCGTGGGGTGGGGGGGAGGGGAGGGCGGTAAGAAACGGGGCGGACGCCCCTCTACAGCAGCTGCTGGAGTTCCTCGAAGTTGAGCAGGTTGTTGGCCGTCTCAGACCAGGCTGCGTGGGTCGCACCGTCCATCTCCGAGGCGAGGCTGTTGGTGCTGTCCAGAGTGTGGTTTGTGCCCCCGATGACTGCACGGCATTCAGGGCACTTACTCCTCTCCATCGCTCCCCCACACTCCCCAATCACATAGATATGCCCATTTCTGCACTTGAACCAGTGGCCACGGGGACAGCCAATAGCACGGACAATCTGCACCCGCTCAGCTTCAGAGATCCCCAGCCGTGACACTGGCAAGGCAGCGCAGAGCCTCTCCAGGTCAGCCTTCACTACAGCCTCATCCTTCTCTGTGAATTTCTTTGTCCCTTCAAGGATCTCACGTGCACTGGCAACCTCCGCTGCAAGTGCTGGGGTGAGCAACCCACTTGCATCTTTGCACCTTGCCAAGAGACTCATCAAATAAGTCAGTCTCTGCATCTCACACTGCAGGTCAGAGAGCTCCTGGCCTGTAAAACTGAGGCGTGGCTTATCCAGCCACTCCTGGACTTCATCCAGCCTCCTTCTCAACATTTTCCTCTCATTCACATCAATTTTGCTCAGAGAATTAGTTAGGTCCGCTACACGTTCATAGAAATTAAGCTGGTTCTCTATTAGTCCGATTGTCCTTGTGGAGAGATCAGAAGCTCTTAGTTTATCTTCTAGCATGAGGAACTTAAGGGGTACATTCCTCTGCAGAACAGCATTCATTGTCAGTGCAGCCTGCAGTCTTTGTCTGCTAGACTCAATTTCCTGTGCTGGGCCTTGGATTTTCTCTTTCACCTTTTCTATCTCATCTAGCCGCCTTTTCACTATGGTGCCATATCTCAAATTCTTTCTGATAGGTGTCTGACAGATTGGGCATACCTTCAGTTTGATGACATCATCGTCTTCATCCATATAATGGTCAAGGCCTTTGGACTCAAAGACATGGCCACAGTCTTCAAGCTGTACAAATCGAGCGTCTGGGTCTTCTTCAAAGCCAAAAAAGATCTGGGTGAGTTCCTCACGGTCACAAACAAGGCATTTCTTTGGACAGGGCTCTCCACACAATCCAATACAGGGATGACCACAGCACAGTAGCTTAGCACATGGTACATTGCAACGAGGCCTATTGCATGGTTCGGAACAAAGATTGGTACACTGGTAGTGCTGGCACCGCCACTCACATGGCTCAGCACATGGAACACAGCGCTCTCCACATTTCTTTTTACACTTACTGTGGATACAGTGGTTCTGACAGTCAAGCTGGCAAGGAGGGCATTCTGTAGTACAAGGCTGCTCACACTTGTGGGAGCAGACCAAGAAGCGCTTGCATGGGCTGTTACATGGTTTATGGAATCTTCCTTCAAAGCAGGTATGACAGGAACCTGAGCATACATGACCACACTCCAGTGTGACAGAACACTCAGTCTTACATTCCACAGGCTTCTCATGTTTCATCTCCTCGGTGATCCAGCATTTAACTTGCTGGTTGTGGCCACATTTCAGCATGACTGTAACCAGTTCAGGACACCGCATAGTGCATTCCTGCCCACAGAATTTATTGCATGTGTGCCCACAGTTCAACTTTTTCTGGCAAGGTTCTTGACAAAGAAACTCGCTGTCTGAAGTAGAGCATGGCACCATCTGCAGGTGGCCACACTTAGAAATAGTTTTCTCCACTATCACCATGCACGGTCCACAGGGCTCATAACATGACCGTGGACAGCGGTGCCCATCTGCACAAAGCACCTTTTGACAAGGCTTCAGACACTGGTATTCTTTGTGCTGTGTATCATATGGGTGACATGCCCTTGTGCAAACATGTCCGCAGCTCAACCTAAATTCACAGGGACGACTACAGCCTCCTTCTGGGACTTTGCTGAAGTCTGCTGCTGTAGATACCAGTGTCTTGGTTTCAGGGTGGTTTTGACAGCAAAGCACCAATGAGCAGCCGATATGACCTTTTTCACGAAGGGTATGAATGATCTTGCTCCAGAGAGGAACCTTGCCAAGCATTCTCATATTTCCAATACAATACAGCCCTTTCTTAGCTCTGGATAATGCTACACATATCCGATTAGGGATCTGTAAGAACCCAGTTTTCTCCTCTTTGTTGCTCCGCACAAGTGACAGCAGAATAATGTCATTCTCCTCCCCCTGGTACTTATCTACTACATGAACCTTCACACCTGCAAAGGTCTTGGCTGGCATGAGCTTACGCAGGCAGAAAAGTTGTCCAGTATAAGTAGTGAGAATGGTGATCTGAGAAGGTAGATAATCCTGACACAAGAAGTATTTGCACAGTTCCACTACAAACTGGGCCTCATGTAGGTTCTGGTGGCTCTTCCCTTCCTGGATCTCTTGCTCAGGAAAATCATGTTCCACAAAGAAGAGGTTAGATAAGATCCCCTGAAACAAGAGAAAGGAATATCAAAAACAGAATGCTCGCTTCTGTCAGTACAGCCTGTTTCCATGTCCCCAATTATCCAGTGACACTAAGACTCTTAAGGAGAGGACTACAGTATGCAGTTACTGCATACTTAGGTGATTTCCTCTTAGATTTCCATAGTGTATTCATCAGATAGGAATTTAAGCTTGTTAATTGCATTTCAGCTTATTAGCAACATTTCAGTATCCTGATACGAAATCAGTTCCTGTGGATGATTTTATTCCCTATCTTTACAGAATTGTTTCTACTGCACTTTTTCAGGCTATAGGAAAGAGAAGATTAAGTGCTAGTAACATTTCTCAAAGCAACATAGTTCCATTTCACATTCATGGCAGGAGCAGTATCTTGTTTTGGCCATGTGGGAAAAAAGATAGTAAGTTACCAGTGCACATGAGTTAGCACTTGCTTAAAACTGCATAGCCAAAAACACGTCTTCTCTGGTACTGCAGCAAAAACATGAAGCAGCAAGGAGAACTGCTTTTCCACCATGAAAACTAGAAACACTAGGGACTCCACTAGTTACTTACCAGCTCTAGGGGTGTAGACTTGTCTGCTCACCTGTTCAAAAATTCCATTTGCTTTGAGTTAGCGGGGAGCTTTATTTTTTGCCTATTAACCAGAATTGTTCTACCCTTAAATTCTTGGGCTGCATGCCAAAACTCAGAGACTGTTTTTATCAGGAAAGAACAGTTTTTGTAGATCAAACACATCTCCAATATTTTCCAAGGTGTCCATAGTGGCATAGTGTCCACTGCTGTACAATTTAATTCAGTGATCACCTATGCTGATTACTGTACTAGAGGGGAGGGTTCAATTTTGATGCCGTTTGGTATCTCAGGTTTATTTCAAGGCCAGAGGAAACCATAAGAGTATCCAGAGTAGTTTCTCATAGGAGAAATGGGGTAAAATTTTGTGGTCTTCTAAGTTGTTGTGAATTTGGGGTGAGGTTTTTCTTGTTGGTTCTTTCCTTGTTTGGTCGGGGTTTGGGTTTTTTGTTTGTTTATTTGTTTAACTAAAGCATCTTCTACAAAATACCTGATCTGGATTTCAAGATCTGGATTTTCAAGAGGATCTGCCACTTTCCCAGATAGCTTATTCTAGTAACTAAATCATCTTCAGTAATAATTTTCTTGTCTGACTTCAGCATTCTGCTATAGTTTTCAGTACACCTTCCTCATCCAGTTAAAGATCTTTTAAGTAATTAGTACTGTTTTTTCATGAAGAGAGATCTACATGGACTAAGCTAATATAATCCTCTTTCTGCAATTACCTCCAATTCTTTCTCCCAGGGTATTCACTCACTCGTGTTTCAGAGATTCAAGGCCTAGCTCTAATACAGCATAGCAGTGTAACCTTGGCTCAGACTTCTGGGGAATAGTAAGTTGTGACAGAGAGCTGCAAGCAAGTCTGAAGAACACAGCTATGCAAGATAAGAAAGGTAAAATCAGAGATATTATTGTTAATAGTTCAAAAATGAAAAAAAAAAAAAAGCACAGAGATAGGAAATTCTAATTAGCGTGGGGAAAAAACAAATCAGAAAATAGGGAGTGTTAAGATGGAGACTCAGTAACATTAAAGTAAGATGCAGAGGCTGACACTTCTGACTGATACCTGCCTAAGACTCTTCAAGCGTCATATGGTGCAATATGCATACTAATGCTTATAACTTACTAAATTCTAGCTGTTTATTGTGAGTGTTAGCCAATAAGTAATTGCTTTATACTTTTAAGCTGAACAGCTCTTGTTTGCAGATGTTTTGTATTAGTAAAATGCCCAGAGAACCCAAGGAAGGAGGCAGGGTTCCAGTAATCAAGTCACCTATCTTATGTTGGAGTTTCACATATTATGCTTTAAGTCTTTCATTTAAGATTTCTTCCTAGCTTTCAATCTCCTACAATTGTTTTGGTCCCTCTTCCATTTTTCACTGTTCTTTTGAAGTCATCAGTACTGGATCCATTTCCAGTGTCGATCATTGCTAATGCCAGAAGAACTACAAATTACTTGCCTAATTTTATGTCACACAT
This sequence comes from Tyto alba, assembly GCF_018691265.1. Taxonomy (NCBI): domain Eukaryota; kingdom Metazoa; phylum Chordata; class Aves; order Strigiformes; family Tytonidae; genus Tyto; species Tyto alba. The sequence continues at coordinate 18,008,070 of NW_024881308.1, read as the reverse complement.
TTCCTTGATTCAGTTATAAATTTCAATAACTGAGCTTCATCTAAGAATTTGAAATCCTTAAACATTATTTTTTTCAGAAACTCATTTTAGCCAGTAACAAGGGACAAAAGCAATTGCTTGGATTGCTGAAAACTCACTTTTATGTTCTCATACTTCAGGACAGAGGGATGGTTCTCCAGCTCCTGGTATATATGAGGACTGAGAAGCTGGGCAATTTCAGGACGCATGCGGTGCTGAAACACAAAGCAGCTTCATCAGTCTTGAGGAAGGAGCACAACATTTCCCTGTCAATACTCCGTTGTTACACTGTACAGACTGTGGCTAAATACAAGACAAAGATGACTTTCCTGTAGTAGTCAAGAAGGGAGTACCTCCCAATCCCCACCCTCTCATGCCCCATCGCTGCCACCACCAGCAATTATAGGGAGCGTAGAAGCACAGCCTCTTCAAGAAAATTATTTGACATGGTGGTTGTAATAAGAATGCTGGTTTCAGTGCAAATCCAAGAACGCTGTTCTAGATAACAAAAGCCAGCACCTCACCCTAACCACTACATGAGGTCTTCTAGGTAGTTTTAATACAGGACTGCTGGAGGTAGATTTAACTTCTCCAGGCATCAAGATAAATGATTATAGCAATTCAGCAGAAAGCAGCCTGAGAAGACATGTGCTGTCAGTCTCCAGAGTTCTGGAAGTTTCAGACATCGCAATAAGCCATGTTCATTGCACTAAAACACGGAGGACCCACAGTTCTGCAGATGACATCACTGAATAACTGGAAATATACTGGAACACTGTGGCAGTTTGACAGCTCTTATCCTTCTTCTCAGGAATTAAATAGCACATTCTTTTAAGCTGCACTGAGAGTAGAAATATAAATTTAAGTATACTACAAGCTTAAGACACCTAAATGCAAATGCAATGGATTTTTTTATAGCTCTTCCTCACTTGGTATTTCAGACGGACAAAGGGGAAATTGATTTTCACCAGCCGTTCAAAGAGTGACACTTCCAGATTGAAGTTCTTGGCCAGGTCATATACATTTGCACTAGGCCGCAGCTGAAAGAAAAGGGATAGGAGGTCCATGTTTTAGCACTTTTTCTATGTATTTGTAAGATTTTTTTATTCATCAGTTTTTCTGTCACTGGTTCCCCATAGAAAGGCCAGAGATTGGATTCTTGCAGAAGTGATAATTATCAAAGTTAGAAATTATCACAATTGAAATGGATGCAAGCACATGCAAAATTGTTTCAGTTAAACTAAAAGACAAGTCCCACAGGAGCTCTACTCCAAAACTACAGGAGACGAGACCTGTGATATTTGTGGAAGCTGGGGAGCAATATGTCTTGGCAACCTTTCACATACGGTGTTCGGTTAAAGAGGTTCTAGTTCATTTGCACAAGTTAGAGGCGTCGGTCATGGATGTTACCTGCTGATGATCTCCAATGAGGATGAGATGCTGGCAGGCTTTACTCAGAGTAGTAATGGTGTGAGCCTCAAGCACCTCTGCTGCCTCTTCTACAATGACAATTCGCGGCTCTACTTTTTGCAAGATCTGACGGTATTTGGCAGCACCTGAGCAAGGAGCGAAGACAAACCTTAGGAGAATATAATTACATGCAGGCAGTAGAACAAACGTTTTTGTAGAGGGGAGTAGGCTGTGTCCAGAAAAGACCGGGGCTCTTCCCAAGATTCCCCATTTCAAGAATCAGCTTTTTGGTCATTAAAAGAGCACCATACCAAGGACGGCTTCTGTGTGACAAGTTATAAGGGGATAGCAGGTAGGGATTTGAGTCCTATGCCTGCCTTGGCCATTTCCTGATGCTGTCTTCAGACATAAGATATCTACTCAATACATTGATCAACACATATAAATAAACCTACAGTTGTCTCTCCAAAGGATCATATTACAATGACCTTTACACTACAATCACCAGAAGGTGATGTGGGGATAGCAGTGCAGATATTAGCTGTGCTTTACTCAGGCACAAGTGAAGCGTTTCTATTAGAAGAATGCTGCTCAAAATGGAAAGAGTACAAGTGTGCACAGAAACTGCTCATGCAGTTAATTGACAACAACTCACACGATAGCCACATTTTCAAAGGGAATTGGAGATTAAGAAGGTTACAGACTAATGCAGAGCCTGACCCAGGCTGTCAAGCAGCACATGATACTAATCTTTTGACATGTTCCTTTAACCATTACTTGATGCAGTGCAATACTGGTTTGCTTCCCAACTGCTGTGTACCTGTAGTTGTCATCCCCACAAGTTGGGCTTCCTTGAGAATGCAGAGATCTTCCTGCAGCCTCAGTTCTGTCAGCCTTTCTGCTGCTGCCTGGTACTGCTGTTCACTCTGCAGAATCCTCCGTCGAATAAAACCCTGGTAGGTCTGCAGCCAAAGCCTAAGAAGAAAGCGCCATTATCACACACAGCGAACAAAACAGCATAGTGATCCAAAAGTTCTGAGTGGATTCAGTTCAAAACTTCTACTGTGTCTTTTGGGCAAGAGCTTATTAGCATCTGTACAACACACACAGCGGAGATGACAGCACTACCTGTGCAGTGCAGGGAAGCTAAGAACAAGGATGTTCAAATAAAGTGCTGAATAGATATGGATAGAAACACTGTGGCTTGACAGAAAGAGTTTGCAAACTGGAACAGTTCTAGGAAACATTTGCCTGGTGGACCCTGCAAAATAGCTCCGTCACCTGTAAAGCTTCCAGCGGGAGTTCAGGTCAAGTTGCCATAGATCTTGAATAGCCTTGGCCTCTAACTCTGTCATTGCACTCAGTTTACGGAGCTCAACCTTCATCTTCTGTTTCATTTTTTTCCTCTGGGCAGAAGTTACCTGCAGGAAAAAAAAGCTACCCAATAAGCAGTTAAAGCACAAAGATTCTTCTGTATTGGCATTTCCGTGTTTTTTTTTTTACACAGTCAAGCAGAGCTAGAGCTTGCTAATGCATGCAGTTACCTCCCACTGCATAGTCTTCTGTTGTGGTTGAACTGTTCCTTCTTCCTGGTCCTCCAGCTTCATAGCCAACAGCACACTGGCTAATTCATGAACAGCTCTGTGCTCTTCCTCCTTCCTTCCCTGTGGCTTTGCTGCCTCTTCATCCTCAATCACTCTGTCAGCTTGAATCAGGTCAGCCTCCTCTGGGATCTCCAAAAGCTCCTCTTCTGCTTCACCATCCCAATCCTCCTCTCTCTCCTGCTGACCACCTGTGAGAGTCACCAGTAAGCCACAGCCACTCCAGCAGAATCACAGTGCAGCAGTCAGATGACTATGTGGAAATTAAGGTTAATCTTTCCACTACCTTACAGTATCATGCACCTTTCAGTGTCTGTTAAACAGCAGTGTCTCTTTTCTGGCACACATTCACTGCTTAGGCAAACATACCTGTAGTGGATGGGGGGGAGGGGGAGGTATCTGTTGGTTGCTTGCTTGCTTTTTTTTACCTGGATTCTCAACCCCTACATCCTCCGCAGTATTCTGGATGAAGACAGTTACACCAAGTCCCAGCCACTCCAGAATCACTGAGTGTTGTGAAGCACTGTAGTAAAACTCCTCATCGTCCTAATATAAGGAAAGTCAAATCAGCCAGGCCTATTGCACTTCAGAGCCTTAGGATGATGCTAAAGCAGTGCATTGCAGCAGCAAGCAACTAGGACAAGTCCCCTGAGAAACCTCTAGAGCTACAAAGTCTAAGCAGCCTCAGATCTTCAGAAAGAGCATCCCTCCCCCTCTTCAGAGGTTTTCATCCAGGCACTTGTATTTTCATGCTGGTAAAGATCACTTAGAATCTCCGCAGTTTAAAATAGCAAAATTTAAAGCCCCTGCCCGCCCCAGCCAGTACAGACTACTGTCACTTGGCACAGCTGGCTATTCACTCCCTCACTTTCCTGGTAGCCAAGTGATGCTAAAAAGAACTGTGCTTGGGGAACCTCAGACTCATTAGCAGAAAGAGTAGTAAGCACACACTGGGACTGCTCGACTCAGAAGAAAGGGACCTCTCTTACCAGACCATTCATCAGACTGTTCCAGTGCTGGGGTGCGATGCATGCTTCCAAGTGGCGCTCATGTAGAACTCCATATGTTGTGCACTCTAAGTGCTTCGCTCCTTCATGGAGCTTCTGCTCTGCCTGTTTCATCTCACTGATTATCTACTCATAACAAAGAGAAGAGAGGTAGCATCATACTCAGAGAAACAAAGGTTAGAAACAGCAGGACAAGAAACTGATTAAGTGAACAAGGATAGAAGAATTAAGAGGCTGACTTCAGTATAAGGTGAAAGAACAGGCATGAAGGAAGTTTAGTTAGCTCCAGTGCACAGGCAGCCCAGTCCCATCATCTCCCCTGAAGTCTACACGTACATTCATATAGGCTCTGCGGAGATGCATTGGCAAATTGTATCGGAATTCACACTTCTTCCTCAGCTCCCTCAAGGTGAATTGCTTCAGGACCTCACTGCTACTTCTGCCCCCAACACGCACCATCCCGTGTTTTTGGAATGCATATATTCCTAAGAATGAGAGAGAAATATTAGTACTAAGGAGGCAAGTGCTCTTTTCTGCAATAGGATGAGGGGCAGAGAGAACACCCTTTGTTTGTAAATGCTACACTGGATTGGTCTGAATGAAGTTTTCTTACAGTGTATCAGTGGGGCTAGTCACTAGAAAAAGCCAAAAGGGCAGGTCATCAAGCCAGAATGTGGGCAGAGTGAGTTATACTATAATTTCTACCTGACCCTCCATCCTTGTACAATACTCTTACCTTCTAAGAACTGATCCAGTGCGTGGTTAGTGTAGCAGACTATAAGGATGGGAGATTTCTGGACAGTGCTTTGCCACACATGCTTATTAGTCAAGAGAGCCTGAACAATCTTCAAACCCACATACGTCTTCCCTGCAAAACAAACTCAGAATTAGAAGGGGGTAATCCACCCCTTACAGAGTGCATTGAAACATAGGAATCATCAAAACTAGATGCAAGACTTCCTTCTAGGCTGCAAATCAGGTCTATGCCAAGAGAGCTGATCCCAGAGGTAACTAGTTTACAAAATGTAAACAAAGTAGCGTGACACTGTCTTTCTGGCCTGTAGTTGGCCAAAGCCATGCTCTGCAAGAATGTCATCTTTTGGTTAATACACTGGACCTGGACCCAGGGTTTCCTCCGCCACTGCATCCCCCATCCCACTCTGATACTGGCTTCAATACATGACATTTGGCCGCCCATGAAACATCCACATACTAGTAGAATACAAGCAGTGGTGCTTGCTGAGTTCAGGTACCATTTAAAACAATTACAGTCAATCTTGCAACACTTATTCACAGAGAGGATTATGGCTGAATGCTCCCAACATTCTAACATGCTATGAAGACAAGCAGAACTGTTATACAGCAAGAGGTACCATTTTTTTTACCCTAATACACAAGCAGAGCCAACAGTGCAGTTGGTGTCTACTTGCAACTAGGCTAGCAATGCATAAGATCAGATATAGGTATTTGAGGATATTTTAACCTTCTCCACAGCTCATGCTAACTGGGCTATTCAGGCATCAATTAGGCATGAGGCTAAAGCTTTGGAGACAGTATAGCTGGCTTTCTCTGAAGTTAATCTCCCTAAACGGGGGGAATCAAGAATTGACACACTAAATGACAGACTTAAAACAAATGTTTCTCACCAGTCCCAGGAGGTCCTTGGATAACAGCCAGCTCCTTCGTGAGTGCAAGACTCAATGCCTGCATCTGAGACTCATCTAATCTCAAAGTTTCCATTGAAAACCACTGCTTGGGATCTAGAACGTGGACACTGTGCCTTCTCAAACCATCAGGGTACATCTCTTCATCTGACGAGGGATCTTCCATCAAGGGTGCAAAGTTGTATGCAGTATCCACTGTCAGGTATGTTGGCTTCTTCACCTGCACATCACATTCCACAATGTACTTCTGGAATGGGATATCTTCTTCCTGCATTTCCTGCAACCCTTCTAACACATGCCGATAGGCCTCAAAGTAGGCAGTTGTCTCTACCATGAGGAAGGAGTCTGAGGGCTGAACCTCTGCCAGCAGTGCCTGGCTCTGTGCATTAAAACATAGCTGCACAACCCCATGGGCAAGATCTACATTATCACGATTAGAAACGGTGGCAAAAAGGCATGTTTCAAAGTGATCTTTGGACATGCAGATCAGGGATCCGTATAGCAACCGTCTGGAATTCTGCCATCGTACAAACTTCAGTGGTTTTATGTCAAACTGGACCTTGTAAACAATACCAGTTGGGGAACAGAGAGGGGTAATAATCCGCGTGTCAAAGTAGATTCTGATATCATTAAATTTTTTCTTTCTCAAACCTTTGTCCTCAAAGCTCTGCAAAAGTTCCAAGATACCTTCCCTTAAAGGCCTCATAAAGTCTTCTCTCAAAAGCCGGAAATGAGTGTCAAGATAAATGTTAGTGCTCTCATATCTTCCCGAAACAATATTTGGACGTAGAAAGGGTTTCTTCTCATGGTGTACCTCATTATATGTTGGATAAATGGTCATTGTGCGATACGTTTCTTCTTGATTATCAGCCTGAGGCTTCATAAGGATATAGTTATCAGCCCTCAGTGTGCCTTCACGTCTCTTCTCCTGCAGGTGCTGCACAAGCATCTGGACTTTGTTTAGATTCTTCTCTGTTTCTTCTGTGATGTCCACACCAGAAGCTCTCAGGGCATTTATGGCTGCTGGCAAGACTGTCAAGAGAATGGAAATTTTCTGCACAGAGCTGGCTGGGAAAACACTGATCAGATCCTGAAGAAGTGAAATGATGTTGCTAATATGCACAGGATACTGATGACGTGCAGCAGGGACTGCTTCCATCATCATGTCAGACACATACTGTGGCAGACAGATCTTGAGAAAATTGGATTCCTTTACCACTCCAAGAAGCTGTTGGACACTCTGTCTATCCATTCGGGAACTACATGCTTTTTTAAGCACCTGGCAAATGAGCTGAAGGAAACTAGGTTTCATAGCTGTTTGAGAAAGAAGTTCTTTCAAACCCAAACTAGAAGCAAGTGTGATGACAACTTCTGAAGGGTCTTTCTGGAGGAGAGTTTCTAGGAACTTATAGCCAATTCTTTTGACTTGCTGAGGCTGCTCACTGAGCTGGGCACCACCTGGGGTAGAGTTCCAGTAGAAATTTGGATTCTCCTGAGGTTGCATCCTCCTTCCCCTACCTTCATTTTCCTGCCCGTTCCTCAGCCCTCTGGCTCCTTCCTGGGCTTGCCCACCTTGATACCTCCTTCCCCTAGTTTCATTTTCTTGCTCATTCCAGGGTCCCCTAGCCCTCTCATGTGCTTGCCCACCTTGATACCTCCTTCCCCCACCTTCATTTTCTTGCTCATTCCAGGGTCCTCTGGCCTTCTCATGTGCTTGTCCACCTTGATATCTCCTTCCCCTACCTTCATTTTCTTGATCGTTCCAGGGTCCTCTGGCCTTCTCATGTGCTTGCCCACCTTGATACCTCCTTCCCCCACCTTCATTTTCTTGCTCATTCCAGGGTCCTCTGGCCTTCTCATGTGCTTGTCCACCTTGATATCTCCTTCCCCTACCTTCATTTTCTTGCTCGTTCCAGGGTCCTCTGGCCTTCTCATGTGCTTGTCCACCTTGAAACCTCCTTCCCCTACCTTCATTTTCTTGCTCATTCCAGGATCCTGTGGCCCTCTCATGTGCTTGTCCACCTTGATGCTTCATTCTTCTTCCCTCATTCTCCTGTTCATTCCAGAAGCCTGTGGCTCCACTGTTGGCCTGTCCACCTTGGCTTCTTGGTTTATTCTTGCTCGATTGAGAAACCCTCCAACTACCAATTCTCTCATCTCTTTGCCCAGGTAGAAGAGTATAATTACTGGCTTGGGGGCTTGCCCCTAACTGAGCTGCTTGGCCTGACACATTATTTGTTCTGTTTCTGCTTCTTCGTATAAAGCCAGTATCCCAATGATCTGCATTCCCTAAAAAAAAAAAAATAAATAAAGGACACTCCTTAATTATAAGTCAACCACATTAACCTGCCTTCTCACAAAAATGCATGAGCATTTTGGCCTGATAGTTGGCGTACTTTGGATGTTTGGCATGAAGTTAGAAAGATACCACTCTATTTGCACTCAGACTTTCAAATTGGTGTTTCTTTTTTACCCGAGACTGCCATGCCTAGAGTTCACTTAAGCTGCTACGCCATGAAGACACTAAAAAACTAAACCCTTTTCCACAGAAGAAAAAGCAGAATTAAGGAAGACCAAAGATTAAGTTTCCTGCGCAGGACAGGATTTCCTCAGGAGTTAGCTGTCATTGAAATAATGACAAAGGCAGCAGCCCGACTGACTGTATATAGCACAATTAAAACACAGAACTTCAGGACAAAGCCAGGCTTCTCAGAGTAGCAGGAAACATATACCAGATAGCCTTTGTCACGCTCTCAACAGAATACTTAGGGAAGCACTGAGTACTAGCAGAAACAGTTAGCAAAGAGATTGCTGCAGTGCATCACCACCTCATGGCCCCAACCAGACTCCAGGGACAAATAAGGAAATGCTGAAATTTAGGCTTCAAAGGAAATTTCACTACACGCAGTCTGAGAAGCCTCCCCTGTACCTGCATCATCCCCCATGCATTTCACAGCTTTCTGCCCTGTGTTCACTAGGCGACCCTCACCTCTCCCTCCAGCTCGAGGCTGCCGGGAGCAAGGCTCCTGCCCGGCACCATCCATCGCTGGGCCCGGTGACTCCTCTGCGGGGCGTCGCAGCTCTCCGGGGCGATGGCACCGTTCTGTGCTGGGGGCTGCACCGCTCCTGCGCCCGAACACAGGCGCCCTCTCAGCGTTCAGTGTCAGCGACCCGGCGGCACTGCTCTCCCCGGACGGGCCGGGAGCCGCTGGACCCGCCCCGCCACCGACGAAAGTTTCACTTTCCAGTTCCCTGCAAAGCCCGCCCCCGCGGCCAGCGCCCCCCCACCCTCCCCCGGCCCCGCTCCGGGCCCCCGCGGCCAGCGCCCCCCCACCCTCCCCCGGCCCCGCTCCGGGCCCCTGCGGCCAGCGCCCCCCCACCCTCCCCCGGCCCCGCTCCGGGCCCCCGCGGCCAGCGCCCCCCCACCCTCCCCCGGCCCCGCTCCGGGCCCCTGCGGCCAGCGCCCCCCCACCCTCCCCCGGCCCCGCTCCGGGCCCCAGCGCCCCCCCCCCCCCCACCCCCGCCCGCCCGCCCGCCAGCGGCCAGCGCCCCACCCCCCCACCCCACCCCACCCCACCCCCCCCCCCCCCCGCCCGCCCGCCAGCGGCCAGCGCCCCCCCGCCCTCCCCCGGCCCCGCTCCGGGCCCCAGCGGCCAGCGCCCCCCCCCGGTCCCGGTCCCGGTCCCGGCCAGCGCCCCCCGGCCCCGGTCGTTACCGGAGCCTCTCTTCCTTCCTCCGGTACCAGCCGCCCCCCGGCGGAAGAGCAGCCAGCACGGTACTACCGCTGAGCGGCCACCCAGCGCCGCCGCTTTCGGTTTCATTTCCGCCCGGCGGGGCGGGGGCGGCCATCACCCCGCCCACAGGCGTGGCCCGCGGCCGGCCCCGCCCGTGTACGGCCGCTGGCTCACGTGGTTGGCGCGCGGATCCGGGGCGGGGCTGTGGGGCTGCGGCCATGCTGCAGAGCTTGGGCCTGGTGGGCACTATCGCAGAGGGGGACGTGGGGCCAGAGGATGTCGAGTCTGGGAGTTCCGAGGATGAGGAGGTGGGTTGGGCTCGATCTATGGTCCGGGTCGTGGGCGGGCCGGGCCGGACTGGTGCAGGGGCCGGGCCCAGTTGGATCGGGCCGGGGCCGGCCTAGGTCGCATTGGACCGCGCCGAGCTGGGGCCGAGGTTGGTGCGGTCGATTCGACCGCCCCGTGGTCGTTGTTCATTGGTGTCACGACAGGAGCTGCGCCGGGCGCCGGGCCCCAGGCGGCGGGGCCCCGCAGGCGGGGACTTCAGTGCCGCTTTCGTCTTCGGCGAGGCAGAGGCCAGCGGGGAAGGCGCCTGGGCGGCGGCGCTGCGCCAGCTCCGTGGCAAGGTGAGGGCTGGGGCCGGGACTGGGGCTGCAGTGCCTGAGGCCGTAGTGCTCCACGCTTTCCCGGGCTCTTGTTACAGCTCCTCTGTTGTGATTTCCTGTCTAGAGAGCAGCGACGACGCTGGATGAGAAGATTGAGAAAGTGAGACAGAAAAGGAAGTTCCAGGTCAGGACCTTTCTCTCATTACTGTAAAGACTAGTATGGGTTTGGCCTCTTGGCCACCTACTGTGTTCCCTCCAGAGATACAGACTCTATAAGCATCCTGAGGTGCAATGCTCAAGCTGCAGCTCATCACCTTGACTGGGTTTGCAGTCACACCCGATACATTGCTGAACTGTTGGGATTGAAGTTTCTTTTTTATTCTTTCTTTTTAAAACTTTTTTTTTTTAAATCTTTTTCTAGGAAAGAGAAGCTAAACAAGCACGAGTGAGAGATGAAGATGTGGAGACTGAGGATAATCAAAGAAAAAAGAGAGAGTGTGAAGATTTCAATAGGGATGAAGAAGATGTGGAGTCTCAGTATTCGTTCAGTGATGAAACTATCTTCACAAAAGCAGGTATTAGCAGTACATAGATGGTCAGGAGCAAGAATCTGACAGACTGTTGACTTGCTGGAGAAAAGTCTGTAGTGAAACATTGCTGGAAGTGGACAAGAATCTCTTAATTTTTGTTGTCTTCCTTCTGCAACATTCCTTCTGATTTTGATCAGGCTTATTTTGAATGGTAGCCATAGTACTTTAATTGAACTCATCCATGAGGAAGGATATTTGCTTGATATTTTATTCCATGGCATGCCTGTACTTGTTTCTGAGGCTCCTTCTTCAATAGCTCGTTCAGGGCAAAAAGTATGAGATTAAGATAATTATCGTATCTTATGTGTTTAGCTGTGCTTGTTAATTTCTGTCACATTTCTCTTTCTCTGCAGATACGGTCAAAGTGAAGGAACGGAGATCAAAAAGAGGAGAAATGGTAAGTGTTGGACGGAATGACCCTAGGTCATTCTCCAGCATTTCTTCTGAAGGAATTTGACTTTGCTTAACAAACTGTAGCTCAAAAAATAGCCCAGAGCCCTTTAATAACATGTTGTGTTGCTGTCTGCATTGTTCCAGTTTTGTTGTTGTTGCTATTCCTAGGAAGCAGAGAGCTTTTTTGAAGATGCCTCTCAATATGATGATAACTTGTCATTCCAGGACATGAATCTTTCACGACCTTTGCTAAAGGTATTTACCTAGTTTAGTTATTACGTATATTAAGTCTCTCCACTAATCAGAACTGTCAAATTCCTCTTCTCTTTGCAGCCTCTCTGAAAAGGCAGTCATGTGGGAGCTAGTATAGCAGTTGTTATTCCTGAGTAATGGAAATCATTTTTTGATTTGCAATGTGTCAACACTATCTTGAGTGAGACTTGTTACAGTGTTACAGAATCACAGAATTGTTGAGGTTGGAAGGGACCTCTGGAGGTCATCTCGTCCATCCCCCCTGCTCAAGCTGAGCCACCTAGAGCTGGTTGCCCAGGACCATGTCCAGATAGCTTTTGAATATCTCCAGGGATGGAGAGCACAACCTCTCTGGGCAACCCGTGCCAGTGCTCAGTCACCTTCACACTGAAGAAGTGTTTCCTGGTGTTCAGAAGGAACCTCCTGTGTTCCTCTTTGTGCCCATTGCCTCTGGTCCTGTCACTGAGCACTGCTGAAACGAGCCTGGTTTCATCCTCTTTTTCATCCTCCCTTCAGGTATTTATATACGCTGTCAAATTCCCCCTCTCCCTGAGCCTTCTCCAGGCTGAACAGTCCCAGCTCTGCCAGCCTTTCCTCGTATGTGAGGTGCTCCAGTCCCTTCAACATCTTTGCGGTCCCTTTGCTGGACTCTGTCCAGTATGTCCATGTCTTTCTTGTACTTGGGAGTCCAGAAGTGGACACAGTACTGCAGGTGTGGCCATACCGAAGACAGAGTTTAATTGCTCTTTCTCCTTTCTAGGCAATCACAGCTCTTGGCTTCAAGCAACCCACCCCAATTCAGAAGGCTTGTATCCCAGTGGGACTTCTGGGGAAGGATATTTGTGCATGTGCTGCCACTGGGACAGGTAGGAGGTTGAGCAGTGCACAGGAAACATGGAGAATTAGCTGTTCACAATAATTGGTAATTCTTCTTAATTTTCTTCGTTAGGTAAAACAGCTGCCTTCATCTTGCCTGTCCTTGAGCGCCTGATTTACAAACCTCGGCAGGCTCCAATAACACGGGTATTGGTTCTAGTGCCAACACGAGAACTGGGTATTCAGGTGCACTCTGTCACAAAACAGCTGGCACAGTTCAGCAGTGTCACAACTTGCCTTGCTGTAGGTGAGTATTAAGTTGCTTATGTGAATGGTACAGCTTACTATGTTATAAAGAAATGGGAATTCTGTGTTATAAAACTGGAAGCTATGTGGTTATTGCAGGCATGCTTCTAGTAGGTGTGCTGTGGTTTAAAATCTCCATTTCCAGTACTGTGCTGTACTTTTCTTTTGTTGGTTGATGAGAAATAAAAGGTTAAGTCACTTCTAATTGTGAATGTGGAATTAATCAGTTGTTTCGCATTCCTCAGGTAATTTGCATCTGTGTGTTCTGCTGCAACCTGCTCAGGGAGTCAGCAGTTCATGTTTGCTCTCTTTCAGGTGGCCTAGATGTGAAGACTCAGGAAGCAGCTCTGCGCTCCGGACCAGATGTTCTTATCGCCACTCCTGGGCGACTGATTGATCATCTCCACAACTGCCCTTCTTTTCACTTGAGCAATATTGAGGTGCTGATTTTGGATGAAGCTGACAGGTAGGCTGAGCAGGATATCAGTGAAAAATTAGGTGGTAGTTTTCTGCTTTCCTTTTCCCAGGCTATAGGGCAGACTTTGTTGCCCTGCCTTAAGTTATGTTTCTTAGCTAGAACCAGATGAAGCTGCCTTACCTTGCTGTTTTTCTCACATGTAGGATGCTGGATGAATATTTTGAGGAACAGATGAAGGAAATAATCAGGTTGTGCTCCAACCACCGTCAGACAATGCTTTTTTCTGCCACAATGACAGAGGAGGTAAGACAGGCTGCTGAGAAGCATATTGAGGCAGAAGGGTGAATAGAAGTTTGTCTAGTCTTTTACCAGAGATTATGTGGACTTTTTTTTCTTAATCTGTTTCAATAGGTGAAAGATTTGGCTTCTGTTTCCCTGAAAAATCCCATCCGAATTTTTGTGAACAGCAACACAGATGTTGCCCCTTTCCTGCGACAGGAATTTATCCGGATCAGACCCAACCGAGAGGGGGACCGTGAGGCCATTGTATCAGGTTAGTGATGAGCAAAGAAAAGCTGGAATCGGTAGGGTGACTATGAAGCAGGCACCTGAGAGGACTTTCTTTCAGCTCTACTGACACGAACCTTCCCAGATCATGTGATGCTTTTCACCCAGACCAAGAAGCAAGCTCACCGTATGCACATCCTACTCGGGCTGATGGGTCTTCGGGTTGGGGAGCTTCATGGGAACCTTTCTCAGGCACAGCGGCTGGAAGCACTCAGGTATAGCAGGTTTAGTTGGCAATCATAGCCAAAAAAGAAGTTAGGAGTTGGAAGTTTTAGAGCAGAAGTGGCTTGCTGTATTCATTGCTAATGCATTTGCTATCTCTCCTTAGGCGCTTTAAGGATGAGCAGATTGATATTCTGGTAGCTACAGATGTGGCTGCGCGTGGACTTGATATTGAAGGTGTTAAAACAGTGAGTATTTGCAGTCCTGAGCTTTTTAATAAGTCCCTGAACGTTGTTTCCCTGCTAACACTGTTTCTGTTATAGGTAATCAATTTTACCATGCCAAACACCACCAAACACTATGTTCATCGAGTGGGTCGGACAGCACGAGCAGGCAGGGCTGGTCGTTCAGTTTCACTTGTGGGTGAGGAAGAGCGCAAGATGCTAAAGGATATTGTGAAAACTGCCAAAACACCAGTGAAAGCCAGAATTCTCCCCCAAGGTATGCACTTCGCTGAGGTAAAAGCATGAGAGCAGAACACAGGGAATATCATGGTACAGAGGGACACTAAAAGGGGTGCTGAAAAACAAGAGTAACTTTACATAAGCTGCTTCTAGAACGTTCACGCTATCATTTTCAGATGTCATACTAAAGTTTCGAGAGAAGATTGAGAATCTAGAGAAAGATGTGTATGCAGTTCTGTGCTTGGAGCGTGAGGAACGTGAGATGCAGCAGTCAGAAGCCCAGGTAAGCATTTTTTTAGGAAATTTTTTTTTTTTAACCATAGTTTTTTTAGTATCTGGAGTAGATAAAGTGCATGGGGAGGTTACCCTAATGTACTTAACCTTCCTATTTTAGCAAGGGAAGAGAGAGATATTTTTTTATCCACCATGAGCTCACTTCTTATTATCTCAGATCAGTAGGGCAAAGAAGCAGCTGGAGACAGGAAAACAAGAGACTGTAGGTGAGGGTTTGGAGCGGAGCTGGTTCCAGACCCGTGAGGAGAGGAAGAAAGAGAAATGTGAGTCCTGATGCTGCTGCCATGTTAAATTCCATTAAATTCCGTAACTGCAATTGGACCCCGCTCTGTACTTTAAGAGAGATTGTTTATTCTTTTTTTTTTTTTTTTTTTTTTATCTCTCCAGTGGCTAAAGCACTGCAGGAGTTTGACCTAGCATTACGAGGCAAAAAGAAAAGGAAGAAATTTATGCAGGACAGACAGAAAAAAGTCCAAATGACAGTGAGTACATTTATAGACAAGTGGGACCCTGGGTGAACTATCCTAGTTTTCCCTTAGCAAAACCTCACATTACTGTATACTTTAACATCTTTCAGCCAGAGGAGAGATCACAGTTTGAAATCTTAAAATCTCAAATGTATGCTGAGCGGCTGGCAAAAAGGAACCGCCGAGCAAAGCGAGCCAGAGTCTTGCCAGAAGAGGAACCAGCAGCAGTACCAGCAGGTGGAGACTTGTTTTACAGCTGACTTAAAAGTGTCACTTACTTTGTTATAAATAGGTAAACTAAACTGATTTGTATAGGAGGCACTGATCTTTGAAGGAATGGCCACCAGTGCTGGCCAGGGTGAGTGTTTGCAGGGAGGAGTCATTGCTTTTCCTAATGGTTAAGCTAACTGTTGTGGTCAAGGCTGCTGGGCTCTAGTAAACAAGATGATTCTGTAGCCTTCTCTTTACAGCTCACATTCTGACTATCGTCTCTGTCTTAGGCCCCAAGCGGAAGAAAAAATTGTCTGTGTTTGACGAAGAGCTTACCAACACAAGCAGAAGGGCTCTGAAGCAGTACCGTGCCGGGTAATGTCTTAGCAGTAGTGTTAGTCCAGACTTCAGTAGGTGGGATTTTTTTTTTTTTTTTTTTAACATCTCTGGACTTTCTCAGGGATGCTTGGATATTGGCGAAAACGGTGGGCAGAGCAGAGAAGGGATTCTTTTAAGAAGTACTTGTGCTATTGATGTACTTCAGTGGTTTTTATCTTGCCTTCCCCCTCTCCCTTCTCTCTTTAAAAGGCCATCATTTGAAGATAGAAAACGCTTGGGTATGGCCCAACATAGGAAAGGAGGAAACTTCAAATCCAAGTCCAGGTATAGCTCCGTTTACTTTCTTATTCCAAGATACCTTTTTTTCCCATGCTTTTTCTTTCCCCCTCTTGTAATTGTTCAAAAGTCCTTGCTAAAATGTTTGATGGTTCTGCAGTAGTAGTTTACCCTCCTACTGCAGGTCTGTTGCTGTGAGCAATCAAGGATCCTGCCTTTAATAGCACATTCCTAGGCTTCTACTTTGGAAAGCATTACCTAGAAAATGCTGAGTGCTGTTCCTTACCTATCATTGAAGTAACATTCCACCAGCCTAACTCTCAAATACCTTCTCTTTCAGGTACAAGAGAAAGTAAGGACTGTTGGTAATTACCAAATGGGCTATATCAGACATGCTTGCTCCAGGGCCTGAATTTCAAGTTCTGGAATAGCTTTTGGGATGTTTGTTAATACCTGGTTGAAGACTCTGAAAACATCTTCAGCAGCCCATGCAATAAAAGATTGATTCTTTTTATGTTTTTCTAAAGTTTGGTGTTTTATAGGATAGCTAGGACATCTAGGAGCTGGGATATGTTACATTTTTTTATCAGACTTTTAGTTCATGTAAGTCATCTTCAGGGCAAAAACTGGAGAACACTTACTGCTTTGTTCATAGACTTTTGCGATCTCGATTAATTAACATGGCTGAAAAGGATTTCTGTGGCTGAAAGCCCATTTCTAAAATAGGGGAAAAGTTTTGCAGACTACCTAACACAAAAATGGTTTCAAAGGTGACAGTCACAGGAGTTAAAACAAATCTCCAAGAGGTTAGTACCTGAAGAAAGGATTATCTCCAAAGTGTGGGGTGAGGGGTAGGCAGATGGCTTCCTCCTAACTGCCAAGAAAGCAGCTGTAAGCTGAGCCAAGAAGACTACAACCAGAATGGAGGCTGTTTTACATTATTGCATATGTAATTAATTAGAGGTTCGCTCATCCTTTTTACATCCTGGCTTTACTTTTTTACTAGAAGCAATGCAGCTCCACCTATAAAGATCAAGCAAGTTTACTGCAGGCTAATAAGCAGTAGCTTAATGCAGAGCATGAGGCATCACTATTCCTAATATAGGCACCACTGTACTTGTTCCACTGTGACTAAAGCAGGGAGAAGTCTGATCAGTAACCCATATTTAATTTTACTGAAATTATAAATTCTTCCTTTGAATTTTTACCATCTCCAGCATCCCAATGCTTTTTTTTTTTTTTTTCTTTCACCCTCATCAGCCTTGATAAATGTCATTGATAGGCTTTAATTCATATAAGGAACACAGACCAAATACACACCTAAGTGGCTCAGATCAGCTGTCAACTTCTGAGCTGTCAATAGAAACTGAGCATTTTGCATCAAATCCACTCTTCTGGGATGAAGTGCAGTAGTGAAAGAAAATGGCTTGCACTCCTGAAATAGACCGGTGCAACAGTGAGTCTAAGTACTGTGTTTTCCAACTTTATTAAAAAGGGCAAACTTTACAAGCAGTAGATATAAAATATGCGTAGCAAAGTTTTGACAAGTGGTGTACTGTTCCATACATTCTCTTTATCAGTCTTCTCACCGATCAAAAGTACATTACAGAATACCTTACGGCCTTGGTGGACGCATACCAGGTGGAGGGGGTCCTAGGAATAAAGGAAAGAGTTGATGAGAAAAGAAGAAGCAAGGCTAAACACAGGAAAGATGTCTTCCCCATGCTCAAAGTGGCCTTAGGATCCCTTTTTTGGCACTAAGGCATTTATTGACAATTAGCATAGCTAGGGAGGTAGCAAAACCTATCACCTTTCAAACAGTGTATTCACCTTTCCAACAGTTTATTTATGTTATGGTTTGTTAGAGCTTCTAGACCTTTAAGATAACCTCCACTCACCTCTCATTCCTGGGGGTGGTGGTCTCATGCCTGGTGGGGGCATTCCCATAGGAGCACCTCGACCAGGTGGCATTCCCATCGGTGGGCCCATAGGTGGCCTCATGCCTGGAGGAGGTCCCATCATTCCTTAAGCCAGAGAAAGAATAAACATAAATCCATCTCAATATTCAAGACACTAGGTGGATATCGGAATAATCCTCCTTAATAGCAGATCTTCATCAGACTTGGATAAATACCTCTTTATCACCAATTCTGCCATATAACACAAGCTTCTTGCTGCCCCAACTCTACAGAGTGATTCTTACCTGGAGGAGGTGCTCCTCTGCTCATGGGTGGGGGAGGGCCCCCACGCCCTGGTGTGTATTGAGTTGGGGCTCCTGCTATGCTAGCAGTGGCTGCTGCAGCAGCAGCTGCAACCGTTCCACGACCCTGAGGTGTCATCACCTGTAAACAAAATAAGTAAGTTCACAGAGAAACAGCTTTACAGTAACTGAAAAATAAGGAAGATTTAAGTTCCTATCCCTTCAGAAAACCATGCCAGTCTCCTCTTAACATTAAATGATGCTACAAACCTGTAATACAATTCAATGGATACCACTTGAATTCTGGGGAAGAAGCTGCACTTTTCAAGCCTCTTCTTCCATCATGTAAGACAGAGTTCCTAGGGGGGATCTAGTGCCAAAAATGCCTTGCTAGGCCCAAACTCCCTGGTAACAGAAACTAAGATTACAGTTCTTCCACTTCGTCAATTTCTTGCATCACACTGGTACCAAGAATTAAAAGCCACCCCAGAATGTAACAGACAACTCTTTTTAGTGGGTCACAGCATCTCACCTGCTGGGATGGTCCTCCCACTCCTCTGACAGGACCAGCTAATCCTGCTGGAGCCTGTGGCATGGGTGCACCAGCTGGTACTCCCCTCCCTGCTGCTCTCCCAACTCCAGGTCCTCCAGCAGCACCAGCAAGAGGTACACGGGCAATTCCAGTCTGAAAACAGACCCCACCAAAAGCAAGATCAAAACAAAAGTTCTCAGATCTTAAGGATGCCCACAGCCCTCCTTTGTCTAAGCCCACAAAGAGATTAGAACTTCCTGCAGTGAAATTTGTTGGACCTAGTCACAACAGCATCTGGAAGTCTAGGACAATACTGTAGTAGAACTCTCCTGCAAGGAAGCAAATTTATCAGATGTCCCCCTTCTCTTTAGTTCTGTGCTCATTGTCCTTACATCTTTTGGGGGAGGTCCTTCAACTGTCATGGACACAAGGTTTTCTCCTCGCAGCAACACAAGACCAAGGACTCGTTTCTCTTCCCGCTCTGGCTGTTTTGAATTTTTAGGTCTAGTGAGAAGAGAAGGAAAACATTGCAAGACAGAGGAAAAAAAAAACAGTCAAATAAATCAATGCTGGTCTTTGAATTTGCAACAGAATATGACTAGGCTACTCCGGAGAGAACCTACTGTAAACCTCACATTCTTATACGCCTCAAACTAAGTACACAGAGAGGTCTAAACACAAGATGCATATTACCTCCATGACTTTCTCCCCCTGATGCTTAACTGTTACAGTGACTATCTTGGCATCCTGTAAAGGTGTATGTTGGTTATTAGGAAAGAAGTGAAACATAGTGGCCCTTGAACCCTGGTAGTTTGGGGATTTGACAAACGAGACTAAACCCACGACTATTTCCCTGGAAGCCAGCAGCACACGTCACCCAGCAGCTGCGTGCACTCTCCGCGCTCGGCCTGCCCCGGGGCCTCCCACCGCAGCCCCGCCAGAACGGGGTGCAGGGCTGGCGGGGCACCGCCCGGTGCGGGCCGCGCCGCTCACTTTATCTTGCGGAACTCGTCGCAGTCGCAGAGGATGAGGTTCATGTGCTTGTCGAAGGCCTTGAAGGTGCCAATGAAGACGCGACCATCCTGCAGGATGCACCGCATGCGGTAGTCGATGTGCTGCAGCATCTTGCTGCTCTTCCCCACCGTCTGCAAGAGACCGAGCGCCAGGGTAAAGCGGGGCTCGCTGCACCGCGGCCGCGCGGCCCCGCCGGAGCGCCCGGCTCACCATGGCTGCAGCTCTCCGCGACCCCCGCTGCCGCTGCTATTGCTGCCGCTGCTGCCGCTATTGCTGCCGCTGCTGCCGCTATTGCTGCCGCTGCTGCCGCTATTGCTGCCGCTGCTGCCGCTATTGCTGCCGCTGCTGCTGCTACTGCTGCCGCTGCTGCTGCCGCTGCCGCTGTTGCTGCCGCTGCTGCTGCCGCCGGTCCCCGCACACCGCCCGCTCCGCCGGAAGCTCCTACGTGCAGCTGCGCCAACTTCCTCCCGCCCGCACGCGGCTGCCCGCGCCGCGCCGCGCCCCGCCCCTTCCGGCGCGTGCTGGACGCGCTTCCGATGGCGCAGGAGAGGCCCGGCGGGGCGGGGCCGTAGCCCTCCTCACGGTCTCGAAGGGGCGGGTATCGCGCGCGGCTGCGGCGCCGCCCTGGTGTTCCCTGCCCGCCCCGTGCTCGGCGGCCGGCCGAGCTGCAGGGAAGACTCCTCCGCACGAGCCGGGGGAGGCCCGGCCCCGGGCGGTCGCGGCCGGTCCGGAGGCGGGGCGCTGCTGACGCGGGACGCTGCCTGGCGGCCCCGATGGGCGGGCGGGGCGCAGGAGAGGGGGACGCGCTGACGTAATTCTCTGAGGCTGCCGAGGGGGGCCCGGTAGCGGGCTGCGCGTGGGCTGTCACGCGCGAGGGTGGCGGGCCCGGCAGACGGAGCTCATGCCGCTGCCCTGGCGGGCTCGCGCCGCACTGGGGCGGGGTCGGCCGCCCGCGGTCTCCATGGCAGCGCGCTGCGGGCGCGTGACGCGCGTGTCGCGGCCAATCGGCGGCGAGGCGGCTGAGTGACAGCTGGCGGGGCCAGTGGCCGGCAGCGCCTTGGCGGGGCCGCTGGAGCTACCGGGCGGCCGGAGCGCGGACCGGCCGCGGCGGGGCTGGGTGAGCGCAGGGCGGCGGGCGGGGGTGGGGAGCCGCGCGAGGGTCGCGGGGGGCCGGGTAGCACGCCGCCGGCCTCGGCACTGGCGGGCGCAGCCGCCAGTGCTGCCTTCTCGGGCCCACTGCGGCGCCGCGTCCCCGGCCCTTCCCTCCGGCGGCCCGCCCCGCCGCCGGGCTCTGGCCTGGGGTTGCCGGGCCCCCTCTGAGCCCATCCCGGCCTCCAAGTTCCCGTTATGCAGCGGCCGCTGGAGCTACGGCTGTCGGTGCGCGCGGGGCCCGCCGCGGCGCCCCGGCTCCCGGCCGTGAGACCGGGGAGGGGCCGGGGTCGGGCCGAGAAGCTATCCGAGAACGGCGCAGGTCCCCGCTCCCCCAGGAGCCGAGTGGACCCGAGGCGTAAAGTGGGCAGCACTTCGCTAGGACAAAAAACGCTCGGCACCTTAAATTGAGTTTTAGCCCAGGCTTCGGGAGTTGCTGGCTGGCTGGCTGGCTGTTTTCAGCTCACTTGACTGATTAAAAATAATAAAAAAGCAGTTCTCTCTTTTTGCCTGTTGCTATCAGTTTCTGCCTTAGCAAGGAGATGGTCTCTGCCCAACTTTGTTGGAATGTGCCAGATGAGAGTTCAGTGTCATAGGCTTACTGTTTCATGGCTAAACTGGAAGGCCTTTGGAGGAACATAGGATTCCAGAGATGGAGAATCTGAGCCACCTGCTTCTTTAGTTTCTCTGGTGAAGTATGTTTCTCTTTGCTTGTTACGTGAAGTAACATAAAAAACTATACTTAGCCCTCAGGTTGGACTCTGCCATCTGCTACCCTCTTGTGCTGCTTGGTCAGGGAAGCAGTTTTCTCTGCACACTTGTCCATGTAGTCAGACTAATGTCACTTCCACCTATGGTTTGTCCTGTTGGTACCACCACCCGGGGACTTGCTGAGATCTGACCTGGATGTCTTGCCGCATCTACAGCTTTCAGAAGCTGCAGCTACTTGGTTGTTGACCAGGGGATTTTACTAGGCAGCTTTTCACTTTCATGGAATGTTCTTTCATCCTCCTCATTTTCATTCTGTGCGCAGCACACTTTGTTCTCTATCTGTAATGAAAAGAAGATTGAGTTTGTGAATAGGCAAATTCGGTTTAAAATACTCTAGTTGTTTTAGCTTGCAGCTTCTCAGAAGTCTCTTGAATAGTGTTTTATTAGTGGCTTTACTGATTTTTCCTTGCCTTGCATCTACCCCTACACCACTGCTTTGTGTGAAGGAACTGGCTCTGCAGAAGCAGAGTGAATTCATCTTTGATGGATTTCAGCTTGGCTGCTATCTCCCTGTACAAAACTGTGATAATTGCTTACATGCTGTTGTTGAGAAGAATGCGCTGTGAGAGACCCGTAAATGACTGATAATCACGATTATGCAAAATTGCAGTCTGTGCTTCTTCCCAAGAGCTGCTGAACAGTCATTTTATCAGATATATCACTGTTGCACTGCAGAATGTCCATTGTAAAAATTAACATCTGTCACTTCTCTTGTCTGCAGGCACGTAGTGAAATCTTTTCAAAGAATGCTTTTGACAGACAACCATGTGTTAAGACGCTGACCTGAAGTACCCTTTGTATTTGTAGTCCAGTCTTCATTATCCTCTTCTGGAAACCTGCTTCTGCTGAACCACTGATCTGTGTAGGTCCTTCAGAGGGTTGTTTGACCCAGACTGTCTGAAGAGTTTCCTACCGTTTCTAATTTTGAATCCCTACTTCTTTGGGTTCTGCTTAGCCAATTCATTTTGATGTTTTAATCTCTTCCTCTGTAGGCTCCTGTGGTATCTGTTCCATGGTGCTGATGTGCAAAGAAACAGTCCTTAAGCTCTATTTCTTTCACTGCGTATTTGCTGTGCCTTGAATATTGATTGGAATCGGGAACATGGTTTCTACTCATGAGTGGTTGCTCGTTCGTGAAAGAAGTTCGGGGCAGAAATAGTCTAATGTGTCATGATGAGTTACTTTCTGAGTTTGTATGCAGCTGAAAACTTTTCTTGAGATATAAAGGTAGTGTAATACAACTTGGTTGGTTACTGTTTTCAGCAGCAAGGGTATCAGGGGAGCTGCAGGTAGAGTGCATTACCACTAGGAGCTGTGGGCCAACCTCTGCCGTACTTTTTCTGATGAAACGGGAGTCTTTATTTATACGGTACTTAGGAACATGGTTTAGTGGTGGATTTGGCAGTGTTAGGTTTATGGTTGGACTTGATCTTCGGGGTCTTTTCCAACATAAATTACACTATGGTTCTATGGTTTCTGCAGAATTTTCCGTAATATCGTTCTCTTTGTTTTAATGTGCGCTTCCTCTCCCTGAATGGTGCTTATTCTTCACAGGGGAAAAGGCAAGTTAGAGATCTGTAAAGGCTTCTACCTATAGTAATCTGGGCATCTTTGGTTTGGCATATATGAAGTACTGTATTTCCTTCTACTCAGCAGCATCTCGCAAGGTAAGTTGCAGTACAAATAAAAGGCTATAACTGTACTGCAAGGGGCTGAATGAAGAATTGGTAATTAGATGCTAACTACTCATGAGTATATTAGTTAAGAGTTGCAGATTCAGTTCTTAAAACTCAAGGAAGCAATCTTGAGCCTTGCCTCTTCACTGTGTATTTGCTGTGCCTTGAACACTTAATAGATTTAGATGGTTTCTAGTTGTGAGTTGGTTCACTCGTAGGAGAAGTAATTATCTGTTCAGTTATTGCAAGCCAGTCTGATTATTGGAGATGACGTGTGCTTATGCCATATGACTATAAGATTTCTCAGGCTTTCACTTTTAGGACATCACAGACTTTAGTTGCTGAACGGAGCACAGTGAGTAGAAATCACATACCATTTGGGAACTGCCTGTCTATTTCTAGATTTAATGGATGGAAACCTGTATTTCCTGCAGATCCAGGGGTGTCATGCAAATTGGGCACTGGGGAATATGTACAGAGGTATGCTACTGCTTATATACTAGTAATTGCCATAGTGTACTTCAGGATTTAATTGATGAGTTATCCCTGTTTTGAGCTATTGCTGCAAAAGATATTTGTGTATGTGTCTGTAATTCAGGAAAAGGAAGTAAGGAAGACTGATTCATAGTTTTATTAGGTTCATCTATCTCTTTGCAAGACAGAAGGATCGGATAAGCTCCAGATTCTTATGACTGATGCTACAGAGTGCATTGGTTCAGCAGGCTCTCTTGGTTCTGTCTTGTCTCTTTATTACACTGTACTTGGATGCTAGAGAAAGTCAGGTTTTAGGATCAGGAGGGACTCTTCTGAGTTGCAGTGCGGTATGCTTGGCAGACTTCTCATATCCTCAGAAATATCAGGTATTGGTTGTTGACTTGTGAACGGGCTGAGAATAACTGGTATAGGTAGGCTTGCTATGGATACTAACCCCAATAGTAAGCGCTGTACGGCGGGGCTTAAGTCTTTTAAATATATCTGGGTTCAAAGCATTCCTGTCTTTATACAGATTCCTTTGCTCTGCAATGAGGCAAGGTGCTATTCTGATCTTGGGTTCCTTATGCTTTGTTGCCTGAAATCCTAGTTTACTTTGGACAAAAGACCAGCTGTTTCAGGATAAGTGTGGAAGAAAGGAGTAGAGTCCAGTTTGATGATTGTAAGGGGTATGAAAATAGCACCAGCAGCTGCGTGTTTAGGGTTAGGGGCCTCCTGAGAACATACTTGCTGCAAGTTAGCAAGTCTGTCTTAGCAAAGAGTAAATTGTATGTTTCTGTCTTGGAGTGAGAGAATAGAACACTGATAATCAAAATTTGTGAAGAAAGGGGAATATGTTATTACATGCTCATGGGATTTGGAGACTGTTTCCATAGGACAGTATACGCTCAACGCTTTCTGTTTGTGTATTAGCCTAGTTCTGTGGGCTGCAAAGGCTTCTTTGAAACACTAATTTAATTGAACGCTCACATGAGTGGTTTTCCTTTGTGTGACCTCACCTTGTCCAAACTGGCATTTTTTTACCTGATGCACCTTCTCTGAAGGACAGGCTTTCCTGCTTGTTGTCTGGATGAGAGTGGTAAAGTTTTTATCTAGAGCAAATCTTGGAGCAGGAAGGGGCTTGGTTGTCTTCCCTCCAGGATTAGGAAGAAGAATATCAGGTTTTTGTGTAACTGCCTGACTCTTAACTTGTAATTTTGTATGGTAGGAATTGTATAAATGCTTTTCGATCACTGCCCAAGACCTGGCCAGCCTGACTGGTGCACTTAGTGTGTTGCTTTTCTGAGGCCAGCTTTCTTGATCTCTTAGTCTGAGCTAATACTGTGATGCTTCTCTGAAAGGTTGTAGATGTTATTTTAAGAAACTGACGAAGCTGAACCTAAGTTGACTGGCACTTTTCCCTGTGAGTTGTGTTTAGTCTTACAGTCATTTTATGGGTTTTAAGAAAACATAAGCTGTTGTTGGGAGGAAAAGTCCAGGGGTACTGACTGTAACCATCTCTGCTAGTTGGGGTAAGATGCTCATTTTCAGAATATCATGAAATTCCAAATCTGGCTTGCCAGATACTTTCCAAGGGGTGGGATAGTTGAGTGAGCAAAGTCTGGCTGTCATAGGAGTGGAGGAGGATGGTGTTCCTGTGCACATGCAATACCAATCTCCCTTTTGGGTTGACTGAAGCCCGAGATAGCTTTGGAGTTCAGGCTTCCTGGATTCCTGCAGGAACTGCAAAGACCATACACATACTGAGAATAAAGCAAATTGAGCAAGGCAGCAACTTCAGAAGGGCTTCTCGTGTTAAACAATGCTTGTTTTAATAGGCGAATGGCCGATTTCTCTCTCCAGCAAGTGCCTTCATTGTAAGGCAGTTATCTGTGATCTGGTGGAGACTTGAGGGCAAGGCTAGCTGCAGTTGAAAACACTGAGCATTTCCAGGAGGTGCTATGAAAGAAATTCTAAACTTGCACCTCTCATCCTCACTTCCAGCAGGCAGGAGTGATAATAATGTGACTATCTCAAAAAGCTGCACCAGGAGATCATAGCATTTTGTTTTCCTAGGTGAGGAAGCTGCCTCAGCTGGAGTGAGAAGATAGTCACAGGGGGCTGATAAAGGGGTTGGTGTGTGTACAAATGCAGAGAAATATTAGCACACCTGAATTTTCATATCTTCCCATGCAGTGATACCAGTCTCTGTGAGGGAAGGAAGAGGCGTATGAGCTTCGTTAATTAAGATCAGCAGCAGATCTCTAGGTCAACATCTTATACAGGTCAGGCATACGCACCCTTTGTGATAGACTCAGCTAATTTCATAAAGTTCCCCTTTCCAGGACAGTCATGTAATCCAATGTCCTGGGCCAGGTATCTCTGCAGCTGCTTGATCTTTGCAGATCCATGGAAACTTCTCTCTTCTTTATTTGCCTTGCATCAGGAAAATTGCAAAGGCTGCTGGTTTCCCTTCAAATCTTAGCCTGTCTTAGCATCTCCTTCCCGGTTGATCAAGGAAGTCGGGAAAGTATGTTAGTCATGAAACAATGTCCCTGCTCAGCACTGTCTCATCTCTGTTCTGGGAAAGGGGGATTGGGTTTTCCCAATAGGAGAAATAGGAGCTGGGAAATCGTTCTTCAGATGATTACCATCTCATTCACAGTATGCTGGAAATTGAGTCTCAGGAGACCTTAAGGACAGAACTACTTCTGTGTCCAGTACCTCTTTTTTTTTGCAGCTTGAAGCCTTTGTTCCTGAGAGCTGCTGATGGGGAGGGTTGTCTCTCTCCCATGTGACTTTTTCACTATGGTTCTGTGGGAGAGAGCAGGAATGCTCCATCCACATAGGAGAGGATTAAAAAGGAACTGAAATAGTACATTTCTTTATAGCCTCTTACTACCAGATGAAGCACAAACCAGCATGTCTGACAACTGTCTGGGACCAAACCCTGAACACAAGCTTATGCTCTAAGACAGATAAAGGAGTGAAAGGTAGACCTCCAGAGCAAATGCTGAGTTAACTTTTTTTTCTGTGATGCATATTCATGTTTTGGATTTATGATGTTATAGGAAGGCAATGGAATTAAGCTAGATGCTGCTACTCTGCCTTGGAGCCTGTTTGGGTATCCTGAGTGGATCAGGGTATCTGAGAAATATGAATGGGGCATCAGTAAATACCCACCCGTGGGAGGGAGGCTACTTGGACAGTAGGTTCCCCCTCTCATGTACTGACAGTAGCTGAGCCTAGGGAGCTATTGTTGTACTAGTCCTGTAAACTGACTTGACAGTATGGACAGTAGGTGGCAGATGGGGCTTTGCTGATCAGAGTGACTCTGCTTTTTGTGTGAGTGCCCCAACAAGCTCTCAGAAGTATTCCTTAGGTGATAAGGTTGGGCATACAATTTCACAATGTGCTGTTTTAGTATGAGGCCTTGATCTCTGGCACAATGGGTGGTTTGTCTCTGGCAGGCGCAGCAAACCATAAGGCAGGTCTTATGTGGTATTTTGAAGCTTGGTGTTAGACGCAGTGTAACAACTGAAATAGTATTCAGAGAGCTGCTCACTGTCCTTTCTCTTAACAGGTGTGGGGGTATATGCTGTTGTAAAGGCACCTGGAGGAGTCTGGAGCAATGCCACCACCTTCGGACATTGTGAAAGTAGCTGTTGAGTGGCCAGGTGCCAATGCCCAGCTGCTGGAAATAGATCAGGTGAGACCTGGTAAGCAGATGGGGGAGGAGATACACAACAACCTTGCTACTGGAATATGGGAAGCACAGAGATGGGCAGCATTCCTTTATGGTTGAGAGAAACGTGGCTACTAAGGACTCTCTCTTTCTTTTCTAGAAGAGGCCTCTTGCATCCATCATCAAGGAGGTCTGTGATGGGTGAGTGGTTCCCTGGGAACCCTTGTGGAGAAAGTCTGTCTCCCTGACAAATCTTACTGGGGTACTGTGGAAAGTCTCTGCTGCTTGTCAGTGTGCTGCTAGCATGATCCATGCTGCCTGCTGCCAGTTTGGGCCATGGAATGGGCCGGGGTTTAAATTGTGAAGAAAAAGATCTGAAAAAACAGGGGCTTTGTATCTTTAATCCAATTCTGAGTGTGTGCATGTGTATGCCCCTAGATTCTGTGTCTCTGAAGATTGGCCCATTTTGCTGTTCCTGAAGCACAGGCGTCTTCAGACATTCCACAGAGCTTGACTTAGAGTAGGCTGAAGTCCCATCCCTCCTTCAAGGGGAAGGTGTTTTCTCTCTTCTTTGAGAGACCTAATTTCCTATGCTAAAGCTTTGCTCGAAAGTTCTTTTTCACCCTCTTGGGATCAAGCTCCTGTTCCTAACTGAGAGCCAGAAAAAAGAGGAGGACGAAGCTTATGTATTCTTCTTCTTCCTCTGCCAGGTGGTCGTTGCCAAACCCTGAATACTACACCTTGCGGTATGCTGATGGTCCTCAGCTGTACATCACAGAACAGGTCAGTGTGAGACTTGGCAATTTGCTGATGTCCTGGGCAAGAGTGTAGAATGCCTTTGGACTTGTGTCATGAAACAATACTGTCACTAATCCTTGAGGGGCAGCATCTGTGCTATCAAAAATACTCAGACTTGAATGGTATCATTCAACTGAGGAGCCTTGCACTTCTCCCTTTGCATGCTCATAGGTGTGAGGACTCGGTGATGCAACTCAATACCCTCGGTAGGGTTGTGTGATATAGGAACCCGTTTACTTGTGCATACAAATGTGCACTGTAGATCCAGTTGCATTCTTTCCCACCCCACTTTTCTGCAGTTTAAGGTTTATGTTTTCTTTCAGACTCGCTGTGACATCAAGAATGGAACTATCCTACAGCTGGCAGTCTCCCCGGTAAACGCTTCGTCACATCCCTTTTTATGAGTAGCTATCCTTGTATGGCAGGCTGTTTTTTGCTTCTCAGCTTTTCTTTCTCCTTCTCCCCAAATTGTAGGGGGCTTACCTTCATTGTGGGCCATTCTGCACAATGAGGCACACTCTAGTTTTCCTCCCTGGTTCTGGTGTGTATCTTTCATTTGGATGCTCTGCCCTGCTGTAGGACTTTCTGTAAATAAATCCAGTCCACATTTTTATTGCATCTCCTAGATTAGCGTAGAATCATAGAATGATTTGGATTGGAAAGGACCTTAAAGATCATCTAGTTCCAACTCCCCTGCCGTGGGCCAGGACACCTTCCACTAGACCAGGTTGCTTAAAGCCCCGTCCAACCTGGCCTTGAACCCTTCCAGGGAGGGGGCAGCCACAGCTTCTCTGGGCAGCCTGTGCCGGTGCCTCACAGCATGTTGTAAAACACCTGATGGATGCATTCTCAATATGAGTGCAGTTAGTATTTTCGGTCGGAAAGCAACAGTACAGGTGACTTAATGCAGAAGTTAAAATAAGAGACAAATTTGATTCAGAGGGAGTTGTTCCTAGTGAATTCTTGCTTTTGTGACCTCAACAGTTGTCTTTTGCAGACTTGATGCAGCTTCCTTTTTATTGAAAATCTTAAACCTTTTTTTGTGCGAGTGACATGGCATATAGCTGAGAGTGAGTAGAACAGGAAGACGTTATTTGGGCAAGAGGTGTTTGAGGACAACATTGATCTATGTCTGAGGAATCTTACAGAATGTTGTGTGGATACAGAAAATGAGCTTGTGCTTCTCTTTCAATCTACGAGATATTTTTTTTTTTAACATTGTATTTCTTTAATGGTCTCACTCTATATTTCTATATCTACCTCCACTCACCTCATCAAGAAGAAAAACAAGTATTTAACATGTACCATAGCGTTTTACTCGCCTCCTGCTTGGCTGTAACTGTTGCTGAGTGGAGCCTTTTTTTAGTCTGCCTTAGACTAGCTGACTGCTGCTACTTATACTGTCATTGCTGGTTATGTCTCTACCCTTGCCATGCTCTCTGTGCCCATCCCTGGACTTCTGGCAGAATGCTGATGCTGGCAGAACTTGGTCTGCAGATGACTAGTCTGTAACTGCCATCATCCCTCTTTCATCCCAGTCTAGGGCAGCTCGCCAGCTGATGGAGAGGATCCAGTCACACAGTATGGAAGCCCGACTGGATGCCATGAAGGAACTGGCTAAACTTTCAGCAGATGTGACCTTTGCCACAGAGTTCATCAACATGGAAGGGATTACAGTGCTGACACGGCTTGTGGAGAGTGGGACCAAGCTCCTGTCCCAGTAAGTTTCCTGTATTCTAGGACTCTGAAATAGGGCCTCAAATAAGGGGCTAATTTTGCTTGCTGAAGTGGCATTAAGCAACTAACCTCATAGGAAATGCCAATCTATTAATTGAGACAAAGTCTTTCTAGTCATTTGCTTAACCACATGAGGCAAAAGAGGAGACATTTATGATGTGTGAAACTTGCATTGAAAGGTCACTTTGATAATTTAAATTACTTTTATTACCTTTCTTGTGGTCATCTCCTCAAGCAGTTATTCATCTGAAGTCTAAGGGAGAAGGTATCCTGTGAAAAACCCACATGCACACAAGAATATTCCTGTAGAACTGGTGGCATGAACGTGCCAGTCAGCAGCAAGCTTGTTGCTGGCTTTTGTATATGTGATCAGTACTGTTTGAGCAGCACGGTAAGAACAGTTGCTATAAAGGCCAAAGGTCTGTTTATCTTAGGGAATGGAAAAGGCTAGAGAGTGTATAGCAGAGAAAGTATCAGTCTTCAGTCTCCAACAGTTTTCAACGTTTGGGCTTTCTGAGCAGAAATTGTATCTCTCTGTTTTAAGTTTTGGATGTTTCTTCCATAGATTTTTCTTCTTAATTTTTTATTCAACTTATCCTTTTGACATTTACAGCACTGTGTGGAAGTTCCACAGTTACTTGTCCTATAAGAAAAAAAATACTTCCTTTATTCTAAACATGTGACCTAATATTCATTTGGTTCCCTCTACGTGTTTTGTTATGAGAAATTGTAGATTCTTCTGTCTTCTCTGTACTATTCATAACCATATAGATCTCTCTCATATCAATGCTTAGTCATGCCTTTTCTAACCTGCAGTCTCAGTCCGGTAACACTGTAACTGTGGCAGCCATTCCAGAGTGCTAATCATTCTTTCTATGTTTCCCCTAGCTCTTAGCTCTTTCCAGTACTACGGTGCTGTTGTGGGGAAATCTGTTTAACTTTTAATCAGTTTGAAACCCGACCATTTAATTTCTACGCTTTTGTTTGTCTTTCAGTCAGTTATTTTAATGCAGGAAAGGGCTTTTGTTTTTTACCCTTTAGCAGCTGAATGTTTTGTTTTTTTTAAGATGTTTTAGTGAAGCACATCATAATCCTCTTCAAAGGCCAAGAGTTGTGCTTAACTGTTCTCATTCTGACTTTACTGAAGGTCTCTGAACAAATCAGTTTGTGGTGGGTTAACCTCATCTGGCTGCTAGCTGTCCACCAAGCCACTCTTACTCCCCTTCCTCAACAGGATAAGGGAAGAAGACCAGATGAAAGGTCTTATGGGTTGGTCAAAACACACTCAACTTGGGGAAAATTAATTTATTGTTTTGCTAATTAAAAATAAGAGTAGGATGGTGAGGAACAAAGACAAAAGTAAAACCACCTTCCCTCCACCCCCTTCTTTCTGGGCTTGATTTTATTCCTTTCCTCCCAGCACCAAGATGCACAGGGAGATGGGAAATGCAGGTTGCAGACAATCCATAACACTTTATCTCTGCTGCTCCTTCCTCATCACACTTTTCCTCCGCTCTGGTGTGGGGTCCCTCTCATGGGATACAGCCCTTCACAAACTGTTCAGTGTGGTTCCCCCACAAGGCACAGCCCATCAGGAACAGACTGCTCTAGCATGGGTCCCTTGTGGGCCACAGTTCCTGCCAGAGAACCTGCTCCTGCATGGGCTTCTCTTGATGGGCCGCAGCTCCTGCTAGGAGCCTGCTCCAGCACAGACTGCCTGTGGGCTGCAGCTTCCTTCAGGGCATCTCCACCTGCTGCGGCATGGAGTCCTCCACAGGCTGTGGTGTGACTATCTGCTCCACCGTGGCAGTCTGTGGGTAGCAGGGGACAACCTGCTTCACTGTGGTCTCCCCATGAGCCGCAGGGGAATCTCTGCTCCAACGCCTGGAGCACCTCCTCCCTCTCCTCCTTCACTGACCTCCAATGTCTGCAGGTTTGTTTCTCTCACATGTTTTTTGATTGCTCTCTCATAGCTGTTGTGTAGCATTTTTTCACCCTTTCTTAAATATGCTTCCACAGAAGTGCCACCAGCTTGGCTGACGGGCTCAGCTTTGGCCAGCGGTGGGTTCATCGCAGAGCTGTCTGGGACGAGATGTGTCTGGCATAGGGCATCTCCAGCCTCTCCTCACAGAGGCCACCCTGCAGTCCCCTGCTACCAAAACTTTGCCACATAAACCTTGTACACCTACAGATGTGAAACATAACTTCCCTCTACAAAAGCCATAGCAACTCTTCCCTGTTAAATATTTCTTTTTCTTCTAGTGGTACTATCCTTTTATGATAGATTCCCCCTATCTTTCTGGTTACAAATACCTAAGTGCCTGATAGGTCCTTCAGATTCCTGCCTGAGTCCTTTTTGAAAATTGGCATTATATTTGTCACTTTCTGCAGAACACAATAAGTAGTTTGGCAATGTTTCATTTTACTATGGTTCCTTTTGAATTCTTCAGTGAATATCATCTGATCCTGGAGATCTGTTCTTCATATTAATGGCTTGGTCCAGAATGTCTTCTAGTGATATTCAAATGACAGATTTGAAGACTTTTCTTCTCTCCTAAAAACAAAGAAAAAACAAACTGAAAAAACCCCAAACTCTGATTTGGCAGTTTCCCCGAGCACATTTCACAGTGAACTCGGATGCAAATAATTCACTTGGCTTTTCTGCTGTAGTTGTTCTGTTTTATTGAAAGCACTTTTGAAGTCTTGATAACTTAGTGCTGTAACATTTATAGGTCTTCTGTTTTCTCATATATTATCAACTAATATGTTTTCAGCATGTTTTGCAATTTTTCCTCAGTCTTTTTTACCTTTCTGTCTTGTGGTTATGTATTAAATTTTCCACAATTCATGCTGTGCTTTCATTTTGTTTCAAGCCAGGTCCCAATATTTACAGAATGACAATTCATTCTTCTTTGTTTGTCTCTGATGTTAAAACATATTTGTTTTGCGTGTGTGTGTGTAGGGAGATTATAATTTCCAAAGATTTTTGCATGTTTTGTGATATAAATTTACTCTAGAGCTGAAATCTGACAACAGTTGTAAAATCTAGTGTTTGCAGATGGTTCAAATTTTCAGTTGATCTGCTTAAAAATCTTTCCCCTTCACAAGTATTTTTTTTTTCAACTGATGGTCATTGTACTGAATATTCTGGGTTTTGCTGGTTTTTGGCTGTGTTTGGGTTTCTTTCCTCTTATGAAAGTGCTGCATTTGAGCAGTGATACTTTGCAGTGCTCAGGAATAAATACTGCATTGCTGCTTCTCCTCTTACTCCTTTGACTAGTCGGATCCTGATCCAGGTGGTTGTGAGTGCCTGATGGCAGGACTAGAGGCTTTTTTTTGCTGGTTTTAATTTGTGCTTGTAATCAGAAAAAATAAAATATGATTCTACAAAGCATTAAAATTATCTTCATAAATTCATATACTTTCTTGTTTCCCCTGCTGCCAAACTGTAGCCTGTTTTATTAGGAGAAGCTGGTGACATTTTCTTCTTACCCAGCTTATTCAGCTTGGAAAGGCTTTTTCCTTGCTACCAGGTCTCTTGTAACTGCATCCTTCATTTCCTCAGTTACAGTGAGATGTTGGCTTTCACCCTGACTGCCTTCTTGGAGCTCATGGACCATGGTATCGTGTCTTGGGACATGGTCTCAATAACCTTCATCAAACAGGTGAGTTTGGGTAAAGGGGGTGAGTGGATGCTATTTCTTTTCATGCTTTAATGCAGCTTCCGGGAAGGGCAAGATGAGTCTGAGAAGCTGAGTACTCATTGAGAGCACAGTATACCCAGATTTCTGAGCTCTGTCTCCCTTAGTTTGTCTCACTCACCACAAGGTTTCGTGGATGGGCATCTGTTGACCTGTAGGTTCATCTGTTTTTAGATTGCAGGATATGTGAGTCAGCCTATGGTAGATGTCTCCATCCTCCAACGATCCCTAGCCATTCTAGAAAGCATGGTGCTAAACAGTCAGACTCTGTATCAGAAGATAGCAGAAGAGATCACCGTGGGGCAACTAATTTCTCATCTGCAAGTGTGAGTGTCCACCCAACGGTGGTGTGATTTAAATCAATTTTATGAATATCTGTTAATTTGAAAATACATCCTTTTATGTTTATAACACTTAAAGATGCTATTTTTAAAGTATTACTGATATGACATCTTACTTGAACTTTAGGATTTCTAACGTATTTTTTAAAAAAATAGGATTCTGGAAAAATGTGTTCTGGAAACACTTAAGCATGTGAGTATATGTCTTGAACAAAGATATTTTGCTTTAACAACTGTACAAGTGTGTTCAGTGTTAGGACCAAACTTGCATTTTACTAAAACAGCTTCCCAAAGCTTCTGCATCCAGCCATCTGTCACCTTCTCCCCTCTTTAAATTGTCTCCACTAGAATCTAAGAGCTCATCATCTTCTGGTTTTTGTCCTGCCTATTAGGAAGAAAACAATGCTTTTCTTGCTTTTTTCCCCACCTCCCTTTCCTCTTTTTCCAAATGAACTGACAAATGAATATCTGGCTTTTAAAGCTGTTTGTCTAGGTCAGTTCTACTCTTCCATAAGAAAAAGAAGCATGCGCTTGTTAGAGCTTCAAGTAAGCTGTTTGTTTTGGGTTTTTTTTTTTCTCAAGCCTTTTAATTCTGAAAATGTGGAAAACCACCATTTGTGAATATGATTAATATTCCTTAATTGACGAATAGTTGTTTAACAAAATTACAGTGTAAACAACGTATTGCATCAGTGTCACTGTGTGCTTACAGTGCTTACACATTTCAACTTGGTTAACAGAAAAACTAAACAAGTTTTCATTAACACCGCAGCAACTTTGTTCTGCAAAGAGTATGTGTTCTTTCAGCTTTATAATTTCTATCTTAGTAAAACACAGTTTTGGTCCTAACACTGGACACGCTTGTGCAGTTGTTAAAGCAAAGTATCTTTTGTTCAAGACATACTCATGTGCTTAAGTGCTTCCAGAACACAGAAGGTTGAAGAAGGTATCTATGCAAGGAATATTGTAGAAGGGGAGACTGGAGAGTAAGCCAGAACTTGCTGGTGTGTGTTTGACAAGACTATCATGAGGGAAAAGTCTTTAACAGAGGATAGGTTCTGGAAGAACTGGACCATGGAAACAGGTCTGAAAGAGAGAAGTTAGAAGAGGAGAAATTATTTTAAAAATTGCTTTGCTGTGTCAAAAAGCAAGCAATGTGGTGAAAAGAGCAGCAAACCCTGAAAAGGAGGGCACAATAGGTAAAGTTGCAGACTTCAGAGACCTGCAAATCTTGGAGGCCCAAGGAAAACCTGGGATGATGCGTGAACATTTGCATGTTTGAAATATGGCAGATTGACCAAAATGAAGAAGATTTGGAAAGGAACAATACAAGAGAGAATGTGGTTGTTATCCACAGATATGCCAGGGATAAGTGCCAAAGTGGTGAAAATAGCTATTTAAGCTAAAAGATGTTTTAGCTTTAGGCATTTTATAAAAGTCTAATTAAAAAAAAGTTTTTATACACACACACATATATATATATATATATATATATACACACACAAGTATACACACAAATTCATGTAGGTGATGCGATGGACTTCTGTTAATCAGAATTGCTTGAAATTCTGCAGAAGTGTCCCAAGAGTATATTGGGTCTGACTGAGGTGCAGTTAATTTTCCCCATAGAAGCCCGCATAATGCTGTGTTCTGTATTGGTAGCTAGAAAGGTGTTGATAACACCAGTGCTTACACAGCATTAAGGCTGTCTCTCCAGCATTTCCCCTCACTAGTAGGCTGGGGGTGAGCAAGATCTTGGGAGGGGACATAGCCAGGACAGCTGACCCAAACTGACCAAAGTGATATTCTAGACTGTAGGACATCTGCTCAGCAATAAAAGCTAAGGTGGGGGGGAGGAGGCCGCGTGCATTTGTTACTACAATGTTTGTCTTCCGGAGCAACTGCTGTGAAGCCTTACTTCCTGGGAAGTGGTTGGACATCACCTGCTGATGGGAAGTAGAGAATAAATCTTTTGTTTTCCTTTGCTTCTGCGTGCAGGCTTTGCCTGTGCTTTATTAAACTACCTTTATCTTGACCCATGAGGTTTTTTCCATCTTATTTTCTCCCCTGCCTTGTCCTGCTGAGGAGGGGAGTGATAGAGCAGCTTGGTGGGCACCTGGCATCCAGCCAAGATCAAGCTGCCACAAAGAGTAATAGTGTAGTAAAAAAACAAAACTGGATTTGATAGAGCATCAAAACGGGGGTGGAAAGGAGTGTGATTGGCATTTGGAAGCTTATTGAAAACATGACAAGTGAAACAATACACTCTGTGTGATCCAGTAAGGGACTAAGCACTCTTTACCTGAAGCTCTTCAGTGACAATAAGAAAAAGATGTGTGGATTGGGCCAAACTATTGAGGTTGGAAGGCAGTGCCATAAAGAGATGCATGCTCCCCGCTTAGTTCCATTTGTGTTTGGTGGCTTTCATTGGCACAGGGGAGAAAAATTACTTGTTCTGTACAAGTCTCTAGCTGTATCCATGTAACAGACTGCAGTTTAACTAGGCTTTACAGAGATTGTTTCAGCACTGGAAACTGGTAGTGCTGAACTGTGAGCTCTGTTGGGCTGCAATCTGCACTATCCCCTGAATAATGGAGCTATCAAGTCAGCAATTTTTGTCAGCTTTTTGCAAGCCTTATGAAGAGTTAGATGGCATGAAAGTAGATTACCTGAATCCTGCTTGTCCATTGAAATGGAAGCTATCTGTAGTAAATGTTCTTAGGCACAGGCAAAGCAGCAAGCTGTAATGTTCTATACTGTCTGCTCTCTTATGATCCTCCCATTTTTGTTTCTTCAGCTCAAACCAAGAGATTCAGACATATGCCATTGCCCTGATCAATGCCCTCTTCCTGAAGGCACCAGAGGACAAGAGACAGGTTTGGTTTTGCTTTTTGGCTTTAAACCTGAATAATGGTTACTGGTTGGCTGTTTACTTTATGCCTCAGAAATCATATTGTCTGGGAAAGGTAGACCTCAGACTTTGGCAAGAATTTACGTAGCTGTTTCAGTGTGGCAACACTGAAAGAGTACCATGCCGTTAATGATCTGTTCTGGAGCAGCACATCTATGTTTGGGAGATGCTCAGGAAGGAATTTGAAATGCCTTGAGAGACAAAGTAATCTCTATACAGCATGGAAATTTTTTTGAAGACAGTTAATTCTGTATAGGGGAGGTAAGCTGGGTAGAGTCCTCGGGGTTGTATGTACTTACTAAACATATACCTGACCTACCCCTCCTACAAAAAAGGGACCTTTCTTAAGTCATAGGGGGATATTCCTACTGGCAAATGTGAGAAATGAAACACCTGTCCTGATCAGAGGAAAACCCCAATATCTCACATACGTGCAAGATGTGCATATGTCTGTATTGTGTAGCTTTGCTGTGTTGAGCCTTTCTTCTCTAGTGCCCCATTTTGTGCCTTATTTCTGGACTCCGAGCTAAATCCTGTCTGCTTCTCTTTGTGCCTTTTTTTGCTTTCTGCCAGCAGGACAAGCTGCTTAACCCACTAGACCTGCCCATCACTGTAAGTAACTCAAGCCTGGGGGCTGGTCATGCGAAACTGTAGGCTTGTTAGCTTTTCTCTACATATGCTTCATTGTATCTCAGAGATGATGCGTAGAGGCTTCAGGTAGTGGATGAGCCTAGGGAAAAGGGCGGGAGGGCTCCTGGGAATATACTCAGATTGCCAAAGGGAGAAGAGTCAGTAGTAGGAGAAATCCTAAATGATTTACTGTGCACACAACATAATAAAGATGACAGTGAAAGGAAACTGGTACTACCAGACTGATCAGGTGAACCAATTTTAAAACTGGAACCAGTTCTTTAGCAGTCTGGGTCTCCTTAAACTTACTACAGCCTGACTTTATACCCCAAATCTCGCCTGCATTAATGACAGTTCCATATCCAGCTGTGTCCTTCTAAAGGTAGAGCTGTCTGTGAAGAGCAGTCACAAAACTCATTGCTGATTGGGGTCTAGAGCATACATTCTGCCTAATCTGTGACTTCTCCATTATGGGAATTGTACTATAAGGATGTTTTTTGCCCCATGCTATCTGCAGGGGAATCACCACTCTTGTTAATAGGTTGATTTGGAACTTTCTGTAGCTTGAGATTCTGGTACCTTTTTTTAGATTTTCTGGGTGGCCCAGAGAATAATCCACTTTTGCCAAGGATGCAGTGCCTTCAGCGGGGAAACTATGGTCTCAATAAATGTTATATAATTTCTGAAATTAATCTATATGCTTAACACATGAAAATAAGGAAGAACATACTCCTCTGTTGGTAATTTGGCCAAGATACTAAACTTCATAGCAAACAAAATTCCAAGGGTTCTTTCACTTTTTTCCTTTTTTTTTTTTCTTTTTTCCTCCTTCCCTCCCTCCCTCCCTCCTCCCCTCTTTTCTTTTTTATTTTCCTTGAACACAACCCACATGACCACAAAGGGCCATGAAGATAATGGAAGGGAATGAAAAAGAGGTAGCCTAACTCTTCTCAGTGGTGCCTGCTGGCAGGACAAGAGGCAATGGACACAGCTTAATACCCAGGAAATTCTACCTGAACACACAACTTAAACAAACAAACAAAAAAATACGAGGGTGGTCAAACACTGGAACAGGTTACCCAGAGAGACTGTGGAGTCTCCATCGGTGGAGATATTAAAAACCTGACTGGACACAGTCCTGTGTGACTTGCTCTGTCTGATGTTGCTTGAACCAGGGGAGTTGGACTAGATGATCTCAGGATGTCTCTTCTAACATAAAAGATTCTGTGATTCGGTGACCACATCAAGCAGCAAAGTGGACATTATTGGACTCTCAGTAGAACATAGATCCCTTAGCAGTGGTTAGACTATGTGTGTGCTCGTGCTTCTCACTATGCTATTTAGAATTGTTTAATTGTCTTTGTCCTTCACACTGTTTATCTGCTTCAGTCACCTGTTACTTCATCCCAAGTACAAACTAATTAATTCACAGTGAGGATTCTTTGTATTGCATGCATGAAAAAGTGCTAACAGCAGGCCTTGTTCTAGTCTCAGTGCTATGTCTCAGGAATCATAGTAAAAAATAATGGCTCAGAGGGCAGTGTGTTATGTCTGAAACCACTTCCTACTTGATGTAGATGCTGCTTAGATATTTTCCACTCAAGCACTGACTCATTTTGGTTGTAACGTGAGCACTGCTGAACTTTCAGCCAACGTGGCTTGGCTATCAGCCAGCCCATCACTTACTTGTTTTAGGAGGTTTGTCTGACGCAAAAGTGATAATAGGGACTTGGAATGAGGTTAATATATACGTTTTACCAGACTCCTTATAAAGCCTGTCGAGAGCAGGGTTGATATGAGCAGTTGGAACAGCCTTGGATTGCTCAGAATGTACAGCTTTTGAGTGCTATTGTCTAAGACTGCACATCTGCTTCAAATTCCCAATCTGCCCTGCATAGGAATGCGAAGAGATCTCAGACTGGCAGTTCTTTTGGACTTCTTCCAGATGACGTACTGCCCAACAGAATATTCCTACCCAAAGATTTTGCTTATAACAGCAAACTTATGATAATATTCCATCTTGACATTACCACTTGTGCCACTTTCCTAGCAGGTGTAATGAGATCGCTGGTATTTTTAAAAGTGCATCTTCACAATTTACAAGGAAAGCACAGGTTAGATTTTTGCAGGTGCATGTGTAATTGGTCCTCAAACTAAATGCTTGCAGCAGATACTTGCATCTGCTGTGACTGTTTTGTCATCATGACTTGATGGTTGGGAAGCCCTGATCTGGGGAAGAAAGCCATGCGGTAAAGAGGGAAACTGGAAGCTTTCCTTTAAGCTTGAAAATTATTTACCTTTTATTTTTGTAAACTGAAGTGCTTCTGCACATTTTTCTTAAACTGACTTCTAAACATCTCTTTAGGAACTGAGACAAAGGAAATGTAAATTTAGGAGGGAGAGTTTTTGAGAGGGAGGAGACCCGAAAACTACATCCTTTAGCCCTTGTTATCTTGAGTGTATGTCTAGGTATAGAAAATTGTGAAATGTTAATTGAAGGAACCTCTTGTAGATGACAGATTTTTCTGGGCAACCCACAGTATGCTCCCTGATGCCCTATCTCCTGATACTGAAGTATTATTAGATGTCTAATGTTAAGCTAAATTTTCTTCTGTTCTTTGACTATGCTAGTGCTTTTCTCCCCGTTAATGACATCTTGTAGGGGAGCCATCCATGAGTTGTGCCTTTGTAGATGTCCCTTGCATCCCAACTTGATGCTTGCTTTGTGGTGAGATGCCATGCTAAATTGACAGTCTATAGTAAAAGCACTTCACTGTGTGCTAGTGCTATCTTCAGTTCATAGGCTTCTTTCTTTCTCTCCTTTCTGCACAATGTGCTTTTTGTTTATATTTCACTCATGTTATTTCATCTCTAAATTCCACAACAGGAAATGGCTAATGCATTTGCCCAGAAGCACCTGAGGTCTATAATCCTGAATGTAAGTATGTCTGGAATGACAGAGTGCTTCCTAATGTTCTCTTAATAGAGGTTTCACTTGTGCAGAGTGTAAATTCTGCTGCCCTCAGGGCATTTCCAGAAAAGTGACTCTTTCAGAGATGAAATTGGAGCCACTTGTTCAAAAGGGAGTGATCAGGATGCTTCTTTCTGCTGTTACAGAGCATTATCATTATGTTTCTGATGGAATATGGAGGTTAAACAGCTGAATCTTCGTATACAGAGATGTACATGCAGCCTGGCATATGCATACAGCTAAGACCTCGTTTTTTATTTATATTCTCTTCATTTCTACCTTATCCTTTCTTTTTCAGCATGTGATCAGAGGAAACCGCCCTATTAAAACAGAAATGGCACATCAGCTGTATGTGCTACAGGTCCTGACCTTTAATCTCCTGGAAGAAAGAATGATGACCAAGATGGATCCCAATGATCAGGTCGCTATTAGAGCTGAGTAAGATCTGATAGAATAGAACGTATAAGGGGCCTTATTCCTGAACTTCTCAGCTCGATACAGTTTGTAGTAGATGGTGCATAAAGTTTCAAACCCACCCCTCACATTGTAGTCCTTGAGATTAGGGTGTGCTCATGACTACCCTGCTGTATGCTA
Organism: Tyto alba; assembly: GCF_018691265.1. Taxonomy (NCBI): domain Eukaryota; kingdom Metazoa; phylum Chordata; class Aves; order Strigiformes; family Tytonidae; genus Tyto; species Tyto alba. The sequence continues at coordinate 17,967,296 of NW_024881308.1, read as the reverse complement.
TGGGACTTCTAGAGATTTAAGTGGTCACTGGAAGCCACATATTCATTTATTGACCAGTGTGATGCAAGCTGTCAAACTGATTACTCCATCTCTATGGAGGGCATGTCACTTTATCAGTTCCCTTGCAGTATACAAGGAAGCTTGGCATTTTTAAGGTGTCTGTTACGCAGTTGTTAGATGCATTGTAGTCTCCAATGAGTAATGCCTTAGCATTATCTGAATGCATAGAAGTTGCCTTTAACTAAACTTAGGGCATTTAAAGGAAAATGCAAACAAATATTTTGCATTACCCGGTATACTGAAACTTGCCATTTTGAAATGGATCACCTCTTCTTACACAGTGCTAATAACTTTTGGCATCTTTCCGTATTCACTGTGTAAGCCTTGGTGAGAGAGGTGGGACTGTGCATTGTGTGAAAATACTGCCCTAGTGATTGATCACGTTACCATTTCTCTACTTTCTGTCTTTCAGGCACAGAGAGATATCATATTTGAGTTGAGAAGAATTGCATTTGATGCAGAGTCTGACAGCAACACTGTCCCTGGCAGTGGAACAGAAAAACGCAAAGCCATGTACACCAAGGACTACAAGATGCTGGGATTCACTGTATGCATCTAGAGATAGTGCTGACTGTAAATCATGCAAAGGCACTCTAAGCAATCTCCATCAGTGCTGTGGGGAAATAAGGAATGGAAAAAGCCGTTTGCTTTACCATACTTTTGTATCTGAGTTTTAGAAATTCAGCTACACTGACTCCCAAGGAGGATCATTATGAACTTGCTGATTGGTTAAATGCTAGGTCTCATTAGGCACATTCTCTGGAGATACTTACTTACCATACACACCCATTCTATGAAGAACTTGGAATCAGCCTGTCTTCTAGAAAGTTTGAATAACATTGTCAGCAAGTATCCAAGGTTACCTCTTGGATAGATGCTAGGGAGGTGCTTGATGGACACGCAGTTGTAAAATACATTCAGAAAAGGTTCTCACACAATTTTTTTGAGCTAATTTGTTTGGGTTCTTTCTACACACTCTTTTCACAGAATCACATAAATCCAGCCATGGATTTTACTCAGACTCCTCCAGGGATGTTGGCATTAGACAACATGCTCTACTTGGCCAAATTTCATCAGGACACCTATATCAGGGTAAGCAAAGCTGCTGTTTTTTTGCAGATACCAACACCTCAGCAGCTCTTCTTAGTGTGTGTTGCATCCTCCTCTTCTAGATTGTTCTGGAGAACAGCAGTCGAGAAGATAAGCATGAGTGTCCCTTTGGGCGCAGTGCCATTGAGCTTACCAGGATGCTTTGTGAGATCCTGCAAGTTGGGGAACTCCGTAAGTACCATTTATTACCCCAGCTTTCCAAGTTGCTGGTCTGATACTTCTGGAAGTAGCTTACAGGCTGACAGTGACACAAGCATTTCTAACTTGATCTCACTTCTGCCACGTAAGGACAGCGGGCGCTTGCAGTTGCAGTGTCAGTGCCTCACTGATAATACCAGCATCAAAGTAAAGTAAGACATTTTGTTGTGTGCACTCTGGTTCTCCTGAAAAACTGACACAAGTGGAAGGCTGCAACTTCCTGAAGCTTCAGCAGGGTGCAATATAAAAAAAAAATAACACTTTAGAAACCATTATGAACTTGAGAAAAGTTTAGTAGTTCTGCCAGTCTCAAAACAGCATTCGGAGACAATCAGTATAAGAAATTCTACCAGAGGAAAGTAGGAAACAACTGCAAGCAGTTATTTGGGGGGACTGGTACGAAAAGGTCACACGAGTCAGAGGCTTGCATGGTAAAGCATGAGGATAGTTGCCATTCCCAATATAGACTGTCTGTGGGGAGATGAAGCATTGAATGGTCTTAATCTCTTTGAGTTAGTACTATTGTACACCATCAGATTTCTGTCACTGTAGTGGATTTTAAGTTACTCTTAGTAGGTCTTGTACAATATGCTGAAATGGTTGTGGTTTCTGTTTCTTCCTGAAGCCAATGAAGGCCGGAATGACTATCACCCCATGTTTTTTACCCATGACCGTGCATTTGAGGAACTTTTTGCCATCTGCATCCAGCTGTTGAACAAGACTTGGAAAGAAATGAGGGCAACAGCAGAAGATTTTAATAAGGTCAGAGTGGAGAAGAGGTGTTTTTGTAGAATCTTTTGAAGAACAGTGCGTGTTCACTCAGCCTATACACTTGGCTAAAGAGTAGGGCCATAGAAGGTATGACAAGGCATTGATGTGGGCTGTAAGGGAGAATGGACCAACTTGTATTTGGTATGATCTGAGGTCATTCATTGTTCTTCTGGATCTTCAAAGTCACTAGTATATCGATGCTGCTGGCCCTAGTTATTCCATGTCAGTTCTTTGCTGCCACTGAGCTGTGCCCTGGTTCTCTGCTGCCATTAAGCAGCAAGAATGTGACTTGCTTTTCTCCCTGCCCAACCTTTTTAGGTTATGCAGGTTGTGAGGGAACAGATCACACGGGCTCTCCCCTCTAAACCAAACTCCTTGGATCAGTTCAAGAGCAAACTGCGCAGCCTGAGCTATTCTGAGATTCTGCGACTTCGCCAGTCTGAGAGAATGAGCCAAGATGACTTCCAGTCACCACCTATTGTGTAAGTGCCTAACAAAACCAATTGCCTTCTGTGCTTGCTGTTATCTCTATTTTCTGCTTACTCTTCTATATTTGATTGCCAGGGAGCTGAGAGAGAAAATCCAACCAGAGATCTTGGAGCTGATAAAGCAACAGCGCCTGAACAGGCTCTGTGAAGGAAGTAGCTTTCGAAAAATTGGAAATCGCAGAAGGCAAGGTAAGGTGACAGTGTCTACTGCATTTTTTCTTGTGAAGAACTGTAGGCAAATAAGATCTAATGGATTAATCAGCAAGTATGTTGACAAAAAGGAAAGCTGATTACCTGTACTGTTTATACTAGCCAGTAGTTTGGAATGGATCCAGATGTGCATTTCTAAGGATACAACCATCCCCTCATGAACAGGAAGCACTGCTGAGGAACTGGGGGAGTAGAAGTATTGGATGGGGAGACTATAATGTAGTGGCTGTAGGATCTTACATGAATGATATTGCTCAGTTTATTCTACTTCATGTGTATTCCAGAAAGATTTTGGTATTGTCGCCTGGCTCTTAATCACAAGGTGTTACACTATGGAGATCTGGAAGATAATGCCCAGGGGGAAGTGACCTTTGAATCTCTGCAGGAAAAAAGTAAGTCCCAGTTACTGCTCTAAGCACACTGTGTATGTTCTGTGCTCTGCGGTCTAGGGGCTGTTATGAGTACCATCCTATTGATGAGAGAGAAAGAGCTGTGGCTGAAGCCCTCTCTGACTGAGATGAGATCAACTTTTGGTCCTTGCCCAAATCCTTTGAGTCTTGGAATTGTTTGGTATTTCATATAACAGCCAACTATAGGGATGTGTTACTGGTAATGTGTTTTGGAAAACTGCAGTAATGAGCTACAAAACCAGGAACAATGCTCATTTGCAAAGACAAAACAAAGTTCTGTCTTTTCCTGGTTAGGATTTCTTGTTTGTGAGTTTTATTTTTTCACTGATAGTTCCAGTTGCAGACATCAAAGCCATTGTCACAGGGAAGGATTGTCCACACATGAAGGAGAAAAGTGCACTGAAACAGAACAAAGTAAGTGCTCCCTTTTTGCCTGTAATTAATATCCAGTGCTGTAAAGTTGAAGACTGTGAAAGCAAACAACAGGAGCAAACAGTCTTCCACACTGCAGGTGCATTGTTTACAAAACCCATTTCCTATCTGGGCCTTTTCCTCGTACTCATTTGTGATTGCTAGGTACTGTGAGCATAGTCTGGTTGTGCTATAGGGTATTCAGAGTTGCTCAGAATACTGATATGGGAAAGTGCGCTGAGCTGCAGCAAGGCAGCTTCTCTTGTTGGGTTAGCAGGCAGAAGGTGCTGTGATGTTTTGTTCAGTTGATGAGTGAAAGATTCTTTTCCATTCAGGAAGTGTTAGAATTGGCCTTCTCGATATTATACGATCCTGATGAGACCTTGAACTTCATTGCACCTAATAAATATGAGGTAAGAAACATAGCTGTTAAGCAGTAGAATATAAAGCAATTAACTTCAGAGGTTAAGAAGGATCAGTTGCTTCTCAGTAAAGGCTTGAGCAGGATGTCTCCCACAGGTTCATTTCTTAGAAAATGTTGCTGATGCTTAGTGTGAATCTTCCTTTTTTTTTGGTTTTTTTTTTTGTTTGTTTGTTTGTTTGTTTTTATTGAAAAACAAAAAAAAATCCTAATTTCCCTTACTCTGGACTGCTACCTTCTTTCCTCCTATGCAGTCAGTTGTTCCCTCTTCCCTATTCTACTAAGACACTGTGGCCTAAAATAGCTTTGCTTTTTCTGTTGTTATGCCACAATAGAAACTCTTGTCCCGCTCCTAGAGCTATGGGGTCACGCTTATGCCTAGGCTGCTACCTTCTGTTGGAAAGCTCCATGGGCACTGTGTTGGGGTTGGTTGGTTTTTGTTATTTTTTTCCCCCATAGGTTAACTCCCTGCAATGTTTCCTCTTTTGGAGCTGTATGGGAGTGTCTCTAATTGTTGCATGGATGGAAAGAGTGAACATAACCTATCATTTATGCCTGGAGTTGTGAATTACCCTTTTTCTCCACAGTACTGTATCTGGATTGATGGGCTTAATGCTCTCTTGGGGAAGGACATGTCCAGTGAGCTGACTAAAAGTGACCTGGACACACTGCTGAGCATGGAGATGAAGCTGAGGCTCCTGGACTTGGAGAACATCCAGATCCCCGAAGCACCGCCGCCCATCCCCAAGGAGCCGAGCAGCTACGACTTCGTCTACCACTACGGCTGAGGGGGCCGGAGCTTTACGGGCGGCCTGCGCGCGCGGCGTGCGGCCGGCGCTGTTGTCACTTGCACGGAGCCCGCACTGGGCGCTGCCGCCTGGTCTCCCGCGCCCGCTCGCGGCGGGGCCGCCGGCCTGCGGCGGCTGCTGCTGCGGCGGCTGCTGCTGCTGCTGCGGGCGGCGCGAAGCGAGGCGGGCCCGCGCGGCCGTCTCGGCGCCGCACGGCTTTTGTATGAGTCAATAATAACCAGTAGCGCCCCCTGGCTGCCGCCGCCTCTGCCTCTTTCCGCTCAGGCCCCGCCCTGCGCGGCAACGGCAACGGCACCGGCGCGCGCCCCGCCCACCTCAGGCGTCGTCTCTCCTCCCCCTTCGCGTCCCCCCCCCCCGCGACGTCACCGGCACCGCCCCCCTTCCCCTCCCGCCGCGGCCCCTCACCAGCGCCCCCCGCTCCCCGGCAGCCCTCGTCCCGTCGCCGGCGCAGCCCCCTCAGCGGGACCCCACTTCCCCCCGTCCCGGCGCTGGTGGCGGGCAGCCGGGGCGCATGGCGGCGGGGGCGGGCGGCGCGGCGTTGGGGCGGGCGGCGCTGGCGGCGCCGCTGGTGCTGCTCTACTACGGCTTCTCCATCGGCATCACCTTCTACAACAAGTGGCTCATGAAGGTGCGGGGCGGCGGGGCGGCGCGGGGCGGCGGCGGGCGGGCGGCGGCAGTGACGGCGGCTGTCGGTCCCGCAGAGCTTCCCCTTCCCGCTGCTCGTGACCCTGCTGCACCTCCTCCTCATCTTCGGCCTCTCGGCGCTCGCCCGCGCTCTGGCGCGCTGCCGGTCCGGGCGGCCGCGGGCGGCGCTCTCCTGGGCCGACTGCCTGCGCCGGGCGGCCCCCGCAGGTACTGCCGGCGCGGAGGGGCGCGGCGGCGGCGGCCGGGTGCCCTGCCGGCCGCGGGGGGGGCCGGGGCCGGGGCCGGGGCCGGGGCCGGGCGCGGCGGTGGGGACCGCTGCCGGGGCAGAGGAGCCAGAGCGGGGCGCTGAGCCGTTGTCGGAGGGTGCTCAGGCCGCGTTGGCCGTCGTGGCGCGCTCTCGAGCCTCTTCCGGAGCCACGTTTGACTGCGGCTCTCGGGCCGGGGTCCTGGGGTGGTCTTCAGGGTACCCCGGGGGTAGGCATGCTCCGGGGGGGAGCGGCGAGCACCGCTCCCGCGGGTGCCCAACGCTGCAGGCATCCCGTGCGTTTCCTTACCAGGTCCAGGGTGCGAATAGGTGTTACTTAAAGCTTCAGCTTTAGATGTGCTATCTTTATTGGTCTTAACAAAAACTAGTTAGGAGACGGAGAGGCCAAACTGAAGGTATTTTTCTGAAGGAACCACTGGCACATGAGAACATACAATGAGAATATTGTACAGTAACTCCATAAGTTGTAAGTTATTTTTTCATCTTAACACTGGTATTAAGCCATGCATTTATGTTATTTCAGGAGCTTTCTCTGGTTGGAACTTGGTCTTTATGATACAGAAGTTCATCATACATGACACACAAAACTGCTGTAGCTAAGACCAAGGAGTGAAGCTCCTACTCGGAGCACACAGGTCTAGGTATTTCAGTAATTTGGCTGCATCTTACATTGGTTCCGTCATCGTGATACTGTCTCCCACAGAACAGCATCTGGTCTAAGATCTCTGACAAGGTTTGCAGTACCTTACATAACATGCCCCATGGTTTCCTGAAAAATGCTTTCTCCACACCTGTAGCAATGCTATCTATCAGCACAGCACGCCACTGGATCAGTAAAACTGTTTCCTGTGATAAGAAGCTTATATACAACAGAGAATAGACTAACAAAAGCTGCACCAGGATTAAGGGTGTGTGCTGAGGATTGTTGCCACACTTGCTTTTTCAGGTTTCTTGCAGTGGCCTTCATACTTACATGTTATCATGCTCTGATAGATTCAAAAGACTGTGCATATCTGTGATGGCTTTCAGTCACAGGGAGGACAAGGGTTATTTTTGCACTTCTGTGTAGTGTATGTTCAGTAAGCGCAGTGCTGAGCCCAACTTAAATCACAGGGAACAGGACAGAAACATGAGGAGCTGAGGATATCTGAGCTCTGTTGGTACCGAAGAGTTAACCTGAGGAAGAGGTGGGGGTTTTTTTCAGGGTATGCTCTGCTCTCTATGTTTGTGGTCAAGTAGTAGAGTTTTGGTGTTTGGGTTTTTTTTTTATTTCATGGAAGACAGTTAACTTCAGGATTTTTCTCTTTGATTCTTTAGCTCTGTCAACTTCCTTGGATATTGGGCTGAGTAACTGGAGCTTCCTATACGTCACTGTCTCCCTGTGAGTACAAGCACCATCTTCCTTGGGAGCTCTCTGGTGGGGTTTAGAAGGTGCTTTGTCAGGGTCACTTTCTTGAAGGGGTGTATGGCTCAATGGGGTTGGCATGCAGGATCTGATAGCTTGCTGATAGCAGTGTAGAAGTGGGTGATCTGGTTCCTAATAGTACTTAGCTGGGAAGGACTACATTGGAGGACACTGACAGTGTATTTTGGTCCTTACAGCTACACGATGACCAAATCCTCTGCCATTCTCTTCATCCTGCTTTTTTCACTGATCTTCAAGCTGGAGGAAGTGGTAAGGGTCCCATACAATGCTTTAGGGACGGAGAAGGTTAGGCTCAGGGAAATAGACAGTACATGTACAACAAACATATAAGTAGAGGAAGAATGCAATTATGTGGATGAATCTGAAAGAAAGGAGGTGTTTGTCTCTGTTCAGCTCCAGGAGTCTGTAGTGATTCTGTGTTTGCTCTCATCCAGAGGGTGGCATTGCTGCTGGTCGTTCTGCTCATCGCTGGGGGGCTCTTCATGTTCACCTACAAGTCCACACAGTTCAATGCACAGGGGTTTGTGCTGGTGCTGTGTGCCTCTTTCCTTGGGGGTATTCGCTGGACTCTCACGCAGATACTTATGCAGAAGGCTGAACTGGGTATGTAGGGTGTTAGAAAGTGGGTGGTGTTGCTGGTGGTGGGGAGGGGAATACGGAGGTGGTAGCCCTTGCTGCAGAAACAAGACATCTTGTGTAAGGGACAGTGTTTGAAACCTGGGGCAGGGGTTATCTCTTGATGGGTAATGAAGGTGGCTTGGCATCTGCAGCAGCATGGGTGTGGGCATTACAAATAAGGTGTATGTCGACAAATGATGCTAATAAAGGCTATAGGAGCTATGTTATCCTCTGGCTTGTTGCTATCTGGTCTGTTACTGATTCTCCTCTTTCAGGGCTCCAGAACCCCATTGATATCATGTTTCACCTGCAGCCGCTCATGTTCCTGGGGCTCTTCCCACTCTTTGCGGTGTTTGAGGGTGCGTGAGTTAATTAGAGAAAGCAGGGATAGCTTTATAGAGTGGTTGGGGAGATTGTTTAGCAGTCTGTTGTTTGAGATGATTCATTTAGATAAGTGAACAGCTATGAACTTTACAAAGTAGTTAGAGACCTGGAATTATAAGGACCCAGATATACCTTATGCTGGCAGAACATTAAAGTGTGCATAGGAATAGTAGCCTGCCACACTTGTGGAATTAAGGGCTATGAAGAACAGGCTCCACATCTTCCTGATACTGGAATGTGAGCAGCCCACCCCAATCTTGTTGTGAGGAGTTCTGGGAGTTGGGAAGGGTACTCTGCTACTCACTGTCTTGTTCCTAGGCCTGCCTTTGTCCATATCAGAGAAGCTCTTCCATTTCCATGAAGCAGGAATGCTGTTCTCTCTGGTAGGGAAGCTGTTCTTGGGTGGAATTCTTGCCTTTGGTCTAGGCTTTTCTGAGTTCCTCTTGGTTTCCAGAACATCTAGCCTCACCCTTTCCATTGCTGGCATTTTTAAGGTAAGGCATGGTTCCTGTGCTAATACTAGAAGGCAAGTACTGAATCATCCCTAAGGCCTCATGTGGTGGGAACTTCCTTAGAGCCTTAGACATCATCTCCTGTTATTTTTGTTCTCCTTGCACAGGAGCTTGATGCTTTTCCTTGCGGTCTCTGCAGTGAAGTCCCTTGGTCCCTAACAGCAAGGGGCAGAGACTAGTGGCTGTTCTATAAAAATACCATTAAGGTCCAAAGTTTTGTAGGATCTGGGATAGACTAAAACACGTGGGCCTCATGAGCAATGAATGGTGCTAGAGGGAGGAGGGGTAAGAATGGCATGCTTTTGCATCAGACCTGGATATGACCACTGGTTTCAGCTATCTCTTTAACCTAGTTTGTCACATCCTCCCCTCCTTGGAGGAATCCAGCACATGTATTTTTGAGCTGAATGGTGACATGTGAAATTTGTCTGATCTGGAGGTCACAGGATTCCCATGTAACCAAGGCTATGCAGTCAGAAGACTTAAAATCCCACAACCCAGTTTTAACAGGTCATTCTGTTTCTAGAAACTTTTTAGAACTCTCTGCACATGGAAGAATGTGCTGATGGAAATTAGCAGCCTGGCATCTTGATCTAGGCTTGATCTGTAAAACGTCTCATGCATATCTCCTCAGATCCTGCCCTGCCATTTGTCATGTTTTTTTGTTTCCACAGGAAATCTGCATTTTATTCCTCGCCACACGTTTGCTGGGAGACCACCTCAGTCTCTTGAACTGGCTGGGCTTTGCTGTCTGTCTGTCAGGAATCTCCCTTCATGTCATTCTCAAAGCCATGAATTCCAAAGGTGATTCTGTTTTAAATCCCTTTCTGTTTCTCTGTAGGCATTCTTGTAGCTTCACTAGGAGCTGTGTCAAGCTTCTTGCCGACGCCAGGTTTGATCGTTATTCTAGCAAGTTTGTCACTAAATGGGCTGTCTGCATGCAGGTGAAAAAGCCCTGAAGCTACACAAAGAAGCCAGCTCCGAACCTGACCTGGAGCTGCTGCTGCGCCACACTGAACATGGTGGGGAGGAGGAAGAGGACGTTGAAACCCCACAACAACACTGACTGAACATGAAGCATAAAGTCCCCTGCTCAATTCTTACCAAACCTGCCTGACAGCTATCTAGGAGGAAGGTCCAAGAGTCTCTGTGACCACCCAAAGGAGAGCCAGGGCCTGGTGAGAGAGTCCTGCTGTTCTACTACAGTGTGGATCTGTAGATGCTGCACAAGAAACAGGCAATATCCCTTTCACAGAAAGCAAACTTGGAAGATGAGCCCTGGTTCAGTGGAAGTAGAATGGCATGGTGAGACTGGGAAATGCTATAGAAATCTTATTACAGAGTCCTGAAGGCTGTATCTTGAAAGTGTAGACCATGAGCTGTAGAATGAGTGTGGACATGTCTGGACCACAGGCTCAGTGGTTCAGGGATGATTTTAGTGTTGTTTAGGCTTTGGCTTCAAAAGAGAAGGTAGATATACCTTCTCATAATTTCTTTACGGTTCTGCTAAGTAGGAACTCCCATCTTGGTGGGAGCAGATGACTATATATAAATCCATAGACTTGTCCCAGTGAGAAGGAGCCTTTGTGCCTGATGACTTCATGTACTGTGCGCATAGTAAGGAGAGAATTAAATGCTGGTATTCGGGACCAATTGAACATAGCTAAATGATATTGGTTGGAGGAAGGACCAGGATGCTTAAGTACTTCTGGGCCTGTAGGCCAAGGAGAGACAGAGACGTATCACAGGAGATCTACCTTGAGCAATAAGCTTATCAGAAAGTTTGTGGGTATTTGAGGGGAGGATTTTTTGTTTTTTAAATAAACTGTTTTTCTGATTCCCTTTTGTCTGCACATTATACACCTATGCCTCATCAAGCAGAGGTCATTTGTCTTCTGGACTTCTTTTCTTTTGGACCCACACTAACCTTGCTACTGCATGCCCAATTATTTTTGAGGCCTGGCACACAAAATACTTGTGCATGAACAGAATTCTTGATCTCTGGGTTTAGGGGGATCTTCCTTCAACCTGTTCATATTTGTGCCAGCCAAGAGAGCATACTGACTTGTCTGCCCTCACGTGTGAAGAAGACACCATATCCTAAGAAGACTTTTGGTATTGTGGCTTTTTGTAGGAATCTTATCTCTATGCCCTATTGGATTGGATCAGTTAGTGCTGCAGCCGTGTCCAGGAAACAATGGTGCAGGATTTGAGATGTGTCTTTTTCCTTTTTGCTAAGCCACAAGTGGTGTTGGACAGGTGGCTGGTATTTTACATGGCAGAATTTTTGACTCTTTGAAAGTTTTGTTCGATGCTAGCGTTTGGAGTTTGCTAGCTTTTGAGCATTAAGGTGAACTTCTCATATTCTGTTTGAGAACCTGAACCATTTTGACTAGACTGTGCTTCTGTTGATCTTGCTTCATAGTTTTCAGATATGAAGTCTTTCTTGACGACTTTTATCAAGAGCGTGTCCTGGGAAAAAAAGGGTTTTGAAGAAGAAAACTTTTGTTAAAAATTATCCTTTTTAATGATGTTCTAATAGACACTGGTAACTTGCTTCAGAGCAGACAGCAGGTGGTGCAGCTACCTCACGTAAAGCTACCAAACCAGCAGCTCCAGGCTGGCCTGGCACACCAAGGGATCTTGTGCATCAAGTAGGATGCCTGGAACTGAGAATGGCTTGATCTGACCCTAGCTGGATTTTCCAATAGCTGGGACTCGTGATGCTTCCAGCAGGATTCACCCTGTGTACCTTACTCATAGGTGTAAGCATCAAGGGCTAAATACTCCATACTTGATGTGGGACAGTGGTGCTTTCTGCACACGATCTGTGTTTAGCAATACCACAGCTGCTCTTTGCATTTCACTTTCTACTCTCCTAGAACTGAACCTTGGGCATCCTTCTACTGTGTAACTCTCAGACTGGGATGTAAATCCAAGGTAAAGGTGACTTTGCTCACAGGCCAGGATTTGCACCACATACGATGCTTGAAGATGAAATTTGATTGTGCCAATGCAAGCGCTTGTGAACTGTGGAGCCCTGTAGTCTGTTGCTTCCAGTCTCGTTTCCCCTTTAAGATAGAGGGGATGCCCTAGAACCTAGTGTCCCCAGTTAGCATTTGTGATCTAGACATGACTTTCTGGTGACAAATATGACACTGTCGTTCACTCCAGTGAAGTATACTCAGAACAGCTTTTGGGACAAGCAGTTAGTTCTGCACCCTTCTCTGGAAAGTTGCCAGCTGCTTGCTTCCAGTGAGGCTAGGTAGATGTCTGTTTCCTTGTTCAGTAAAATTTTGTTTTCTCCAGAGGTAAGAGAAACCTGGAAATAAGAACATAAAAGTGTCTACTGCTTCATGATTTTGCTACAGCATATGGTACAGGTAGTCAGTCCAGTTTGCTTGTGAGACTGACTGGACATCATTCATCTGTTTTGGAAAGAACTCTATTCTAGTCCCTTCTAGTATCCAGATAGGAATGGCAGAGGATCTCAGTCCCGATCCTGCCCGTGAATTTAAAAAGCGCTTATGCAGAGCTTGGTGACAAATAATACTTAATTTCTTCTTGAGATTCAGTGGAGGAAGTTTTCCCTCAGCCTCATAAATACAGGTGGGGATCTTGTGCAAGGAGGTTCATGGTAGGGCATATTCTGCAGGTGCTTCTGTGACTAGCACACAGCAAGGAGGCCCAAAGTCAGCTCATGCTGAAGTACTGCTGCTGTTTTCCTGGGTCTGCGTTGCTAGAATGGAAAGGTTTTTCGCTCAGTGGCAGGTTGGGACTTGCTGAAGGTGGTTCTGCAAGGATTCCTGCCTAGGACTCGACTCTACAAGGACCTCTGTTTCTGGGAAAGCATTGCTGTTTTATAGCCTATATGACTTCTCCCTGTGCAGTTTTCTCTGCAGGAGCCTCACTGGGGTAGAGTTGACTATGCTATGTGCAGAGCAGGGAGGATCCATATTTTTGCCACTCCTCTCTCCCTTAATCCCTCCAACACTTAACTTTCTATGTCCCAGCATTTTTTAGTAGTGTAGGACCAAAGTTGCTTCTTAGCTCCCAGTAAGCAATCAGTAGCTCCTGTGGGGACCTCTTATTTAAAATGTTTTACCTGGCAAGACTGCTGGCAGCAGCAGTGCTGTCACCAGTCTGAAGGCTTTACCTGGAGCTCTGCCTTTATCCCCAAAATTCAATCAGAAGGCCAGGACTGTAGCAGACCCTGTGTCAAGTAAATCAAATGTTAATTAGACTGCGTAAATGTGGTTCTTTCTAACCAAGGACCTACTGTGTCCTTGACCCAAGAAATGACACAGCTGAACAGCTAGCTGTGTTGCCAATAACCCTCTTACTCCTGCTGCAATATATGTAAAATTAAGGTATTCTATCACCCCAGCAGATACCAATAGTCATGTTTAATACTTATGCTCAACGTGGTAGATGCTTCTGGACAGGCTTATGGAACAGAGGTGCCAGGACATGGGAATCCCAGGGGAGAGAATGCTCTAAAGGTTTCTGAAAACTGCAGTGATGCTTCTTGTCCTCTCAGTTCCACCTTTTACTTTATCTTTTCATTCTATCCTATGGGTGGAGCTTAAGGGCTTGCAGGGGCAGGGACTTTGGGTTGTTGCCTTTGCACTTAAATTGTGATGTGCTTTAAAAGAATTAAAATGTAAAAACTTTTTTTTTTTTTTTTATTCCTGAAGATTGTTTTCTGCATTCTTTCCATAAAAAAAAAAAAAAGGAGAGAGAACATACACTACAATCTGATCTCCCTATTCTAGATGATTTAAGGAACAAAAAAAAAATAGTAATTAGATCTCTATTTATGGATGGTTTTGCTTTTGTGGGGTATGTTTGTCAATTAATGGTGCTGGGTACCAGCTTAATTGCTAGATGTAGGTGATCAATAGCAGATGTTCAGAAAGAAGAATGTAGAAAGAATGGATAGTAATTTGCATCAAACGTCTCATGATAAACTTTTTAGGCTGTAAGGGATAGCCTAGGAGGAAGTATCAATGAAGAGCTGTTCCTGCGAAACTGGCTGAGATACAGACCTTAGAATCAGCATATCCAAAGCATGTTTAGACTCTAAATAACTGTTTGCAAAATCTGGGGACAGATATCCTGATGGGGAATCTGAAGAAGTTGTACTTTCCTGCATACCTCTGGGTGATTAACTTAATGTGTACATGGCTTTTCTACTGCTGTGAAAGTCCTTTTTTGTCTGTTTGGTGCTAGAACTACTCCTACCATTTAGATGAAGTGGCACATTGATTTAATAACATCATTTGGGCTGGTGTGTTCCCTGCTGGCCAAAGCTCCAGAATGTTAGAATCACAAGGTTTAGATTCAGTCTGACTTGCTAGAATACGGTGGGAAGGAACAGCTGTTTCACAGCACCTTCAGGACTCATTTGAGGCATGGAAAAAAATTGCATGATGACTCATCAGAGGAGAAGGCAAAGCCCCTGGGTGGGCATAATTGGAAAAGAAAATTTCTTCTTGAGACCTGATAGCTTTGGGAGTCTTCTAGTGCTAGGAGTTTTCAAGTCACCTTGCATATGATTTAGCCAATGAACCTCTGGTCCTTTAGCTTCAACTTGAACAGTTAGATCAAGAATTATATGACAAGCAGAGGTCCATCTGTGTACTAGCCTTGAGTCAAGTCTCTGTGAGGTGAAGGCTCATGGGCTGGCCCCAGCATCCTACAAAACAGTGAGAACAGACACCGTTCACCCTTCAGCACCTCATTCCACAAGTGACCAAATCAGGAATGCTAGCAAAACCATGTGCCCAGCAGGAATGCTCAACATATGTGCCCTGCTATGCATTAAAGACATGGTCCTGCCCTTTGGTTGAAGAGAGGATCTTCTTGGAGTCCTATTGGGGACCATTAAACTTGACTAACTTTGAAGGTCTACTGAGGCCTCTCTGCTGCGGCCGGAGGTTCTTTTAGCATCTGTGCATCAGCATGTTTGAGCAACAGTCCTGGATCTAAATTGCTTTCTCTAGCCTGGAGCATTCCTGCTGAGATCTGTGTGCACCTGACTTCACGGTGCTGTCATGCACTCCCGGTCAACTATGCAGGGGTAGCTATAGATCTGTAATTTAAGAATGGAAATGTATCTCCTTCACTGGAGTTTCAGAGCTCCAGCATAGAAGTTTGCATTTAAAAACAGTGTAGTGTTGGGTATAAATGTCATTGCTGCAGGTGCCTGACTGGGGTTGCCAAACAATAACCAGTGAGCAGCTCTGCTTAAGTCTCTTCATCTTCCTGCCATTAACTGACCAAACAGAGGGGGATTTTGCACTCTAAACTGTTATTGAGTGCTTGGTGTTGCCTGGGAAACATAGAAAGAAAATGAAAGGATCCTATTGTTTGTGGGTTTATCTTGCTTTTGTGACAGCTTCTGGTAAGAGCCTCAACTTTGCAAGGGAAGGAGCACAGTGTGTACGTTCCCTGCTCCCCACACCCCCTATGCCAACGCTGCTGTTCCAAGATCTGCTTGCTCCGCTTTGTTCACCCACATCCACTGTGTGTGTTCTGTGTAACTCCTTCAGCGCTGGCAGGAGCACCGTGATGAAGGATGGGCAAATCCCGTGATTTGTGGTGAGTGGAACTTGCTACTATCGGTGACTTGAGACTAGTTCTCCATCACAGATTTCAAGACTCTCATTAAAGAAGATGCAGAGGGCACAGAGATGACAAAATGGGGAAGCAATCCTGATACTTGGTGGAAATGGACAAAGATTGACTTTTAAGTAGTGAGGCGCAGCTGTCCTGTTGGACTAAGGTGTCTTTCTCAGCTCTATTTTCCTTATCCATTGCACCTCTGAGCCTTCCAGAAGCACTTCCATTCCCTACAGTTGGAAAAGCAACGAGTTAGGGATAGAGCGTTTGTGGTGAATGCTTTACTGTCATTTTTTGACCTTCCTTGCTGCTTGTTCCACCCTGCTTTTACTTTCACTGACTGCTGTGTCTGCAAGGCTCCTCTGTACTCCAGAACTTCACCAGGCCTCAGCTGTGTTGGCTCTCAGACTCACCTGGTGAGGACTTCTTGAGGAGAGTGTCATATGCAGGGCAGAGCATTCTGTTCTTGGCTGCTTTAGTACTCACTTTCAGCAATAAATATTTTAGAAACAAAGTGGAAGCACTGCCTGTATGAAGAGCCACAGGAGAGCCCATTTGAATCCACCATGAAGCTGATGGGGATGGTCTTCCCTTTGAAGGGCCTGGTGCTCTCCTGAGTGCCCCTTTCCTGTACTCCCTGAGAGCCTGAGAAGTCTTGGTACTCCAGTTCTGCCCTGGAGCTCTTGGAGCAATTCTTGATTGCTTGCAGTTCGGTGTACCTGATTTTGCAGGTTCAGCTAGTGCAAGCACCAAGTTTAGTGCAGGAGATGAGTGAGCAAAGTAAAAAGGCTTTTGCAGAGGTCCATGCAAGAACTGGCAAGAAGGAAGGGGTTAAAGCTTTTTGATCCTTTGGAAAAATAGCAGTGTTCCTCTCTAGGCAACTCTACTGGGGCATGGTGTGGGGCTCTTTTTGTCCATGTATTCCTGACTCCTCCCCAGAAGCCTCAGGGGTTGGAGGGGATTGGTCCTAGGTGAGAGGTCACTACCTACCTCCTAGGGTCAGTTCCTGGGGTAGGACTATAAAGGAAATACTTATGCTGAAATTGTAGTCCTGCCTTCAAACTGAGTCATCCTACATCTGGATGTGGTCTCACTCAGGAGCAGGACTAGGCTGCTGGGTGGCTTCTAAGGAATATGGTAGAGTTGTGGGCAAGCTCAGGAGGGGTGGGATAGGACTGTATGCTGGTGCAGGGTAGTGCAGCAGAGTGTTAAGCAGTACAGCTTGTGTGTTGAATGCAGTCTGTCTCACTTGAATGGGCATTAACATTTAATGAAAGAAAGATTGAACCCCTGCCCACACTCCTTCATATAAGGAAAAAACCCTACTGTGCACTGAAAATGCCAGAAACGGAAAAAGAGGCAAGAGTGAAGGACTTAAAGGAGGAGACAAGTGCTTGCAGCAAAGGCACAAAGCAAATGAGAAGGCACAATCTTGTAGTGATAGCAGTGAAGTGCAGACTAGGCATGAAGAGGTAGAATTGGAGTCTACGGAGGAGACAGCATGGAAGTACGGAGGGGTTGGTAGTGGGGAGTGGGAGCAGGGAGTACCAGTAGATCCTGTTTGCCTCTGGAAATAACCCTGAATTGCTGTGCAGCTCTTTAGCCTTGTTCAGAAGTAGTCAAGGCCTCTTGTAGTTGCTGAAGCTGTGTTAGACTTGAATCGAGGTAGTGGGTTTGGGATTGGAAGCACTGGGTAAACCTAGCCCTGTGTGCAAGCACAAGGCTGTCAGGTCTCCTACCTTAGATGTCCCTTTGTTTGTGCCACAGTGTGGTCTTTGTGGTCTTCAGAGAGGAGCGATCAAGCTCATTGGTTGTGCAGACTGTCTTCTGATGAGCCCCAAGTCAGGGCCTGCTTTAGGGGATGGGAGAAGTAGTTTTCTGTACAGTCAATCATTGTGTGGCACGGTTTGGTTCTGACTCGACTCCCTTCCTCAAAGGAAGAGTGTGAAGGCTGAACTTGTTGGAACCACTCTTGAGCACTGCAGTGTTGGGGAGACACACACACAATCCCCTTTGCTGGTAAGAACACGCACGAGTATGTTTGTATTGTGCAGTCCTTCCCCTGTCTGTGTGGGCCAATCCACACACACTGACACGCAGCCATACACACAAAGTAGAGGGCTGTGATTGAATGTTGATGGTGTTCCAACTAATTAGCCAGTGGAAGCAAACCTGAATGAATCTCAGAGATGCTGCACTCCTTCAACAAACTCTGTTCTTGCCTGTAAGACCAGCTGTTTACATGTGTGCTGATTTTGCCCCTCTACCCATTCCCCTGGGAGACCTTTTTATTTGAAGAACAGATGCTTGGCTTCCTGGTGAAATTTCAATACTTCAAATATCCTGAGGGTGAGGAGAAATCGTCCCTGCAAACCTCTCTGCACTCCTCCACTCCCCTGCCCCAAAAATATGGTATCATCAGCAAGCTTACTCTGGGAAAGACAGCTTAGCTCCAAAACACACAGGAGTAGCAAGGCAGAGCAGGAATACAGGGCCTGGTGCCCAGAAGTAGGCCTGCCTCAAGCTGTGCTTCATTTCTTGTTTCAGCTGAATATCTATCTAGTTTTTATTACGTGGTTTGTGGTTGGTGCCTAGTGAGGTGGGGGAAGGGGACCTCAGGGTGCAGAGGGCTGAAAGGCTGGTTACCACCCAGCCTGGGGCTCTAAAGGGCTCAGCTTCATCTGCAATCTTTGCAGTGGCAAATAATTGCCCCGAACTCTATAACCCTGCTTTTGCACTGAAGCTCTTTTTTTTTCATCATTGGGGTATGCAGGTTTTGATGTTCACAGCCTTTTGTGTCTGCAGTCAAAGGAAGTTGAAAGAACCTTTGCTCCTAGTCTGCACCCTATACTTGGAAGGGGCTTGGTTTCCTGGAGTCATGCTAACCTGAGAGGTTCTGTGTCCTGTAGTTGCTTGGGGAGTCATATTTTGTGGGGCGAACTGGTTGCCTTACTTTGCGTTAGGAAGGGTGATGCAGACGAAACTGAGCTGTGTCTGGGATTTAGGAGGGGGGTGGTGTTTGTGATGATATTTCCTGCTGAGGGGCCAGCTGTGCTGAGTGGAGTTAAGCCTCCTGTGAGGAGTGTGCTCTTCCGACAAGACAGGTAGCTATGTCACTCACCTCCCTTCTCCCAAATGGTGGTCTTGTTGCCAGGAGCCAGGACGTCTGAATGCCTGGCTGGGCCTTTGTTGCCAGCCTGGCCTCCCTCTAGACCTTGCCAGGAGGAGAGACTGCTGCCAGCTTCTGGCTGCTTGCCCAGTGAAAAGTAGCAGAATTGACCATGCAATTGTTAATGAAAATCACAAGCAGGAAGATACAGCCGAGCCCTGTAATTGCACTAATTGGAGCCATCATCATGAACATGCTAAGAGCCACTCTCCTGGTCTCAGCCTAGTAATTGTTCTAACCTCATGTTTCAGCACCTTCACCACCCTGCACAAGGCAGACCCACCTGCCATGTGGGTATAATTTACTGTATAAAGGGAGCCAAAATATGTTACATCACTTGTCCTGTGGAGCTGCTGCTTTGTTTCTGGATGCTTGAAGGTCTCCAGTGGAACTCCACAGAGAGAATGAAGTGGAGCTGATGCCTCCTGTTGGAGACTGTGTGCTGCACAGCACTTTGCTTGCAGCCTTGAATTCTCCCTCTCTGTCAGAAGACAAGGTGGATCAGCCTTGGCCAAGCAGGAGCTTCCTGCACTCTGAAAATATGGGAGTGGGGAAGCTATGAATGGCAGGGTCTAAGGGGGCAGCAAAGTGTGTGTTGGGAGGGGACTGTGTAGCTGATGCAGGCAGCTGGCATTTTGCCTCATCATGCCACGTGAGTTTGAAGCTAACAGACTCTCCTCTTTTGCTGAGTTAGAGATCACAGAATAATTCAGGTGGGAAGGGACCTCAGCAGTTCTCTACACAGGTAGGGTCATCTGTGAGATCAGACCAGGTTGCTCAGGGCTTCAGCCAGCCAGGTCTTGAAAATCTCCAAGGTGGGAGACTGTGTAGCCTCTCTGGACTCCTGCTTCAATGCTTGACTGTCCTTGTGAGGAAGAGGTTTTTCCTTATCTAGGCTAAACATATCTTTATAGTTACATCCTTTGTCTCTCATCCTCCCACTGAGCACCACTGATAGAGTCTGGCTCCGTCTTCTCAGATAACTTCCTTGTACATACTGACAGATTGTTATAAGGTCCACTTGAAACTGTCTTTCCTCCAAGCTGAACAAGCCTCCCTCCCTCTACGTTTCCTTACAGGACAAGTGCTTCAATTCCTGAGTACTTTGGTGGTCCTTTACTGAACTTCCACTGATTTGTCCATGTCTTTTCTGTATTGGGGTTGGAAAACACATGCAGTATTACTTCATGGGGACTCACAAGTACTGGTATAAAGGGATAGTCACTTCCCTTGATCTACTGGCTGTGTTTCTCTAATACAGTGTAGGATGCTGCTAGCTGCCTTTGCTGTCAGTGCACACAATGTTCAATGTGCTGTCTGCCAAGATGCCCACGTTCTTTTCAGATGAAGAGTGGGAGAGCCAAGGAAGATGCTGGAGGTACTTGGGCAGAGCCCTAGTGTGTCCCAATACATGTTTTGGTCTACTGCCTTGGCACAGACACTGCAAGGGTGTTTCGCCCAGGGGGAGGAACTGTAGCCCGCTCATGAATCTTCAGTGGTACCATCCAAGTCCCAGGTATTGGACTTTGGTATGCACAGAGAGTTTTAGCTTTGATGTAGGTCAGGAATTAAGATCCTGGACTCCAGAAACCAGGTTATGGGGAAAAGCAGGGACTGGAGATCCCAATAAGCTTGAAGGCTCTAAGTCACCTAGGGAGGAAAGAAAACAGACATGGCTTTAGAAACTTAATGTGGTTTTGGAGGAACTGGCTTGCAATTTTTGTTAAGTTAGAGCTGGCAACATTGGAGCCATAATTGAAACAGGAGGGATTGGCTGCAAGACATGCAGTGTACTGCTCGGTCACTGTGCTAGCAGAGCTAATGGTTGGTTGTCCAGACTGTGAGACAAGCACAGGCCGGTCTTGCTAGTAAGCTCTGCAGGCAGAGACTTCTCCCAAGTTTTGGGTTATGTACAGCAGGTCCTGAACCTCTTCTTGTCCTCTGCGTATCCTGTGGAGATGGATTGTGTTCCTGCCCAGCACTCTCTGGGGGAGCATGAATCCTGCAAGCCCAACATAGCTTCTGCCCTGGGACACATGTATGTGGCTTCTTTCTGACACTGCTAAAGTTCTCCCTACGTGCCCTGTCTCTCCCTGGGCACTTGGCCTTAGCCTGACAGTGCCTCCCTCAGTGGTCACAGCATCTGACCCCGCATCTGCAGGGTGGAGTTGGATTCCCCTTGTAGATCTGATACTCCTGTACATCTGTTCTCTTTGATTCATTCAGTAGCCTCACTCTTCCAGTCTTACTTGGATCAGAGGCTGCAGCTGCATTCCCTTGCCAGTGGTGCGGCCAGGGGAGTCAATTATGCACTGTCAGTCCAGTGGACTTTGGTGTGGGCAGTAGGGACAGTGCAATGAGAAAAGAGCACATGTGGGGAGAGGGCTTGGGAGAATATTCCTGATACCTCTTATTGCACTAGCCTCACAGAAAAGGGAGGCATTGCTACAGCCAGAGGTGACCCTGGCCAAGTCAGCAACTATCCTATGTAGTAGTGCTGTCTGCTGTGGGTTTGGGCAGAAGCAGGCCCAAACTGGGAAGCACTGATGTTGCTGGGTCTGTCCCCAGGTGCCAGGTGAGACCGGTGGCTGCTTATAGACCTGGGATGCCTGGGCTCGTTCCTGCTGCAGTCCAGTCACATGGGGACATCATGTAGAGAAGCTCCCTGTTTTTTGCAGGCATCAAGGATGCCTCCTTACGCAATACCATCTGTAGGTTATGCTCACAGTTTCATAGATTTTTAAGGCCTGAAGTGACCATTCCTTTATCTAGGGCCCCTGTGTAACTCCAAGTAAGAAATACCATTATTCTGTTTTGCCAGTAGCGAACCCAGTGTCTCTCACCTGATGCTATCTTCCATAGCAGGGTAGAGGATGCGAGGAGGCAGAGCAGATGGCATTTCTCAGGTAGCATGGCCCAGTGCCGTGTTTCCTATTTACACTTTGCTTGACTACAAGAGCCAGCCTCCTTTATTAACAAAGTTAAAGAGCTCTTTTGCACCAAATATTTTTTCTCTGTGAAGTGCTTATAATCAAATCACCTCTCAGACTCCCTTTTGGGTGAGATAACAGACTGAACTCTCTCATTCTGTCCCTGGCAAGCATTTTCTCCAGCCTCCAAATCACGTTTGTAATTATTCTGCGCATCCTCCATTTATTCAAAATCCTTTTAGAGATGTGGGCACTGTATCTCAATCACAGCACCATGTAGAGGGGAACCTTGCCAGCCTGTTCCCTCTCATTGCTCCCCATGTCTCTGAGCTTGCTACCAGCATATCCCCTACTGAGGGTGTACAGGAGGCAAAGGGTGCTCTGTGTAGACCTAAAAGGACTCAGATGTGGTCCCACGAAAGACTAATTTCCAGTCTACTTGCTGCTGGCCCAGGTAGGTCAACCCTCTTGTCACCCACTGAGGTTCTCCCAAGGCACTGTCCCTCCAGGTCAGCAGTTCCTGCAGGATAAAAGACCAAGGAGCAGCAGGCTTTTGCTGGGAATTGCACCTACCATTGTCCTCTCTCCATCATCACAGCACTACCCCTGGATCAGCCACCTTCCTCACTGCCACATCACACCCAGAAAGGCAAACAAAAGGGCGCTTTGAGCAGAGAAAGGAGGGAAAGGCAGCTGGCCAAGAAGGGTGGAGAAACTAGGCAGAGTAAACAAGGAATGTGGATGGTTAGAGATTACAATCACAGAATTGTTGAGGTTGGAAGGGACTTCTGGAGGTCATCTCGTCCATCCCCCCTGCTCAAGCTGGGCCACCTAGAGCTGGTTGCCCAGGACCATGTCCAGATAGCTTTTGAATATCTCCAGGGATGGAGACCACAACCTCTCTGGGCAACCCGTGCCAGTGCTCAGTCACCCTCACACTGAAGAAGTGTTTCCTGGTGTTCAGAAGGAACCTCCTGTGTTCCTCTTTGTGCCCATTGCCTCTGGTCCTGTCACTGAGCACTGCTGAAACGAGCCTGGTTTCATCCTCTTTTTCATCCTCCCTTCAGGTATTTATATACATTGACAAATTCCCCCTCTCCCTGAGTCTTCTCCAGGCTGAACAGTCCCAGCTCTGCCAGCCTTTCCTCGTATGTGAGGTGCTCCAGTCCCTTCAACATCTTTGCGGTCCCTTTGCTGGACTTTCTCCAATATGTCCATATCTCTCTTGTACTGATGAGCCCAGCAGTGGACACAGTACTGCAGGTGTGGCGTCACCAGTGCTGAATAAAGGAGAAGGATCACCTTCCTTGACATACTGGTAATACTTTACTTAATGCACCCCATGATATCATCAACCTTCTTTGCAGCAAGGGCACATTGCGGTGGCTCATGTGAAGATGCAGGGCGTATTAGTGCAAGAACTTGCTATGTCTAGCACTGCAAGAAGGTGTGCTGGGGCACAGAGCTGTCCTACAAGACCCACCCTAGCATAAGTAGCCCAACCACTTCATCTTGTGCTTTCCAGCCTAGCAAAGCTGGGTAATTGCTTTGTCTGTCAGAGCTCCTTGCATTAACAGGCAGTAATTGGCACCTGTGTTAAAGAGTCTGGTTTCAATTACTTCTGAATGCAGCTCAAACTCCAGAGCTGGGGGATTACGTGGGGGAGGAGTGGTAATGCTCATGTTTACTCTCTGTATTTCCACCAGGTGCTCCTCTTCCCCCAGGGATGAAGCTTTTTTTTCATTTCTTGCATGTGCCTTGAATCTCCAAAACCACCAGCAAGGGCTGCATGGGAAGCATAACAGTGTGCCTCTCAGGAGCACAGAGAATAGGCATAGCTAATGCAGTGCTCAACTCTGTTCTTCCCCATGTGGATGTTTCTTACAGAAGCTTCTACTACAAATCCTACACTGAATGGTGGGGTAGCAAGGTGTGGGAGGGAATTGGTCTTTGTAGATGGTGGTGTTCCCCCAGCCCCATGCAAAAACAATCTCCGGAGCTTTCCCAGATTCCCCTCAGCCATATGTCTCTCTTTGGCTTGCACTGCATCAGTACTCCCCTGTGTACTGAGCCCAGCCCCCTTCTGCTGCCATTCATAATTTCTGATCTGATAAATTACGGCACTGTTAAAATGCACAGGGAATTGTTTTCTGTGTTTTAGAGCCACGAGCCCTTAAATTTCTATTTGTTTAGTGGGTGATGAATGGACAGTTGTGGTTGGTGCTGCGAAGGGGTGGGAGAGCTCTTACTACAGAGCAACTAGTGCTCCCTCCTGCAAGCTTTGCACCAAGGGCCTTCTCAGTTCGCGAGGCAACAGCTGTCTGGGGCTCCCCTTTCCCACAAAACTGCTTGGTTCAGTTCATAGCAGGGGTCAGGGGAGGGTTTTGGAGGGGCTACTTGAGAATGTTCAGGCTTTATTCCTGTGCTTGGGAAGAGCTTTGTGTTTGATGTCTGAGAGGGGGGAGGGAGCTGCTGTGTGGGATGCCAGGGCAATCAGATGTGCTACAGAAGCAGGGCTAGGAGTGTCGGGCCCTTCAGCCGCCTGAAGGACTGATTCAGATAGCGGGTAGGAGCCCCAATATCGGGAGGTGGGGATAAAGGAGATCCTCAGCACAGAGAGAAGGCAGTGGAACAAGGATGAGGGTTGGGATGGGTGGTGGAAGTGCAGAGGGCTGGCTACAGGCCCCTGGGAAGGACTGTGCTGGTATTCAGGGAATGCTGTAGTTTAGTGGCCTCCCAGTGTCAGGAGAAATCTTGCTTGATCCTAGAAGTTAGGTGGCTCTTATAAGATAGCTACTGCTAATAGCGAGACTACCAGGCACAAAACATCCTTAGGGAAGCTGGCCCTGCGCAACCCCAGCAAACAGCAATAGGGAAAGACACAATGTGTTCAAGATGGCAGCTGTTGTCCAGTGCTGAGAATGGCCCTCCTGAAGACAGTGAGGTTATTTACCACTGATCTGTATGTATTTCTGTGCTAGTCAGTCCCTCTTCACTCTTTGCTGCATCTGTGTTGCTTTTGCCTTTCTTCTCCCTGGTAACCTGGAGGCAAAGGCTGCATCTGCACCATGACGCTTAAACTGTGGAGATGTGGGGCATGTGAGGGGCATGGCCATCACTACATGATTTGCTTCCTTCTTTCTCTATGTGCCTGTGTTCTTACAAATGTAGTTTTAAGTCAGCCTTGTAGCACTTCAGACCTGTCTAACGGTTTTAACACTGGATGTAAGCTTCGCTGCATGACTCTTGTTCCACAGTTGAGTCTCAGAGTCCCGCCTTGAGCAGTAATAAATTCCTGATCTAAGATGCTCTGCCTGCACTGCTGATGCATTTCAGTTTTTCCCCCTTTCCCTGTCACTTCAGGCTGCAGGCCACTTGGAAAAGCCTGTGAGAGGCCCCCACCTCTGTTCTGCTCAGGAGCACAGTGCAGCAGCCATTCTGCTGCCCTGTACCTCCAGCGCTTGCATAAGCAGCAGGAGTAGGCACAGAAGGAGTTAAACAGTGCTGGAAAAATTGGTATTTAATCCATTGCTGTCCCTTCTAGCAAACCTAGATGGGAAAATGCCTTCCTGTTGGAAATAGCGCCTCTCAGAAATGGAAATGCGGGATGGCTGGGGATTAGGGTGTCTATCGCTGGAAATGGGTTTCTTATCGCCTCTCTGAGCTGAATTGGTGGGACAGCCTCTGAAAATTGAATTGCCTTCCCTGTTTCTGTCTCTGCTATTGCATTCCTCCCGTGCTCTAGTTTTGCATTCTCCTTCCCAGCCTCTGGCCTACCTTGTTCCCCATCCTCAGCAGAGAACAGGCTGCCTCCAGGAAGGTTCGTGCCTCTGGAGAGGGGCTGTCCCAGCTGGAAGGTGAGCAGGACTGGCTACATCTGGTGAAATTCATCCTTTGTATTCTCAAGGCCAGGAGGGTGTAGTCCCTCTTTTCAAGCTTCCCTCTGACCTTGCGAGGACAGTGATGGCCTGGCATAACCTGGTTTAGAACAGCGTGAGTGAGAGTGTGAAATGATCAGAAGACATCAGGCACAACTGGAAATGAGAGCTAGTGGTGAGGAGCTGAGGGGAGACAGGGACAGGGGGGAGGCAGAGTGGAAGTACCTGGAACAGATCAAGGAGAGACCGGGTTGAACACATCAGAGCAGGAATGAGAATGACTGTGAGACTCAGAGCAGCCTGAACCCTGTGTCTTTGCTGTACCAGGTAGAGGCATCTCCCTCCCATCAGTGCTCAGGCTGTCCTGGCACGGCCAAAGTGGCTCTTTCAGTTCCTCCTGTCTCCGTTTGTGGTAAACATCCCACACCACAAGCACCAGCCAGCCTGTGCCCAGCTCTCTGGCAGCCCACAGAACCTGGGCAGTTCACTACCCCACAGGCCCAGAGCAGGTTAAGCTGAATGCAGATCGAGCACTCTCTCACTGTGCAGACTGCAAACCACAGCCAGAGGTGTGGGTGTGCTGGCTGTGGGTGTCCAGGCATAGTGCCAGAGATTTCTTCTAATGTTTTTGTTTCCAGGATTTGGTTTGGGAAAATTCTATTTTACTGAGCTGTATTTTACCATAGGTTGACAGTGTGTGATTTCATCCTTGTCTCTGTCACGGTATGGGTTTTTTAGATGAATTTCCCATCTCTGGTAGAGTTATGTGTGGGCCATAAGCACAAGAGGTACTGAGTGTACACCTGTCAGTGGCTTTTCAGGGCACCACCTGTAGTCATGGTGCTGCTCCAACACATGCTTGTTGCCCTTGATTCTTCATCTGCCAGAGCACATTGAATTTGAAAATAAAAAAATATTTAGGACTAACTGGGGAGGTCTTTGCGGCTCTTACAAAGCTACCATCCATGGTTAATGGAATCTGAAGCAGAACTGTGCAGATCCAGAACACCTAAAGTAATTGATGGCCATCAGGGCAAAGCCCTAGCCAAGGGCCTGGTTCCTCTTGGAAGAGCAGTGTGCTCAGGTTGCAGAGGGAGGATTGCTGTCTGCCCTGCAAAAGAGAAGTCCTCCCTTCTTGATAGGGTGCTAGTCTTGCTCTCTGCGAAAGGACTGACTCAAACTTCTGGCAAATAATGGGAAAAAAGGTTATCTTTAGTCATACAAGTGCTTCCTTACATGCTGAGGGGCAACTGCAGCCAGGTCTAGCTGCATCAGAGAGATGGGGAGCCTTTATCTCTGCAGCAAAGGAAATTACGAACAAAGGCATTATGTCATTTAAGGACCCTGTTAAAGAGCTAATTCCTGGAGTGGGATGCAGATTTGTTCTTTGATCCCTAGCAGGGATAGATCCCTAGCCCACACTTGCATGGGATGACACACCGTTTTGTTATGCATGACACAGGATCAACCTGAAGTGGTGGCAGGGATGGAGGCAGACCAGTGGCAGCCACAGAGCAATCCTCAATGCAATTTTGGAAAGTTTCTTTGTTTCCAGCCCCACATGCACAGTTTCAGACCTGCCCCATGGCCCTGTGCCTAGGGAGTGGAGCCATGGAGTTATCCCAGAAGTATTTTGCAAGGGGGTTGTTTCCCCAGCTCTTGGTCCGTTGTGTCCAGGTCTACCTGCACTCTGTCACAGGAGCAGTCTTGGTGGGAGCTAGCACAGAGCTGCCCCTGTGTCACCTGTGGATATGAAGAGTCACCCAACTGGGCATAGCTGTGCCTGGCCTGGATGTGTATTTTGCCTTGTGGGGCCATGACAGCCCCCTGGGTGTGGTCGTGTGTTTAACAGTTTATCCAAAGCAACTTCTATTTCATTTTGGGCTAAAACTGGTAAATCA
Organism: Tyto alba; assembly: GCF_018691265.1. Lineage (NCBI taxonomy): Eukaryota > Metazoa > Chordata > Aves > Strigiformes > Tytonidae > Tyto > Tyto alba. The sequence continues at coordinate 17,940,056 of NW_024881308.1, read as the reverse complement.
AGGTGACTTTGGGGAGAGAAATAATTCTGTTCGCAGGATTTGCATAATCCTGGCAGGTGATATGATAATGGTGTTTGTTAAATACAGAACACAATGAATTAATACTGTTAAGTTGCTGCTGCAAAATGCAAAGCAGCTAATTTACTGTGGGTGCAAGCAAGAGTGTGAGTACAGCAGGCAAGGCTGTGGTAGCATCAGGCACAGGAGACTTGTTGCCACAGGCGCAGCAAGGGCATAGCGCAGTCAGCAACAGCTGTGCTCTGCTTGGCCGTGGCTAGAGGCAGTGCTGAGCTTGTCCAGGGGAGGATTACCTGTTTCAGTCCCTTCCCCTGCTGTCTCTGTGGGGTTGGGATCTGCTTTGTCTTGTAGATCATTTCAGAGAGCCAGCCGCGCAGAGCCAGTCCCTGCCGGGGGAGGGACAAGGGAGCTGAGGGTGACACGCATCATACTGGTGCTGAAGGGACCTCTGGGCACAAAGGTACCCTGTGGGGTTGCAGTGGTGAGGAGATGGGCCCTGGCACTGCTCTTCATGCCACCATTGCCACCCCCAGCAGACAGAAGACTTTGATGCTCTTCAGCCCCTAAGATGTTTTCCTCCCCTTGTGAAGAGCGAAGGCCCTGTGGCAGGTAAGCCAGCCTGGAGCCCTGCTTGACTCAGCTTTCACCCAGTCCTCAGCTTTCACCATGCACAGCTGGGCTCAGTTGCGGGAATGGTGCTGCAGGACAAGCAAGGAGGAAGAGTTGGTATGAGGCAGAGGTGGAGAGAGGCTTGGGAAAGGCGCACTGGTGCCTCACTCATTCCTTGGGCTGGTGCTGCAGTTCCAAAGCCATCCTTGACTGCCAGACCCCAGTGGAATCCTAATGCACTGTTTATCTCTGCAGCTCCACAGCTCTATCAGAGGGAGATGATGCTGGAGCCAGAGCAGGATTTCAAGCTAATTGGATTCTGTGTCTCTGTGGTTTCCCGTGTAGGCAGGCAACAGGGATTAGTGCAGTGTTTCTGAGGAATAGAGGAGAGCAAGGATGACCTGCATAGGGATTTCCTCCTGCATAGCCGCTGCTGCTAGCGTCAGCAAAGGACTAGTTTGGACAGGCTGAGGTGGAAGGGCACAAAGCAGTGTTTCCCCACTCTGTGGCAGCATCATCGTCCAAACTGCTTGTACTCTTCCTAAATCTTTGAGCCAGGTGCAGTCCCCTTCCCAGGGAAGGAAACAGCTCAAACACCTCCTGAGCTTGAGCAAGCCTGACAGTGGTCTAGTCTCTCCTGCTAACTCCATGTAGGGGGAATCAGACAGGGAAATGAAAGAACGGGTGGCTCCTGCACACAACCAGCCAGCTGCCTGAGTTTGCTCCCCCTTCCCTCCCTACTTCCCTTCCTAGGCCTAGCTGCTGGCTGAGAGCAGTGCACATTTGAACCTTCTCCCTCCCCCCAAGTTCCTAGCCTTGTTTTAGAGTCTGTCAGGGCGGGAGTAGGATTCACCTCATTAACACAGATTTATTCCTGTATAAACATTTCGTTCCTTTAATTGCAAAGCAGTCACACTGCAGGCAGCAGTGGTAATGGCTCCATTTGCACTGGGTGTTGAGGCAGCGTGCCAGGTATGTGAGCCTGCAGCACAGTATGCACAGTATGCATGGTAGGCAGCTGAGTGCACTCACAGTCATGACATGCCATGGTGTCTACCTGTAGAAGTGTGTGTTGTGCAATGCAGGATCAGCCAGTCTGGATAAGTGGTGGCCCTGAGCACCATGCTATCCTAGCAGGTCGGTGGTGTCATAGAATCACAGAATCATAGAATGGTTTGTGTTAGAAGGGACCTTGAAGATCATCTAGTTCCAACCTCCCTACCATGGGCAGAGACACCTTCCACTAGACCAGGTTGCTCAAAGCCCCGTCCAGCCTGGCCTTGAACGCTTCCAGAGAGGGGGCTGCCACAGCTTCCCTGGGCAACCTGTTCCAATGCCTCACTACCCTCATAGTGAAGAATTTCTTCCTTATATCTAATCTGAATCTACCCTCTTGCAGTTTAAAACCATTACTGCTCATTCTATCACTACATGCCCTTGGAAAAAGTCTGTCCCAATCTTTCCTGTAGGGCCCCTTAAAGTCCTGGACTATAAGTTCTCCCCAGAGCCTCCTCTTCTCCAAGGTGAACAACCCCAACTCTCAGCCTGTTTTCACAGGAGAGGTGCTGCAGCCCTCTGATCATCTTCATGTCCCTAGTTCTGTGGTACGGCTGGAGTATTGCCCTCGCTGTACGGAGGAAGGGCAGAGGCCCAGAGGTGCCAAGACCCTGAGTCTACTGGCAGTGGTAACAGAACACTGAATGGGCCCATGTGTCAGCAGTCCCTTTGTCCAGTGCCCGCACTGTGATTTTCACACAGACCCGATTGCCTTGATGTACACCCTGAAAGCTGCCAGAGTGCTTGGTGTCCAGTCTCGTCAGTGTTGGGGGACAGCCCTTGGGCACCTGGATGGTGGGATGGAGTCCTGGGGCAGCAAGAGAGAGGCAAGCTCTTCTCAGGGCCTCTTGGCCTCTCTGGGGCAATGGGGTGTTCCTGGGGTCACCATTTCATGGCTTCTGGCATGACAGTACTTATCTTGGGCTCCCTGATCTGTGATCTTGTGAAAAAGCATATTCCTTATGTCCCATTTCTTTGCCAGATTTGGTGCTTGCTCAGACAGCACTGGCTGAGCCATGCAGAAAGCTGAAAGGGTCTGAGTCTTCCTGTCTGGTCTGACTGAGGGGAGTTGCTCCCACTACTAGCCCTGAGGAGATCTAGGATGTGGCCTGTTCCTGCCCTTGTCGCTTACTCCTCATGGCACTACCAAAATGCCACCATCTCCTGAAACCTCCCTGGCAGTCCCTTCGTAGCAGTAGAGAATCTCTGGAGGCCCTCTCAGTCATGCATTGGTGCAGGAGGATTCACCCAGTCAATGGTGTCTGATGGACCCTAAATGCAGGAGCAGCAGGTATTTGCCAACCTGCTGCTGCAGTTCATGGTCTCTGTTCTCCTGCGTGCTCATCCAAATGTTAATTTTATGGATGCCTTTGTAAATCTTGCAGCTTTCCCCTGTCCAAAAGCTACATAGATCTCATCTTGTTGAGAGGTGACACTTCTGGCCTTTAGTACCAGGCTATCAGTTTAATACTTTGAGAGTAATAAAAAGCATGGGACCATATTAACTCACGATTCTGCTCCTTCCTGTAACTTTTTCTGTGCCCTCTGAAATCCTAGGATGCTGAATAAGCACCTCAGCTGCTGGCAGAGTCACAGGCTTGGGACAGCAATAGCCAGAGCCAGCCTCCCAGCTGGAACAACTACATGGTTTCCAAATTGTGAGCTGCTCTTCGACTTCCCAAGAAGATGGAGGTTCATGCCCACCTCTCTGTTAGACCTGGCAATCTGGAGAAATGCTTGTATCCCACCCCTGAGACCCTTCCGTGTGTTCTAAGCAGGGGACACCTGCAAGTCTGCCAGCCACACGGTGTATCGATTTGCCAGGCTGAAAGAAAAGGCTTTTCTGTGCTCACTGTGAGACAACCTTGCTGCCGACAAGCCTGAAAGAACATGTTTAGGTCATTCCATCAATGTACAGGTTAAATGTTTAGCTGCAGCTATTGAAAACAAAGCAACAGCAGCAGCAGCAACAACAGCAAAAGAATTGGATACCTTATCAATGTCTGAATTTAAGATCTGCATCTAATCAACTACCAGTTATAGTGCACTGAGGTCCTCACTGGACAGTGCTCTCTGTCAAGAGCGCAGCCTCTCGGCAGTTTTTTACCTGTGAGCAGCTATGTAACAGCTCAGCCTCACTTCACCCCACTTGATGGCTTTGCAAAATGGATTTTTGGACTCAAATTTTTGCCTGGGGATTCTGAAGAAGCACCTAATGTCTTAAAGCGTGTCCATATAATTTCTGCTCTCTCTGCTGATTAAGAGGGCCTCTTTATGTTGTAGCCTTAATTTCAGCCACTCAACCTCTGTGAGAATGCCAATGACCTACTCTAAGAGTTATTTGAATATAGGTCTTTTGTTGAGTAAATATGGACCTGGAAGAGTAATTTTTTTTCTACCCTGCACATTTGTTTCAGTAAGTCAGTAGACTTCCCATACATTTAACTTGTATTGTTTTGCAAAAAACACTTTATAAGTTTATATTTTAGCATCATAAAGCTGGTTGTTTTTTGGACAGCATGGCTCACAGCTTTTATGACTTCTTAACAACTTGCAATATGCATATTTTTAAAAGAAAAAATTAAAACCTCATCATGATGCAATATGTTTAACAGGCCCATAATGCCTGAATTCCCCTCTTCCTGTCACTGTGGGCACGTCACAGCAACTATCCTGCTGCTAGGCCATTGTCTCTGGAGACTGGGCTCACACTTTGCAGTCTGGTGCTTAGAAGACCTGCAGAGTTCAAGGCAAACACCAGGAGATACTTCTTTCAAGATACAGGCAGAGGTCCTGCTTCATGTGTATTCCCCCCCTGCCTTTTCTAGTCACCCTGTCTCTCCAGGGTTGGAGCTCTTCTAGGCTCTTGCTGGTACAGTCTGCCTATGATACGGCCCTTTGTGCTTCAGGTGTGCTTTAGTCACAATCTGCCAGATAAGGGGGCTGCAGGGACCTTTACCTGCCTAGGAAGGGTTGTTCAGTTTAGAGTCCTGTCTGCAGCATCCAGAGGAGCACCAGGTGCTCAGAGCCCCCTCCTCCATGCCCGAGGCCAACGCTTTGCTCCTTGCAGGAAGCAATGGCTCCTGACAGCACCTGTGTGAGAGCTGTGAACAGGCCTAGGTGCTGCGGCTGCCCTGCAGTGGCAGCTGGCGCCTCTTTGGGGACAGTGCCAGCTGCTGGTCACTCTGGTGCAGGGTGTTGGCATTAGGTGCTGCTCTGTGCAAACTGCTTTCTTTACCCTGTCACCCTTTTTCTCTTGGTCTGTGGCATTTCCTGCCCCTGTTAGATGAGCGTATGATCCACTTTGATCCACAAACAGCTGGCCCCAGTGATGAGAGCAGCACAGCAGACTGATCCATTGGGGGGACATCGAAAGGCTCAGCGGGGAGCAGCTGTGTGACCGCTGGCTCATAAACTGACCTCCAGTGTGGTGCGTTGGCCCCTCATGCTGCTGTGAATCAGCCCAGCCACAGGGTGCAGCCACAGGGGCACCCGGTGAGCAACCAGGTCCCAGCTGAGCTGTCACCTGAGTAGCAGCAGCAGATGGATGTGGAAAGCCTTTAAATGCAGCACATGATCAATACTAAACTGATCTTCTGGAGTCTCTTACACGATTACCCCAGCCTCATGCATCCAATTGTAAAAAAATCACTCAGCACACTAGGGAGATGTGAGAAACGCTGCAGACCCCATTTAGGATGCACAGAGCCAGAGTAGGAGACTTCACAATTGTTCCCATGAAGGACAGGAGAGTTGAGATCATGGTGGCTGTGGTCTGACCCGAACTGCATCTTCAGGAATAGATCCTCCTTTTCAGGTGTTGCCTCACCATCTCCACTGGGTCTTTTAACACTCCTCCCAGGAAGGCAGCAAGTGACCTTTCAGAGAGAAATGTTCCCAGCATCAATATAGTATTTTGCATGCTGTCCCCTTGAGATCTACAGGTATAGGCCAAACCAGAGTTCTTCTAACCCTCTGCTTTGAGAGGTGTGGGCAAGATCCCACCATCAGAGTGGCAGTGGCTGCTCTGTGTGCTTTGGCTCCAGGCCAGAATCCCTGAAATGCCTCAGGGGCATTTCTTGAAGTGCCCCTCAGGGCACCTACTGGGCCCTGGGCTATTGAGGGCTGGAGTGCCTCAGGCACAAGCTGCTTTGCAGCAATTTGTCTGCCGATGGGTTGCCCCTCCATGAGGTGTGACTCCAAGGCCCCCAGTGCCTTGTGCATGCAGGGCATTACACCCCCAGCAGCTCCAGGTAGGCACCTGCACATCATGGGCAGTGTCCCCAGGAGTGACCTCTAAGATGTGCCAAGGGAGTCTCCACCTGACCTTGGCCTGAGGTTGCCTATTATGTCACATCAGCAAAGCCTGGTCCCACACCTGGGATCCTAACCAGGGTGGGGAGGGTGAGGAGGTGCATCCACAGCTCTGCTGGCTCCCAGCAGCTCTGCTGGCTGCCTGCCAGTGAAGAGAGATGGAGGACCATAGGGCTGGCACCCGGCATCTCTGCTGTCTCTGGGGCAAGTCCCTGGAGCAGAGCACTTTGGATACCCTTGCAGATGACAGCTGGTGGCACTCGGCACCTCTGGAGCCATCCTCAAGGCTCTGAGTTTGCTTTCCATTCGAGGCATGTGTCTCGGCTCAACCCCACATGCTTCCTGTGGGTTTACGCATGCAGTGCTGATGGGGCTGGCTGCTGACAGTTCCCCTGTGCCACCAGACAGCAAGAAGCCTGTGGGTCTGGGGCTGCACATGGCCGCATCAGGCTGAGCTGACAGGCCTAGTGTGAAATAAGATGAATGGCTGAAGTTGGTGAAAATGATTCTAATTTATAATCTGCTGCTTTGTGGAGCTCCCCAATTAATTCTCTCCAGATACCTAAGTAGGCCACATGTTTGCTCTGCTTCAAATGTAATAAACATTACACTTTGTCCCCTGCTTTTGGTGCTCATTCCTGTCAGAGCGTTAGTCCCTATAGCTAATTCCACACACCTGTCTCCCAGGCTCCTGGGACCTAGGCTGAACACAGGGCGGAAACGCCAGGCTCCAGGAAACTTGTGACATGGAGAGATAAATTGCTGATCAAAGGGCTAGTGCACAGTGCCTCTGAATATTTAGTTGCAGGCAAGGCAGCCCATCCCACTCGGGAAAGGGCTTTGTTCCTGACAAGCTGTTTGCCTGGCTCCACTCTGCGGCGGCAAGCAGCTGGAATGGGATGGGGTGCTGGGATTTGCACACCCTTAGGCCACAGAGAATGGGCAAAGGGTGGGGTGTAACACCAGTGGGGGGGCTGTTCTTTGCAGCTCTGCTGGGGTCTGGATGTCAGTACTGGGCTGCTGCAGCCAAGTCACTGGCCTTGTGCAGGAAGAAAAGTCTCTCCAACTGATGCAGAAGTGGCACCTGCAGCCATCTTCTGGGGGAGGGTGCTGCCTGCCTCAGCATCATGTGCTCTTTGCTGCTGCTCCTGCCCTTCCCTGGTGCTGCGGAACAGGAGTTGAGCACAGCCTCTGCCATGGGACCAGGCCAGGAGCTGCAGCCCTGTTGCCCAGAATTCCCGGCAAAGTCAGGAATAGGTGAGGACGGTCCTAGCAGGTAGGGGGGAGCCTGCCTGGGACATTCATGGACCTAAAGTGTTAAGATGCCCAAAGAAAGGCCTGTACTGCCTCTACAGCCAAGGACAGTAACTCCCAAGAGTTTGGGCACTGCTGGCCCAGGAAGCTCTAGTGCCTTTGTCTGGTGGAAATAGAGGTGATGTGCAGTCCCTTTTTCATTCAAAGGCCTCCCATGCATGTGAAAATAGAACCAATTTTGCAGTGCCTTGCTGATCCCTCTCACCTTCTTCCATACCTGCAGGGGATGGAGGTCAATTCCAGATTTGCTGACAACAAGGGTGCAGAGAGGTTTGCATGAGAAAAAAGGCAAGTGCTGGACCTTGGGCTTTAGGGCTTTTTTTATTGTTCGGTGACTGATCACATTCTTCACTCTCTGCCTGGTCTTCTACCTCCTTCCCTGGTACAATTGTTGTAGTCTCTACCTACCTAACAATTCAAGCCCATCTTACAGGCACAGAATGTGAAAATGGGTTGAAAAGCCCAGGTTTTGTCTTTGACATCACATCTATCCTCCATCTAAATGGCAAGACTGCCAGGACTGAGGCAGCAAGTTCTGATGCAGGAGCATGCGTAAACTTGCTGAACCAGTGACCCTCCAGTTTGTCCTGTTGCCTGTGGTTTCCATGATCCCCAGGCATCAGGAGACATTTCCCAGGCCTTCCTTTCCTTTCCTTTCCACTTCCAGGAAACATCCTCCATCCTTGCTTACTTGCCCCAGCCTGCTCAGCACCCTGCCTGCGCTCTGGTGCTATGTTGGTTCGGCAGGTGAAGCATAGAGCTGCTTTGCTTGTTGAGGTGCCTTTGGTGGAGGGTGAATGAATTGGAAGCAGTGTGTGCTGGGTGCAGGTGCCTACTTCCATCTGGTTTGATGCAGTGGTGGGTTATTGATTGCTGTGCAGAAAAGTGGGGGCAGCTTACTTGACACTGTGTTTTCACTGTCTTCAGAGGAAAGAGAACTGTAAAAATCAGTTTAGAGTATAGTTTAATAGTGAATTTCAGCACTCCTGCCACTAACAGCCAGGCCTTGCTCTTTTCTTCCACCTGGCTTTACCCCTTGCACTTCAGTACAAGTGAAGCACTTGATGGGCCTTGGGCTCCTGTCCTGCCCTGGGTGGTCCAGAGCCAGCCACTCTGTGTCCTTTAGTCTGCCTTAAGGCAGGGACAAATTCCTTAAGCCCTGGTAGGGAAGAGGTGCTGGCTTCTTGCTCTGCGCAACAGCACCCAGTTCTGTGCTTGCCATAGGCATGAGGAGCCTGGCTCAGCACCTGCAGTGTCTGACCACACCAAGGGTACGCACATCCCACCTACCCTTACTCTGTGGAGGTGAGCATTCAGTCTGCACTCACTGGGGAGGTTCTAGCAGGAGGCGCTGTGCTGGGGGCTCTCAAGGACAGAGCTGTCAGCCTGGCCTCAGGGCCCAGGGCCCCCACCCTCTTTTCCTGGAGCCCCAGACACTGGCACCTGTGTGCCCCATGCAGGCCTGCCAGTGAGAGGAGCAAAGCAGCAGCTGTTATCAGGCTCACACACACCTTCCCATCTGGCTGCTCTTCTGAGGAGTGATCCATGCTCCCTGCCCGTGCTGGGCAGCCTTCACTGGGAGGTGCAGCTGCTCTGTCTGCAGAGTCTTGGTAAGTAATAGTCTCAGGCTGCCCCCTCCAAGCCAGGTTGGTACATCCCCAGCAGTGCCTGCAGCCGCTTTCTCAGATGTGCATCTGGGAACTGATACGGAGTCTCTGGATTTGAGTGGGCTCAGGCAGCTTGAGCTGTTTTGCAAGAGGCTGGAAACACAAAGCTTATCCTGGGTCTGGGTCCATACAATTGAGGACAGAGAGCCAGGGGGCTGCAATAAGAGGATGCCTTGGAGCATCCTGGAGACTCTAAAGCCACCACTTCTCCCAATTGCTGTGAGGCGCAGTCCTCTCTAAGTCTTCCCCTCAGCCCTGCAGAGGTATGCCAGGGCAGTGAACACCTGGAATCGGGGCTTTGCTGGCAGACCTAGTTAGTGTCTGCATTGCTGCTCTCTGTCTGGCCTCCCCACAGCTGCTTGCAATGTGCCACTGGCAACAGGTGAAGGTGAAAGGAGAGCTGCCCACCTGCCTGGATGGAGCTCAGATTGAAGACCTTTCATGTGGTGTTGTCAAGCTCTGTGACTGCAGGACCACTGAGACTGAGCCAGAACACTGTAATTTCTCCTGTGTCTCCTGAAGCTATCCCCAGAACTTCTGGGAAGGGCTGAGCTAGTGGGTGCCCCACCACTCTCTTGTCAGACCCTCTGGCTTTTGTGTAGCCTGGCCTGAGACAGAGACGTGGGGCTTGGGCTTGCTGTGCTGTGGAGATTGAGCTGGGCTGCAGCTGTGCCTCTGGCTGTAGACACTTCTGCAGTTCCCTCAAGTGGCTGCTGTTTGCTGTGTCCCTGGCAGATGGGGAGGGGTGCTGACTCCAGGGGAGCTGTGCCAGGACATGCTCCCAGGCCTGAGGTGGGAGTGTTTCTCAGTTTGTTTCAGAGGTGATGGAGTACTGACTGCAGGGGCAGACTGAAGTTGGTAGGCACAAAGGCAGCCAAGCTGGTGAAGCAAGACATTTTAAATGCTTTTCATTCCAGTTCCCTACAGCCCATGCCTTGCCAGGAGCTGCCCTCTGTTTTCAGTTAGTTTTGTAACTGTGTAAACAAGGGTTTTCCAATTATGTTGCAGGAGCCAAGGCAGCTCTGGGCATCTTGGTTGTGTCCCAGGGGATAGGGCTGCTGGCTGCTGCTGGCACCGTGACACAGCAGCTCCACGTGTTGGGGGGTCCCCAACACCTTCTCTGGGGAGACTGAGCCAGGAGTCTGGCTGTGGAGAGGGAGAGGGCAGTCCCCTGAGCAGGCCTCTGCTCTCAGTGTGGACACTCTTAGCACAGATCTACTTCCTCTGCGTGTTTCCTGCTCCTTTCTCACTCCATCTGCACCACAGAGGGAGGACAAAGGACCGTGAGGGGTTACAAGAGGTAACGGAGCTGAACACCCAGGTCTACCAAGCCTCACCAACCTTTTCAGCCTCAGGTTCCCTCATCTTTTGTGGTATCCTCCTCAAGCTCAGAGAGCTGACAGTGTCACACCCTGCTTGCACCCAGCTTCCCCATTCCTGCCTGGCTTCTCTCCTGAATATATTTTTACATTTTATGACTCTCAGAAGTTTTTAAATTTAATGGGTTCTTTTTTTTTTCTTTCTTCCTTCTCGTCACCTGAGCGGGATCCTCTCTGAGCTGCTGCTAATGCCAGGGATTACAAGTGAATAATTTAGGTCTGATGGTGCATTTGAAGTTTAAGAGAAAGAAGTGGTATGTGTAGCCTGCCCCTTATCCCTGCCTCAAGGCCCTGGTGCAGGCTGTTGCTCTTTGTCCAAAGGCGAGTTCAAGGATTCTCTAAGCAGCCACACTCTGAGCATTGGATGGCCCTACTTGGGCATGGCCTTTCAGATTCTGTCAGCCTGGAGGCCAAGGCTGCTGGGGCACCACAGGGACAGTGGACTCATTTTTGCCCAGCTGCCCTTACAGGCTGCTGCTCTGCAATGAGGCAGCTCCCCAGCAGCACCACTGAAGGATTGCTATGTGTGCTGTGGACTGAACCACCATACCATGTTTATGTGAGGGACTCAGGGCCTTGCTTGGCAGCCCAGAGACAAGAGGGGTTAAATGCCAAACCAGTGTGTGTGTCTTGGCAGTTCTGAAACATAGTGAAGAAGGCAATGGGCAAACATGTCCTACTGGAGAGATAACTTCTGGGCTAGGTGCTGCTGAGCAAAAGGAGGTGCCTCAAGAGTCACCAGCCCGTTGTCTCCAGGTACTGGTGGAGGAAGGAAGGACTTGCAGTATGCTGAGCAATGGCAATGCAGAGCTTTTGGCTAGCTTGCTCATCTTTGCTGAGTGTAGAGCGCACCTATCCTTGACTCTCCCAGTGTTCACTGAACTACACAAGGTCTGGAAGCAGATGAGACTTCCCTCCCCATGTCCCAGGGGGTATGTGCTGCCATCAGTAGTCTTTGTGATCTGTGCTTGCACAATGTCAAGCATTGCTAGTTCTCAGGACAAGGGGCACAGAAAGATACTCTGGGAAATTATTTTTAACCCCCTACAATTCAGAAACCTAAGTCACTTTTGTCAGGGATGGTTGAGTAGCAGCTCCAATGGAGACAGTATTTTCCTCATACATACACTTCTCTTTGCAAGGTATCTCTGACAAAACTTAAGTATGAACTTCAATAGTTTTCAGGAGCTCTTGGAAGAACTAACAAGTGTATCACAGGGTCCAGCATTAAATCCTTCCCTGCTGGGATGCAGTAGAGAACGGAAACTGTCAGGCAGTTTGAGATCCACTTAACAGCAATTAGTGCAGATGAAAGAAGCACTAACACAAAAGCCCAGTCTCTGTGCCTGGGGTGGGAGGAGGAAAGGAACATGTAAGAGAAAATGTAAACATGATAAAATGTGGCCGTGTATCCTGCAAAACAATGAATCATTTTAACATTTCAAATCCTTTTCATGCAAGCAGAAACAGTCAATCAATATGTGACAGAATTAAAGACCTGCAGTAAAACCTTGGAGCTGAGGATCTGTGAGAATGGTGGACACATTCTAATCTGCAGAATTCTGCATACAGCATAAAAGGAAAGGCAAGTCTATGTACAAGAGCCAGAAACTGCAGCAGCAGAAGTCTGCTGGGCAAGAGGAGTCCTCCGCCCACCCAGAGGAGCACACACTGGAGAGAAGAAACCATCATTGCCAACGGATATGGAGCACTTACAGAAAGTAGGAGTATTTCCCAGAAGGCTCCAAGTTACAGCAGATATGGCCCTAAACCATATACTTGTAAAAGCCTGCAAAATGTGATTCAGAATGTGCGTTCATAAGAGCTGCAGTCACAGCCATGGCTCTGGAGGACTTCTGGCCAGTAGGACCATCTCATAGACTTTACCCTGTGGAGAGGTGAAAACAGCCAAGAAATGCCACTCTGTTGCCACAGCTAACTTCAAGAAAAAGGCAGTTTCAATGTAGGTTAGTATGATGGAATCCCTGCCAGTTAGCCCTGTCCTAAGATTTCCATCTAGATAGGACACTTGGATGCTGCGCAGACCCAATAGCCTTTCCTTCATTTTCTTTGCTCTGGTGTGTTATTTTGCATATCTAGGTCATAGTTTCAGTTATCCACTCTCTTGCAACGCCTGGGTGGTGAGCTGTGCGTCTAGCTGTAGGTTTTGGGAGCAGACAGCTTAGAATGAGTGCCTCTGCCATCAATGGAAGGGCATTGTGGGAACACATCCCACATCACGGGGGTCATTCTCCCTGGCTCACCTCTCAGTCACGCTGTCTGCCCGCCTACCATCAGAGCCAAACACTTACCTCTGGGATTTCTTCAGGCCATACTCTGGGAGTGGACTAGCAAGGCAAATACTGAATGACTTCTACAAATAACTGCCCCAACCATTAATTTTTATAGGCTGAGTGGCAGCATTTCTTACTGGGCACAACCAGCAGCGGAGATGAAAGCTCAAAGACAAATAGACATCACAGAGCCAGTACAAATGCTATTTATTAAAGAAGTGCCTGGATTGCAGAGGAAGCAGAAAGGTGCATCTTGAAAGGAACCTTTAATGCCTATTAGTAAAAAACAACAAGGAATGGGAAGCATGGGGACCTGCCAGAGGCAACAGCTAATGGACCTGGTCCTGGAATGAGCTGGTAGCAAGGAGCACATGGCTGGGAGCCAAAGGGTAAGTTGCACTGCTCCTTCTGTAGCCATAAAAGCAAGATCTGAGTTAAGGGGGCTGCCCAAACTGAGCTGAGAGGCAAGGAAGTGCTGCTGGGGAAGGGGATATCCCTAGGCTCCCATGAGAAACTGCTGTTCTTTACTATAGTCTGTGAGGAGAAACTAGTAATGATGCACTACTGTCAGCAGGGTACGCTGCATTTCTGCACCCTTCAGTACTGGAACAGGGACTTCAGCTCCCACCTTGTGGTCCAGATCCAGTGCCTCAGCTGCTGAGCTCATCTGAGCAGATTCCCCATTCATCCGTTCCCAGTGTGTCAGCACAGCCACTCCAGGTTAGGTTCTAAGCTTTCCTTCCCCCATCACTGCAAATAGGCCTGCCCCACGCAAGGACAAGTTTCCAGCTTCCAGCAGCTAACCAGGCCCTTTCTTCCAGCCATACACACTTTGGCTAGGATTAGGATACTTATGGGGGTGAGCATCACACAGGCTACTCTTACCTTCTTCCACAACACCTACCTGGCCTCAGGCCTTGCATTTTCCATTGCTAGCCCCGCAACTCCACAGCAGCCTGTCCTGTCATGCCAGCCTTTCAGCTAGGGGTACTGCATGCGCATGCCTGTCCCCAGCCCCAGAGTCACTCTGAGCAGCAAAATCTGCTGCATTAGGTCGGTTTCAGGAGCCCCTCCAGGTCAGTTAGCAATTACCTGCACCAGATACGTGCTTGGAAAGGAGCTTCTGATCTCTTCAATGCACTCGTTTTCCCCTTTCAATTTCAATTTCACCTCACTGGAAATAGGCACTTCAGCCTCTTTTACAGACCACAGTAAATTAGGATTTTGTCCAGTTCTGTTGGTTTTGCTGATACAGATGTTTTTCCCTACAGAGGTGATGCCATAGCCAATCTGAGGTGTGTCCAGACCCCCTCCACTCAGAGTCTTCCAGCTGAGCCTGCAGGTGATGTCATAGTACACAGAATATTTCTGCACAGACTGCTGTCCCTAGTGTGTGCTGAGGAACCTCTCCCCCAGGTAGGCACCCTGGTGCCAAAGCTCTTGTTATCAGTTCAGACTGGTGTCCTGTGTTGTTGAGACATGGCCGGTGTTCAGAGGCATTCCCTCCCTTAAAGAGTCAGCTGCAGTGCAAATTTCTCATATGCATACTCCGGTCTTGTCCTGGAAGGAAAAGGACTGGAAAAAAGGAAGGCCAGTGTTTTTGCACGTGTCCTTATTCTTGTGCTGAAACCTGACTGCCAACAACTTGTCACAGAAATGTTTTCTACAGTGACATACTTCATGCTGGGCTCTTCCAACGTGGTACTGGTCACACTGTGGGAATGCTCCAGCTGGTTCGTCCTGCTGCTCAGCTGAGGACAACACATTCTCCTGCTAGTTCCTGCAGACATGCTCCCAAGGGAATGGAGCTGCACTGCAATCTTGCAGCTGGTGCATTTGCAGCAGTCTCTGGGGCCGGTGCAGAGCCATGCCCTAGCACTCCCCTCCATAGGCTCAGCTGGGAGCAACCAGGACCGGCTGTCTGCACGCAGGCCACAGTCTGCTGGGGAAGGGGTCTGGCAGTTTGTTGCTAGCCTCTTTACAGGGCTCCTGGGGCCTGATGTGGTCACACAACGCCCTATCCCAAACCAGTGGTTCAGTGCTGAGAGGCAGAAGCAATTTTACATGAAGTTCAATTAAATATTTGCTTTATAATTGCGCAACAAATTATTCATAAAGGCATTGGAATCTAATCACAAGGCTGACACCGTGGAGTCTGCAAATGACACAGTACTTGGGAAGAATAAAGGTGGGAGTTGCTGACAGGCTCTGGTAACAGGCAGTGCCTAAATGTGTGGGACAGTGCAAATGCACCCAGGAAAAGACTCAAAGCAGCACCAAAGAGCCTCAGCAAGGCAGGGCCATTTGGCTGTCAGAAGTAAGTGGGGTGGCATGTGAGAAATGGCTCTGGGCAATAGATTGGGGGTTTTGGCCCATGTGTGCCCATCAAACTTAGGGCAGCACTGGGCTCTGCCACTCACAACCATGTTGTGTCAGCTCCGGTTGCATGTGGGTGCACTCTGGGATGTGTTAGGGAGTGTCCCCAACTCTGCAGGACCTGTGTGAGCACAGAATTGCTGCCTTCACCTGTTGCCCCTATCTCCAGCAGGAATCACAATGCTGGACCTTTTGTGGCGTGCAGAGGCCTCTTGCTATCTGTGGGGTGTGAAGGAAGTCATGTGGTGCAACTAGCCTGTGGGGTCCATCTTTCAAGACCTGTGCCAGAGCAGCACCCAGGAAAAGGCAGAAGGCCATCTGGGCATGTAATGTGGCATCCCACATTTCAGCCCCCAGGAGACAGGCAGTGTGAGGCAAGGACATGCAGCTTGCAAAAGGTGGCTGCTAAGCACAGCAGGAGCAAATGTGACCACTCAGGGACCCTCTGCAGGGAGTTGTTTGACAGGGGGACTTGCTTCTATGCAGCCTCCATGGCATCCTGAGCTGCATCTCTGGAAGCAAATCCCTCTCTGCCAGTCCTAACACTTAGTGTTCAGCTCCTTTCAGGGTCAACTTGGAGGGCAGCAGACTGAATCCTGCACCCCATGAAGACCAAGACTGGTAGGGCTGAGCTTTGTGAATCTCTGTTCTGCTGAGTTGAGGTGGGCTGAGGTCAAAGAATTAAAACAGATCTGCTGGGCAGATGCTGAGCCCAGCTGCCACTGCAGCCAGATACTGCTTTGCCTAGCAAGCACCCATCCATCCTAGATTCTGTCCCTTGCTGTTGTCCTGAGCAGTGCGCTACAGACTGCCCCTGTCCCACCAGGGAGAAGCCCTGCAAGGCACCCAGCATTAGGTAGGCTCTGACTGACAGGGGAGCTGGATCCTGGACAGAGAGCTGGACTGGAGATGGATTGCCTGCCAGCCAAATGTGGACGTTAGACAGGGAGTTAGATTAATGGGAGCTGGCTCTGCCAACAGAGAGGTGAGTCACAGAGCTTGTCCTGTGCTGAATCCGTTTCTCCAATAGGGAAGAAGTAGGAGGATTTAGTGAGATTAATCTCTTGTAGAGTTGTGAGGATAGCAAGGATTCATGGGCTTCTCAGCAACAAATTTCCAAGTAAACAGACAGCACTTTGACTTGCTCCACGTGACACAGCATAGATCTGTACTGGTAATTCTGGAATTCCCTGCCACCGATCACAGGTAAGATCAACCATACTTTTGTGCTCACATATGAGCCCTGCAAAGCACAGGCTGCACGGAAGCATCAAGAAAGCCGTGACTTGAAAGCACTTCTTCCCTGAATTTTCCAGAATTCATTGTTTGCAGCTGCTCTACCCCAAACAATGCTGGACCCTGCACAGAACACATGAGAAAGTGGTAAGAAATAACTCCTTTTGGCAGCTGAAAGGGGCTGATGACACATTAGCTGGGAGAGTTTGCCAGGTCTCTGCCATCTTTGCATGAAGGAGGAGCAGGGAGCAGGACTGGACAAGAGCCAGAGCATCCTTCCTGGTGTGATCAACTCTTCCCTCTGGCTAGCAGTTTGTGATACAGCAGGAATGACAAACCTGGCAGGAGCTGCTAGCAAGAGGGGAAGGAGAGCAAGTCAATCATGGCTACTTTTTGGCAGGAGGTGACGGGGAGCTCTTGGGCAGACCTGTTTCTACCCCTCCCAGTACCAAACCCATCAGGGAGTAGAAGGCCAGGAAGAGGAAATCTTGGTAAGCAGTTTTTATGTTGTGTTTACAGGAACTGTGAAGAGAGGACCTCAATGCTAGTGAAACTGAGAGATTTTCTTGGAGGAGGCAAATTTCCGTCCCATGTTGGGAGTCCTGTTTCTTTCTGATACTGCTTTAGTTGTTCGTGTCATGGCTCTTCAGACTGAGCAGTTTTATAAATGCGTTGTGGAGATGAAAGCACCAGGGAAAGCTGCTCAGGATCAAGTTGGAAAAGCTTTTAACTTTCAACTCCTTACAGACAAAGGCACACAGAGAAAGGGAGTAGCGGGGAGTGCAAAGACTGGGAAAAGGGAAGAGGAAGGAGCAGAAAGAGATAAGGAGAATAGATGAGTGAAAGGGACAGAGCAGAGAAGACAAATCACACCAAGAAAAGGAACAAGTCACTACCAGAAAGAAAGGGAGAGGTAGGGAGAGAACAAAGAAAAAAGGGCCTGGAACTCAATGAGATGGGGAGAGTATATCAGAATAAGGGAAGAGTGCTGCAGGTAGGGGAGAGCTAAGAAATACAGAAGAGCTATCTGAATGCAGGGATAAAGCAATGATGGGAATAGGAGGAAAGGAGAAGCCAGGTGAGGACTGCATTCCATGGAGA
This sequence comes from Tyto alba, assembly GCF_018691265.1. Lineage (NCBI taxonomy): Eukaryota > Metazoa > Chordata > Aves > Strigiformes > Tytonidae > Tyto > Tyto alba. The sequence continues at coordinate 17,922,692 of NW_024881308.1, read as the reverse complement.
TAAAGGGGATGGCATCAAAGTCAAAGGATGATCCATCCATCCTTCTGTCACTGAGAATACAAGACATTACATGAAAGTGACGTCAACTTTTGAGAGAGGCTGTGGGACAGAGCTGTGGAGGCTGCGTTCAGTGTTCATGCATGTGGGGAGCCATGCTCACAAAGGGAGTAATCATGTCACGGGTGGTCCTTGTTCTCCTACTTTGCATCCTCCATCATCCCTTCCCCACAGTGCATGGGGCGGGGGGGTCTTGGCCTGTGCTACTATGTGACCTGGACATACTCTGAAGTATTGCTGATTTCACGGAAGGACTATTATAATGTGCCTTGTTACAGTGATCCCTGGGGCTCGTTTGGGAGCTGGACTGGGGCAGGCTTGGCTGGCCTTATGAGCACCCTGCAGGGCAGCAGCAAGAGGGCATAGAATCATAGAATAGTTTGAGTTGGAAGGGACCTTTAAAGGTCATCTAGTCCAACCTCCCCTGCAATGAGCAGGGACATCGTCAACTAGATCAGGCATGGAGCAGCTATGACACGGGGTGATGGCAGGAGAGACAAACCTTCCTTGGCTCCGGGGTAAGGTGGTCTTATCAGGAACAGATTGGAAAAGGGCACCACAACTACAGTGCTGGAACTACGTCCATCCAGTATCACACCAGCTTATTGGATGCTTTCTGCCAGGTGGGCTCCACTCCATCTGCACTGCCACTACACTGTGAGAGGCGGACTCTTGGCTGTTCCAGAGAAAGGATCTGGGTGTTCCCATTCCCTGTGTCAATGTTGGCACAAGAGCCTAGCAGCTGTCCTAGGGCTACACTGGCATTAAGCATGGTCTCTGTTTGTAGACAGTGCTAGTGGTGGAGCAGCTGTGCTCCAGGCTTTGCTTCTTCACCTACAAGAGCATCAGGCACAAGTGGGATCTACTTTGGCAGCAGCGCTTGCAGCTGGGAGGTTTCTTGCTCTCACATTGGGATTGAGGACATTTCTAGATGCTTCCATGTCTGAAGGGGCTGGTATGGAACATTTCCTAGGTCTTCGTCAGGGCCCCATTGGCCTTTGAGGGTGGGAGTCATGCAGTAACATGAGGATAGGAAGCCTGGTGCCAGCCAGTAGTGCAAAGGTGGGGAGGACAGCTGCCTGAGCCTGCTGCTGGACCTGTGCCCTGCTCATCTCTTAGTCCCAGAAAGGAGGAGTCACTCCTCCTACATTCATGTTGTGGTTATAAACCTCTCTCTTGTTTTCCATCTACCTGACCTGCAGGCCACCTGCCTGTGCAGGAAGCACCAGACCCAGGTACTTTGTTGATAACCTGCTGTTGCCTTACCACTGTTTCTTGGCCCATATTGGCCAAGCAGAGGATTTGTTTCCCTTGTGCAAGGTGCTGCACTGAGGGAGCAATGGAGCATTCCCTTCTCTGGTGTTCCCTCATGTTCCTTCCAGGGCCAAACTCCGAGGCCCAATACCAGAGATTGCTGTGGAAGCAGGAGAGTATTTTCGGTAGGTAAGATGTGAGACCTTGGACAGTGGAAACTGGAAAAAGTCCCAGTGGGGGCCGTTTGCCTCTGTTGTGGTTAAACCCTGACTTGCATGATCAGTTTTATCTGTCCCAAAATTATATTGCAGCCCCACCAGCCACGAGCTTCTTCCTCGCTTCCACCTTCCACCTGTCCTGATCATGCCCAGAGAGGTCTTGGCATTCTGCTGTGGATCCTGCTTTTCTGTGACTGAATTATGAGCAAGCTGTGCAGCCATTCCTGCCCCTGTGACCCCAGAGTGCTCCTGAGCCTGGATGGTGCCTGCCATGGTTCAGGCAGGGCTCTGGAGGAGGCACTGAGACCTGAGGTGGGTGCTGAGGATGCCAGTCGCCACGGCCGCCCCGGCACACAGCAGGAGGGGGTCTACCAGCCCCAGTCCCAGCGCTGCCCAGAGCCCCTGCCGGGGCTCCTGCCAAGCTGCCCCTGCGCCATCGGGATCCGGTCCCGTCCAAGGGCTGGGGTCTCCCCGGCCTGCTGGGTGCCCCGGTACCCGGGCCCAGCGCTGCACAGAGTTTGGGCGTTCTCAGCCCGGGCGCCGCCCGGCGCTGGCGCTCGGAGGGGCCGGCTCTGAGCGGGGGGAAGCGAGCTCTGACCACGGCCCCCGCGCCGCGGCTGGGTCCCGCCTCCGCGGCGGCCCGGGCTGCTGCCGCCGGGACCGGCCGGGACCGGCGCCGGGGTCGGCGGAGCCGACGCGGGTGCCGGGGGCGGGGCCGCCGCAGGGCGCGGGAGAGGGCGCGCGGTGCGGGCAGGGCCCCCCCGCGCTCGGGGGGCCGCGGCGGGGCCGCTGTTCCCAGGGCCGGGGCCGGGCGGGTCCCGGAGGGCAGGGGTGGGGCGGGCGCTGCAGCCGGGCCCCGAGGCGCGGAGCGGGCCGGTGCCCGCGGCGGGGTCCCCAGGGCCGGTCCCCGCGGCCGGTCTCCAGGGGAGGTCCCCGGGGCCGGTCCCGGGAGGGGACCCGGCGCTGCATTCTCAGAGTCTCCAGCAGAGGCTGGGCTGGGCTGGGCTGGGCTGGGCTGGCGGGGAAGGAGGGAAGGAAGGGAGCGAAGGAAGCGCGGGGGAGGAAGGCGGTTCTCGCCGCACATGCATCCCCGGCCACGCACCCCGCCGCCCGCGCCCCGCCTCACGCCGTGCCCGCGCGGTGCCAGCAGCCGGCTCCGCTCGCCGCCGCCGCCGATCGGGGCGCCGCACTGTCCGCCGCGCCGGGGCTGCGCTCGGCTCCGTGCCGGGCTGCCGGGGCTGCGATCCGCTCCGTGCCGGGGCTGGGCTCGGCTCCGTGCCGGGGCTGCGCTCGGCTCCGTGCCGGGCTGCCGGGGCTGCGATCCGCTCCGTGCCGGGGCTGGGCTCGGCTCCGTGCCGGGGCTGCGCTCGGCTCCGTGCCGGGCTGCCGGGGCTGCGATCCGCTCCGTGCCGGGCTGCCGGGGCTGCGATCCGCTCCGTGCCGGGGCTGCGCTCGGCTCCGTGCCGGGCTGCCGGAGCTGCGATCCGCTCCGTGCCGGGGCTGGGCTCGGCTCCGTGCCGGGGCTGCGATCCGCTCCGTGCCGGGCTGCCGCGCCGCACGGGTGCCGCGCAGGATGCCGCGGGAGGCCGAGCGCCCCGCGCGGGGGGGCCGCCGCGGCCGCCGCCCCAGGTAAGAGTCGGCGCGGGCGTTGGGCTCGGCGCGGCGCGGCGGGCACCGCGGGGGAGCCCAACTTCTCCGTCCCTCGCCGCGCCGCAAACTTTGCTGCTGCTGCTCGGCGGGGCTATGGCTGGCGCTCCCCGCAGGCGAGTGAGAGCTCGGCCCTGCCCCCGGCCGCCCCGGGGCCGCGGGATGCGGCCAGGATCGCCGCCACTTCGGGCTGCACAGCCCCGGCACCCCGGGCTGCCCCGGGATTTGCGCCGGGGCAGGAGCGTTGGGTCGCTTCGGTGTTGGAGGGCAGGCGAATCGGAGATCTGCCCCGTTGGGCATCGGTGTTGGAGGGCAGGCGAATCGGAGATCTGCCCCGTTGGGCATCGCTGCCAGGGTGCTTAGTGCGTGGTACCTACGGCTCCAGCACTGGCTCTGCCAACAGCAGTGTTTCAGCATACCCTTCAATTAAAGCGCTCAGGTGCTTAAAGAGCTGCAGCTCTTTTTTAAGCCGGTGGTGTCTTAAAACATCCTCTTCGGGCTCCTTCCTACCCAAGAGGTATCTCACCATTTTTCTTACTGAGACCAGAGCCCTTCATGCTTGTTACCACAGGGGTTTCGCTCAGGGATGTGTGTGAACGTGCAGCCGAGATGCCTGAGGAGTCCTGCCCGAGTCCTTTTAGCAGGCAGGGTAACGTCTCTACAGAGCCACATTTTTCTAACAACAAACTAAAAATAACTGTGCTAAAACTAGCACTTTCCTCATTTAAAATGTGGTTCCCAAACGGCTGTGCATGGTCCTTCTGGGAGCAAGTACTGCATCCACATCTGCTCCTCCTGTGTGCCCAGCTACAGCAGCTCATCCAGTCCCAGAGCTGCCACAGCAAGTGCATCTTGCTGAGTGTCCTGGGAGCACATCCTGTGGCAGTCAGGCTCCTGTGGTCGCTCGTGGTGCCAACAGGGGAAGGAGGGATGCAGTAGATGCCTCTGTTCTCTTTTTTGTTTGATTTCTGACAGTTGTAACATCTTTTACAATCTGGGGAGATCTACGTTGTCTTTTCTTCTAACCTTATTTTGTGCATGAACAAGACCAGTTACAGAGATGATGGTGTATATAGAAGCAAGGAGAGACAGGCTCAAGAGTTCAGATGTAACTTCATAAGACAGTGCAGTGCATCTCAGAGAAGTCTTTGGACCTGAGAGGGCTAAGAAGGATGGCTCCACCAGAGCTCTGGTTCTCCAGAGATTGCATGCATGGCCTGAGGAAATAAATGGGGAGATGTACCTCTCTGTCCCTGCTACTAGTCTGGTACTATGCTGTTAAAATACCATGCGTTGCAACAACTGACAATACCATAGTCCTGCATGCCACCAAGGAAATCTCAGATTACAACTGTTTCTTTGGGACCTGCTTTTATCTCTTTAGAGTACCTAATGTTCAGAGAATGCCTGAAGTCTGCAGTCTCTGTGCTTGGAGATCTTGTGCCCAGCTCAGACAGAGCCTGGGCTTTGCCAGGTTTTCCATTATGAGACTGGTGGATGCTCTGCACCTCTTTCATGAGCATTGGTAAGGAGTATTTGCAGCAAACAATTATCGGGGTTGAAGATCATGATCCTGGTACATCAGTTTTCAAATGCTGAAAATAAATTGCTTCTCTGGCTTTGGGTATCACATAGCAGGGGGAAATGGAAACAAGAATCTGAAACTGTTTTCCTGTATTGATACTGTGTTTGTTTGTGTTCAAGGCCAAAGGGTGGTTCTGCTGCTCATTGATGAAATCCCTGAAAATGTTGACAGTACCCAGAGTGTAGCGCTGAAATCTGAATAAACTGGCCCAGATTCTGTACTGACTTTTGTATCACATACATCTCTCTGCTCCGGCGAGGTTGGGGGTCAGAGCAAGTGAGGCTTGGTCTCTGCATGAAATGCTGGTTGCTGTTGAATACAATGTTGAAATTGGTGGGCTTGTGAAAGAAGTATGTGCTGTTTCATAGGTGAAAAGAGCCAGCTTTGTTCCTGCCTTAAAAAAAAAAAAACAACCCAACAAAAAAACGCCCTTTGCTTTTTGGTGCATTGACACTTTATAATATGATATGGTAATTTCATACCTAGGACAGAGAAGTGGCTACTGAAACAAGGTCAATTTTAAAACTCTTTTTCAAAAGAAGCTAGCAGGTCTCCAGGAAAAAAAAAAAATTAAAAGGCTGTCAGTGGGTTAAAAATACCAGTTAAAATTCTATTTTTCCTAGCTCTGTATCAAATCATGTTATATTTTAATGATTTAAAATGCAATATCATATTTGAAATATCCATAGTTCCTTGCTTGTGTATAAGTATTCTCAGAATAGAGTCATCATTTACTGTTTGTTGTGTATATTATCTGATCAGCTTTTTGGGTTTTTGCACTTTGAAAATGATATTGAGCTAGCAGGCTTTTTTCCTAGCAGATTTTACTTTTGTGCTCCTAATCACTAGCCCATAGTAGTAAAATTTGGTTGCAAATATTGTGGGGGGACTGTTTGTTTGTCTGAAAGCTCTTTTGCTACCCATGGGCTTTATTTCATTAGAAGGATTAAATTGTTCATGGAAACTTTGAAACAGAACTGGACTTTAGGTGGGATTTGATATGACGTTAGTCCTTTTAAAGTAAAATTACATATTTTTCAATTAATTATTTTTATAATTTGAAAGCCCATGTTTGAAAAGTAAAGAAAAATAGATTGAAGAAGAAATAGTGTGGTGATGCTTGTGTTCTTTCGACATCGTGTCACAAAACAGTATTTGTACATAAGAATACAACCATGTATGACTTTGTGTCATTATATTTTAACCATGTGGTTATGCAACTGTGTTTACGTGTACAAGCAATGACATTTCTCTGCAGATAAGTCCATACATATCCTGAGGCGTGGGCCATTTTAAGTAATCTGCTTTTTAAAAAAATTACATGTAAAGATATTGTGGTGTAAGTCCCAACGAGACTCCTTGCCTGAGGTGGTAGGTGGACATGGTGTACAGTGCCTTGCTGCTCTCTGTATGTCTTTTTTTCACTACCACCGGTTTATTGCATGGCATTTCTTTGCAGGGAAGGGTGGCTGATGGGGAGGGATTTAACCAGCTTTGCTTTGGACTCTTTGTAACCCTGAGAGCATCCTGCCCTGCACCCTTGGCACCTGCCAGCTTCTTGCTCTCTAGCTAGCAGCACTACCCGCATTTTACCTTGTCCTTGGGTAATGTCTGTGTGTGGCTGTGCCCTGGGCTGCAGGTGAGGGTGAAGAGCTCTGCCCCTTGGATTTGGCAACTCTAGCATTTGCGGGGCTCCTGCCTGCATGTCCCTGTGAGCTGCGTTGCTTCCGAAGCACAGTCCTTGTTCCACCCAGCCGAAAAGCTGAATCTTTATGGCAGGATTTGGGCAACAAATTGCTGCTTGTCAGCCTTACCTGCTCCCGTGCAGACCTGGCATATAAGGAGCTCATTTCAGGGATTTGGACTGGAATTCACCTGTTCATCTATCATGGGATGGGTGCCCACTACCGACTCAGCCCTGTGGAGGTTTTGTATCTGCAGTTGCATCCAGTTTGTGGGTTAGTTTCTGCTTCAAAGATCTGTGGAGGGATTAGTGAAAGGGCTCTCTGTTCCTGACATAGCCACTGCAGAGACTCCTCCTCCCAGTTCACAATTTCTTTTTCATTTAATCATCACTTTTTATTATTTTCAGTCTGTAAAAGGAATACAGCACATTACAGTAATTTTCAGTCTTATCCTTTGCAAGAACCCTGTTTTCAAAGACTAGTCCAGACTTTACTTTAGTCTGACTCTGTGTCTCCTTTATTTTTCTTTCTTTTCATTGCTTTTTGTGCTGCGGCTGAGAGGATATAGTTCTCCAGCCCTCTTGGGTAAGGGTTGTTGGATGGCACTTTAGTGCAGGTTCTACAGTACAATGTCTGGGTAGCAAAAGTGGATGTCATCTTCAGCAATCTCTGCCTTCCCTAATCCCACGAGGCCAGCTGGGACACCTGCAGAGGGTGTATGTTCTTTCTTTTCCTACAGAAGCTGTGGGTCTTCTTGGTGATGCTCTTCTTGCAGTGCGATTTGGGTTCTCACTGCAAATCAATGTTTCCAGCTCTTTGAAATCATTATGGCACCTTCTCTTTTTGCATTTGAGGGCCTGTGGGACACTGTGGGCATTGTCACGTGGTAGCTGGCAGCCAGGTATGGAGCCCGCTGCAGCTGCAGAGCTCCCTTTGCTGTTAACATTACCTGCTGCATCTAAGGCAAACAGGGATGCATGACACTATTAGGAGGTGGGAGCATGAGAAGAGACCGTTCACAGTGCATGGGTTGGTCTGGGTCTGCCTGTGATGTGGTGGGCTGGGCATGGCCCTTATCTTCAGACTCTGGGTTTCAGAGTGCCAGCTCTGCTGCCTCCTTACTGAGCTGACCCAGCCTCTGCTGGTGCCCTGCTGCCCCTGCTCCGGCGTGTGTGCGCACTGGTACCAGCTGGGGATAGAGGCAGCCCTGGTGCTGTCAGGCAGTTCTCCCCAGGGGTCCTATAAGGCCTCTTCGAACAGAAGGTGGAGGACAGACCCTGCTAAACTGAGGCCCCTGCATCATTCTTGAGTGTGGATGTAGTTGTGCCCTTGGAATTAGGAAAGGCGGCCAGCCCAAAGGTAGTCCATCTATGCTCCAGCCCAAGGGCTGGGTTTAGACTAGGTCATTCGCTGTTGCTAAACCTACAAGCAGTGATGAAATTCAAGATGCTTTTCAGAAAGTGTCTCCCTTCTGCTGGGTGCCCCATCTCAGGATAAGTCACTAAACACAAGTGAAGGTTACAATACTCATTGCAACCTAACGATGTTTTTTCATCAAATGGCAGCACTTCTCTGGATTCCCAGTCCTGCCCTGCTTCTCTTGTCTGTGGGAGACATACGCTTGCCTCCTCTCAGTGTGCTGTGCCCCATTCTGCTGCTCTGCTTTTACTCACTTCCTCCCCTCTCACTCTGGCTCTGGCAGTGCCATTAATGACCCTGGAAAAATAAGCCCGACGGAGCTCATTCAGTTTTGACTCAGTGCTACACTTACTAATTTCAGATCTCTTGCGAGAGAGCTATGCCTTAGCTCACACACACTGCAGGACTGAGACTCTGGGCAAAGTGCCTATTAACACTACTATCAAACTGTTGTGTGCAGGGTCTGCTTTACAGAGAACAACACTGCCTGTGCTGAATTTGGCCCCGACTAGCTGATGATGAAAGCTGTGGGTGCGACAGAAGTGATGCTGGGCCTGGTGTTTGTCAGCAGCAGCCCCAGATCTGTGGCTGCCCTGTAGAAGCATTTAGCCAGGTGCTTACCAGGCAGAGCTGGGAGAATCCTGTGTCTGGTTTGGGAAGCAGTGGGTCAGGGCCAGCCACTGCATAGGGTGAAGTAGTCCTGTGCTCTGGCTACAGCAGTTGTGTGAGCCTTACTGACTGGGAAGTCCTTCCAGGGAATCATGAGAGCAGAACTGTTTGTCCAGTACCCTTTTGCAGATACCTCCTACCCTTCTGTTCCTCCCTCCTACACTACTGTAGAGAACACCAAAGGAAAGGAGACATGGGATCACTCCTCTTTACTTGCTGATATTGTCTCACTTACCATTGCCACTTCAGGTGTGTTGTTAATCTCTTCCTAATTAACTGTAGCTGGTGGCATTAACGACTGCAGGTGACTTGAATCTTGAGGCCCTCAACTCACCTGAAGCTGCTGATGGTCAGAAGCTTTCTGCAGCCAATGATGGAATGTGAAGGGAGTCACCATAGAAACATCTTGGGCAATAAATAGAGCCTCAAAAGCTTTGAAGTCTGTGTAGTATAAGCCTATGGATGAAGGTGGGTGTAATGGTGTGTACGTGGATGTGGAAAGGTGTGTATGCCCAGCAGAGCAAGGATGCAAGACATTTGAAAACACCAGTGGCAGAAGCAAGCACGGGATTTTAACACTGCTTTGGTAAGCTAGTATTTCTCTGAGGTTTTAATTGCAAAACTCAGTTGGAGCAGGAGTGTGTGATATGGTCCTGATACTGGTCTGGCAGGAGAGAGCTTGTTCTTGCTGTTGATCTGCATCCAGTACCTTACAGCATGCAGCCCTTCTTGTGTGCTGCAGCCAGAAGCTTGTGGGGTCAGCTAGGGAAGCTGTGTCCCTCAGCGCTGTGCACAGCAGCAGCTGGCAACTCAGCACAGCCTCTGTGGGTAGAATCCATCTGTCTCTGATCCTCTTTCTTGACTACTACTGCCCTTTCCTACGGTTTGGCCCTCAGGAGCTGTGTACAGGCAGGGCCCAGCTTATGGATGATCTGAGGCGCTATGCCCAGCTGAGAGGCCCTGGAGTTGGGTATCCCGGTGCACGCATCCTCTACCCCCAGGCCCTGTCCTGGGTCTGCTCCCCTCAGTGCCTTCCTCCACCCCTCACACACGCACCCCCACCGCCTTCCCTGGCAGAGACTGGATTCCCCTTGCTGGCTGTTTAATTGCAGGTCACTTGGGGGCTACAAGCTGCCCAGGAAGCTTGGGCTTCCTGGCTGCAGATTGCCCCTCTGGGTCTGAGTCCCCTCATGGGCCAGAGTCAGGAAGGACAGCTAAAGGTTTGGCTGCTCCAGAGGCTTAGAAGCTCTCATGGTCTGGCCATTCCAGATCAGAAAGGTACTGGGAACCCTGGGCCAGGCACTTTTTCTGGCAGCCTCTTTCTGCTGTGGGATGGTTGTCCCCACTGTGCAGGATGACCTGTGTAAGACAGTAGCTTCTGTGTGTGCCTGAGGATGCTGCACTACCTTCTCCCGTCCTGCTTCCCTGCATCTCTGTCTATTACACTGGGATTATCTCCCTCTGCTTCTTCTGCAGCTGCTTCCGGGAATCCCAAATCCCCCAAATGCTGTTTCTCCAGTAATCCTTGTTGTTAAAAGTGACTCTTAAGCCCAGAGCACCTCCTGCTCTCAACAGCCAGCACGCTGTCACCGTCTCTAGAGAGGAGCAGTTTGAGATGGACACATACTAAAAGTGAACAAATGAGCTTGTTAACCTGGGACAGAACACTCTACCTCCCCTACCTGCTACCAAACTTCAGAGTTACCCTTGGACTTGGATCTTTTTGGATCTTCACTATTCCATTTTTTTAGACAGTGTGAAAACAAGTGTTCTCGCCATTTGTTATGGCCCTGACAAGGCATGTGGCTGTTGGTGAGTGTTGTGCATGTGTGGGAGAGGGAATTGTTTCCCCTGTCACTGGAGCCTAGAAGGTTGAGGACATACAGTTGAGGGGTTCCTTCAGGAGCTGGACTTTATCAGCTTTCTGAACTTGTCCGCCTTCCTGCTTATGAAATACAGCTGAACCTCTTGATAGCAGGCAGGTAGGAATAGCTGAGCATCAGCAGAGTCATTAAGAAATTACATCCCTGCTTAAACTTTTAAAAGTTAGCTGAACACCCATTTGCTACAGCCCTCCGGGGCTGTTCCCCAGCGGCATGATATTTTTTGCAATAAAACTCCTGCTCCAGTCATACTGTCCAAAGGCAGGGAGCACCTTTGCTGGGCATCCTTACTGCCCCGCAACACGGGAGAGGAGGACTCTTCCCACGCCAGCTCTGATCCGCGCGGGGGCAGTGCCCGCGGCCCCCGCCGGCTGCTCCCGGGCTCTTGGAGGGGAGCGGGGGGCGCGGGGCCCCTCCTCGGGCCGCGTGCCGGCAGAGGGAGCCATGCATCCTCGTTTCATATGCACAGCCTGACATGCCAATTAACGAATTAATTTGAAAGGTGCTGAGAGAGATGAGATTAGAACCACGATCCTCCACTGGGCGATGGCTCAGCTACTCTCACGGAGGCTGAGGAGGGACCGTGTCCTTCCCAAATCCCTCCTCTCTGCGCTGCCACCCAAGTTCATTTCTCAGGTGAACCCTTGGGTGGGTTTGAACTAGCTCAGCTCCTGGTGGCCCTGCAAGATGTGAACAGTGTCTGTGGCAGGTATGGCAGAGGTTGGTGTCAGCGCCTTGGTTGGCTGGCTTTGTGGGCAGTGGGCAAGCCACAGGCATGCAACAGACCAAAGCTGCAACTCTGAGCCTCCACGGACTGTGGGATGAGCGACCAGGGACTGTGGCTGACCCAGATGTAGGCATGGCCTTGCTTTGCCTTGCCCAGGACTTGGCAGTGAATTAGCTAAGGCAGACAAGAGCTTGTGAGCTGGAGCTGGGGTTGTGAACTCTGAAATAATGAGTCCTGCCTAGAGGACTGACTGTTGTGCTGGCAGATGATGCTGCTCCCTTCCTTGGTACCTCAAAGCAATTGAGGCATGAAGTGAAATGCAAGCATTGAACCCTCCCCAGCTGGAGTAGCAAACACAGATGAGCATTTATGGATTCTGTCTGAAAAAAGCTGTTTACATTTTTGTGCAATGGGAGACTCGTGTCTGGCTGGGAGGTATGCTGGAACCATCAGTTCAGGCTTGAATTGGTTTTACACCTAGAGTGCTGATCTGCTTTGGTGAATTAGAGATGGGTGTGGGGATGCTTCACTGGGAGGTGATGGCAGCCAGATGAGCTGGTGGGGCTGGGCAGCCCCAGGACAGGTGATGTGAGTTCATATCACTGGACTGAGGCTCAGCATTGTGAAAGGAGAGTAGCAGCTTCTCACTGTGCCACGGCTGCAGCTTTCTGGTTAATTTATTTGGAACAGGGTCAGTCTGACTTCCTCTGCTCTGGCAGTGAACACGATCAGCAATGATGCTGCTGTGTGTTTTGGGACTGTTGTGGGTTAACCCTGGTAAGCAGCTAAGCACCACACAGCTGTTTGCTCACTCCCTCACTCCCATTGAGACAGGGGAAGAGGAAAGGAAGAGTAAAAGCAATAGAACTTGTGGGTTGAGATAAAAATGGTTTAATAAGTGAAGGAGAGGTGGAAGAAGAAAGAAAACAAGGGATGCGAAGCCAAAGATTCACTGCCTTCCATGGGTACACTGATGCCTAGCCAGTCTCTGAGCAAAAAGTGGTTAACCCTCCTGAGCTCCCTCCACCCTTTTATAGCTTTGGTTAGCTTGGGCCATCCACCTGGTTGTGTCCCCTCCCAACCTCTTGTGCAACCTCAATCTATTTACGGGGGGGGGGGGGGGGGGGGGGGAAATGGGACATAGTGAGAAGCAGAGAAAGCCTCAATACCGTGCAAACACTGTTTGGCAATAACTAAAACATTAGTGTGTTATCAGCGTTGTTTTGTTCACAAATCTAAAACACAGCACCATATGAGCTGCTGTGAAGCAAATTAACTCCATTCCAGCCAGACCCAGTACAGGGACTGTTAAACACATTTTATTGCGTACACCTTTGGGGTGCCTGCATTGTAGGAAGGTGCCTTGTGCCCTTTGCAAAAGAGCCTTTGTTAGATCTAGGCAGTGCAATAGGAGATGGAGCCTCTGTCCTGTGGGTCCAATGGCAAAGGCACATTCAAACTATCCTGAGCAAAGGCATGCCACTGCCTGCAATGCTGCCAGGCTTGTGTTTTGTTGTGAGAAGCTAGGGAGACAACTGAGTGCTGGAAAGCAAGCCTCACGGAGCAGGGCTACTCGTGTACAGTGCTCAGCTGGTGTAAATTAGCCTCAGTCCATCACAATGGAGAAGCTGGCAGTACATGATCTGACCTGTGACCACTCCGGAGCTGTGGCTGCTGCTGAATATCTCCCTTCGGTTCCTGGGCACAGGTTCCAGTCAGTTTTGGTGCTGTTAGGGAGGTCTTTTCCAAACCTTGGGCAGGCCCAGAAGCAGAAAAACCTGCTGCTGAGTCTGTGTTGATTGTACCAAGCACTGTCCTGGTTGTGAAAAGCTGCTGTGAAATAGAAATGAGAGGGCAGGACTGTGAAGCACTAGGCTGGAAGGCCTTTTCTTTAAACCACAGCTGAGCTGGGCTTAGGCAGAGGTAGGACACAATGTCTGGTCCTGGCTTCTACAATGCAGCACGTGCATTTCCCTTGTGAGCGATCAAAGACTGGTACTGAGACTCATCTTTTTTTTTTTTTATATCTGGTCCATCACTGTTATCTGGTGCCTCCCAAGTATATTTAGAAATAGCAATGACCGTTTTTCTTTCTCCTTTTCTAGCTGGTGTGTGAAGTGTTTGATAAGTTTATATGTTTTATATGTTTGTGTGTGTGAGGTCTATCTGTGCCTCTGTGCACCAAGATGAGGAAAGCTGTCTCATGAATTAATGTTTTTGGTGCACTCCACCGTGGAGGGCTGAGGACTGCACAGATGCAGTGCTTGTGTCTGGCTTGGTCCTGAACTTCTCAAAAGTTTGATACCAGCCCTGCTCAGCCCAGCTGTGTCTTGTTAGTCTGTTTTTGAATCACAGTGACAGCATTTCAGGTGTGAGTTTTGGTGTCAATTCACTGTAAGGTCTGATGGGGAGATGAGTGGCAAGAGATGTGTAGAGCTCTGAGTCCAACGTGGGGAAGAACGGCTTTTTGGCTGAACACCTCTTGGCTTTGGATGCCCAAACTCTGCATGAGGGTGCTGCCAGCCCAGCAGCCTGAGAAGGGTGGTTATTTGGAGGGGAGGACATGAAGGAGCACATTTGTCTGCACTGCAGTGGTCCCAGTTGACTTTAGCCAGTCCACTGCTTAGCTCCGGTGGTGTTAAGAGTGGTGGGGGCCTGGAGACTGGTGTGGCAGCATGCAGGGGAGTGGCACAGCATGCTGGAGTAAGGGTGCGCATGCAATTCAGGATTTCAGCACTTTTGCATCTGATTGCTTGGGTTGGGGGTGGTGGGCTCTGGATGGACCTGCTCTGCTCAGGCACACACTAGGGACTTTGGGGCTACGTGCATGAGTTCTAATTTGATCGTCATCAAATGAGCTGGAGAGGAATGTGAGAGGGAGAAGGAAGTGAAACAGCCCATAGAAGAAGGGGAGAGACAGCAAGGGTCTGCAGTGTAGTGAGAGAGCAGGATGCAAATGGACAAGGTGTGTGAGACTGACAAAGCCAGAGAAAGCCGCAATTTCATGTGGGGAAGTGGGAGCATGTCTGTGTATGTGTAAAGTTTTCCTCCTTTCAAGCATGGAACCGCTTTGGGGAAAGGGAGGGTACTCAGAGCCATCTTCTTTCAATGTTTTTTTTTTTGGTTGTGAAGATCTTTCACTGTTGCCAGTACTGAGCTGCTTTTGGGCTGTGTGTTGGATGAAGAGAATTAGGTCATGGGAGTCCTGAATGTGCACTGGGGCATTCTAGGGGAGGCCCCTTGCTGAAGCAGTGCAAGGCTGCAAACGTGCAGTGGGTCTGAAGGACTGTGAACTGCAAATGATTGCTCCTGCCTGTATGGGCTTCCATGCCCCCTCCTGTATGCACACATACTCACGTGTTCCAGCACAATCCTACTTGCTCACGTGTATGCATATCTCTCCTTGGCTCTATTCTTTCGCATGCACTTTGTCCCTTTGCTTTTCTGTCTTCCCTGTTGCTACTGTAATCTCTCTCTCTCTTTCTCCCTTTGTTCCCTGGGCTGCTTTGCTGCCTCTTACTTCACCATGTCCCTCTTTATTCCTTTTGATAATAATAACATTAGAACCTACATACAAGGCCCCAAGGTCCCTGCTTTGTGCAGGTACATCAGGAAAGACCCTTCAAAGCCTGTGTGTTGGAGAGGGAAGATTCTCATAGTCTCACTATTGCCAGGACTGGCAGAGGCAAAGGGCTTGATTGTGAAATATGACCTGTACAAAACCCTGCGCTGTGTCCTGTGTCCATTCTGGAATGTCAAAATCGAAGACACTGGTCTTGTTTGATGCAGTTTTACACCAAAGCCCTGAGCCCTTATGCCTGATTGAGGAATTGGCCAATTAATCTCCCTTTTATCACTTGTGCTGAGCAGAATGGTTGTTCCCAGAGCTCCCAGTCTGACCCTTCCTCATTGTGCCACTAGTTTGGTAGTGACATTAAAGTGAAGCTGCTTGCAGATTCTGTTCTAGTCTGCTGTGTTCACGTGTTTCCAGCTTTTGGAAGTGTTCTCCTTTTCAACTGCAATTTGTACGTTTGGCCTCTGCTGAGAGCTGATGCTTCAATGGGGTGCTGAAGTATGGTGATTGGAAAGCGGCATTTCTAGTGACACACTGAGGCTGTCTTGTTTTGCATATGTGGTGCTCACTACATCTCCTTTGCTTAGAGTTCCTACGTGGCTGCTGGATGCTGATCCACAGTCTGCAAATAGAACACTGGAGGGAATCGAGGGGGAATCAAAGTGGGTTTTTTTCACCTGACAGCGGTTGGAGTTTCTTGCAAGAGAAAGGCTAGTACTATATCTGGATTGCAGAATCATGTTCAGAAATCTAGGGTGTTCTTGTTGATTTGTCATAAGGACATGTCTCTGTGCTAGTCCATCATGATATCAATGATTCAGTCTCTAGCTAGGGAAGGACTCTAAAATCAGTAGACAGATTTATCACTTTTTTTCTTCTTAAAGTCCTCTAAGAAATGTGCATCCTGTCTGTAGTGATCTTTCAGCTTTGTTCAGCCACACTGTACAATTTTCTGATGCTTGCTTCCCCTTTGGCTCTCTCATAGGTAAACCTTTGGTTATGCTTGTGTTCTGAATCTCCTTGCTGAGAACTGGATTTGGGAAAGAGCAAACAGCAGGTAGTTAAACCAAAACCCATCACCTGTTCCTGGAGTTTGCTGCTGTCTGCAGCCCTTTTGATTTATACACAGCAAAGGTCACTGAAGCAACAGGCCATTTTGGCATATTTGCTTAGCCTGTGTGTTGTCTTTGAGCAGCACGACCTGTATGTGGTGTCATTACTCAAGAACAGCAAAATTAAACTGGGGGTGGGGTGTAGCAGTGGGACCCTCAGTTCTTGTCTCTGCAGTAAAGGGCAAAAAGAGCAGAGCCTCTTCCTCGGCACTGTTGGCCACTGTGGAGCCTTTTTACTTGCACTTATGTTGGTAACTGTTGGGACTGGCTGCCAACAGGACCATTTCCTCCTTTCTTTGGGCAAAGTGGCTCAGAGAGCCTGAACACCCTTTCCAAGAAGAAACTTGGTCTCTCTTCAGAGCCACAGACCTGAGGAATGATGTCATTTGCTGATACAGCAGCAGCAATTCTGCTTGGGTCCTAGGCAGGAAGAACTTTGGGAATCCAGACTGGGAGTGCCTGTATGTCGGTTCTGGCAGCAGACAGCAAAGCAGGGGGTTCCCAGAGCGGGTGGTCAAGGTCCCTCCTGATGAGGTAGGTGTCTAGTCCCATCCCAGACTTATCACCCTGGGAGAGGGGAATGGGTGGTTTGCCTTTCTCCAGTGTTAGCTATTTCTGCCCTTAGATCTGCCCATTGAGTTTAGAGTCCTTATCTGCTCTGGGCTGCTTGAACCTGCCTGCGGCTCTCAGGAGAGACCCTAGTAGCTGAAGGTAGAGGAGGAAAAGGATTCCTCCCTGGGCATGGCATGCTAGTGGAAAAAAAAAACCTGGATCTGGCTGGGTGAAGTCTTTGAATAGCACCTATAAGTACTGATGCAGCTGCTTTGTGCTGGCTGCCTCCCTAAGGGTCTGTGTCCCTTTGGACCAAGCCAGGAGTTATTTGCAATGCAGAGAGTGGCAGGCATTCTTCTTGTGGGGGTGCAGGGCAGTATGTGAGAAGTGTGATGGAACTGGCAGAGTAGGGAAAGCCTCTGTGTGTCTGGCCAGTACAGGGCACACTCCCTGGGCAGACAGGACAGAAATGGAGCAGGGCCTTGTCACCTGTTGTAGCGTTCACTGGTGTGTGTTGGAAGAGCCAGGATCTGCCCTTTTTTAAGGGGAGATGAGAAGACCACCACTCCCCGCTTTTGTGCAGAAGGGAAGGCAGTGGGGCTAGCATGCCTTTCTTCAAACTGTCCCATCGCTTCTGGTCTGCAAACTCTCCTCTTCTTGCTAGTTAGTATTAGTATTCAGTTTGTGGAACGGGCTATGCAATTAACACAAAGGTACAGTCATTCATTCTGACTGGAAGACTCATGGGATCAGATGTACTGGGGATAGGAAGCGGAGGCTTTCTGCTGGGAAAGAATGTCACAGCACAGCGGACACAGAAATGAAAAGCTATTAATAATGATCCCGGAACTTCACTTCCATCAGCTGTTTATTTAAAGGTGCTCTGTATTCAAAGCCTTCTGATTTATGTGGGCAATAATACTCACAGTCCTGGGATCACTTTTTTAAGCAAGGCTAATGGGGTGAAACCATCATACTGCGACAGTAGAGATCAAGCTGGGAAAATGATACTGGAGAGAAAAATAAACTATTGCCTAGATAATCCAGGAGCTATGCTGGGCTAAGAGTTGGTGTGAGCTCCCTGCTCTTCCAGCATTTATTAAGGCTTTTATTTCCTTTTTTCTTGTTCTCTGTGAACAGAATTTACCAGGCATGGAAGGATATAAAAATTTGTTCTACCAGACAGGATGCTAAAAGCTTCTGGTTTTGCATTCAAGTGAAGTTTTGTCTGTAGTGCAGCCGTGTGTAGCTGTTCTGCCACACAAGGCCCCAGGGGAGACAGCCTCCCCATCCTTGTCTCCAGGGGTTCCCACTGTGATTCAGCCCTGTTCCCGAGGGACTGGTCCCTCCAGGGAAAGGGGTTTCTGCCCTCTTCTGATTGTTGCTTGGTTTTTCCTTGCACAGCTGTAGTATCGGGGCACCTCTGCCCTCAGCTGTGTGCCTGGAGGAGTAGAGATTAAATGTTCAGGCCTGTGGCAAGGAGGGAGAGAAGGGGCCACTCTGCCCTTGAGAGAGGCCAGTTTCCAGGCAGATTCTCTTCATGGAGCTGTTTGCTCTGGCAGCCCTAGTGAGGACTGCTTGGTGGAGCCATGAGCTCTGGGACAGCACTGACCTGGTTGATGGATTTGGCACAAATTTGTGATGTTTACCTCTTCCTGCAGCAGGGAGGTTGGGTTGTGAGTGCAAGAAGGGCTTGGGGTGAGAGGAATGCGAGATAACAGTGCTAGTTTCCTCTGATTCTTCCAAGTGAGTCCTTGGGGGACAAGAGCTGGTTTCACCAGCTCCCTCTGAACATCTGGCAGTGTGCAGGAGTGCCAGGTATTGGCTATCCAAAGTATATGTGACTGGTATCTGCAAGGCAGTGAGCAGCTTTCAGCAAAAACTGCCTGTTTTTCCTGGGAAAGTGAAATAGCACTTATGCTACTGAGATGTGGTGCTGGCAGTTGTGTTTTGTGTTGTTCTGGACAGGGTCTGACTCCTGGAACATGACTCCAAGTGCTGAGCACCATCAGAAGCTAGTAGTGGTGATGTAATTAGTAGAATGAAGCAAATGATTCCAAATAAATAATGCACCTATCATTAACGATTGAATGCAAAACAGCCTATTGTTGTTGTCTGCAAGTTGCCTACAAAGAGGTCATAATCTTTTAGTCTGTTATAGATTGGAGAAAGCCTTGATCTACAGCTCATTCGTGAATGGTGTGCTGTGAGGATTTCTTGTTTAGAGATCTGGCCCATCCTCTGCAGCACACAGGTCACTGGCCCAGAAAGAGGGTCAAATGCCTCCTGGTTGTGCTTTGTGAGGGGGAGGTGGGTTTTGCTTTGAAAGTCTACCGAGGTGACTGTCCAGAGGCCCTTTTGGGTCTGTGAAGCTCTGGTGCCCTTTCTCAAGAACACCTGCTCATTACTGGCCTGTTTCTGCTCAAAGTGCATCCTGAGAGGACCTAGCAGGGCTCTGATTGCCTGGGCAGCCTTGAGGGGTGTGCAGTGGTTCAGTTCCTGCTGTGCTCCTCTTGGAGATTCAGATTTTCAAATAAACTTGACCTACCTGTGTAGGAGACTTGGCTACCAGGGGTTTCTGCCAACTGGGGGGGATTTTTCTGAGCAGTGCTGCATCTTAGCAAAGCATATTTGCCTTCTGTCTGGGGGATAAGGCTGTGCAACATTCAGGTTCCTGAATTTCTATGGTACCATGATTCCTTTCTCCACAGTGCGTTTGGTCAGAAATTTTTAGACAGCGAGAAGGTTTGAGGCTGGAGCTGCCTCTTCCACATGCCAGAAAAGCCTGTGTTTAGGCAGGACAGTATTGCTCTGGTGGTGGTCGTTGATGGTGGTGACCATGCATTTGGGAGTGAAATGTTCTGGCATGGTGCTCTGGCTGCTGTGCAGATGCTACAGGGCCAAGTCTGGTAGCCTGGGTGTCTGAGGAGTGCAGATGCAGAGCAGTGGATTTTGGCAAGATGTTGCAGAAATAATTTTCTTATCTGTTATACTATCCTGTTTCTAATTCTTGCTTAATGAGTGCCTCTCAAAATAAGAAAACCATTGTAACAGTTTTCTGAAGTGCTAAAGATCAGGCTGAAATTAGCATTAAAGGGACTACTCTCATTCTTTGTCCTTTTTGACAGCTGTTTATTGCTGCAGACCTAGTGCTGAAGAAGCCACTTGCCTCCCTTCAGGCTGCTTTCAGCCTAAGGTACCTGCAACAGAAAGTTGTTGGGTGCTTCTGATCTGGGCTGTGGACAACTTGATTGTCCTATTACACTGGAAAAAAAAAAAAAAAGTACTGCTAAAGCTGCAGGTGTGAGACCTGTGGTGCAAGTCCCCCAGGTCGTGTCCTGCTTTTCACTGCTCTCTTCTCCCTTGTGACCTCCCCACTCCAGCGTGGGTGATCCTATGCTGACTTGGTCTTAGTCTCAAAATGAGTGTGCTGCCACAGGAAGACACTTTCTTGGTCTCATGCATTCTGTAAAGAGTCACATGTCTCCTATAGTGAGGGCAGACATTTCCAGGAATTAAATTGCCCAGAGGATTAAAATGTACAGGGAGGAAGAGTGAGCAGCAGAAAGACCTCCCTGAAAGTGACGTGTCCCTGACATATTTATTTAACTAGAGGACTGAGTCTGAGCCTGACCTTGAACCATGACTAGCAAATTGAAGGAAGCTTCTTTGAATCCTTCTGCCTCAGTATAATACACACTTGTTATTCTCTGTAGGAATTTGAGGAGACTTTCATGAGAGGTGGAAAGATGCAGACAAGAAAGCTGTGAACATCTTAAATTTTCCATTTAATCACACAATATTAAATGATAAATAATTCATGCATCTGCCAAACATTTGCTTAAAAGAACCCAAGTCCTACCACATTTTTCAAAGTGTAAAAATCCCATTTTGTGGTGGTTTTGGTTTTGTTGTTTTTTTTTTTGTGTTGTGGTTTTTGTTTTTGGTTTTGTTTTTTTTTTTTTTTTAATTTTAATATGTCCTTTAATTGCTATCCAGATGCCCACTTGTCTGGGCTATTTGCTTTGATTCCACTCACATGTTTTGGGCAGTCCTGTGCTTGTGCCTTTCCTTTCTTATCACTTCTGCTGACCTCTGGAGCCCACAGAAGTGGCAGCAGGAGGCAAGGAGTGGAGTGATGGTGGTTCCTGTGTGTCCTTGGGCTGGGCCATGAGGATCAGCTCTGGTGGTAAAGGCTTGTGGGCATTCTCTGCCCTGCTGTATGGGAGCATTTCTGGCTCCTTCTGAGGTAATGGGGCATAAAAGATGTAAGGCTGTCGGGAATGCAGCTTCTGAGTCTGTACAGGGTGTTTGCAAGGGGATGACTTTCAGATGCAGCTGTTAATCGAGATCCTAAGATTAAAGACCTGCTCCGAGCTCTGGAGCTTTCTCCCCACAGCAGGATGAACTCTGGCTGTAGGCATCTTCCCCACAACCAGCACTGCTCATCCTGGGCTTATGGGGATGGAAGGATCTCTGATGTTCTCTCTGCTAGTGGTGCCAGGCCCATGGCAAGGATGTGCAGCAAGCATGGTGGCTGGCTGAGTGTCCGCTTCTGCAGGCAGGCATGGTAGGAGCAGCAATGTCACCTTGTCCTGCTGCCCAGCTAGAGATAGGGTCTCCATGTGCTCTTTCAGCTTCACCTGGGTGCTAATGCCAGTTTGGCACTGACTTTCAGTTTCTGTTTGGCCAGTCCCCTGGCTCAGTCCAGTTCTTCAGAAGTTTCTTGCAATAGCCTTGACTATGAAAATCTCCTGTAATTTGTGGATTTTGCTTCCTATATGGGGTTCCTTGTCATTTTCTTCCAGGTCATGAGTGAACTAATTGCTTGGGTTTTCCCTTTCAATTTTTAAATCAGATTTGGGCTTGTGGCAATGGGGCTTCTCTGGTTTTGTTTTGTGTCTCCCCTCTTGTGTTATTTTTTTTTTTTTCTCTCCTCTCACCCGTTCAGAACTCTGACTCTTCCGCCTCCATTAACAATTTTGTTCACAAGCATTTGAGAAGCTAGACAGATATGTTGTGTTTCCTTTCTCTGCCAAAGCAATTGGTGGGTCTTAGCATGCACAGTGCTTAGTAGAGTACAGCTTTCCTATGCAAAGGAAAGACTAGCCATGCCCTGTCAGATCTGAGTGCTCCAAATGCTTTGTTTAGCTTTTTTTCTAGCATTTCACGCAGTTTGTCAGGTTCCCAGGAAAGACTGACTTGCCTGTGATCCCTTGAATTATCCCTTGGGATCAGACTTCTCTCTCCATTGGGTCAGAGATGCCAGCACCCCTGGTGCATGGGGCTTGGTGAGGTGGCAGCAGGAGGTTGTGCTGCAGGTGTTCTGCTCTATGCCAATGTGTGTCCGGCTGTGCCCTGAGCTGCTGGATACCCAGGCTTTAGCACTGCATTGACTTGGCAGAGAGGGATGAAGAGGCCAGTGCCTGCTTGGTGCTGTGCTGTCTCTTGGGTGTTAGAGGCTTCTGCCTCTAGAGCTGACTGTGGGCTTGTGAAGCTCGGGAGACCTCCCCTCTGGGAAGCAGGAGGGAAACACCTTCTGCTACTGTTCCTTTGAAGCTGTGTTGAACGTTGCATGCATAGCTGCAGCAAGCAGGATCCCGAGGGGAGCAGCAGAAACGTTCAAGGAGCAGGAGGGACTGGTGTGGTACTAGCAGAGCTGGTGTGTAACGGGTGGGCCACACAAGCGCTTGCAGTCCCTGTGCTGAATGGCAGGAAAGGAGCTGGTGTGCTCAAGGGTTCAGAGGGTGAAATTTGGAAAGGGGAACCACAAATGGCATAGCAGCGCAGTGGCTGCTATCTCAGGGGTCAAGCAGTTCCTAGGTTCCAGATGTGGACAGCAGTTTTCTCTGAGGCTGTGGTTTCTCCAATCCATCCGACTTACCTCCATGGCACTTGGAGGCAGAGCTTTTACATGCTCAGCTGGGACAGCAGTTTGTCCTGGAGGCCAACTGCTCTACCTGGTTAGTCAGAGCTGTGGTCAGGTGGCTCCTGGTCTGGGGATTAGTGCAGATGTGCTAGCTTTGCTGGGGCACCTTGCTCTGCCCGATGTGACTAGCTGCGCTCCAGCCTGCACATGCTTTGGGCGCAGAGTTGCTCTGTGCTTTCTATTCCTTCTTGGCTTGGAGGTGGTTTCTCCCAGGCCTGGGCAGAGGGAACCATATATATTCAGGGCCATAGGAAAATGCCTTTGCTTCCACCTCCTCTCAGAGATTGTTTTTAAAGATGAATGAAAAGTATTGTATTCACATAGACAAGGCATGAAAATTCCATATTTGGAAAAGAATTGCTGCAGAGCGAGACTGTTATGGCTGTAAAACCTTCTTCCCTAAGGCAGACTTTGAGATTTTCTTTGCAATTAAAATTTCTTTGAAACTTGGACCAAAGAAGATTTGGAGAAAAAAAATCTCCTGAACTTTGAAAATAATTTTTTCCAAACAGTGCTGGTGTGAGAGCTTTAACAAATACTGTTCCTCTCAGTTTGTCTGATGGCAGAAGGTGACTGAGCATAAGTGAAAAGGTTGTGAATAGCTCCGGCTCTGACAGTTGCTGCACTCTTCTACTAAAAATTTTCAAGGCAGCATCAAAGGGGACAATAATTAAAGCAACTTTAAAAGAAGGGGAAAAATAAATATTTAGTCATACGGTCCTGAGCATGATGTAGGTAGAAATTCCTCTGGAAAAACAACTTTACCTGGACTGTGTGCAAATTCATCTGAGAAGAAAAGTAGAGGAAGAAGTCTGCTTCTGGGAGAATAATTCCAAGGAAACAGAAAGAGGAATCCCAGAGATTTACTTCAAGAACAAACGTGACTAAACTTTTTCTAATTATAATGGACTTTCAGCCCTGTTGTCAAAGCTGAGGCTAGGGTGACATTAGTGAGAAAACTTGATTTTTATCATTAACTGCTAGTCTTCTGTGGTCTGTATCAGGGCTGAAGACTTGCTGAAAAGCAGATTGCTATCGAACGTTGCTTTGCACAGTCTGGACCTGCGCTTGGGGTATGTTCAGCCAGTAACTGTGGTTACATAAGCCTTTCACTGCATAAGTAAAAATAAAAGTAATTTAAATATCATCTTTCAAAAGCTTCTACAGTTTTAAATCCCTTGGCCACTTACCTCTAGCATCTGTACACACTGCGATGCTATGTGCCACCCAGATCAGTATCTCTAGCCATCTCTTACTCGATTGGCAAAATGTGCTGAGATTCTGGAAGGGACACCGAATTAGAGTATGCCTTCTGCAGAGGGGAGCTCTGGGGGTTCCAGAGGTTGTAGTGGAGAAAACTTGTCTAGCTTGCAGTTGCTTTCTGTGGCACCACAGTATTGTAACACTTTGACCAGCTTTGATTTATCTGAACATTGGGCCTTAAAAGCCGCATCACTGATGGGATCTGATGTGGAACGGGAAGTTGCAGTGCAGTGTCTGTGATCATAATCTGCCTTGGTATGAGTGGGCATCCCACATCTTTACTCTCACCAGTGCTGATGTCCCTTACAGAAATAGCAATGCATGTTAATATATACCAGCCAAAGACACTTGTTATGGTGGCCGTGGGTACTGCAGTGATGCACAGGGAAATTGAGCAGCAGCCAGTTTGTGGTGTTGGTCCCTAGTGTTTTAAATCTGCAGAGCATTCCTTGTAGGGCTGAGGGCTGGATGCCTTGACTATTCCAGTCCAAAGGGGTAATCGTAAAATGCCTCTTGTATGCTCGGAAGGAGCTGGGGGAAGTTACGGGGATATAGGTGGGTGCTTGGCTGTGGTGCAGTGGTCCAGGCTTGGTGTGGTACTGGGGTGCATTGTCAGAGGCAGCCTGTGGGATGTTGGATGCTTGTGTGTGATATGCTTGCCGTGTGACCTAGTCTAGAGTTGATAGTATCCTATGTCTGGCAAGATTGCCTCCTCTCTCTTAGCTAGATTTCAAGAAGTTTGTGTAAAAAAAAAAAAAAAAAAAAAAAAAAAAAAAAAGTATCTTTGTCTCATCTTGTCTTACAATATCCAGTAGAGAAAGTGAGCTCCAGAGAGCCTGAGTTCATGTCTTAGCCCTAGGCCTGGAGATTATAAGCCATCTTAAAACTTTGCAGCAGCCTTGCCGTGCTTGTATTACCTCCATACAACAGATACTGGAACCATGCTGTATCTATCCTGTTCCTTCTCCCAGGAAGGGGAGCATTAAGTGGATTTGAATTCTGTTTAACGGGAGGAGATGTGGTTACACATGATGGGCTGTACTAGAGAAGAATTGCTGTTGAAGTAATTGCAGGTTTTTTGCTGCCCCATCTCCCAGCAAGGTCTGTCTGAGGCCGGGCTGTCATGCTGCCCACGCTCTCGGGTGTGGGGCAGCTGGGCTCCCTGTGGATGCAGACTCTGAGCCGGCACTAGTGTGGTCCCCAGAGCTGCTGTTGCGCTTGCACATGTCCTCAGCTGTTCCCTTACAGCGGACACAGCTGGCATGTGTAGATGGTGCTGGATCTGATGCTCACCCTCTGAGCATTCAGGTAAAGGTGCACTGTGGTCAGGAGGTGCTGGGCAGAGAATGCAGAGGCCGGGTTGCTGCTGGAGGTCTGCCCCACTATTTGGAGGGGGTATCTAGACAGACTTGCATGTTTGGGGAAGAGGCTGGTGTGAAGCTGTACTCCTCTTGCCGCTCTAAGTGGCATGTCTGGCTGCTTGCTGGGGAGCATAGCAGGAGCTTTTGTCTTATCTAGTTCTTGTCCTGGGTCATCTCCAAATATGCTATAGTCCTACCTGTTGGAAGCAGCACTTCAAACTGCTGACAAGGCTGTGTCTGTGCTCTACATACATCTCCAACCTGCCTCTTGCATCTCCCTGTGCTCTTCTTTCCACCCTCCCTGTGTAGTAGCTATGCTTGGTGCCAGAGCTGACAGAACGGTGCTGGGCCAACGTGGCTTCTTTGTGACTGTGGTGAGAGATACCAGCTGCAGACCTTGGGATGCAGGCATGCCACAGCTCTTCCCCAGCCCCCTTTGTCACAGTGTGGTCTGCGATTTGGTAGCTGGTGGAGAGTGCAGTGTGAGGAGCTACTGTTCAGCAGCATGAGAGTCTGCAGGCTCACAGTTTTCAGCTGTGAGGTTGGGCTTCTGCATGCAGGTGCTAGAAGCAACTGCTAGCCCCTTCCTGGAGACTGTCCCTGCTGTGCTGCTGTCTGCTTCTTCCTTGTCTTTGCTGGGTAATGGGTCTGGAGCCAGGTAACTCATACTTCCAGTTTGAACTCATTCTGCAGATAGCAAACTGAGCAATGAGGTCCATGGCCAGGACTGTGGGGGTTAGGACTGAGCTCCTGCCCCTGATCAGTGACCTTCCTGCTGCAGCCTCCATTTCCTCATCATTTGGGGTGTGGGTATGCCGTGGAAAACCAGGAGGCAGCCCAAGCTGTAGGGAGCTCCTGTCTTGTGCTTGGCATTCATTCTGTGGCTCTGCCTTCCTGAGGGTGGCACAAGCAGTGCCTTACTCCTCAGGAGCTTTCATAGCATCCTTGTGGCCATTCCAAACAGAGTAGGCCAGGTGCTTGTGCAGGCAGTTTATGCAACTGCCAGGAGGTGCTAAGGTGCTAAAGCAGTGCATCTAGGCCTGAGTTAGCTCAGGCAGCAAGCTGGGATGGAGGAGGGAGAGAGGGCTCTCCTGCTCCGTTGCATCCTTTGTAGCTGATGGAGCTCTGCATTTTCTGCTGGTTATGAGGGCTTGTCTCAGAGGAACAGTACTGCTGTGGCAGTCCTTCCAATAGAGCTGCAGGCACAGGGAGCACTGCATGAGCTCCCAGGGCACTCGCCTGGACTCTGTCTGGGATCACCCCTCTCTGAGCTCCTGTGGTACCACTGACCTGGCTCCAGGTCTGCAGCTGTGTTGGGCAATAGTACAGTTTGGGGGTATAGGATTGTGATATATTTAGCAGTGCTATCTTCTGTGTGCTGTTGCCTGCTTGTGTCTTCCCCCTCCCCCTGCCTGCTTTCCCCTGCATCAGCCTGCATTTGTAAAATGAAATAAATATTGACACGGACGGGATGCTATTCAATTTGTCCTGATCACTGGGCTGCAGTGAGTTCTGACAGAGCACAGTGTAAAACATAAGCTCAGGATGTAATTTCTACTGTCAACATGATGTACAGTATGGCTGTGCCAAATACACACCGACAAACTGCAGAAGCTCTTGTGGGGAGGGGGCAAGTTGTGCTGATAATTGGGAGGCAGGGATGACAGAGAAGCAGGAGAGTGGGCATCACCCTGGGCCTGGGTAGTGTGGGTCTGACGTTTTGCTGCATGCATGAAAACCTGTCTGGCACAGCAAGTGCCAACCCTGACTTCCTGGAAAACCTGTCTGGCACAGCAAGTGCCCATCCATGTGCCCTGCCATATGGATGCACGTGTGCTGTGCAGCTGCACACTGCTGCCTGCTTGGGATGCTGTGCTGCAGGCTGGTTCTGGCTGCAACAGCAGCGGCTCCCACTAGTTATTTATGGCTCCGCTGCTCACATGTGGCAGAGAGAAGTGGCACTTCCAGCTATTGGTGAAAGGTCTTCAGTAACACTGGGAAGTAAATGTGCTTGTCTTGGTTCCTGCGCGTGGGACCTTCTGTGGTGCTTTGCAGCCCTGGGGTACTTTGAATCCTGCTGCAGCATGTACAGACTGCTGCAAGGGCAAAAGCAGGACTTGAGGCTCTTGGGTCCACTGCCTCTGGAAGAAGTCTGTGATGTGACAGCCAGCAAGAAAGGTGCGCACACTGAGAAATGACATTGACCCTAGCTGTGGCCTTAAGCTGTGACTGAAGAGAAACAGGCTGAGAATTTATGGGTGGAGAAGAATTAATTTTGTGGCAATGAGCCTTGCCACAGATGTCTTTGCATCAGTGTGTCTAGGTGGCTCTGGCTGTGAAGGGCTGGAGCTTGCAACAGGTTGTATAGATGGGCTTTGCAGTCTAGGACCTGAGTATTTGGAGGTGCATTGGGTTACACCATCTCCATTGCTGCCCGTAGGAAGAGCATGCAAACAACTCGCCTTATGCAGCTCAACTTTAGCCATGTGAAATGGACACCAGCAAGCCACATTGGTTCGGACATAGCAATAAGATGAGATATCTGTTAAATGTGAAAAGCACCATAATGGCTGAGACTCTAAACACAAGGTTGTGGTTCCTACAGCAACGGCAGCCCAGCCCATGTGTGCTCAGCAGGACTCCTCTCCGTGGCAGTAGCTGCTCTGTGGAGTCTCAGATGCAACAGGGCTGAGCAAGTTGCCTTGGGAACTGTGGCCCAGCTTGTCTGCCAGCTGGGGAGCAGCTCTGCTGGAGCTGTGCTCACCCACTGTGTCATCTTCTGCCCTTGCTTCCTCTTCTCTGCCTTGCTTTAATGTGTGCATTTAAATTGTTGCTTTTACTGGTTTATTGATACTGTCAAGGGTTTAGCTACTTCCATTTTTATGCTGTAACTGGCAAGGCTGAAAACAAAAGGTGCAGTGCCATCCCTGCATGCGTACAGGTCTGGTTTCAGTATGTGGCTTGGGTAGTCGGGTCATAGAGGAAATAGTCAGTTTGCAGCTGCCACTCTGGTGTGAAATGGTGTGAGGGGAATGAGGATGGCTCCTACTGCCCTCCCAGAGCCAATGATGATGTTTGCCAGCTGTGTGCCCAGAGCACTGCATGCTGGAGACAGCAGGGGCAATGTGCTGCCTTCCTGCCAGTTTGGTCAGGGCCCTTGGATGCTGACCTTACTTGTAGTGCCTGGACTTGCACCACTGGGCTGGCTTTCAGCCTTCCTACATGTTCGGAGGTCTTCAGTGGTTGCAGAACTGCTCTCTGGCAGTGGCGTTGCTGCCTTGTCAGGCTTCTGGCAGGGCTTTATAAACCAGGGTGGAGTAGCCTGGAGAGCAAGGAGAAGGTGCCAGGGAGGGCAGATTGGGAGGCTTCAGCAGCTGGTGATTGCTTCTCCGCAAGGCTCTGCTTATGTAGTAGTCCTTGAGAACATGTGCAAATGGACTACTTGTTAAGGTCTCTTTCTGGCAGTAGCATTTACCAGGTACAACCTATTTGTGCTTGGACTTTGGATACATCTGGAGGCATTGCCTGCAAAAGGGCTGTAGCATGGCAAAGACAGAGATGCTGTGTAGGGTGTTCTTCCTACAACTGTTTGTGCTGGGTGCTGGCCTGAAGCTCTGACACAGCTTGTGCTATTCAGTTTATTGATGTCTCTTGCTGTCTGGGAAACTTACTCCAAAATAGCCACCAATTTCCCAGATGTGAGAAAGTGGAGAGATGCTGTTTGTGGCAGTTACGTGCTCTATTTTGTTATAGGTATCTTCTGTATATCCATATAGGTGTCATAAAACGTGTGTATGTGTCCTGTTATTGTCATTGTGAGTGTCTTGCTCTGGAGCCTGCTGCAGGTGGGGTAGCCTCAGCTTCATTGCTCCAGAGCAGGGATCTTTATATCAGTGCTTGATCGGTGAAGGCTGCAGTTACTTTGCCTTGTGAGACTTCTAACAGTGGGAAGGAATGACTCAGTCTGTCAGCTGTCTACAGGTCCTCTTGCTCCCCTGGTTATAGTCTCTGATGTTAAATATTTTGATGATAGGGGTTCTCACCAGATTGGCAAGGGTAGCTGGCCCTTCAGGAGCAGTGGCAGGAATGGCTTCTGCCTGGGGAGGCCTGACTGCAAGAGGGAGGTGCGGTCACACTAGGGGAATGGCAAGTGTGAGGAAGAGCTAGGGAACTACTTGTGAGCTGCCTCTGCTCTGAACTGCTGTGGCTGTTTAGAATCATGCAGGGGGCTGTGCAGAGCACAGTCCAGTTCCCTGTCTATGGGGAGTATATGGATATCTAGTCCAGGATTGCTCTCCTTTCCATTCATCCTCTTTCCCCCTCCTATTTAGAGTTACAGATAACAGGAGATTAATTCTACAAACTGGTGAAGATGTACATGTTTCATGAGTAGTTCTGGCTGTGGCTGGGGTTGCAGAGCTCTGGTGGAAGCTTGGGGTGTTGGTGTGGGGAGAGATGGATGCTGCATACCTGTCCCCATCTCCTGAGCAGGCCTCTTCTCCTCAGGTGTTCACTGAAGGCAGTCTACCCTTGGCCACAGATCTCATGTCTTTATCCTTAGTGCCTTGCAGGTGGCTGGAAGCTTACTCCAGAGCCCTTGTTAAACTGTTAGCTTTAAAGTCAGCCAAGTGGTGAGTCCTTGAACAGATGCTTTTCTCCCAGCCCATGGCTGCAGAAGTGAGATGGCAGGATAACTTCTGCTGGAAAGACTAGCAGCTGTGGCTGGACAGCCAGCACCTCTGTCAGGGGCTGGCATCCTGCAGTGGGAGCCGTGTCTGTGCATGCAGGACTGGCGGGGTCTGGCCCTGTGCAGGCAGCAGCAGCTGTGCAATGCTCGGGGAGCTCCCTACACATCTCTCACCAGCATGAGCAGCGATGACCCCCCCCCCCCCCAGCCAGCAGCAAACCTCATTCCCCTCAGCAACCAGGGCAGTGTGGTGAGGAGGCACCCTCAACAGTGAGGCTCCTTGGTCGGGGAGTTCCTGATGGAGCAATTGTCCATAGCAATGAGAGCTCTGCAGCTTGCTGCCCTCCCTCCTGGGGTACCTGCTCTAGCAGGACCTGCTGGGCTCTGCTGTGGGGGTGCCTGGGGCAGAGCAGGGTGGGAGATACTGACCAAGGCTGCAGGGGCAGCACAGGGGGGCATAGAGCCCTGCTCTCACACCAGCACTAATTAATACCTTGGCTTCTTCCAGGCTCCTGGGGATGCTGCCGGCTGCCCTGCACCTCCCTGCATGAGCGAGTGAGGATGGAAGTGACTGGCATCAGCTGGGCAAAGGACCCTTCACCAGGTGCTGGGATGTCATCCCCCTGAAGATGGGAGTTACAAATGGGCTTGTGAACTGCACACGTGGCACAGGCGTCTGTGCTGCCAGACCCCTCGCACAATAGTCCAGGGCCACTGCAGGACAGGCAGATGTTGGCCACAGCAGCTCATGCTGTTAACTCCTCTGTGAAACCGTACACGGAAAAGCTTCCCTTCTCTTCCTGTGGATGACGGCTGTGGGTGCCTGAGCCCCGCACACTGCTGTGGAGCTCCCTGCCTGCTGTCAGGGTGGGCAGCAGGCTGTGTGTGACCCCGCTCCCCAGCGAGACTGGCAGTAGCCGACCACAGAGCCATGTAGCTTTGTCCCCAGAGACAAATGCCAGCTGCCAGACTCCTCTGGAGACCTAGGAGCAGCCTGCAAGGCACCAGCACTGACTGCTCCCGTGCTGGCAGTGAGCAGTCCGGGACGCCTGTTGTCACAGATGTGATTCCAGCCTGCTGGGACAGGAGTGCTCCAGCTGCAGGATGTGACGTGCAGCAGGGATGGGGATGCTCTCCATTGACTGGTGAGCCCCATGTTGCTAGTGTGGACTTTCTTCTTCCTCTTCGCTAAAGGATGTTAATTGCCTCTCCAGAAGCTACTGCTCATGCAGCCTCCTAGAGTGCAATGGCGAAGGGTCTGCAGGGCTTCTCGTGGACCATGCTGCTGCTGTTCTGCGCCATCCAGGAGCTGGGAGCCTGGGCCATGCACGCCGCAGTGGAGAGCCCCAGCCTAGGGCAACCGGGGGACCCTGCGCTGCTGGCCAGTGGGCGAGTGAAGCGTGGCTGGGTCTGGAATCAATTCTTTGTGGTGGAGGAGTACACTGGCACGGAGCCGCTGTATGTGGGGAAGGTAAGGTAACCCTACGTCTCCATGGGGCTGACCATGCCAGTGGCTTGCTGGCAGCACGGTCAAGGCTGGCGGGGAGAGGGTCTGCACAAAGGCTGCTCATGGAGCCCTGGTTGGAGAAGTACTCTATGTACTGGGATGGCAGGAGCCTAGTCCCAGCCAGGGGGGTGGTGAGGTTAATGTGCTC
This sequence comes from Tyto alba, assembly GCF_018691265.1. Taxonomy (NCBI): domain Eukaryota; kingdom Metazoa; phylum Chordata; class Aves; order Strigiformes; family Tytonidae; genus Tyto; species Tyto alba. The sequence continues at coordinate 17,891,415 of NW_024881308.1, read as the reverse complement.
CCAGACTGTAGGGCAGGAACACACCAAAATTCACATCTGTGTTCTTCCAGTTGTGTGCTGGGTTTCTGTGTTGTTTGGGGTGGGTGCAAGAAGGGGTGCAGCTCTAGGTGGTGTTGGGGCAGTGGGGAGGGCTCAGCCCCATCTCTGTGGGTGGACCTGCTAGGCTGGAGCAAAAGTGCAGACGGCTGGACTGGCAGGGTGGGCATCTGGTGGTGCTGGTCCCTGCTATGTCTTGGGAGCCAAAGTGCTACCATAGCACGGAGGGCCTTCCTGCCCCAGCAGTTGTTGCCATCAGTGCAACCCTGACTTCCTGAAAACGATCAATCCCTGGCCCTGTAGCCCTTTCAACAGGGGGATAATGTGCTAAGTTTTGGTTTGTGGCCATTCCCTATGGCCTCCCTCCTGGTCCTGGAAGGGCTGTGCTCAGTTGGACCTGCAGGCTACAGCATGTGTTTCCTAGCTAATTATCTCTACAGATGGGCTGCCAGAGGAGATGTCCCACTCTAGCTGTGGCACAAAAATCCTGTTCTTGTTTATATCCAGAGTGAGGTTGTGGCAGATTTCTCGATCTCAGATTGGCCTGCACAGCATAGTGTGGAAGGTATTTGGTGTGGGTGTGCAGTGCTTGGAGGGACCCTGAAGGCCAGCTCTGGTGACAGAGCTTTCCTGGGGCTTTATGCCCATCAGGCCTGTGCTGTGGGTGCTCCTGGGTGCTGGCTGGGAGCTGCACTGTGTTGTTACATGGCTCCCAGGGCCAGATCCTTGCTGGGCTTTCCAAAGGCTGTGGCACTGATGAACTTCCAGGGAGAGGCACTGGGAAGTTTTGGGCTTGTTGTAGCCAGTGAATCTTGTTCTGCTGTGAGAAGGTGTGATGGTGGTCACTGGAGCACGCTGGTCTCCCCGGGCTGGAAAAGCCATGCTGTCTTTCTGGCAGCCTCCCTTCTCTGCAAGGGGATGGCTACGTGTGCTATCCTGACTTGTTGCGTGCCCTGTGGAGAGAGGAGTGCTGGCAAACCTGGAGCTGCTGGCAGAAAGCAGTGCCTTGCTGGGCAGGACTGGGTCTGTCCTTGGGAACTTGCTAATTCCCTGATGTGTGACCTCCTGGGGTGTGGGAAGGCTGGACATGGAATCCTGCTCCTTCCACTCCTGGTGTCCTGAGGCTAAAAGAGCATTTCACCTTGGGTTTGCTGGGCTTTGTCCTGTTCTGGGAGCTGTGGAAAAGCTGCCCTGTGGCTCCCACATGTCAGGAGGGTGTGTTATTTGTATACTGATGAAGGCAGTGCTAGCTGCTGGGCCAGTTAGAGGAGTGTGTGGCAAGCCAGTTAGAGCAGCCCCTGTGGGGCATGGGCTCTCAAAGGAAAATGCCCAAGAACTCAGGCACCAGGGCTTTCTGATGGCCTCAGCTGTCTGGTCATGAGTCTGGAGGAGGCTTGAAAATGGGCTTCTTGGCTAGGGGCCAGCTGGGATTTCAGCGGTGATTTGTGTCCATTTCAGCAGACACTCGAAAGCCGCGCTCCTCCACCACGAGGCTCGGTGCAGTTACAGCTAATTCACAGCTCCCCTGGGAAGCGACTTGAAGCATCAGGCCCTGTCAAACTCCAGAGGTAGCCTAGCAACCACCTCATCTCCAAAACGAACCCAGGAACCTACAACTAACCCATTTTACAGCCCCTTTCCACATCATTCACTGCATCACCCACCCTGCTCAGAATAAACTGCCAGCCTGCCCTGAAAACCATTCCCTGTGATTATTGCTCCTGAGGGCTGAAAACTGCCTGAGGCCAGGCTTTCCCCTCGGGCTGGCTGGGGGAAGCTGGGGTTCCTGCCTGGGGCGGTCGGGGCAGGGGTGTCCCCTGGTTTCCCAGGGCAGTGTGCCAGCCCTCCTGGCACAGCCTCTGGGTTTGGGAACCTTCCTGCATGGGGGACGCGGGGCTCCCTGTGGTAGAGCTGGGGCTTGCCCTCTGTGGGTGGCTCTTGCACACCTACGTGTGCTTTTCGAAGGTCCGATACCATTTCCATAAAATCTGGGTTCTCTAGCTAATCCTTCTTCTGAACTGTAATTTCCCCTGAGGCTGCTGTCAGTTTGATGTGGATTTCTTTGGGTTTTTTAAATAGAATTATGGGGTCAGCACTAGTTACAAACTTCTGCATGTGGACAGATCTATTTTAGATAGAGGAGAGGATTAAAGGGAGAAAAGCAGATTTAATTAAGTTGCTAATATTTAAAGAAAATTGATGAACTTGGGCTTTATGAGTTGAAGCAAACAGAGTGTGCCTTTATTACGGGCTAGTTTTTATTTGATTTTCTTTCTTTTCCAGCCCTAGAGTAATTTTTTTATTTGTGTATCTGTGCTTTCTGTTTAATAAGGAATGTGCACCTTTGTTCACATTTAATTTTTATTTAATTATTAGTAACTAATGGCTTTGTAAAATTTGTGGTTGTCCTTTTAGGAAAGGGAAGCTATTTTCCTGTTTAACACACTGAGCAGATCAGCCTTTTGTCCACCTTCTGGAACAGCCCTGGCTGCTGTGGATGCTCTTGTCCTTGGCCGGAGGATCTGAGCCGCAGGCGGGGGATCCCCTCTGTTCCTGGGGTGCAGCGCCGCGGGTGGGAGCTCGGGGGAAGGTGCAGGGGGGCCCAGGGCCAGCGCGGCTCTGTGCCGTGCCAGGGCTGCCCGCCTTCCCTCGCCTGCCGCGCTGGGTGGTGACGGGGTCCCCAAGCCCGCGGGGAAGCGTGGTGCTCCCTGCGCCTGCCCGCTGTAAGGGCGAGGCTGGGCAGGAGAGACCAGCCCGGGGACGTGGCCTGGGCCTGTGGCGTCTCCCATCAGACGCCTGTAGTCTGTTATCTGGCCCTCCCCCATTAGTTGTTGTTTAGCCAAGCGGCACAGATTTAGCTCTTTTAATCTTCCTTTGTAAATCAATCTCTACAGCCCCTTGAGCCCAGGCTCCATTTTTCTTCCTAGCGTTCCAGTTTGCAGGGATGCTGGTGTCTGCTCTGAGCAGTCAGCAATAAGCCAACATGTAAAGAGGATGTGCTGAGAGCTCAGTGTGGCTCTGGGAAGAGGTGCTGGGTGGTTTATCTCTGGACTAATAATTAATCATGAGCCTGGTGTTCAGTAGAAAAATGCAGGTTTCTGTTACCTGTGCTGTACAGACCAGGTGCACCTTTTTTGTTCTGAGAAGCTTGATCTCTAGCAAAGTAGTAGTGAACACTGGGGAGAGGATTACGAAGTGGAGGGGGGGCAGCAGTCAGTGGGGAGGGCTGGGGCAGGATTGCCAGGGCAGAATGCTCCTGCAGACCATCCCTGAGACGCTGCCCTGGCAGGTCTGTGGCCAAGCCACCACAATGATCCCAGAGCACTGCTAGGCTCACAGCCCCGTTTGCTAGCTGAGTGAAGGTCTCCTTCCCAAGCAAGTCTTGGGAGACGTTTCAACATGGGCAGTAATATGTGAATGTTGTGTAAAATGCATTGAATTGTCTAATGCGTGGGCCCCTCACTCATGAAATAAATATATAAACTGTATCTAACAAGACAAATATAATGAAGGTGTCATAAAAAAGAGGCAGCTCTGGTATAAATTCTTGCTGGTAGAGCTGTATGTCTGAAAGGTGGATTATAGAACTGCAGTTTGGAAGATTGAATGGCCCATAAACATTTTCATATTTCATTAGCAGATTAATGGACGGCTTTTTTCTTTTTTTGGGATACACACACACACACACACACACACACACACACACACTTTGCTGATTCTAAGCAGAAATTGTAGGAAGCAAATGAAAGCAGCTGATGAAACCTTTCCGGGGGCCTGTCCTGTTATGGATTGTCCCAATTAATGCCCATGCTGCGCTCTGTCAAGATGCATTCTGCCTGTCCAGTTACTGTTAATAGATTTCTCATAAGTGGCTGGATTGTAAAAACCTCATAACTCAGTTTAATGCCACCAATAAAATTATCTCTGGACGTCTGGCCTGGATTCCAGTCAGCTCCTGGTCTGTTGGGAGCTGCTGTTTACCCTTTCTTTTCCTAATTTCAAATGTTGTCTTAATTAGAAAATGAAGTGGAGTTTGGTGACAAAAGCATTTTGACAGGGTCTGGTTTTCATCCTCAGTGTGGGCCTGATTTGCCACATTCTCCTGCAGGCTTTGCTCAGGTGGGGGCTCTGGGTGTGATGATGTGATGGGTGGACCCCTCCATTAACCTGCCACCCAAACCCAATACAGGTGTGCAGCGGGTGCACGAGCTCTCAGGCAGGGAGACTCGTCAGCACCAACTGCCCAGAAAACAGAGTGGCTGGGGCAGAGCAGGCAGGTGAGAACGGGCTTTGGGTCGACTGGGACAGATGCTGGCGGTGAGGTGCCTTTATACCCGGGTCTGCTGTGCAGCTTGGGAAGGGTGATCCCACACCACCTGGGTCCTTGCCCACAAGGAAGCCTCTTTTTGGAGTGATGTTGAGATGTCCTTCCCTTTTCCATCATCTCCTAACCTCACAGTGGTGGGGTTTGTCCCTTGGTTTGTGGTGTGGGTGGATGCTAGCAGGATTTGTGATCTGCTGAGCGTATGGTTGAATAGGCAGGACTGAAGTTCCAGTATATTGGGGCCTTCCTCTGTGCACAGGAATCATTTGGCAGTGCTCTGCACCGTTCTTCAGCCCAGCAGGAGCAGATGGGCGTCATGCAGGGCCCATGGGCACCTTGTGTAGTGGCTTCACACCCGTGCGGTCTTGGCCACGGGGGCACAAGCATGGCCTCAGCCTGCTCCCACCCTCTCCCTCTTTCCCTGACAGATCCACTCGGACTCAGATGAGGGGGACGGCTCCATCAAGTACACTATCTCCGGGGAGGGCGCAGGGACTATCTTCCTCATCGACGAGATCACAGGTGACATCCATGCCACCGAGCGCCTGGACCGGGAGCAGAAAACCTTCTACACACTGCGGGCTCAGGCCCGTGACCGGCAGACGGACCGGCTGCTGGAGCCTGAGTCAGAGTTCATCATCAAGGTGCAAGACATCAACGACAGCGAGCCACGTTTCCTGGAGGGGCCCTACATCGGCAGCGTGGCTGAGCTGTCCCCCATTGGTAGGTCTCCCGGGTGGAATGAGGTGGGTTGGGAAACCTGCGCCTCTCTCCTGTCAAATCTGGAGCCTGCTCTACCCTGCAAACCTGCCTGCAAATCCCAGGGATTCCAGCTGAGACCAGAGCTAGGGAGCCAAAAACGAAAAATAAATAAGGTGGCTTAAGGAAAACAAGTGAATAAATCCTCTGAGCTGATTGCCAGCCTGTGGCTGAGCGCTTGGTCTCAGCCCTAAGCTGTGCCCTCGAGACAGACTGTGGCAGTGCCAGCTGCCCACTGTGCATTTACCCTGGTTTTGCACAGCTCCCTTGCTCCCAAATGCGGGGGGGAGTGTGGGAGGGGGTCGGACTGAGCCCTTGCGTGCTGGGGGGCTCATGGCTGCCTGGGGTTCAGGTTAGCCTCAGCGATGTTTCTTCCTCTCCAGCTGCCTGTGCCCCGGTCCCTCCTGAGGGCATCCTCAGTGTGCTGCTTTCCTGAGCCCCGTGGCTGCCCAGCCACCCCCTTGTGCATCTCCATACAGCACTGCTGACCCCGCTCGCATGGCTTCCTGCCTTCCTCTGAGGGGCCAGCCACTGTTGGGGCTGAAATTGGGGAATTTGTGTCCCTTGTGACAGAAATGTGGCTTCCCTGTGTTGCTGTTAGCCTGCCTATCCCCCTGCTATCAGGCATCTTTTAAGTCCATTGGTGATCAGCCGTGCTGAGGACCAGGCTGGGATGTGTGCTGTGAGTCTAGCCCCCCCAGGGCTGGCAGAGCAGTGTGGTGAGCTTTGTGCTCACCTCAGCTTCAGGAGGGTCCCAGTGAGGTGATGCATGAGCTGCAGTATTGCTGCCCTAGCTCCCTGTGCTGGCCCAAGGGCAGGCTCCCATGCTGCTGAGCACAGCTTGAGCCTAGGGAGAGCAGCTGCTTTACTGCACCGTTCCCCATCCACGTTGGGCTATCTGTTATCCCCCATTGACTAGCCAGAGCGCGTAGCAGACTGCGCGTGCTGGCATGCGCTGCGGGCAGGGGGAACTATAAATCACTGTTCTCCAAAGGCTGCACAGAGGTAGAAGACAGCCTGCAAAAGACTGACTGACATCGAAGATAAGGCAGGTCCCCAACACTGACAGCAAGGGATGAGTCAGCAAGGGGGAGAGTGACACTGCCAGGAAAGCAGCGAGCACCGGGGGGGTGCAGGCAGGGGGGGCAGGGCTGAGGCACGCAAGGGGCTCTCAGTAGGTCAGGCCAACTGCCAGGTCCTGCTGTGCTTGTGCATGAGGGTCTGGCTGAAGAGGCACCCTGAAAGCAGAGGGCAGGGGATGGTGCCGGGGTCTGTGCTGCCTCAGGACAGAGCTCTGGCTCTCCATGGTTCTTGCGCAGCATATTGTGAGAACTGGTGCATGACCTCCAGCAGGCATAGAGGTGCAGGAATTGCCCACACCAGAGGAGATGCTTCTGCCTGTTGATGGATGGAGAACAAACTCTCCTGAGGCATCCCAAATTCTCCTTCCTCTTCTATTTACCTGCATAAATCTTTCCTGAGTCAGAGGGTGACCCCTTGAACTGCAGCCATGTGCTCCTGGAGAAATGAAAGACGGCATGTGGGCAGCAAAGCAGGAGGCATCCTGTTCCCAAAGGGAAGAAAGAAATTAAATTAATCTATTTTGCTTGAACAACATGTTAAAAGAAAGGAATTCTCGACTTAGAGTATTAGACAAGGATCCCAGTTCTTTGAAAATCGCTAACAATTACGGAGCTGCCTGATCAGACTGATGTGAACAAGACATATCAAAGGAGACAGTTTCTATGCGAAATTGGAGATCAGAGGGAGAAAGAAACACTGTTTCACAACATGAAAGGAGGCGATTCCTGCAAATTAAAATACTCAGAAGTTAAAAGTAAAAAGTGCTGTGAACGGCGTGGGCTGTGTTTCCAAGCTGCCTGCTCAGAGAGGGGAGCTGGAGCCAAGAGCCTGTCCTGCTTACCAGGCTGATGTCTGTCTGCCTGAGACAACCTTGGAGCTTTCTGTAGCCTGGCCATCCCAGGGAGCACAGGGGCTCCTCTGCAGCAGCCTAGCCCTGGAGACGGCTCGGCTAACAGGGCAGGGAGAGCTTCACACAGCATCTTCAGGTGGTGCTGCCATGTGGTCCCCTGCGGTATGAATGCAGAGCTGGAGGGGTACCCACATGCTGCTGCCCCAAGTCCCCAGCTCCCTCCCAGTTCTCCCTTGACTTACCAGCGCTTTGCCCAGGAACAGGTAGCGCAAAGGAGAGGATGGACAGGTCCTGTGAAAGCATCAACAAGCAATCACAACAAGTAGCTTTCTCCTCAGCCTGCTGGAGTTCAGCAGCTGCCCTGCTACTCCACTGTGGCCCTGGTATGGACACAGAGAGAGATGGTGTGTGCAGTTCCACTCTAGATGCTGTAGGAAGAGCTGAGGATGGAGAACATAGGGTGCTGCCTGGGCCAAGGAGATAAAGTTCAGGACTTTCTTATGGGAAATACTCTGCCAGGCCCTATTTTTGTGGGAGTGCTCTTTCTGTGACATCAAGGCCAGGTGCAGTTGTGATCATGGCTTTTTTTTTTTTTTTTTTCTAGTTGGTATTGGTGGTGATGTTTGCGGTCTCTGAGCTGGACAGATAATCTCACCTAGACCTGGGGGGAGGTATTTTCATATGAATGATTGAGGACTGTGCCTTGCTGCCTTCCTGAATGTGGATGGAGGTGATTCTCTGTACTGGCCAAGCAGCGGTAGGAAGGCTGGGCAGTTTGTGAAAAGCTTAGATTGGTTAGGTTATTAATACATCAAGATCAAGGTCAAAGCCTGGGGACCTGCTGGCAGACATGCCTAGTCTAGGTTCCATTTGGGTGCAGATGTTTTCCTGGATCACCAGTGTTTATGGTTCAGTTGTGCTCTCTGCTGGGGAAAGAGCTGTGATGGGGCCACCCCAGGGTGCAGGGCTACCCCTCTACCTTGGAGCTTGTTTGTAGGGAGCTGTTCATGTCCTGTCTGCTGCTCTGACAGCCTTTGCTCTGTGGCCCAGCCTAAAAAGTGAAAGGTAACCCCGCTTCTTCCTTTCATTCTCCTGCCTTCCCAGACCTTGCTGGAGTTTGTGCTTGGGGCTGCCCAAGTGGGTGTTTTTTCTTCTCGCTCATGGCAGCTATCAGCCACAGCTCTCCAATCCCTGCCAAAAGTATAGTCCCAGCTCCCAGAGGTGGGTACCTTCCTGGGGCGTAAAGAGGAATAAAACAAATACGGTCAGATCCGTTCTGTGACAGCAGGAGCAGATCAAAGGACATTATTTGCATAATGAAGGAGTACTAATTGGGAGGGAAAGTCATTTGATTTCCTAGTGTTTAAGAGGGAATAACAAATGAGAACTGCACAAACTCTCACAGAGTAGCTGGGAGTGCTTTGCAACACGCCTGCACCTTGCTCTGTGCTGCGGCCAGAGCAGGACACTTGCATAGTGACAACATACATTCTGCTTGAGATTATAAGACTAAGTCAGGGTAGACTAAAGGCCTCTTTGTCCCAGGATCTTGTCTTGACAGTGGCCGACGTGGATGCTTATGAAGGAGGAAGAACAGCACACGTAGTATGTGTGATGCTCCTCTTAATACTCTCCCAGCCAGCAGCCAGTTTCAGCTTGGGGATTTCTTCAGCTGTGGGTGGTTTCCCTGGGTTTAGTCAACTTTAGTGTCTGTCTTCCACTAACTCATCCAGGCTCACTGTAAACCTGGGCAGAGGGAAAGGAAAAGGGGTTGCTACTGCAGTCTGATGGATTGAAAATGGCAGATGCAAGGTGGTCAGGAGGGTAAGGCCAGAGTCTGGGATCTGTAAGAGGCAGAGGTGGTGCTTGGAGCGAACCCCAGCCCACGGAGCCAGGCTGAGCATGTGTTGTGCCCCTGGAGAAATCTGTTTTCTACACCCAGAGCACAGACCTGAGGCTGGCACTGGGCTCCTGCGCTTGGAGGAAGCACATCCAGAATGGAAGCTGACCCAAGAGTCTTACCTGGGCTCCCTTGGCATGGCCGGACCAGCTGCAAGAGCAGGTTTCAGATAACTTTTCTCTAGAAACCTCATCTGGTCTGGGGCTGCTGGAGGCATCAGGAGAAATAGCACAGCTGCTGAGGGCTGTTTTGCAGACAGCGGGGCACAGAGCCATCGAATGCTGCTGTCGGGGTGCAGAGGCATCAGGTTCGTCCTGCTGCTGGGGGGGTGGCAGGGAAGGCAGCTGGAGCTGCAGCAGGACAGAGGGCTGCCCCTGCTCAGCCCCCCAGAGCGAGCAGGGCCTTGTCCTGTTCAGGGCTGGCAGCAGCCACTGGAGGTAATGCCCTGGGCCCACCTGGGATGAGGACGGCAGGGGCTGGTGGTGCTGCCTAGGAGCATTTTTACCGACTCCCCCTGTGCCCGCTGCCGGATCAGGACAGCTACCAGCAATGAGTGCATGCGAGTTAGCCAAGGAGCAGTCTGTCTGCAGGATGGGGCTTGAGCTGCAAACCTTGCTGCAGCCCCACTGCTGTCCTATCACCTTAAGAAGAAACTGTTGGCTAAGAGCTTACAGGCTGCTCTGTGCCGGCACCTGAAATTCAGCTTCTGCATGGGTACCCCAGTGCAGATGACTCCAAAATGCCAGAGTTGAGCCGAGTCTAATACCAAAGGAAGAGGCCTGCAGCTGCAGAAGGTAAAACGGGACCCAGCCAGCTGCCTTGAGAACTGCAGGATCTTCACCTTGTAACAGGAGATGCTAAAATTAGCTGTATTGTGGGCTGCCTTCCTAAGCTCCCTGGGGTCTCCTTAACAGCTGTCTGCCGCACACAGGCATGAGCCCAAATCCAGCACACAGTGGCACCTGCAAGACAACTCTGGTTGCACAGAGTGGGTGTTGCAGCCCAGAGCTCACTTCTGGGCTGTTTCGGGAGCATGCAGAGCCTGGAGTGAGACACATGCTAGGCAATGTGCATCCTTTCATCAGGACATCACTCTTCCCTTGGTGCATTTTGCTCTCCTTATTTCTCTGGGTAGCACCAAGTCCAGATTAGAGATGATTTGGCTGTACAGATAGAACCTTGGGGTCAAGTCCTGGCTCTAGCACAAATCTGGCTGAATGCAGAAGTGATTATTGTGAAAAGAAATTGTTTAATCTCCATGCTGGAAGCAGAGAAAAATACTTTAACGTGCAGCCAGAACACTTGCAGGCAGTCTGATATTTTGATTTTTTTTTTTTTTTTTTTAGCTTGATAGAAAGTGCTCAAAACACCTGTGTGCATCTGGAAACTGCTGGGGCAGCAAGTAGCTAGGAGCTAGGGCTTGCCCTGCCTGTTGGTCCTCAGTGAGACTACCTTTGCCCCTTCCACACTGCATTCCTGGTCATGGTGCAAGCTCTGAGCCCTCTGCTCTGTGCATCTGAGCACCTCCTATACCCTCTCATCCAATCTGCATGTGCTAAGACCCCAGGGAGCCTGTGCCCCATTAGTTTAATGCTTTGGTTTGCTCCCCAAAACACCATGTTTACCTGCTTGGTGCCAGGGCCTGGGGTGCTTTGAATAATGGGTTTCTCTGGCCAGACACCCCAAAGAACGTTTCCATAGTATGTTTGAGTGATTCTACCACAGCCAGGTTAGCTCCCTCAGGCTTGTCCTGCAGGGTGTGAGGGCTCTGCAGTGAATCTCCTCTGGGTCAGATTTGGCTTTCTACCAAGTCAGGATGTTCCTGAGACTGCAAGAAACTTGCTTCTGCTCCAGTAATTTTTCAGATCTTGTTTATTTTCTTCTCTGATATCCTGCCTGCTTGTTTCTGGGGTGCATCAGCCCCACTGCATGTGTTGGAGCAAAATGAAAGCTGTAAATAGCGTTGTTTATAAAATCTCAGCTGCCCTCCACCCCCTACAGCAACCAGGTCCCTGAGATGGAAGTGCTGCGCTCTGGCATCAGCCCAGGGCATGTGGCTTTGCATGACAAAGATCTCCTCTCAGGGTCCTTTATGTTTTTGGGGGCTGAAATGACCATGTGCTGTCCTGGAGCTGGCTGGATGTGTACAGAAAGATGCTCTAAACATGGGCAGAGAGTTATCCTTTGGGCTCAGTCTGAGCTGGAGGTGCAGGCTACAGCCCCAGAGCTGGTCTGGAGAGCGGCTGGAGGCTCCTACCTCCACTGGGGAAGGGGTAAAGGCTGCCATGAGGAGGGGCAGTCAAATTTAGCAAGTGTTGGCTTTTCCTGCTGCCTGTTTGCCTCTGCAGACCTGGAGCCTGGCTGTACTTCTGTCCCTGGGGAAGTGACAGGTTTTGTCGGCTTGCTTGTGGATTCAGTGCAGGGCCTCTTGACTCTTGGATGTGTTTGGAGTTTGCCTGCCAACGTTTCTTTTAGCTAAACATGTTTGGAGCGAGTGGCAGAGTAAGTGGTCTGGAGCCATTAGCTTTCTGCAGGCAGATGGCACCTCCTAGGGTCGCTGAAACTGGCCCCAGAGGTGCTGGGTCCTGCGGGGAACAGGGTGATGGATGCTAGTAGGGCAGGTCTGCATCAGTATTTCAGAGGTGCTCTGCAGAGCCCTGTCCATCCGAGCCACGGCACTGGGGGCTGAGCTGCTGTGTGCCAGGCCTGCCGTGCAGAACGGTCCTCGAGGCTGGGGCAGCTGAGCGGGGCTGATCTCTGCACTCACAGCCAACTCCCAGGGACATGGCCGGGTGCCTTTCGGTGCTGGGTGCTGGCAGCCCCTCTCTGCGCTGCTGGTTCCAGCTCCCTGCTGGGTGCAGCAGGGATGGGATTAATCTCCCTGGCCTGCAGAGTCAAGGGCTGGCTGATGTCCCTGGCAGGTCTCCCGGATGCGGATCGGGGGCAGCCCAGGCGGGGCCCAAGGATGGATGGTGGCCAGGGTCTGTGTCCCCTCCTGCACCCAGCCCCACGAGCACTGTATCAGCCGGGTCTTCTGTGGCCCCAGCATGGGCTGTGGGGAGGATTGCTCTGGAAGCGAGGGTCTTGCCCTCCCACCTTTCCTCTGGGGGGAAGCACAGTTTGTATCATCTGCTGTGCCAGATCGCACCTTTGCAGCAGGAGAGTAAGAGATGGACTCTGACTCATTTTTATGTAAAATCATTGGTTTCCTTTGGTTCTGTGGGATGAGCTGACCGGGGAGGAACTAAGGTCTCTATCTTGTTTTACATGTGTAATTATCACTCTGGATAAGAGTCCAGGCTTCTTGGTTATGGGAAGTGGGTTATACAGTAGATGATGGATGTTTAGATTTTTATTTATCATATCTTTTATGGTTAAGGCACATGCCAGGAAACTAAGTAAAAGTTGTACATGCTGTACTTGCTGTGGGCAGTGCTATGCTTGGAGAGCAGGAACTAATGTCAGAGCAGGAGTGGGAGCCAGTGTTCCTAGGCTTGTCTGTGCAGGAAGGAGGGGATCAGGTTAAACTGGAATTTGAGACCTTTGCTCCTCACATTGAAGGGGGGGAGGAGTGGAAAAGGGGTAAGTGGGGACTAAGAGACAATGCTGGAAATTTTGGACTTCTAAGATTCCTGATATCCTATAGATGACTTTGAGCAGACTTCATTGCATCTTTGTAGACTAGAAGTCAAGGCATGAAGTGGAGTTAATGTTCCCTACCTGCCTGTTGTTGCTTATCTGTTAATGAGATGCTATGAGAGGTGGGGAAAGGCAGAGCCTTCATCACCTTCAGGGTTGCTGGCTTCAGCCAAAGGGCAGCCAGTATACCATGATTTTGCTGCCTCTGAGCTGAAGGTGTCTTGCTGCAGTGCTCCTTATGCTGCTTGTATTCCCCTTGCACTCAAGTGGAAAGCACTAGCCCCAAACATGGCCCTCACAGCTGGGACCCAGCAGCCTAGATCTGCAGCCCTGTTGCTCCAGCACCTGGGAGCTCCCAGCAGCCAGAGGCAGCCCTGTGGGTTAGAAGCCTTCTGTGCTGGCACTGGAAAAGTGAGAGCAGCAACCTATTTGTCCAGGGCATGGTTTAAAATGGAGAAATAAAACAACCTACCTCTGGGTGGGCATGGATTCTGCCTTCCTGTTGGACTCGCACTGATAGAGTTTTGCACTGTTCAGTAAATACTGGAACACAAGGAGTATAGCTGTTTGGCTGATAGGCTTGAATTAATAGGTGAATTATGCAATTAAGTGAATGTATCTGAGGAGAAGCAGCATGAGATGCAGACCCTGGTGCAGACTTGTGCAGCTAGCCCCCCTTTTGAATGACCACTGGGCTGGCACCTGTGTGGTGACAGCACTGAGATGGCTGGGATAGAATGTTGTGGCATAGTCCTTGGGGGACTTGCTCTGTCTTCGTGCATACAGTCCTGAGACAGGTTATAGTGTATGCAGGGTAAGTGCAGCCAAATAACTGATGGACTCGTGCACATGTGGGTGAGTCTTGGATCTCCTAGCCCTTTGCCTCTGAGGTACCTAGTCAAGAGTAAGTGGTTCTTAGTGTGTGGAATGTTTGTGCAAGGTCAACAGGTTCTGCCTGAGGTGATGATGGGTGCAGGTGTAGGAGTGGGTACTGCTGTGGACACTGGGCATGGACTCCCAGCTGGTTGCTGCCAGGCTGGACGCAGAAGGAGACCTGCCTGTTGCCAGAGGCAGGTGCTGCTTTTGGTGATGCTCAGCCTTCAACACCTCCAGCATCCCTAGCAGGGGGTCTCTGCTATGGCTGGGATAGTCTGCTTGGAGACCCCCGATGCCATGTACTTCCCTTCTCTGACACCTTCCTTCTCAGCTTTCTAATCGGAAGCTTTCCTAAGGGAACATGCCAGGGTGGTGTCCAAGGGGGTGTACAGTGTGGGGGTGACCTGCCTTGGCTCATACCTGGCGGAAGAGTTATATGATGGCAGGCAGGGGGAGGAGGAGGCTGGACAGACCCTTTCAAGGAAATGCAGCAATAGTATTTCTTAATCAGTTGTTTGCAAGACAGGGAGCTAGTGTTGATGTAGTGTAATCTGGACGTGCCTGGCAGGGATGCACTGTAACTTCACTGCAGACAGCAAAGCGTAAATAAGTCGACTCGAACTAGCTTGTTGCTGAAGACCGATGAGGGGGATGCTCATGTTATCAGCAGAGCTGCAGCTCTGAGAAGATGTCCAAGGAGAATGAAAAGCAACCATGGTAACTGCTCATTTTCTTCAGCGAACACCCTTTCCAGGAGATCAGAAGCAAACTGGACTGGGGGGAGCGTGTGCATCCCAGCTGCTCACAGCAGCATTGCTATCTCTGCTGTCTCATCTCCTGCTCGAGTCCAGGCTGGACTGGTGCAGAAGCACCCTGGCTTGCCTGCAAGCTGTGGGCTTGTGGTCTCCTGACAGAGGAAGAAGAAGGCACCAGAGACTGGAGCTCCTCATCCTCCACCTGGATGGTTCCAACTCCACTTCTGCCCACTGCCATATGGGAAGAGGCTGCTTCTGACTTTGAGTACGTCTGGTGTTTGGGAATGTAACGGGTCTAGACTCAGATGCTGAAAGCTAGTAGTAAGTCTGGCTCTGGGTTATTCATAACATGGGTCTAGCCATGACCAGCCTGTGAGATTGTCTTTGCAGCATGTGGATGAATGCAGTGCAGAACAGATGGGTTTCTGGACCAGAGTGTGGTACCTCTGGTCCTCAGCTTAGTGGCACAGCAGCCCCGAAAGGTGCGTGAGGCAGAGCAGAGCTGCTGGTTGCAGCATTGTGAGCTGTGAACTGTTCTCTCCTGGCCCCTTTGCTTTGGGCTGGTCTTGTGCCCTGGAGTCATCTCTGAAGCAAAACCTAACTTTTAGCTGCAATCATTGCTGGGCGGTCCTCTCAGTTATAAATTTCTGTCTTAGCCAGCCTTGTCAGCTTTTGGCCCTGGCAGTATCCTACAACAGGGAATTTCCAAGTTGGTTTGACTGTTCCTGTAAGCAGCTCTTCTCCCCAGCGTGCACCTCATCCCAGCAGAGAGGTGGCTGATGCCAGTGTGTGATCTCTGGGACAGGGATGCTCTGAGACTGGTGCTAGAGGTGGAACAGGGTAGTCTGTCCTCACAGGTCTTTGGTCACACAGTCTCCTTTCTCAGAGGTGTCTGTAGGTAGGATTAGGCCTCCTTCCTTCTGTCTGTAGATATCAGCCCCTTTGCTGCTGGCCCCATTCTCATGTCCCAAGTTCTGCTTTTGTCAAATTGAACATGATGTCAAATTAAAGCCATCACAGGGATGGTTGGAGTGAAACACCCAGTTTAATGAGGCAGCATTGAAAATCAATAACTTAATTGCAGACATTTGATGGACTTTTATCCAATTTATAGTCCTCCTGCCCTGCTACGTGTAGAGCATGAGGACGTGGTGCTGTGTCTGGCTCTGGGCAAGCAAAAGCATTTCCTCTCCCATGGCTGTCATCGTTTTGCAGGTCTGTCTGCTGCAGATCTGTGGTGCTGCAGTGTGGATCAGGCCCTGGCTGGGAGGTGACCCATGGGCTGGAGGTGACCATGTTGCGCAGTGCTAACAGAAAAGGGGCAGCTGTGGTGATAACATCTGGTCCCCGGCTCCTTCCCAGAGGGTCCAGCAGAAGTCTGCTGGGAGAAAAGCTCCCAGCTGTTCAGACCAGTGATCTCCTGGAGAGTAGGTCCCCTGCCTAGACAGCAGCCCCAAAGTGGCCCAAGGTCCAGTCCCTCCTGCTATTCTGCAGGAGAAAAGGGGCATTTGCAGCGGTGTCTGGAGTCCTGGCTCTCAGGCTTTTGGGAGGAGGCAATGCTGCATTTGCACTTGACTGTTCTTGTTTCCATCAGCATGTGCGAGTGATCAGTGTTAGCCCCTGCTCTCTGTTCTGCCAGCTCCTGGCCCTGAGGTTTGCATTGCTCTTCTCACCTCCTCCCTGACTTGTTGTTTTCCTCCTTGTCCCTGCTGCAGGCACCTCTGTGATGCAGGTGATGGCATCTGATGCTGATGACCCCACATATGGGAGCAGTGCCCGGGTAGTCTACAGTGTGCTGGAGGGCGAGCAGCACTTTACTGTGGACAGTAAAACAGGTGAGCAGCACCCAGCTGGGCTGGGGCAGTCTGGGGTGTCAGGAGATGAGACCATGGCCACTCATCCAGCATCTGTTCAGTGCACAGCTGTGTGCCAGCAGGCCTGCACCTCTGTGTTGGCCATTGATGCGGGGGTCCCCGTGCTGCAGGCATTCCTGGATGTTGGAGGAGCTCGGCAGCCCTGCAGGCTGCTGCCTGGCTCCGTGCAGTGCCTGCAGCAGGCAGCACTGTGCAGCAAGACCTGCAGCTGACAGCCCAGAGTGCTCTGCCTGCACCAGCCAGAGCTCCTGTGTGCTCCTTGCCCAGAGCAGGAGTGCACCCTCAGGCATATAAAATCTCAGTGTGAAAGGTTTAAGT
This sequence comes from Tyto alba, assembly GCF_018691265.1. Taxonomy (NCBI): domain Eukaryota; kingdom Metazoa; phylum Chordata; class Aves; order Strigiformes; family Tytonidae; genus Tyto; species Tyto alba. The sequence goes on along the minus strand of NW_024881308.1, from coordinate 17,875,001 downwards.
ACTACCAGAGGGGCCTTTCCAAAGGCTGCATTGTTATCACCAGGGCTTTGATTAAAGGTAACACTTTAAATTAAGGATCGGTTTATAAATGTTCTATTAATATTTAATGAAAGAACGGTAGAAGCTGCTCCAATCCTTAATAACTTATAATAGAGCCTGTTGTAAAATGCCTCTGTAATAAATCCCTAGCAGATGATGCTCTGACATACTGGTTAGAGTAGACCATAACCAGGAGATGTTGGGGTATATATTCCTCTGCCTCCCAGGAGTGTGACTCTCATTACCCTTAATGGGAGCCTCACAAGCTTTCTAAGGAGGGAAGACACTCAAATGCTAATAAGAGGTATTTAAGGCACAAAGCATGTAGTAAAGTACTCACAGTTTAATGAAAAATTGTCAAAGGACAAGCATGCTGGGTAGCTGCAGCTCTTGTTGGAAAGCTGGACAGCAAAGTTCCACCCCCTGCTCTATTGCTGAACCACAGTGACACAGGCTGAGATCAACCTCTGGACTGAAGTGCCAAGCCTCTGTCAGGCTGACCTGCGTCTGTGCTAACATGTCATTTTTAAGGCTGTTTTTATGTAAGTTAGTGGAATTTGTTTGGAGGCTCTGGCATAAGGAGAGTGCAAGGAAGGTACGTGTGCCTGAGCCTCTGCATCTGCATGAAACCATGCACCTTGTGAAAACCAGTCTGGTGCACATGAGCAAACCAGTCACAGCCCTGGCTGCCCCTGGAGGAAGGCTCAAATTTGGAAGCTCCTAAGCACACCCGGACAGCAGAGCTGGGGTACAGGGTGGAAAATGCCATCATCTGGATAGAGGCCGGTGCGGTGAGGAGAGAGCGCACAAGAAGCAGCTTGGGGCTGTACCCACTCCTGGCCTGGAAGCTGCTGCACATGAGCTTTCTTCTCTTCTAGAATTACTTTGTTTTTTGGTTTTTTTTTTTTTTTGGGGGGGGGGGGTGGGGGGTGTGGAGGGGGAGGCAGGCAGGCAAGGGTGAGTCGTGGGGGAGATGGATGAACGATGGGCTAAACACTGAAAATTCAGGTGTATGTGAGATCCTGTTAATCTGAGATAGCTTTCTGTGAGTGGAAGCCTGGCTGCTAGAGTGAAGAGGGACCACTGGGAGCACAATGCACAAGTCAGGACGTGCAGAGGCTCAGCTTCCTGCAACAACATTAATGCTCTGTATTAAGGCATAAACTAAAATGTGCCCGATGGGACTGTGGTGAGAATTAATGTCACTCTGGGAATCCAAGCTTCTTGATTCCTTGACTTTTTGTGTCTTAATTCTCAAGCTGGCTGCTTCATACACTGGGGGGGTTGATTTACTGTTCTACTTGCTTATGATTCATAAAAGCAAAACTGCTGACAGTCTGCAGAGGAGTCCTTGGCCCCTCTTGAGCATGTCTGTTTCCAGAATATCTGACTGCTAAAGCAGGTACTGGGGCTGACTCTCTGGTGATGTCTGAGCTGTGAATAGCCTTTTGTAGCTGTCTTCCTGGGCTCCAGGAAAGCAGTGTGCAGCTCTGCCTGTTGGCCGCTTAAGATGCAGCTGCTGTCTGTCCTGCGGCCTCGTGCCCGGCGTGAGCTGCGTGTCCTGCAGGGATGCACTGCTGGGGCAGCAGGTCCAGGACTGGTGGTGCCGAGGTGGGACACTGTTTTGTCATGTCTCTTTGGTGCTGGCCAGGAGCCAGCACATCCACCCAAGCAAATCCCATCCTGCTCCCACTCTGCACTTCAATAGGTTTTTAGTGCTCCATGTGGGAATCCTAATCTGACTGCCCTGGGTGGCCTGGCTTCTGCCCTGAGCATAAGATTTAATTATCCATAGAAGCAGCATAACTCTCAGAGCCACCATTGTTATTAATGGCCATAAAAAGAACCATAAAATCCTGGCATGTTACATTTCTTATAATATATGGTAATGAAGAACAATTTGTTTTCCCTTTTTGGTTTTGAACTCCTCCGCCTTTTCTTGCATATGCATACATGCACATGCTCCCTTGTGCACTATGTAAGCCCATGACTCCTTCCAGCACGGGTTCTCTCTTACTTCCTTGCCTTTACAACCAGCTCTTTTCACACTGTCTTCCTTAGCATAGGTATTGCGTGTACAAGTCTGGTTTGCACACTCGAGTACAGGATATGGACCATGTGTGGGTTGCTTAGTTTGTCTCCTGTTCTTGGGTGTTACTAGCTGTAGTATTCATCTTGGATTTCAGATTTGGTGGACCTTTCAAAGGCAGACCCAAACCACCTGGATGCCATGCCATATGAATTCCTACCACTCAATAAGCTCTGAATTCCCATAGTGTCTCAGACAACTTTTTGGAGGAAGACGAGCAACTAAATGGTCCCACTGGAATAGTTGAAGCTGCAGCGATGGCATTTGCTGTCCACAAAGCTGTGGAGAACGATTCCAGTTTCTGTACTGTTGAATGATGGTAAAGAAAAAGCATGGCTGATGCATATGGGCTTTTTCTATCATATACCCCAGCCACTGCCTCTCATGCTTAGAGAGATAAGTTTCAGACACAAACTGTGAGTTTGTGTTTTGTACCCCAGATCAGGTCCCAGAACTTGCCCTGCATGTGTTGAAGGTCTAGACTGGCTTTTTTTGGTGTACAAGTGGAGGATTTTGTATGCACAAACTTTGGAAGCATGATTTTCTGTGCCAGCTATGAGAATATCCCTTAGGCTTCTTGCAAGAGCCTGCAGGCATTAGTCATATTTCGGCTTTGTCCTGCCTTCCTCAATCATTCTGAGTTTGCAGGTAGGGTGCAGCTGTCTCTTGTTGGCTCCTTGTAGCGGGTGAGCTGCATCACACTGTTTCACAACTGCCCTGCCGCTGCTTGGAGGATGCTCTGCTTTGACAGGAGTCACCTCGTACGTCTGCTTTGCTGCTTCTGTTGGGAAACAGTCACTTCTGCTCTCAGTGGTGGGTGTTCGTTCTGGGTGAGAGCACTTCAGCCTGACCCCCCCTCACCCTGCAGCCGGCTGCTGACTGCAGGGGTGGTGAGCTCCAGCCCTGCCTAGCAGGACATAGGTTGGGAGGTTTAGTGCTAGTTCCTATTCCAGCTCCAGGAAGCCTGTCCTCACCCAGATCCTTCTAACTTACACTTTTCAGACACTGAGATTGGCACAGAGAGTATATGACTCCCAGTGCATTTACGTGAGAGGAGAAATCAGTGTGAATTTAAATTTTCAGGCTGAATTTTCATGTTGCTTTATATTACCCTGTACTCTGTACCTCTGCAGATTATTCACCATTATATGGGCACATCTCTTCTTTGGCAGGCAGCTGTGCCTGCCTGCTCACGTCTGTTCCCGTGTTATTTGCAATGCCCTTTCTCATCTCTGGCCAGTGTGGCTGGAGACTCGCTGCTGCCTGCTATCCCTGCCCACAGTCTCAGGAGGAAACATGAAAATACTCCACACCCAGAAGAGGAGCACAACCTGATGCACTTGGCTCCAGCAGTCTTGTTCATCCCTTTGCAGGGGTATTGACTGCTACAGAGGAATCACAGCAGGTAACATGGTAGGCCTTATAATATTTGGTGCTTTCCTTAAAAAGAACAGATTGTCTGTCGGTGCATGGGAATCTCGCTTTTTACTGAATAGATTGTTCTTCAAAGCTGTCGTTCTGCTGCATGCACAGAAACAGCAGAAGGACTCAGAACAAGGCTTATTGAAATGCAGTCCGGCATTTATGATTACTTAAAACGGCTCCTGAGTTCTAGAGCCTGTCTCCTGATTTGGAGACCTAGAGGTGAGGGCTTAAAGGTGCTTGTGCCAGGTAGAGCAGGACAAGAAATACTGGCCTGCTGGGATGAAGTTGATGGTTATTTGTGTGCCATCATTAGTTGTTTCATCCTTACCTGTCAGCCTTGCCCTGTTTGGAGACCAACCACAGCCCTAGTCTTGGGGTAGTAAAGGTGGACTGGGAGAGTTGTTGCTGGGTTCGTGCTGCATGCTGAATTGGGCTGATGAACTGTTGGATTTGTGTGATGCGGTGGTGGGAGGCAGAAGTGTTTCTCTGCTACTCTTGCCAGTTTGTTAAAAATGTTCCTCGGTGCCTGGAAACACGGATATTGGTATGTGTGTGTTTGTGTGCACTCATGGGTTTATGCAGGTCTGTGCCTCATCCCAGAAAGCTATGAGGCATCCTGCTTTGAAAAGGACTTGGCCACCCATTATGAAAAGTACCATGTTAGAAATCTGCAGGCTGCAGCACCCCTCAGCCACAAGAGTTATGGGATTCTGAACCCTCCCAATTAGCTTTGCCAGTTAGCTTGGTTGTGCTGATGCAACCGTAACGCTTCCATCTCTGGATCTCAGCTCTGATCCTCATTTGCTGAAGAGCCATGAACCTCCCGGACCTTGTGCCTAGTACCTTCCTCAGGTTGCCTGTAGCTTCTGCCTACCAAACTGTCTGGAGTTGAAGGACAGGAAGGGGGGCTGTGCATGTCGGGCAGATGAAGTGCTGGTTCTTGGGGCTAAGACCTCAACTGCAGTGGGCTGGACCTCCTCCAGGATGTATGTCTCAAGCAGCACTTGTGTCTTGGCAGATATATTGCTATTTCGATGTCACTGCAGGCAGGTGTGGGCACAGTTGAGGAATCTGTGGTCTATTTGGCGGGTACCTTGCCAGCACGGGCTGAGGCAGAGATGTGTTTGCTTTAGCTGACTAAGCTACTGGGAGGAGTGAGTCTGGTTTATCCAGTTAAATAGGAGGGGATAAAGACAAATCCAGATGCTTCTCAGGCATGCACAGTGAAAAGCCAAAAATGGCAGGAAGAGAAAACTTGTCACCATGAGGGTGGCATTTCCATCCTTGGAGATACTCAAAACATGAGACTGGATGTGGCCCTGAGTGATGTCATCTGCCTTTGAAGACCATCTGCTTTTGGACCTGAGACCTCCTGAGAATATGTCCATGTGCACTACTCCACAACTTTCTGGGTTTTACTTCACGGCAGGGAGCATGATGTTCCTGACTGCCCTCAGCTGGAAGGTGCCTTGTCCAAAGGGTCTCCAAGGATGTGGACATCTGAGGTAGAAGTATCTGAGAGCAAAGCAAAGCCCATACAGATGAGATTTCCTGGAAGGCAGTTACCTGCTGAGTGCTTTGTCCTGCTTTGTTTTTATCACTCAAAGAGTGTCTGCTGTTTGAGCAGATTTGATAATATTTATGTGATGCTGTAAGCGTCCCCTTGCCTGGTAATTATACTGATTAATCTGGACCATGCTGGAAAGCCACATGTGCCTTCTACCAGAGGGTACGACACCATGCGTCTGTATTATTCAACTATAACAGATGCTGACAAGAACTAGGGAGATGAGTCTGAGCTGGAGGTTGTTCTTGCTTTGTTAGCAGTGTCTGGGAAGGACAAAGTCTGGCAGGCTTTCCAGCTGGAAAGAAGGTGAATCGTGGATGACGATAGTGAGGACTTTTCCCTATTCTGCATACAGCAGCGGAGGTCCCTGCCTCTTCTGTCTCTGCGCCCTGAGAACAAGTCTGCCACTATCACTTGCTGCTGCTTTTCAGAGTCCCTGGGGATCAGGTTTTGGGAGAAGAGGCTATCTTGGCTCTAGGAGATGGGACCATGCAAGTTTGCTGAAGGTGGGTGTTTATGGCAGCCCTCATAGTGCCATGTTCACGGAATTGGTGTGGAGTATGTTTGGAAACCCTGATTTGTCAAGGCTGCTAGCAAATGGTAAGTGGTGCCTAAGCCTAAAAGACAAAAGCAGCCTGACACTTGGGGTAGTAGCCTGGTGTGGCCCATGCAACTTTTGGGGGAACAGCTTTCTCTTGACAGTCCTGCTGGGGCTCTTGGAGGCATGGGGCAGTTCACCTGCATCAGAGCCCCACTTTTCCAGGATGGACTGGACAAAGAGCATCTTGGCAGGAGGTGACTTCTGCTCACTGCCTGAACCCCCACCAAGACAAGGATTTTGTCTGCCTCTTGCCACTGGAAGAACTGGAACCGGCTGGGACCGTTTTTTTGCCCTGCTCTGCATGTGCCAAATGGCCTGGACTCTCTCTGCTGGGATGAGTGACCTTGGAGGTGTTCTGGGAAGCGCCTGAGCACTTTCTTCCCATCTTGCATGGTGTATTATGAGCTATATCATTATGAGCAGCTCAGTTAAGTCATTACAGCCTTGCTGAATGCATGAGCTTTTTCCCTCTCATCCCAATTCATCACTATTGTGCTGACATAAATCATTTTCATTATAAAATGCTTCAGACCCTGTTAATTAACAGAATTGCTTAAATTTCAGTGAGATAGTGCTTGCCCAGAAATAAGTTTTATATTCATAGTGGAATGGCAGGAGAGGCCTATAAGCACGACCAGCTGAGGCCAGTCGCGTGCAGCCCTGGGTGCTTGTGCAAGGCTGGTCCTGCCTGCGCTCAGGTGGGAGGTTGCTGTTCTCACTGGGATATGTGCCTGGAGGTGTATTCAGCGCTTCCTTGTCAGTGCTCCCTTGGCCCCTCTGGATGAGATGGAGTGGGACTCCCAGTTAAATGGGTTCCTCTGAACAGGCCTGGGATGAACGAGGGAGCCAGTGCAGACCCTGGGCCCCATCACAGGGTAAGCACCAGCTGTCTTCCTGTGGAAGGGTTGGGATGCTCTCTAGCAGAAATTCTGCAGTGCTCTGTGCTGCATCTCACCTGCGTGCTGGCCAGGAGCGTGGACCTCAGTGATGGAGCAATAGAAGGGCTGAGAGTTATCCAGCTGTGTAAACAGGCAGATGATGGAAGTGCTCGAGAGATGGTGGGTGAGACAGCCTCCTCTTGATTCGTGGGGCTGAAGGGAGTGGGAATCCTGGTAATTACAGAACTGAAATGACAGAGAGGGACAAGGGTACCTGGGTGAAATTGTGCCTGTCTGAGAGCTGGTGAACTACAAGGATCTGAAAAGGTGGTTATGCCTTTATTATAAACCATAACAATGATAATCGTTGGAATAATTGCTAGTTTCAGAAAGCAAGGAGAGGTAAGTGTCTCCAGAACAGTGTTGCCAACTCCTGCCGTACCTGTAATGTCATGCGGAGGTGGGCGGAGGGGGAATTTCATCCTCCCAGCTCAGTGGCATTTCTGATTGCCTTTGGGCCACAACACCAGTGGCTCCTTGGTACGAGCCATCCACCCACAGCCTTTGTCAGGAGGCGTGCAAGGTCACATCAGACACGTGAACAAGGAAACTCTGGCAACCTGCTGGCTGTGGAGGGCTGATGCCTGGGAGCCTCGGGATATGTCTCTGAAGCCACATCTTGTCTCCTTGCAGCCTGCTGGCACCCAGCTCTCCCCTCCACTGTGCTCTGATTGTGCTGAAGGCTTCCCAGAAGTGTCTACCTTGAGCCAGGCGGCACGGATGGCTGCAATGCTCTGCCACTGCTTGCTCTGCTGCATGTCAGCAAATGTCTTGCAAGTTGCTGAGACAAACTGGATGATTCTCTGTTTGCTTGGCAAGGGAGGAGCATCTTGTTCCCTCACTGGAGACCCATACTACACAGCCAGGCAACCCCTCTCCAGCATCTTCCCTAATACCAGGCAGGATTACTGGTGAAAAAAAGCAAAGATGGAGTTTGCAGTTCACAGTAGGAGGGGAGGTAAAGCTAATAGTTAAACAGAAAAGCCTGGAAGAGAGAGCAATTACAAAAACATAATGTCTAAATCTATGGGAATGTTAAACTGAGCTGGAGGGGATTTTAAACTGATTCCTAGCTGTTCTGGTGGGACCGGGAATGTGGTGCTAATAACCTTGTATCCATGTATGCACTCATGCATGCCCCTGGTGCCACCTCAGGGCAGAATAATTTCCTTCTTTCATTCTCAAAATATTTCTTCTCTGCTTTGTTTCCATGTAAATGAAACACTCCTGGGTGACATAGAAGTCATAACTTCTGTCATTCACAGTGTTTCTGGGTTTTACTATTCTTTGTTTCTTGTTTTACATTCCTTTATATCTTATTCCTGGTCATTTCCCCCAAGCCCAGATGACTACTGAAGACCTAAACACGTCTTTTTTTTTTTTTTTTTAAGAGACTTCTTTTCATAAAACGTACTAGCATACCACACATTTTGTTAAGCTTTATGGTCTCTAGTGCATTCTCAGCCTCTGACATAGAGCTTGTATATCATCTCTGGTTTCTTTAATTTAGAGGGACATGTGAAAATGATGGGGTTTGTGCAGACAGATAATGGAAATACACTGCTCCCCCCTATTCTCCAAATCAAATAGGGGGCCTTTCCAGGCATGCTTGGGCCATGAGGCACCTGTGACATGGAGCTTGGGCTCGGAGCACCAATGTTCTGTTAGGAATGCTGCATCAAGCCTGGCTCCTGCTTGAGCAGATAAGGATAAGTGGGCTGTTGCAGATTTGTGCTAAAGGGGTTTTGTGACTCAGGCTGGGTTTTTATGCAGCCTTTCTGTGCAAACCTTAAGGCTGGCCCCAGTGCAGCCCCCGCATCTGGGTGAGTCCTCTGGCCCCCACGAATCCTTCATCCAGCTCTTGGCCTCCCTGGAGAGAAGTACAAGCCTCCTCTGAGATGGAGTGTAACCTCATCAGAGCAACTGGCAGCCCGCAGCAGCAGCCAGGAGCCTTTCCTGAAACACGCCTGCAAATTGGCTGCAGAGAGCTGCTGGGATCAGGTTGGGCCTGTGGCCATTCCTGGGCTCGGGGGGGATTTTCAGAATGTTTCCACGTGGCAGAAGACAGCCTGTGCTTGTTTTTCTCCCCAGAGCCCTTGTCTCCCCTCAGTTGGCTTTTGCTAAAGTGATCTCTGTGAAGGCTGCAAAAGGGTTCGCTCCCCTTTGCACTGGGGCCCAGCAGATGATGTTTGTTGTTGCCAGCAACGTGCTCCTATGACAAAAGTGGCCAACAGCACCTAGGGCTGCGTTAGGAAGAGTATCACCAGCAGTCAGGAGCTGGCAACCTGTCCCTTCTGCTCAGCGCTGGTGAAATGAGGAGAGTACTGTGTCTGGTTCTGGGCTGCCAAATACAAGAGACACGGGCATACTGGAGCGAGTCCAGGGAAGGGCCATGAAGATTGGTGAAGTCTTGGAGCATCTGCCTTATGCAGAGGGGCTGGGAGATCTAGCTGATTCTCTTCAGAGCTGAGGCTTGAGCGAGGTAGTCTCCAGTGACCCCTTCCAGCATCCCCCTGCCTGACCCCTGCAGGGGCTCTGTGACCTGTGCTCATGCTGTCCTGCTGCTTTCCAGGTGTGATACGGACAGCCGTGGCCGACCTGGACCGGGAGACGCAGGACCGCTATGAGGTGGTGATCCGTGCGACGGACATGGCAGGACAGCTGGGTGGCCTGTCTGGATCCACCACAGTCACCATCGTAGTCACCGATGTCAATGACAACCCACCACGCTTCCCTCAGAGTAAGTCCTGACAGTGGTGGGGGGTGAGCACTGGCCCTCGTGCTGGCCCTGGCTCCGGCCCCTTGTGGGTGGTGGGACAGAAGCTCAGCTCCCAGCACAGCCTGGCACACGTCTGCAGGGTGAGCCGGCCCAGCTGCTCATCCTGCTTGCAGGATGACAATACCAAGGTACGGTAGCACGCACAGCTCCGTGCCTGGGTCTGAATGTGTCCCTGCCTGGCAGGGCGATGGAGGGGCAGCTGCCTTGGCTGAGCCTGTCTAGGACCCTGGACAAGACTCTGCTCCTGGTGCTAGTCCCGGGAGTGAGCAGGGCTGGGTGGTGGGGAGAGCAGAGCTGGCCCCTCTTCAAGCTGTGCTGGGGGAGAAGGCAGCCGGGTCTGTCGTGCTGTGGGAACTTGGGCTGGGACTCAGCTGCTGGCCTGGCCCCTTCTGGCTGCTGCATCAGCTTGGCACGCTCTGCCCCAGGGTGAGGTATAGTGACACTGCCCAGCTCAGACAGCAGCCTGCCTTTCCGTGTCGCTGCTAGTGGCCTGTGGCTCATGCTTGTGTCTAATCTGGGACCCTTCCCAAATGAGGAAGGTGGGTGATCCTGCTGCGAAGAGTGGGCTGTGCAGTCTCTGCAGTGCACACTAGCTGTGGAGACTGGCAGCGCAGAGAAGGTGCTGCAGCTGGAGGAGGCTCAGGTCTTGAGCTGCATCTCTTAAAAATTAGAAATGGTCAAGTCTGCAAAAAATCAGAGAATGCTGATTGCGGAGCAATCATGTCTATATAGAGAAATCAGCCTTTACTTCAGCTGGCACCTTGAGTGCTCCCCAGTTATCTTCCTTCGGCCCTTGTTTTTGGCTGGGGTATGTGTTTCTCCTGGTAGGGAATTCTGTACCATAGACACTGATAAAGTCTGGGCAGCCCTTGTAGCCCAAGGGTGGCCCCGGGGAGTCAAAGGGCTGTATCAGACTGGAGGAGGTTCAAAGGCAGAAGCAGTGACCCTAGTACCTTTTTCTCCTCTAGAGATGTATCAGTTCAGCATTGTTGAAACTGCCCCGGTGGGCACAGCCATTGGCAGGGTGAAGGCAGAGGACTCTGATGTTGGGGAGAACACGGACATGACATATCAGGTGAAGGATGAGGAAGGAGTGGAAATGTTCAAAGTCACCACGGACAGCAATACCCAAGAGGCTGTCATCACAGTACAGAAGGTGAGAGTTGAGGAAGGCTGGTTGGGTAGGGGAGGACCCTTTCCTTTGGAGATTCCTGCTGCTGCACTTGAGTTTAAATAAGTGCTTCTCTGAGTGCTGCTCTAGCAGTAGCAGTTGCATTTTTTTGCCTGCAGGTGCAGGGAGAGTCCTGCCTCTGTTCTGCCTGGATGGCAAAATGAAGACCTGTGTTTGGGAGGAAAGGCTGAAAAGGCAGCAGCACAGTGCCTGCTGGAGCCTGCACAGGGCAGCTGCCTGGTTGGCAGCAAAGCAACGAGCTGTGCATGGGTGAAGCCATGCATGGTGCTGGGGAGAGAGTGCTTACGGCTGTTATTGATAGCACGTGTTGGAGACACATGCCCACCTAATTCCTATACCTGACCAACAGTACTTTGACTGTATCTGCTTTGGTGGCAAAAACAATCAAGCAAACACTTGACATGGGCAAGAAAGAACAGATTGTTCACCAAGGCCACTTGATTCAGCTCACTTCCCCTGTAGAAATAATAGCAGGGTGATTAATGTTAAAAACCTGCTCATTTGCAGCACACACTGTGCTGTCTTCCCAGTGCATCCTGGCTGCCTGCAGCCTGGGGGTCCTGTTGGGGGCCCTGGGTGGAGCAGGCTGGAGCCTTCCTCTTCCTCCTGCCCCCTCAGTGCCAGAGGGCTGAGCACAAGCTCCTAGCCTCAGCAGAGGCACTGCCCGGGGGGAGAGTGGCATTAGTGCTGCCCTTGATGACTCCGGCGAAGGAAGGGGCAGCACAGGGGGCTTCTCAGGCTGGGTACGTCTAACCCTTTCCTGTTGTCCCAGCCTCTCGACTACGAGTCAAAAAAAGTGCACACTGTCATTGTGGAGGCCCTCAACAAGTTTGTGGACCCACGGTTCGTGGACCTTGGCACCTTTCGGGACCAGACCATCGTGCGGGTCTCAGTGCTGGACGTTGACGAGCCCCCGGAGTTCCGGCCCCCCTCCAACCTGATGGAGGTCCAGGAGGATGCGCATGTTGGCTCTGTCGTGGGGGTGGTCACCGCCCTTGACCCGGACACAGCGAACCACCCTGTCCGGTAAAGCACTTGCCTAAACCTCGCATCATATCCCTTCCAGCAGTGGACATGGGGTCACCTGCAAGGGACACGTGTGTCCTGGGGGCTTGTGGGCATGGCTGGGGCAGAGGGGAGGAGAGGCAGTGCAGGTGAAGGTGACGAGTGCTGCACGCATGGCCAAGTGTGTGTGTCCTGTGGAACAGGCAGCTGTCAGGTGAATGGCAGCCTGTGCACAAGAAACAGGCACGCAAGAGCAGCCGTCTCGTGGGTGACAGATACGTCACAGGCAAGTGATGGGTTTGTGAGTGGCAAGGGAGTGTCAGGGAAGGTGGCTGGGTGATGCTTGCATGTCCTTGCTGCTGACAGTGAGGCATCTGCAGTGGTGCCTGACACAGGCCAGACGAGTGACCAGAAATGACAGGAGGGCAGTGATGAAGGATGACAAACGAGGTGAGGCTTGGGAGATGCAGAGCCACAGCTTGGCTGTGTGTACGTGTGCACAGGGATCAAAGATCAGAGGAGTTTATATTTGGGCAGGGGACATAATCCAGGCAGCAGTTTATCTGCACAGGACATTTCCCATTTCCATTTAATTTGTGGCTAAAGAGATTGTTACCTTGTTAAATTGTTATTACCTAAGGCACAAAGCAGCCTTCTGGCTCTGCCAACTGGCCTGAGTCACGAGCAGTTGAGTTGGAAAGCTGGTGTTCAGAAAACATCCTCAATGTGTGGAAAATTTCCTTGAAATGTGTGTTCTTATGCCAGGTGATGGCAGGGCTGCAGGCACCTTGTGCACAGCTGCTTGCTTCAAATGAGCAACGGTGGTTTTGCGTTTGAGAGCTCTGTGGGGAGCCTGTCCCCAGGCAGTGATCATTCGGTACACAACAGGGTCAGGGATAAGGGATGGAGGAGGATGTGGCCAGGGAGGGCTTAGTTATGGTGCTGTTCCCCCTCCGTGATGTCCCTGCCTGGCTGCTTGGGGCGCTGAGCTCCAGTGCTGTGCAGCCTTGGAGAATGCACTGGTTGAAGCTGGGGTGGGGGATATCTCCTGGTCTTCATGGAAATGAAGACTGAGATGTTTAGAAAGCTCAGAAAAGAATTTACACATGGAAAACTGCCATCTACAGATGCCTGGCAGCTAGCAGGGAGTATTGCGTCACAAAGCTGGATGCTGAAAGTTGTCTTTGGGATGAATGTGAAGGGAATCAGCATTGGCGTGCCAGGAACTATGTGAATTGTTGCACCACTTGCACTAGTCCGTGCTGTCTGTTGGACATGTTCTCAAAGTACCTCCGCTCACCTTGTGTGGCTACCTCCTCCATTCAGACTACCTGTCTGATTTCTTTTTGTGGCCTGCTCTGAGCATGTGCCTGTTAGCTTGCACTCTTCAGATGCGTGCAGTCTTTCTACACATCTGTGTGTGTCTACATATGTGCATGTGCTTTTTCACTTGACTGTTTCTAGCAGTGCTACAGAACATGGATTTTTATTTTCTGATCTGTAATTGTAGAAAAGGGGCCTTGGGGACAGAACTATTCTTATTCTGTTTTTTTCTTGTTCTTTGTTCTGCTTCCCTGTGGAGCTTGTTGCATTGTTTGCAGACAGAACAAAAGCAAGCAGTGGAGGGAGGCTTTCTACTGCTGTGCAGAAGGTGATGGAGAGGAGACTTGGAGTAGAGAAGCAGATTCGAGTACTCTGCAGGAGCAAGAGGGTTAGAGCCCAAATTTTGCTATGTGAGTGTCTGTCTTATAGTGAGCTTTGTGCCAGGCAAGGCAATGCCTCATGTTCAGGTACAAGGGCCCAGCTAAGAGGACTTACAGGCGCCTGCTGCAGCTTGGGAATTACAGTGTGTTTTCCCCTGTCAGGCTTGATGCATTCAGATATGTGTTTTCCCTCCAGCAATCCCTGCTGGAGCTCATCCTTCATCCGTCATGCTCCCCTGTGGCATTTGGTCGCTATCTGTCCATCTCCTCGTGCCCCTCTGCTCTTGCAGTGCCTGCTGTCAGGAACAGCATCAGCTCCGTACCCCTGTGTTGCTCCCGTGGTGCTTGCCTGGGGAATGCAGGTGGGTGAGCCTTCCCTGCCTTTTTAACTGTACCAAGTGGAGATGCAGGTTTATATTGGTCACACTGATGTGGCACCAATGCAGGAGAAAGGTGCTGTTGGATCTTTCCTCCTGTCCTTTAGCTAGCCAGGTAATTCAGTAAAATACTTTGCCACATAGGCAGCTGCTCACAGCTTCAAAGCAGTGCCCAAACATTAAAGCAAGCGTCCTGCATGCTGCAGTACCCTGCCAGGATGTGACACTAACCCATCAGCAGGAGATGGCAGTAAGTCACGGAGCATTTCAAGTGTGCTACTCCGAAGTACAGTCACAAGAAGCCAGCACTTGTACTTCACCTCTGATACATTAGAGAGCAACTGATCCTGACAGCATGACCAGTATTTGATCCTCGGCTCCTTGAAGTTGGTGTGAACCCTTTCAAGTTGCTGCAGTTCAGTGGATCCCTTTAACTTCCTGATCCTCGTCTGCTAGAGATGGGAGCGAAGACACGGCTCTGCTTCTGCAGTGGATGCTGTCTCCTGGACTCTAGTCTGGGTGTTGGCTCTGCCCTGTAAATAGGGGAGAGCCCCAACCTTCTGTCATGACGAGATGACTCTCCCCTCGACAGGAAAGAACAAGGATTGCTAGAGACAACAGAGCAAAAATTAGCTCTGTCAGCGTTTCCAGGTCCTGCTGACACCAGGCTGCCAATAACAAGGTTTGGGAAGTATTTTTAGCCAAATGGGAAAGGAGATGCCCTTGGCTCTTTGTTTGCATCCCCAGGCCAGCACAAACAGGGCTGTGCAGCTCCTGCTGCACCATCCAGCCCGAAGCAGCTGCTGGCAGCACATCTCAGCCTTCCCTTCCCCTGCCCTCCTGGGATTCACTCGCCCCGTGAGGATGTGGCCACTTGGCATGAGAACAAAGCCCTTCTAGACAAGCCGGGCTGGGTTGCCAAGTGACCTGTTCTGAAGACATGAGGGTTGAAGGAGCATCCGACTCCCCTGTTCTTGGGAGGTGTCCATGAGGCACTGGTCCATGCCCCCCTCCCAGCTACATATGGATGTAGAGTCCCTGGCAGCCGCTTGACCGGGTGGGAGGAAAACTGGGGCTTAGGGTGCCCAAAGAGCACCCCCATCTCTCTGGGTGAGCAGCCCCAGCTTGTGCCTGCTCAGAGGGACACCGTCCCTCCAGAGCCGATGCTGCGGAGCAGGGAGTCATGCTGAAGGTCGCCACGGCAGAGGGGCTGCACACATCCTCAGGGGCAACGTGAAAACCTGCTGTAGTACAGGCGGGAAGTGCCTTTCTAAAGGACTGGTGCATTTTATTTTATTTCATCCTGGTTTGTTGCCTAACAAAAGCTGGAACCACTCTTTTTTCAGAAAGAGTTTAGTTTCCAGTTGGCTTTTTGGATTTACCTGTACAATTCCTGGGTGTAGTGCAATTTTTCTTAGCTGAGCCATTGTATGAGGTAATACAGTGATAGACTGTCTGTGTATGTGAGGCTGTTTGTATGGGAGCCTTTTGTTTTTCTCTCTGCAGTGGGAGCCTGTGTTCTGATTGTGTGCATTCCAGGCTTTATCAGCACTGGGAAGATGTTGCTTGGGATTTAAGGTTCTCAGAGATATTCTTGTTTGGCATTCAGTAAATCTGGAGACACGTGTTGGACATGGGCATTTTATAAACTCCAACAGCACAGCAAGAGCTACAACCTGCTTCAACACAAAAGGGAGAGGAGGAAAAAAAACAAACACAACAAAAAGCTTTTCACACAGTGTTTGAAAAGCTCCCTATTAACAAAACACATGGCATAAAATGTGCTCCTTGTTGCATTCAGGGGGAGAAGTGAAACAAACTGCTTGAGAAATGCATTCACAAGAAAGATGAGCACCAAGAAAGCTGTCTAAATTAAACAGTCACTTGTAACATCCAAACCAACAGGCAGTGCCAGCAGGAAGAGAGGAAAATGGATTACAAGGTCCGCATACCAATCAGAGCTGGGGACTGCAGTTCCAGATACGGAGCAGCAGCCAGCTTTAGGAGGAGTGAGCATATGTCCTATCTCTGGGTATCTGGAGGACCCAGGGATTAATTGCTGCCTCCCAGGTGAGAAGCACCATTTGACATCAGTGAGATGGATGAATATGAAGCTGAACTACCAGAGGTGGAGAGGCTTGTGATGGTCAGCACAGACTTTGGTAGGTAAAGATCATTCATATTGCGAAAAATGATGTAAACTAAGCACAGCAGGTAGTTTCTCATTCTAGCTGCTCTAGCACAGGGTTAGCCAAAAGTTCTTGGAAGGGGAAGTTTGTCATTGTATAGAGCAGTGTGGAGCAGGTTGATCTGCAGCTCTGGGTGGGTTATGGCTGTGGCTTTGTTGGGGCAGATAGACATCCCCAGCTCCAGAGCCTCTGCAGCACTTTGCTCAGATGGAGAGCTACAAACACACCTGGACTGGCCACCTCCAAAATCAGTATGTAGAAGCAGGCTGAGCCCTGCTTTCATGGCCAATGCAGACAATGCTCAGAGCTGTCCCCTTTCCCTGGCACAGTGCTGAGAAGGTGGCAGCTCTGTGTGGTGGTGGTGACAAAGGGATGAGGTTTCTGGTTTTGTCTATGCCCTGCCATAGTGTACAGGCAGTCAGTCCTCAGCAGACAATTCGGAAGTGACAGAAGACAACCTTAGTAGCAAAACAATTAAAAGCCTAAGAAAAGGTTACCAGTGGAATGACACAGAGCGCTCCCCTGCCAGCCTCCTGCCCTCTGGCCATGCAGGCAGCCAGTGTCAGATGTCTCCAGGCTCAGTAATGTCTCCCATCAATAACTGGGTTTTTCTGTGTAGCCATTTTTTGCAGACATCTCTGTTTATGCAGCAATGACACGAGCGTGAACAAAACAGGCATGTGCTTACCTGAGAAACAGGGAAGGCATATGGAGAGTGAAGTACCATCCTGAACTCTTAACAGTATTAAAGAGTGGAATGGAAGACAGGATGTGTTTGAGGTCAGGTGATGTGGGAGAACAGTGGAAGAAGTTATGCAAATGCATCAGTTATGCTATTGGAAAGATATTAGGTGTTACCCTGGTTTCTGTTCCTCCTTCCAGCAGTACGTTGGACCGACGTGTCCAAGTCACAGTGGCCAGACCTCTCATTTCCCTTTGCAGTGAGTGAGCACAAAGTGGATGAGAGGCTGCAGTACATGTTAGCACTGTCACCGTCCCTTCTGGAGCTGGCTACGTGCCTGTAAGAGGCTCTGTTTCCAGCTAGGAGTTGGGACAGAAAATGCAGGATGGCTAGAAAGTCCCTGGCAGTTGGTTCAGAGACGCCTAGGCTTGTATCTGGCTTTGTGTGGTAGATCCCCATCGCCTCTAGATGCAAGGAGGGGGGGAGGAAGCCAGCCACATAGGCACAGTATGTACTAGATTGTGCATGCACACAGATGCAATTTAGATAGTGATTTTTTTGAACATTTTCCCTTAACTAGAAGCAAGTGTCGTTGTATTTTGTGTCTCATCTCCCTGTCTGTCTGAAAGAGAGCTAGGGAACATAGTCTGGTGCTGTATAAGACTTTAAACAGCATAGACCTGCCTTTGAATGTGCCTCCATCAGAGACACAGCTGGAGCTGTCTGGATAGGTGCCCCGCAGGAGGCACGCTCCTCTGCAGCTGGTTCCCCCACCAGGCATGGGGCAGAAAAGCATGGAGGCCATCTGTGTCTGTAGAGTGGTCATCCTTGCATGCAGAAGGTGAGCTGGTGTTCCCTGGCTGAGCCACAGACCACAGCTGGACTGTGCCAGGCGAGATGCAAGCACTTGGGAACGCTGCTCTGCGGCGTGTGGAGCACCTCCTCCATCCTGCACATGCCTCTAGCCCAGAGCCCATCCTACACTGCTCCTCTTGTCTGACGTGGCCTCTCAGTACTGTCCTGTCTTGCCAGCTTTCCAGCTTGCTTTTGTCCCTACATTTGTCTTCCTTCTGTTGTTGGACATGTGACTGAAGGCTTTAATTTATTCACAGCCCTCCTTTTAGTAATTTATCCTTTGTACTCTTTGCTGTGTTGTATTATTTAATTCCGTAAAGCACCCTGGGATGCAGTGTGTATGAAAGATGCTGCACACAATAACATTATGCTCTATTGTTTGTGATTTGTAGGCTTTCTGGATTTATAATTCTGATTGCAGTGGTGATTATTATTTGTGTTATGGCTGTGCTTGAGGGTCTCAGCTGGATCGGGCTTCCCTTCCAGTCCCTTCCCCAAGGAGCACACATCTAAATGTGCCCTGGTTTAACGTGAGCTTTCTTTATTCTGTGTGTAATGTGTGTAATGGTTGAAACTGCAGGACGTGCCACTGGGACTGATTGTGTGGGCTCATGGTGTCATGGCTGAGGCACAGGGCTAAACCCAGATGTGACCCTTCTCATGAGCTGTGGAGTTTTCTTTCAGGAAGAGGTGGAAGTCATGCTTTCCAGAGGTGGCACAGGGAGCAAGTGGGATGTTGATGGGGTGCCCAGGGAGGGGGCTATTTTGGGGCAGCACTGGAGCAACTGAAGGAGGAGGGATTGTGAAGGAGAGCTGCATGTGATAGGTCTCTGCTGAGCAACTGGAGCTCTTCAGTCTGCTCCTGTGAAACTGATTTGCCCAAACTAGGGCAAATCTCAGGGTTGCTGGGGATGATGTGCTGTGTTGATTGCGGGGTTGCTGGCCATTGCCCGCCTCTCTGCTGCCAGGGTTCTTGCTCCAGTTGCACAGGTTCAGGCTGGGTTCAGAGGAGACCTTGCTGTTTGTAACTGCTGAGCTGTGGTTCGGTTATCGGCAGGTCTGGCTCGCAGCCTGCCCCTGCGCTGTCCTCCAGGCCTCTCACTTGGGTGGGTGCTGTGGCATCAGGAGAGAGGGGGGTAGGTAAGGTGGGCTCCTCAAGCAGCGGTGCCCCCCTTTGGTTTGGGTTGCTGTTTTTCCTGAACTCCTGAAGCTCAGAAGCTTCCCAGAGTCATGAGTAGAGTTACAGGCCATATTTCTATATCGCTCTGTCTATCCCGAGCATAAGGTCCCCATCAGAGCAGGTTTTTCCCCTTGTCCACAACCTGTGTTTAGTTCCACTTTATGCACCAAAAGCCACATCTTAATTTTACTTGAGGGGTCTGGGCTTGCATCCTGGAAGAAACATAGCCTTCATGTACCATGCTGCAGCAGAGAAGAAGTGAGAGCAGTGATACAGGGCCTGATGCATTAGATCCCTATCCTCCTGGGGCTGATGGCATGGTTGGGCTTGGCACATCAGCCGTTCAGTTTACCCGTTTGCCTGGTCTCAGGTATGCCATCGACCGCAGCACAGATGCAGAGAGGATCTTTGACATCGATGCCAACACGGGTGCCATCATGACAGGAAAGGCCCTGGACCGGGAGACAGCAGGGTGGCACAACATCACCGTCCTGGCAATGGAAGCAGGTGAGTTGGAGTGCTGTGTGGAGCAGCCTGTGCTGGACTGGAGTGGGACAGAGGGGGAAGTATGGGCGCATTCACTGCACAGGTGACCAAGATCCGAGTGTTAATTAACACTGAAGTGAAAAAAAAAAAAAAAAAAATGCAGCAGCACTGAGTCTGACATCTCCCTAGACAACCTAAAAATACTCTTCCTGACTCGAGCGTTAATAAGGGAGCATGGTCGAATAGTATATTTGATGAACGCTAATCAAATTTGCGTTATCTATGCGCCAGCTCTGCCAGTCATCCCTGTGCAGCTCACTCCTGCATTCACACCTGCTGAGCAGCTCTGGGGGCTCCCAGGGGGTTTGTGTTCATGTTACCTGTATCTCCCCAGTTCAGCCATGTGCTGTGGGTGGCTGCCCCCGCAACTGGAGCCCTGTGGCACAGGCGGCTGCCAGCGCTTGCTTCTGCTGGGGCTCTCGGTGGTTGGGATTTGCAGGCTGTACCTGTACACTGGGTTTGTGGCTCTGGATGCCTCCCATGCCCTTCCTCCTTGGTCTCCTCGCCCTTTGTGTGGCTGCTGGCTTGTCAAGGCACAGTGATGAGTGGACGGGAAGTCCCAGCACTGCAGCGGTGGGAAGAGGCTGCAGGGACAGTGTCCCTGAGCCCCCGTGCTGGGGATGGGGAGCAGCAGTGCTGCCAGGGTTGGTACTGTCAGGTTGCTTTGGCTCTGGCCACACTGCTTGGCCTCACCCTGCAGCCCACCGGGAAGAGTGTTAGGCAGAGGGTGAGGTGAAGCTCTTTTATTCTCTTATGAAATTATCTCCTTTCTGACCCTCTGAGAGCCCTGGTGATGGTCTCTTCCTTCCCTTGTGTCTGTGCAATCCTTTAGCCTGTATTTAGAGTAACTGCCAAATCTGCTCACACCCAGCTGGGAGAGGCAGGAGGGAACAGCTTAGTGGCTCTGCAGGTTTTGTTTATCTTTGCTCCGCGTGATGGGGGTGGCGGAGCCTGGCGTGGATGCTTCCAGCAGAAGTTTGGTTTGTCTTTTATTCTCCACTTAAGAAAGAAAAGAACAAATCTGGGTCCTGCTGCTCAAAGGAGCTCTGAATAAACTCCTCTTGGGGAATGAAAAGAAAATAATAGTAGCA
The DNA here is from genome assembly GCF_018691265.1 of Tyto alba. Classification (NCBI taxonomy): domain Eukaryota; kingdom Metazoa; phylum Chordata; class Aves; order Strigiformes; family Tytonidae; genus Tyto; species Tyto alba. The sequence goes on along the minus strand of NW_024881308.1, from coordinate 17,854,743 downwards.
AAGGGCAGGCTTTGCATCCCTGCAGGTGTTCTGCTGTGAGTATGAAGCTGCCTTGGGCATCCTGCTGCCCTCTGCCATGTTTGCACAGTGCCTTGGCTCACGGGCTCTGCATGTCCTCTGTGCGATGGTGGATCTGGCCCTGTGGGCCCCAGGGAGTGCTCGATGTTCCTCCTTTTTCTGAGCATGAAGATGGAGAAGAGGCTTCAATCCCAGGCACCGTGCTGGGAAGCAGAAAGGCATTGCCATATTCTTCAAAGCTTTCCACGTTTTGGATGTGCAGTTTGCCAGGACAGCCTGGGACCTGTTGTGATCTGCCACCCCATGACAGCTGGTACCAGGGAGCTGCTTTGGCTGCAAAGCACCTTCTGACATCTGCAGACATGCACCAAGACCTGTCCGCCTGTGGGCGGGAGCCTTCTCCAGGCTTTGCTCCAAAGGATCTCTCAGGAGTTCTGGTTCTTGTTTCTTTACTTGTTCTTGAGCAGGAAGACGTCGCTCGTGTTTAAGGAGCCAGGTCGAGGACTGACGTGGGGCCCAGAGATCGGTTCCTGCTGTGGGGCCACCCTTCTGTGGCAGCAGCCATCCGCCCCGGCCAGGCAACGGCACAGACCCCGCTGCCCCAGGAGAGAAGGCAGCGGCCCTGGCCAGACCCCCATTGCCCTGGGGGGATGTCTCTGCCTCTGCTGCATGTCCCAAGCCCCTCTCTGTGCTGATGCTTCACGTCTGCCATCCCGGTGCTGTCGTGAGCCCTGCCCGGCAGCGGGCAGTGATGGGCAGGCGTGCCGGCGCTGCCCAGCTGCACCGGAGGGAGGGTACCCCCCGCAGAGCCGTGGCACGTCCTGGGGGCTCTGCACGGAGGCTCTGCCAGCGGTGGCCAGGGAGGAGGGGATCGTGGCATTGCAGCACAACTTGGCATCCAGAGGAGACACGAGGTGACAAGAATCAGAAGGACAGTATTTACACGCAGCGGCTAGGATTTCAGAACAAGTCAGTAAATGCTGTGGCTCCCCTCCAGCAGGGAAGCCTGTCAGGCTGGATTGCTTCAAAAGCCGGGGAGACTCTTCAGCGCTCTGACTTCTCCCGTGGTGAGCTCTGACTCATCCTTTTTAACTGCCCAGACATTCTTCCCAGTGACATTATCCTTAACGTTTTGTAATCATGAAATATTAATGACTGATATTGAATTTAAAGTACAATTTATGTCTGAATCCTCTAGCGGAAAGGGCAGTTGTAAAGGTACAGCCTTCCAAGTGACAGAGGGGTTTTGGAGTGGGGCCATGCAGCAGTTGTCAGGCCGTGCCTGGTGCAGCAGGACCAGCAGCGTGAGCACAGGGCGGCCGGGAGCCTTTGTGCTGGCCCTAGCCCATGGTAGTTGCTGGCACAGCAGTGCCTGGGCGCGGGGCCCTGCCAGCTCCCCTGGCGCGTTTGCTGCGGCTGTGCAGGCTGCAGCTGGCTGCCGCGGGATCTGCCGCACAGACGGGTAGGACATCATCAACTCCAGTGGAGGCAAGTGGTAAAATATTCCTCCTCTTTCCTCAGCGAGATGTAAGCTTTGCAGAAGGAACAGAGAGCAAGCCCACCAGCCATCCTACTGCCCCGGCTGGTGGGACGCCATGCCGGCTTGACCCCCGTGGCGCGGTGCCCGCTCAATTCCCGCAGCTCACAGGCACGCGTCCTGGAGCGTGCTGCACCAAGGGCTTGCCTTCCCTGTCTGCAGGCAGGACTGTCCTGCGAAAGGTTTAACAAACAGCAGCTGATGGGAAGCATTCCGGCAGGCAGCCTGGCTGTGAGGTTTGAGCAGCTCGATACAAGGGCTGGGAGAGCCCTGCCTGGGATCTGGTGCTGCTGCAGCAAAGACCGTGTCCAGGGGTGCACGCCCTACCTTCAGATAACCCAAGAGAGTGTATTTGCGTCTGAGGAGCAGTAAGAAAAGCTGCAAAAGATGCCTGGCTGCACCCGAGGAGCTGGCTGGGCTGCCTGCTGGTGCTGAGAGGAGGGGGTAGCAGGTCTCCCCCCACAGAACAGGCACTCCCCAGCATGAGCTGCCTTGGCTGGCTGGTGACCGGCAGAATATTTGGCCTTGCAGTGTGGCAGCCAGCAGGAAGCATGGGGGCTGTTCAGCAAATCTGGCCTGGGACCAGGCCAAGCGTTTCCAGAGATAAATCTTCATCTTGCTCACAAGCTGTTTACCTTCCTTGGGCTAATATTAGTGATTCTCTTCCTGTTTTCCTCTTTGCTCATGTAAAATGATGAGGCCTTGACTGCTGTGTCCACTGCTGGTAATTGAGATGATAAATCTTCCTGCTGGAGACTGGCTTTAATCAGAGCATTGTGTTTGGATGCGATTTAATGACTCTCATGCTGCTGAGTTTGGGCAGGACTCGGGAGAGGTGAGAGCCATTTATATGTTACTTGGCTTAACTGCTGCTTCCGCTTTGCTCCTCCTCAGCTGGGAGCCACGTTTTCAGCTCCAGCCTCTGATGTAGCTGCCTGTGTCCGATGAGCCATACCCCTGGCATGCCCCTTCTTTGTCCTTGCCATCAGCACTCCACTTTGCAGCCAGGCAGCTGCACTGACATCTACAAAAACACCCTGTGCCTCACAGCCGTGGCATGAGAGCTGGAAAGCAGCTGGCCCGTCCCAGTCTTCTATTCCGCATTTTGTTCTCCCAGTTTGAGATGGTGAGGAATAAATTCCACTCCTGCCTCTTCTGGCTTTCCTACTAATGTAAAAACTTTGAATTCGATATTGTACCAATTTGGTCTTGACACAGAAGAAAGTGGGATGTACACTGTGCCCAACAGTGACCGTGAGCCGTGTTTTCCCCAGGTGCTGCAGCTCCAGACAGCAGCCCACAGTCCTTGGGGCTTTCCTTAAACTGTGCTTCAGACCCTGGGAAGCTGCAGAGCACCCTTCTGCGTGGGATAGCGCTGCGTGGCTGTGTACTGGCAGGAGTGCAATGGTGTGTGTGCTTCAGCAGTGGTTGGATTTGGAGCTTCACATTAGAGGCTTGGGTGCAAAAGTGCAAAGTGCTTTGTTACTGTGAGATTGTGTGAGGGTCTGGAGGTGCAAGGACTGGATCCCAGCACAGCAGTAACCACAGATCCCCTCTTTTCTGGCTGTGGCAGGGGTGGCCAGACATCTTTGCAATCCCTTCCCAGCACTGATCTGCTGCTGCAAAGCTTCCAGCATTTGAGAGCAGTGGTCCAGAGCTGCTCAGCATCAGTCCTGCAGGCTGTCGGCTGTCCAGAACCTGGGGAGAGGGCGAGTCGTTGGCGTTTCGCATCTGAATGTTTGAGACAAGAATACTGTCCTGTTCAGATTGCTTTCATGATTAATTAAATTAAGAAAAACATGCTTTGGGATGTGGCTGAAGATTCAGCCAGAACCTTAGAGTCTCTGCCTCAGTGTGGTGGTGCAGCTGGGCTGTGGCTTCCCCTGCTCCGAAGCCAGGGGGGTGCTGCCCATCGCTGCCCCGAGCAGCTCCCCGGCACGTGGGGTCCGAGCCGTGCTCGCCGCGCGTCCTCCGCTGTGCTGGTCGTGGCATTGAGGGAAGTGCAGAGGTGGCACGCTGGCAGTGACGGGCAGAGCTCTGTCCCCTACCCCACCGGGCTCCAGCAGCTCTGAAATAATTCAGCCCGTGTTGGCAAAGGCAGCTGCCAGGCATCAGCCTGGAGCTCCCGTACTACACTGCTGTGTTCCCAGCATCTCCCCCTTGTTCTATGCATTTTCCATGTCTCTTTCCTCAGTCTTTTCAGATTAATAGCATTCCAACTCCTGAAGGAAATGCAGAAAAACGGCATGTTTAATTTTAATTTAGGAAAGCGTTTAGGTAGCAGCCTAGTTTCCTCGCTGCTGTCAATCAGGTTTTCTCAAGGCTGACATCAATTAGTTTAAAAATATTGAATGTAATTTTGCCTGACACAACATATTGCAGCCACTGCAAAATATAATTTATTTTAGAAGAAGAAATAATTAAACTAATTTGCATGTCAGTCAGCTGAGCTGGAATACTGAGGAGAGATGCTGCAATGGAAGATGACTTTTTTCCTCCCCAGTCGCACTCAGCCTGGCATGTGCAACCCTCCACTCCAGCCCCTGCCCGGGTGCTGCTTGGCAGAGCCCTTCAAGGGCACGTTTCTGCACCTTCCCCCAGCCCTCATCCACCCAGTCTGCTGTTCTTCCTGGCAGTGGCATGTGCCTGCTCAGCCTTCGCTTCCGTGTGCTGGAGCAGGCGTGGGGGTGCGTGTGTGCATTTCTGTGCATCTACAGGAACCACGGGTGAGAGCTTTTGCCCTTGCAGACATGGAGTCTGCATTAGTTAGGCGCATCGTGCCTTTCATCACAGATGTACTCCAACAATCTTAATCACACTTCTGACCATCATAAATTTAGTTTATGCCACATAGTTACAGAAAACATATTTCAGAGATATTTTGGAGATAACTTTTTTCAAATACATCCAACCATTTTTCCTATTTTCCACCCATAAATCCAGGTACTGGCTCAAAGGAAGAGGGAGGTTGATAAAAAAGCATTTGAAGAACCTTCAAATAGATCACGGAACAGGCACAATAAAATGAAGCCAATGTGTGCCTCGCTGGAAGAACAGACAACGATGCAATGGTTGCACTTCTAACCTTGATGTTCCTGGAGACGTCAAATTTTAACCCTGTCACTGAGCCAGGAGTAAGCGTGAGCCTCAGGCTTCAGCAATTTTGGAAGGGGCAAAAGGAGAGCTTTTTTATGACAGGGTGCATTCAGAAAGGACAACCGTGCTTTGAGCTGTGCTCAGGGGAGCAGGGTGTTAGTTATGGCTCTGGCAGAGGGGTCGGCGCGGGTGCTCGGCACTGTGCCATGGTGCATGGATGACTCCACTCGCGTGCACGGCATAAAACACTCCTGGCAGCTGCTGGCTGATGCTGTGGAAGAGGACAGGCCTGTGGTCATGCCCAGCTCTAAATATGCTGATCACATCTCTCCTTCTGAGGCTGCAAGAGGTGATCTTTGAAGGGAAGCTGCCGTGCTCAGTCTCACCCAGGTGTCCCGGCCAGGCTCCACAGAGCCTCTGTGGCACAGGCTGTGCCGAGGGGTCTTGGGGAGAGCTCGGCAGCACTGGGATCGGCTCCTGCTCCCAGCCCGCTCGGGCACCGGCAGAGGAACTGCTCCTCCAGGTCACGGTTAGGAAGGGAAAGAGATGGCATCCTGGGCTCTTCTTCCTTTCTTCTCTTTCCACCTTTCCTCATCTTCCTCTCAGTAGTGCCTCCAGAGCAATGCCAGCTTGCTTCAGAGCCAAGCAGCAGGGACAGTTGTCCATCTTCCTGCAGGTTGAGGAGACAGGGATGTGATGCCATCATCCTCCTTGCAGGAATGGAACTCTTTTTCCTCCTGCTCGGTTGTGACCCCAATGGGCATCAGGCACACCCCTCTGCCTCCCCCTGGCTCCCTTCCCGCCCTGCTGCCGCCCCCTTCCTCTCTTCCCTGAAAGCAATTGCAGTTTATTTCACTGCACCAACACACCTTTTAAAATAACACATAGTTCCAGGCTTTTAGTCACGACTTCTGCCTCCCTCCCCCGAAAACAACCATCTAATCACCAGAGCAGCTGGTCTGGGTGAGAGGGAGTGATAACGCGAGAACAGGGTGAAGGCAGCTCTGGGGAGGGGGCTTAGGTTCCTGGCTAATTATGGAGCAGGGCTAAATCTCCTCTCCCCTGGGTCCTCCCCCACCTGATCTGTGGGGGCTAGCATTAATTTTATAGACAAACAAGCAGCAGAGCTCCTGCCCAAGCGAGGAGAGAAGCATCGGGTCTGTCACAGTTGCAACCTCTGGGTAAAACAAAGGAGATGGAGTATGAGGGAGTTCTCGTTTCTGGAAGCGCATGAGGTGCTTCAGAAAACATTAGGCTCTCCAGAGTGATTTATAATCTTATAGCGAGGGCTCAATGTACCTTTGCGGTGCGTGCGTGGGGTAGAGCAGCACTGCAGCCAATGGAGCTGTAAATGTGATCCCTGCCCCGTGTGCGGAGTGAGCCCAGAGCAGTGCCGGCGGCTCCGTGCGCCCCAAGGGAGGGGAGCGGGCTGGGAGCCCCCCGGGACCGCTGCCTGCACGAGGCACAGGCTGGCGAGTGCGGGGCTGAAGGGCTGCCCGAGATCTTGCTGTGTGACCCCCTGCACCGGCGGGCAGATGGCAAAACCGGTGTGAGTGTGCGTGGCCCGGGTCCCGGGGCAGGAGCATCGCACCTTGACAGGGAGCGTTCAACCCCGGGCCACCCAGGTGCGGTGGGGGTGCACGGGGCAGATTTCATCACTGCCTCGTGCCCTTATTTGATCCCGGCCGCTTCGTGTCCCGGCTCTGCTCACTCACCTCTCAGCCATTGCTGCTACCCCCAGGGTCCGAGGGTCGGGATCCAAGTCAGGGCGTGCTGTTCTTGCATCTGAATTTGCTTGTCCCCTCCTGGCGCTGTCCAGCTGCAAGCACTGATACTGACCCTGATCGTGGGGACGTGCTCAGGGCTGCTCAGCTTTCTGGGGTAGATCAGGCCAACAGCAGCGTTTCGGGAGTCCTTGGTCCGCAACCCAGCGGTTGAGTTTCTGTACTGGAAAACAGGTGTAAGGAGGCCAAGCAACGCTCTGCAGGTGCTGCCGACCCGCAGTCTGTGCAATCCACTGTGCTGGCAGCAGCTCCACGGCCGCGATGGCCTCCGGTCGGACAGGCAAGGAGGGTTTGCTCCCTGGTAGCAGCAGATGGTACTTTCTGCTGAAGCTCCGCTGCTTTTTTTGTTTCAGACAATCACTCACAGGTGTCGAGATCTTCTCTCCGTATCCGTATCCTGGATGTGAACGACAACCCACCTGAGCTCGCCACCCCTTATGAAGCTGCTGTGTGTGAGGATGCCAAGCCAGGCCAGGTAGCGGGTGTCCACCAGCCCCTCTCCTGGGTCTCCCCCAGTGCCTGCAGAGGCCTCGTGCTGCGAGCAGCGCTCTGGACCAGTGCCAGCCTGCCCGCCCTTCCCCTCCTGCCAGAACGTCTTCCCATGCAGCTGCTGTCACACTGGGAGCCCCTTTGCTGATGTCCTACAGATAAGCCTGTCTGCAGGGGCAAAGGTTCATCCCCCGCTGTGGCAGAAGCTCGTGGTGCTCTGATGGGCTGGACCCCCCAAGAGGGGCCCGTGGGGAGGGGCAGCACTGATTCTCACCTCTGCTTTCTCCCCACAGCTGATCCAGACAATAAGCGTTGTGGACCGTGATGAGCCCCAGAGTGGCCATCGTTTCTACTTCACACTGGCACCTGAAGCCACCAACAACCACCATTTTTCTCTGCTGGATATTAAGGGTAAGTCCTGCTGCACCCTTCCCAGTCCTGCAGCCTCTGGGCTGGCCATGGGAGGGAGATGGGGCTGTGGGTCCATCTGTGCCGAATGGAGCTCAGGGTGCTTTGAGCGCTCTGCAAAGGCTTCTTGCCAACCTGAAATGGTGGGACTGGTCAGCCAGCAGCTTGCGTTCCCTCAGGGAGGCTCTGTCAGCTTTGTGCTCTGCTGCAGACAGGTCTAAATCTCTTCTTGTGCTGTCTGGTTAGCCTTCAGTGTTTTCGGGGCTCTTGGTCCCTTTCTTGATGTGAAACCTCCAACCTGCCTGCAGGCAAGGAGATGATGTGGATTTACAGATAAACACGCTCATGTTTTGTGCGTTATGATTTATCCCTCTCCAAGGTAATCCTGGAGTGTGGGTCATCCCGGGGCTGCCGTGCAGGTGGGCAGGCCCTGTGCCCCCGACAAACGGGAGCAGCTCGGGAGTCCTGGGAGGCAGCAGGGCTGTGCAGCGGCCCTCGGCCGTTGCGGGCTACCTGGGATGTGGCCAGCGGAGCTGGATTCCCCGAAGGGTGGTGGCTCAGGAGCACGGTTCCTCTGCATCCCCTGAGGCTCATCCTGCCCTTTGGGAAACACGGCCGGGCAGGGCCCATCTGTTGCTCTGGGAAGCTCTGGGGTTCTCGGCACGTCTGGGCTGAGCAGCTCCCCATGACTCGATCCCCACCTGCTGCTGTAGCCGATGAGGTGTGATGCAGGTTTTGCTGGCTGAGCCCTGGCTGCTGTTTGGCTTTGCCGACTGCAAGGTTAGGCTGCGTTTGTGTGGACAATAACAATACAGAAAGGTAGTTATCGGGCTGCTTTCTGGTTTGGGCTGGTATTCTGGGTGAACTTAGGTACCGATTGCAACGATAGGTACAGCAGTGACTCTTGCAGATACTGGAATCTTCTCCAGCCACACGTGCACTTACTTATCAAAGGGCCCAGCTCAGATGGAAGCCAGTGGATCACATTAAAATGCTTCTTTGGTTTTTTTTTTTTTTTTTAAACCATGTTTTTCTCTGTTTTTCACAGCTTCCTCTGTCAAGGGTCTGATTGAGTTAGTTCTGAGCTTATCAGAGGAGCCTTCTGCTGATGTAAGATCCTTCTTGCTCAGTTTGGTTCAGCATTATTAGGGATAGTCAAAATGGAACTTGCAGCAAAAGGCTTCAGACATAATTGTAGGAGGATTGATACAGTCCTTTACGTCCTAAAAAGTGCAGCTGTCCCCAACCGAAGTGCTTCCCCCTGCACTCACGGGGCAGCTGTTCACAAGACCTTTGCTTCTTACCATGTAAGCGGGCTTTAATCCTCTGCAAGACTTTGTCCCGCACCCAGCAATTAATTTCCTTCACTTTCTCTGGAAGACCTTATGAAAATGTGCCCCAGTGCGCTGAGTTACACCCCAGTGCCCAGCCCCCCCCAGCCCCCTCCGAGGGGCCGGGGCTGCGCTCCCAGCTCTGAGCCGGGACGTTGGCTGTGTCTGGGCTGCGGCCCCAGAGCCGTCGCTGCTGCTCGGCCTGTCTGGGGGGAGGGACCCGGCCAGGGGTGGCTGGAGCTCAGCGGGGGCAGCGGTGCTGCCCCCCGTTTGTGCAGGTGGGGGTCACCAGCAGCGACCCAAGAGCTGGCACTGCAGGAGGGTTGGGACACAGGCTCGTGCACCGCCGTCTCCTCCAGAGCGGCTGCTCTCTTGAGTGGGACGAGGCTCTCGTTGCACAGGGTAATCCTCCGTGCTAAATGATCCCACAAACTTTGCATGTGGTGCAACACTGCATAAAATGAGTAAAAGCTGGCATCACCTCCCGCCTTCTGCTCTCAGGAAAACAAATGCTGTTGCTGCAGGGTTATTCCCAGGGTGTTTGGAGACCCTCCCGATTGCCAAGCAATGCTGTCTTCCACAGCAAGAGGAGGTGGCTGCCTGTGCAGATGGAGGCACCCCTCATTTCTAACGTGTGTGTGTTTTAGTGCCATCTCCCTTCCTCTGATCTCTCCCACCTTCCCCCCTTTCTCCAGTCTATTGAGCGCTCTGGGTGCGCTCACCTTCGCCCCTTGCTCTCATGAGTTCCCTTGCTGCATCCTTCTTTGTCCCCCTCCTTGCCTCACTCTAGTGTGTTCACCCCTCTTGCACTTGTCTCTACTCCTCCATATAAATTTCAGTGGTGACAAACTGCTACCACCAGCCCATCTGTTTCTTTGTACAAATTTGTAGCCAGTTTTGAAACGTGATTTATAAATATTGCTTTTGCAGCCAAGGAGTGACACTGATGGATGTCAGCACAGATGGATTCGCTAAGCTCTTAAATCCTCCTCTCTTTTGCTTTGCCCCTACTTCCCTCGGCTCCTGCAAGGCAGGAGAAAGCCACCTCGGGAGGGTGACTTGTCCTCAGCACGGCTGGGACGAGCGTCGGCTGGGGAATGCTCCCGTTACAGTCCATCGGGCCGGGCAAGAGCTCCGGCCGCGGCAGGGCTGGTAGGTGGGGAGCCCGGGCGGCTGCAGCCGGCGGCGAGCTGCTGCCGAGGGCCCGAGGGGGCTGTGGCACACAGGGGCTCCTAGTGGGCTGCTGGGGGGCGCGGGGGCAGCCGCTCGCGCAGGCACCTCGCCGGCGAAGCTGAGCCCGCCGGAGGCTGGGGAGGGAGCGGGAGCCATGGGAGGGCGAAGTGCAGAGCCCGGACACAGAGGCAGGAGCAGGGCCGAGCCGGGGAGCGCAGGAGAGGACGCCGAGCACTGCCCGGGCTCTTCCAGCGCTCCTCGTGGGCTGCGTGGAGGGAGCCTGCGAGGGCTTCAGGGAAAGCCCGGCGAGATTGACGGGACAGCGTCCATCAGAGGAAGAGCCTGTGGAGCTAGCTCCACTCTGCTAGTAAGTGGGCATATGGCCGTGGTCACAGGGCAGGTCTGGTACCGCCACGGTAGTCACGACACCACGTCTTGCGCAGACGCTGCTGGGTCAGGCCCGGCAGCAGGCAGAGCTGCAGGGAGCGGGGCTGGCCCCGCGGGGTGCCCGCGGTGAGCACCTACGGCCCCGCGCGCCGGCCCCCGCAGCACGCAGAGCTGCTCGCCCTGGTGCTCCGGGTCAGAGATACGGGAGCAAAAGGTGACCCTGCAGGAGACTCCGTTAGCTGAATTACAGTGGGTTTGCAGGAGCTAGGCTTTTGGAAACAGTGCCATTTCCTAGTGGTGTCTCTCTTCCCTTGCTTTTGCTCTGTCCAAGGGAGTGCTCGAGCACTTCCTAATTCTTCAGACAAGGAATAAATGTCATGTGTGGTAACAACAGCTGTGATCCAGAAGGAAGATGCCCAGCGAATGAAGTGCCTAAAGGAAGAGGTAGACTTGGAAAAGCTGTCCCCACCCGGGTCCAATTGGTGCCATTCCAAAGGCATTCACCATCCTCTGCCTCCTAACTTGCCTTTTGCTGGGTCTTTCTGGCCTGAGAAAATTGATTACAGAATGATCAAAGGCAATTAAAGCCTGAATTCATGTTCTCCAAGAAATGCTAATTGTGTTGGAAGGGATGTTAGAAAGCTTCTGAGCCCAGCAACCTGGAAGGGGTGCTACATAATATGGAGTGACACATGGAGCTGCTGACTCCAGAGCTCAAGGGCTAAGCAAGCAGATGTCTGAACTCTCTGCAGGTCTCATTAAGAGCATGTAATGGGTGATAGAAGATCTGAAAATCAGAACAATCAAAAGCAAAATGTTAGGATTCGACAATTGCCTCAGGATAGAGGAAGCCTACCCCAGCCCCGCAGGGATGCTGTTCTCAGCACGAGCTGCACAGAGGGTGATCTGACGGCGGGGTTGCAAAACAGCATTGAATCTCCATGGGGGCTGAGCAAAAGGCAAATGAAGCGCAGTGGTGCTGTGGCCCAGCACCCAGAGAACTTGGGAGAGGGAAGAGGCAAAAGGGAAAAATGGGTGACTTCTCCCAGCAGCTGCACCTGCCTGGGGCTGGAGCCGGGGGTCTGCTCCTTGGGGAAGCTCCAGCAGCAGCGTGGCTGCGGGCCCGGCCGGGAGCCCCGTGTGCGCCCCAGAGCCGGCGTGCCGGGGCACCCGGGCTGCAGAGCGGCTGCTGGGGAAGGGGCAGGCAGATGCTGGTGGGGCCCTGGGAGTGTGGGAGACAGCAGGGATATCAGAATCCAAACTGGAGGTAGCTTGCTTCCTCGCTCCCTTCTGCTCTCCTAAGCACTGTTCAAGACTCAGTTATGAGAAGGATTTATTATTTCTGTCTTTGAAGTTGACAAAAGCCTCTTTGGAGAAGGAGCCTGAGAGACAATTATTTTATTATTCCTAGTGATGTTATGCTACCACCAGAGTATATTGCGTTCCTAAACTTCCCTCTTATGGCAGCATTGGTGGGTCCCTGTGCACCCAACTCACGTTAGTTTCTGCCTTGTCTGGTGACTTGCTCCTCAAGCAGGCAGAGAAGCCGTCTCCTGTCTGTCGCACAAGGTGATGTGATGCAAAGCAGGATAACATCGCTGTGTGGCCGGGGAGGGGGTGGCATAGGAAACCTGCAGAGAAAATGTCAGTTTGTGTAGCAAGGCAGCAATGATAGTAAATGGTTTGGCTTGGGGCTTCTGAGAACACATGGTGTGACCGTAGCACAAAGTACAACCTCGCGAGGACTGGGTAGGAAAACTTAAGTGTGGAGATCCAAACTTGTCTGTGCAGGAAAGCTGTGGATTAAAGTCTGCATAAGTTTCTGTACCACCTCCTAGGAAACACCGCTTCTCAACTTCATGACCCCAAAAATGGACTTAGCAGAAAGCTGCTAAAGAGGAAGAGATACGAGAGGCTGCAGGGCCAAGCCTGCCTGGCTTTTCTTTGCAACGACTCCGGCTGTGCCGATACAAACAAATCTACACCAAGACACAGATCCTGAAGCAACTGCCTTGGGTCAGCTGCATGTAAAGGAACAACTGTACCAAGAGCAATTACATTGTTTTGTAGAAGGTTGCTTTAGATGCTTTTTCTGGGATACATTTTTCCAGATCTGGGAAAAATTTTCTTCATGTCTATGGTCAAACAGACTACACTGCACGGCAGCAGCACTGCTTTTTCTGCAGTATCTCAGAAGGGAACACAGAAGAAGTTTGCAAGTAACAGGGGTGTAAACAGCTGTCCCAGTGCCTGGAGGGGGCTGGTCTCTGCCAGACTGGGGTCTGGCTGTCCAGCCTTGGTGAGCAATGTCACAGCTGTAGATGTGAAATTTCTGTGGCTCCGCCTCCTGTAGGAAGTGCTCGTGTCACCCTGTTCAAGAGAGAAAATGTAGCTTCATGATGTTTGAAATAGTGTTTTGTAGTTGTGATTTTTGTCTCTCCCTAGCACTGAGTTTTGGGTTAGAGGGCAAGACCTCAGCCCCTTCCTGAGCTGAGGTTTCTCAGAGCAGACTTTATTTAAGTACTGGCTGCTTTATTTTGACGTTGTGGGTCCAGCAGTGAAAATATTTCTCCTTCCCGAACTTGGAGGTGTGAAGGGGCTCAGCAGTGCAATGCACTGTCTGAGCAGTCTCAGCTGAGCTGAGGTTAGTGACTGCCTCTCTGTGACTTGCACATGTACTTCGCCTTGATCTCTAGAGACTATTTCTAAAAATACAGGGTGCCTCGTGGCAAGTGCCTAACAGGAGCCGGAGCTGGCTGTAAACAGGGAGTCACCAGTTTTCTGCTGCATTTCCAGAGAGGTGAGGAGCTGGTGCCATGTCTGCATTTACTCAGGGCTAAAGGGATGCTCGGCTGGGAGAGCTCCCAAGCACAACAGTTCATTGGACCTGGGTCAGGGATGGACTGGGCAGCATGTGGAGGTCCAGGAATGTGTGCATGGGCATCCTCTGAGCCAGGATCCAACCACGAGCTGAAGCTGGTTGCTTGGCTGGTGCAGTGGTGCCAATGCAAGTGACCTTCCTGGGCCGAAGGCCAGAGCCCTGCTCGCTCACAGCAAGCTGGTCTGTCCCGTTTGTCCTGTGGCTTCATCTCCACAGGATCCAGATGCCCGAGGCTTATGTTTAGCTGGGCTAGCTATGAGTTAGTCCTGGCCTCTTGCTGAGATGGTGCCATTAATGTTATTTATATTTCCCCGCTATGCTACAGCAAGCTGAGGAAGCAGCACCAAATGAGATCTTGTTACCCTTGTGCAAATGATTAGCATAACAATAATTTTTTTTCCTAGCTCATCCTTGGTAGGCAACAGGCACCTTCTCAGCAGACTCCGCTGCCACACTTGCTTCAGCCTCCCTGCCGCTCAGGGGGCTGGGGCTTCCCTGCTCCTCCTGACAGCTCTGCCCAGTTGCCTCTGTGCTGGTGCCACGTGCTGCCCCAGGAGTCTCAGCTGCGGTGGCATGTGTCCTGCAGGACCAGGTGGTTGCCCAGGCAGAGGTCCCATGCTCCCTGCCTCGTGAACAGGAAAGCCAGACAATGTCTGTGGTGCAGAAAGATCGTGCTCTCCGCTGTGGTCAGTCCCCTCCGCAGGCTGGTGACACTGCAGCACTTGGATCACATCTGATTCGGAGTATGGGTCGGTGCTGGGCACCGCAGCCTTGCGGGTGGAGTGCTGACATTTCATTCAGTACCTCCCTTTCTGAGGTTAACTGTCCACATCGACTCGTACAAGCATTTGCCTTATTGCTGTCTCCTGCTCTGTGCTCCTGAGGATGTTGCCTGCCTGAAGTCTGCTGCCGCAAGCAGGGATGAGTGAGGTTACCTGGAAAACTCCTTTAATGGATAAAAGATGCTACATCCAAAGGAAGAGGGTTTTTTTTCTAGCGACCTGCAGCACAGTTCTATGTGCGTGAACAAGATCTGGTTTTGAATATCACCCTTGGGGCATTCAGTGCAGCCTCCAAATGTTGCTGGCGTGGTCTTCTCTCTGGTGTCCTTGTCTTTCCCGTGTCGAGCTCTTCAAGGCAGACCCGTGCTCTCAGGTGAACTGGAAGAGATTACTTTCTCCCCTACTCCTTTACCCAGCTCTCCCCAGCTAGGGTACCAAAGGCTCGGCTCTCTCCAGCAGTATGGCTGTATTCTGGCCATACAGAAACCTCTGGTGGGCTGAGTCCAGAAACCTGATGATCAGGAGCAGCAGTTTGGTATCAGGAGCAGCACCATGGCAGCTGAGCGCTGTTCTGGGCACAATCCCGTGCACTGCTGCCTCCCCTCTAGGCACAGACAGGCCGTCTTCCTCGCTCTTGCTGCACCAAGCCGTGCTTAGCTCCATCCCATGCTGAGCGGCTTCGCCTGCGCACACATGTCAGCACGGGGGGTACAGATTGCCCCAGCTCCTCCTCTTCCAGGCTGTCCCGAAGCAGAGGCCAGCCTTGCCCCTGCGTGGCCTTTGCTGCGGTGGTTGCAGCAGTCCCGTGGGCAGGTCGTCTGTGCCTCTTGCGCTGGCAGAACTGGGCGAGGAGGGCTCAGCACTGGGATCCTGCCAGGTTCTGCCCAAGCTGTGCTGCCCCCAGCCCTGAGCAGTTGGGTGGGTGATGGGCTCAGCGCTCTGCCCCGGCTGCTGCACGGCACCTCTGGGGTCTGCCCCACTTCCCATCTGGCTGGCGGATCTTCCCTGTCCCGCGGCTCAGCGTGTGCCTGCCCTGCTGCTCTGCTCTTGGCTCACCTCCTGTCCCCGCCGTGCCCCGTGTGCTCCCATGCAGCACCCGATCCATACGGCAATTTCCGTGATGGCAGGCAGCCCAAGAACCAGAATTAGAATAGATGACTTTTCCAATCGAAGAGCTGATTGATACAGAAAGGGGCCAGTCCACCATAAATCAGGTGCAATGAGGAGAGAGTCTGTAGACAGCAGCACCTTGCTGTGAGCGGGTCAATCTGCGTTTTATTAGATAAAGACTGCAGACAGTCGGCAGTGACTTCTGACATCTGGCCACAATGGTTCAGCTACTGTTCAATCCCTTCCTGCCCACTCTGCTGCTGGCTGGCAAGGCGTAGCACACACGAGCGGGGAGCTGAGCTGATTTGCAGTCCCTGTTCCTACCCTCCCTGCTCCGGGTTGTCTGGGTGCAGCTGCTGCTTGGGTTCATCTCTGGCACTGGGGTCCTGGAGGGGCCCATGAAGTGGCTGTGTTGATGGGATTGTAACGGTTTATGCTGTGCCAGCTGAGCCCCTGAAACAGAGAGTTGGAGCAGATGGGGAGAAGGACGGCTGGCTCAGCTTGGAGGCTTGCAAGGAGCTCTGCCTCCTCTTTCAGAAGCTACAGAGCATCCTAGGGTTATTCGACCCTCTGGCTGAGGCAGGACCTTTCACGCGCAGCTCTCGGGTTTGGAAGCAGTAACTGCTCTTGCAGGCTCAGTGCCACCTGCAGACACCCGTCCGCTCTGGTCTCCGTGTCAGCAACTGATTTGCATCCTGATTCCTGCTCAGTGCCACTCTCAGAGGGTCTTCTGGAAGGTTTTTTCCTTCTCTCTGCTCCGACTGCTTTGTTTGTCAGCATGGCTCAGACACCTGCATGCTGCTGCTCTCATGTTGGGTTCCCTGTGCCCTGGGCGCCGCTGGTGGGTGAAATGCCAGGCTGGCCCCGAGGTGCCCGGAGAAGGGGCATGTGCTGGAGCAGAGCTGGCCACCTCCTCAGGCTGCTGAGGGGCTGCGGTGCAGCGGAGCCACGAGCTGGCTCCCTGCTCCCCTGTGATGGAGAGGAGGGAGGACCCGTCCCGTCTTTGGGTGGTTGCTGGAGTTGGCACACAAACAACCACTGTTCATCTTGAGCGTGGAGGAATCCTGCTGGCCGTGCTATGGGAGTGACTTTGCTGTGGGTTTGCTTGTTCCCTGCAGACAACACGGCTGCGGTGCACACGCAGAGAATGGGCTTCAATCGCCAGGAGCAGGATGTGTACTTGCTCCCGATTTTGGTGGTGGACAGCGGCCCCCCAGCCCTCAGCAGCACCGGGACTCTGACCATCCGCATCTGTGGCTGTGACAGCAACGGGGCCATCCAGTCCTGCAACAGCACAGCCTACGTCGTGTCAGCTACGCTAAGCCCCGGCGCCCTCATCGCGCTGCTGGTGTGCATCCTCATTCTGGTTGGTGAGTGCCCGTCTGTCCCCCGGCCTCCTCCTGTCCTGTCCCGTCTCCTCTCTATCCAGCATCACACAAACGAGCTCAGGCAATTGCTGCGGGCACGGTGCAGGCTCCTCTGGCACCCCTCTCCTTGCTGGTAGCTGCAGCGTGGGGGCAGGAAGCTCAGCCCCTGCCAGCGAGGCACCACCGAGGAAGCTCCCACGCTTGCCCCAGCTCCCACGCGCTGGGCTCAGCAGGGCAGCCAGTGCAGGTCTCCCTGCGTGGAGACAGGCGTGCTGCAGACCGGTGGAGGCCGGAGAGCTGCTGGCTTGCTCCCCGCCTGGATGGGCGGGAGCCGAGAGCTGCTGCTGTGCCCACAGCAGGCATCTCGCTGCAGATGGGGCGTGTGTGCATCCCAGCGTGGTGGCCAGCGGAGGCAGGCGTGGGGTGCACGGCTGTGCGCTTACCTCAGGCGTGGAGCACGTGGTTGTGCCCTTGCCTTGGAGCGCTGGGAGGGTCAGCATCCAAGCGTGCGTGAGCACGTGGGCAGGACACAGGGCTGGGGCGCACGCAAAGCAGGGCATTTCCCAGGTCAGGACCTGCACCCCGGGAATGCTGCTGGCTGCCGCTGACACCCTGGCACAAGTTTGTGATGGGCTGCCACAGCACAGCGAGAAGGTGCAGGGGAAGCGTGGGCTCGTGTACACACGGGAGGGGGCTCTGAGAGCGGGGTGCTGAGGTGCCCTCAGGTTTAGCCTAGGGCAGCTGATGGACGCTGCTGCTGAACGCTGGCTCACAGCTGGCTCCCGAGGGCTGTCTGGACATCTGCGGAAGCCAGCGCCTTCTTCAGTGAAGTCTCCTCTCCTTGGCACACCTCTGCTCCCCGTCTCCTGCTGTGTCTCCGTTTAGAAAACCCTTTCCCACAGGGTGCACTTTACACTGGTTTCATTTTCCAACGCAGCGCAAACAAATTTCTGCCTAATTGCCCAAATGAATAAAGTGCACATCGGTGCTTTAAAGGTGATGGGATGAATGGATGATGATCCAGGACACAGCTGCAGCTCGTTGCTCAGGCTCTGTGCCATCTGCTCCACATTCACCCTCCCAACATTTGGCTGCTGCTGTGATTTATGCACCCCGCTTTTCCTACTCATCTTCTGCAGAATCCATCCGTTTGTCTGTCCAGCCGTGCATTCATCCATCTGTCCCTCCTGTCTCAGCGGTCGCGGTGCTTGGGAAAGGAAATTCCTGGTCTGCACTGGAGCCCGGGCAAACCGCTCTCCAAGCCAGTGACACAGCGCAGCTGGTACCTGATGAGCCTGGCCCACCGGCGGTCTGGGCTGCAGGGCTCCCCGTGCCAAAGGGTGCTGTGCCTCTGCGCCCTGCCGCCAGGCACGGGCTGTCCTCGGCCCCACGGGAGCGAGCGTGGCTTGCACAAGCTCCTGCACCCATCTGACCGTCTCTTCCTTTCCCAGTGCTGGTCCTTCTGATCCTCACGCTGAAGAGACACCACAAAAGCCACCTGACATCCGAGGATGATGAGGACATGAGGGACAATGTCATCAAATACAATGACGAAGGGGGTGGCGAGCAGGACACAGAGGCCTATGACATGTCAGCCCTGCGCAGTCTCTATGACTTCAGTGAAATCAAAGGTGGCGACGGGGGTGGGGGGCCGGGAGAGGGGGGCCTGAGTGGAAACCCAGCCTCAGAGCTCCATGCCCTCCCACAGTGGGTGCAGAGCCCAGACCTGGACTTCTCCGTGTTCAGAGACTACATCTGCAGGAAGGTGGAGCAGGCGGACAAGGACCTCTCCGTGCCGCCCTACGACTCGTTCCAGACCTACGCCTTCGAGGGCTCGGACTCCCCCGTGCCCTCCCTGAGCTCCATCAACACCTGGTCCAGCGGCTCCGAGCAGGACTTCTCCTACCTGGGGGGCTGGGGGCCGCGTTTCCGGCAGCTGGCAGCGCTGTACGCTGGGCGCAGGGGCGAGGAGGACGGCGAGGAGTCCTAGCTGTCCCGCCGACCCCCCGCGAGGCCCCCGGCACCCCCTGGACCAGGGCTCCGCGCTGCGAGGTGCCGCGCGGGCACAGCGCGCGCCCACGGCCGGGCTCAGCTGCTGCCAGAGCGGGGCTGCGCCGTGGGGCCGGGCAGCGCCGGGCGACGTGCCCCCCATCAGCTGCCTCCTGTCCGGGTGCCTCTGCACTGCCTGGCGAGGCTGGAGCCACTGCGGCCACCACCATCTCCTTAATTCCAGTCTCCATTAGAGCACTACGCATTAATTTAAGAAAGAGAAAATCCAATTCAAAGAGTTTGGAGGGGGTTTCTCCCCCACAAATTATCATTTAAATAGATCTGTTCAGTGAGCCCAGTTCAGGAGAGGAAGAGCAAACCGGGAGCCTTTTGTTGTCTAAATTGTTTTTGTCACTTGAGTCAGAGCATTTGAAGTGCTTTGATTTCTTTAAGAGCTTTCCTTGCAGAGGGAAACAAGCTTTTAACTTCTGTTCAGCTTTTCTCCCC
Organism: Tyto alba; assembly: GCF_018691265.1. NCBI lineage: Eukaryota > Metazoa > Chordata > Aves > Strigiformes > Tytonidae > Tyto > Tyto alba. The sequence goes on along the minus strand of NW_024881308.1, from coordinate 17,835,884 downwards.
TTATGTTCACTCGCTGTTTGGAGTCCTCCTCCTCTCTGGGCATGGGCTGCTCGGCAGTGCCCGGCTGCTGGCGCAGCATCAGAGGGAGCGTGCCGCGCCGGGGATGTGTGTGCTGGGTGCGGGCTCCAAGGTCACATCCTGCATGGAGCGACTGCTGCGCTAGAGTTCACTTCAAAACACGCTTTGCCTCTAAGCTGCAACTGCTTTGCCTCTCGGTTCTCAGACCTTTCTTGTGGTTATCAAAGATGCTTGTGATTTGAAGGGGCTCTCTCCCTCCTGGCACGGCAGCTGTTGTCTGCGAGGTCCTGAAGTGCCACAGCCCCAGTGACAGATGGAGACATCCCGCCCGCCGCTGGGGCACGGTGGCCGGAGCCGCAGAGCAGCCGTGGTGCTGGGGAGTGCCATCGGAGCATCGCGGAGCCGGCTGCGCCCAGGTCTGCAGGGCTCCCAGCCAAGCGCTAGCTTCCTACCAAATGGCGTGGGCTGCACAGGGCAGGAGGCAGGACGTCGGTGCCCCCCGGCCGTCGGTGGGGGGAGAGCTGCGTCCTGGCTAGAGGACCATGCTGTAGGGTGCAAGAGAACCCCAGCCCTCTGGTTTGGAGGGATGATTCCTGCTAACACCCAGCTGACAGTAAAGCATCACCACTGGTGACAGGAAAGCCATCTCCAAGACATGTGCATAAGGCCAGATCCGGCCGGTGCTGCTGTGCGGTCGAGCTGGTTGCTGCAGGCTGGGCAGCGGGTCTGTGACACCTCGGGGTACCCAGGTTGTCCCCACCCCGGCACAGTGCCCTGCAAGAAACCAGCATGAGCTCCCACAGTGGGGTCGCCTTTGCATGAGATCTCTGGATTCAGGGGGCAGGTCGGGAGGAGGCTGGCGGGATGTGCCATTGCTCCTTGGGCTGCAGATGATGCTGGAGGAAAGCGCTCGGTGCCCTGCACCTTTCCAGCCTGCTGACTTCCCCAGGGGTGAATTAAGCAGCATGTTGAGCAATGCCCTCCGGCAGCTTTTCGGGCTGTGATGGCTAGTGCAACTCCTTATCTGTTCAGGTTGGAAAAAAAATCAATTATATCATTGATAGGTAACTGATTAGGTCTCCTAAGGCCTGACACATCCTGGGCTTGTCATTGGGTTTGTCCTTTTAGTTTAGCCACAGACAGTGTTCTATCTCCTTGGAGAAGGTTTAACTATAAATGTACACGCGTGTTCATTTTTTTGCTGTGTTTTGCTTCCCGGCTGCTGCTGTCAGTCCTCTGGCTGCAGCGCGAGGCTTGACAGCGAAGAGGGGCAGGACGTGTCTTTGCCACAGCTCCTGCCCCCGGCCTCCACGTCCGCCCACGCCGGAGCTGCAGCTTGGCTTTCGCACTGGGACCAGGAGCTGCTCGCTTCTCAGGGTCTCTCTGGTCCCCCCAGGGAGGCGGGGGGTGCCTGCTGCTGGTTCACTGTGATGGTGCTGGGGAGGCAGCGGGGCCAACGGGCTGCTCCGCGCTGGCCCTCGAGTGCCGGCCCTGGCCATGCCACCTCAGGCAGGTGATGCCCTGCACGCTGGAGCTGGAGAATGGAGAAAGCCCTCTCTTTCCTCAGGAACATGTTTGTGTTTTCCCTCCGAGCTGAAGACCTGTGCCCAAGCCCCCCTGGAGCTGGCCCTTCCTCTAGCAAAAGTGTTGTGCAGTAGCAGGGCTCTGTCCGCAGGAGATGGGGTCTGACAGGGTACATGTTTAGCAACCCTCCTACTGGGTTACTCCCCATCCCTGATCAGCCAGTCCTCTCCAGCACGCATGCACGCACGCTTGCGTTTTAATTTCTATCCCACCTGTAAATACGGGAGGAGCGTGGTGCTGCCCTGCGCTCCCCGTCCCCCCGCACCTGCAGGAGGAGCTGGCGGCTGCCACAATGTCTGATGGAGTCACTTTGGTTTTCTTTCTCTACCCAAATGAAATTAGGAGGTTGATTTCCTCACCCTTGTTATTTTTTCAAGGTCTTTCTAGGACCTGGAAATAAATTATTTCCTTGTCGTCTAGCCTGAGTCTTACTTGCTTATTTTGTCTTGTTTCATTTCCTCATGTGGTCCCATCAGCACCTTCCCGGAGGGACTGAGCTGGCTGCCCTGCCAGCAGGACAGGCCACGGCACAGCCCGGTGCGGCACGCTCCCTGCCGTGAGCCGAGCCGCCGGCCTCCCGCAGCACGTTCCCACTGGCAGGATGCTGCTTCTCTGTCTTCTTCCCGTTTTTCATTAAATACTCATCAGAAAAAGCTTCTTCAAGAGAAGGGTCAGGTTTTCTGTCTGAATTTCAAGGAAATTATGGAAAAATGTGCCCTTGGCTGTCTCCATCTCTTCAGGAGGAGAAGGTCGGGTTGCGTTTTGGGTTGCACGAGGTGCTGGGTGTGTGCTCCAGCCTGGCTGTGGTGCCCACTGGCCATGTCTGCTCCCAGCAGGAGCCACCCCAGCACGGGGGTCCAGGGTCTGAGCTGGTGCAGCTGGGCACAGGCTCCTCAGCGTGGTCCCTGAAGCCCTGTCCCCGTGGAAGAGCAGCAGGAGCTCGTCATGCAAGGGGGCTGTCTGTCCTTCGTCCTGACGAGCGACAGCAGAAAGAGCGAGAGCCAAACTGCACACCAAGCAACAAAAGAAAGTCTGATGATGCATCCTCATGATCTCCCTTTCTCAGCCAACAGAGTTCCTTAATGTTCTTTGAAAAGTTTGTCTTTAGTGTTGTTCTCTTGAAGTCACAGATAGCCTTGTAGCTGAGCCGATCACTCACAAGCATAGATCCTGGTCATGAACTTCTTCCCAGCATCAGTGCAGCTGGGCATTGTCAACAGGCTTTGTTACGGTGGCCCATTCTCACGTTGGTAATGGTAGCAGTGTTCAGTTAGTGGCTGCAGCAAAAAAATCCCCTTCATACTCGGTTTTAATACTGAAATTATGCAAATAAATGACACTCTAGCCTGACCGCAGATTAATCAGTTGCTGATGGTTTTCTGGATGGCAAGGGACCAGGGAATGATCAACATGCTAATGGCAAACAAGCACGAACGTCCCTGGGCCTGGGGAGCCTCGACAAGGCATGCGGCTGCGAATGCTCCGGCACCCATCGGAGCTGCGAGGGCTGGATGCGGCACAGGGCAGCTGGCCAGCACCGAGAGGGGACACGTGCACTCAGCTGTGGTGGCATCAGTGTAGGTCAGCAGATAGCATGGGCGGAATTTAAACCTCTCCAGAAAACAACTGTCATTTAAATAGCATCTTGCAGTCCTCACTACAAAACAGGCTTATTGATCCCCAAGGTCTTTAAGTGTTTCTGTATCCTTCACCATCCCCGTGCCTCCACTCCCATCCTGCTCCCTTGATTATTCACTAAATGTTATGGAAGAAGCATCTGGTGACCTTTGACAACAGCAGTTAGTGGGATGCTATAACAGAAGGGAGGAGTCTCGAGGCCAGAGACTTCTGAAGACACACAAGTTGTGCTGCCAAACCTCAATATACACACTACTCTTCACGGTTTCAGCGAGTGCCTCTATAGCTGCCAGCCTTGAGGAGGCCTTTCTGTGAGCATCATCATTAATTGCCCACCCACAGCAAGTGTGTCAGCACTGCACTCACAGCTGTGTGCTCCAGTAGTTCTGGACACATCAGCCAGTTGCTGTTTGCAGAGAGCTACTGGTGGTTGCTGTGTGTTTGCACCCCAGGTTTTCAGCCCAGGACCTTAGCAACAAGAACTCTCACGTTCCAGCTGCAGTCAGCACAGACATGTGTTCTCTTTGACTCCTGCTGTCCAACTTCAGGCACCCAAACAAGCAGCCTAGTTATCTTAGGACTCTGGGGATCAGGTGGACTGGATTGTCCTAGGAACTCCCCACTGACAGAGGAAGCACCTGCAGCTCGTGTGCTCCTAACAAAGGAGGTAACAAGTGCCTAGCATTGAATGTGATGAGCCTGGGCCACGCAGAAAAATTTTCTTCTTGGTATTGTGGATGAATGGAGGGCTCAAAGCAACAAATTGCCAGCCAGAACCAGGCCCTTAACTACAAAAGAGGAGGATTATTGAGAGCTCTGATTGCAGAAGCATCTGTGAAGATGCTTTAAGGGCTCCATGCCCCTTCAACACAGCCTCTTTTGAGGAATATTTTCTATAGTAACTTCTCTCTCTCTTCAGTAGTTGCACAGCAGCCTCTGGCTCCTTGCAGGGCAGGGCAAGGGCAGGCTGATCTCCATGCTTCTGCAGGAGAGGAAGCCAGCCCCTCTCTGCAGACTGGTGCCCTGTGACAGGACTGTCTCAGATCCAGGCTGGGCAAACCCCGGGGCTGAATTGCTGGTAAGTGTGGAGCGAAGATGCTCCTTCCAGGTCAGTTCTCTCACCTCAGAGGCAGCCCTGGGAGTGTGGAGCGTGCCGCGCCGTGGGCCAAGGGCTCCCGTCTTGTTAACGACGGGGCAGCGGGGCCCCGAGCAGGCAGCGCTGTAGGAGCCGAGCGGGTGTGTGCGGCGGTGACTGCTGCGTGCTCGGGACGCGGCGCGGCAGTCGGGATGTGGCCCCGCTGCACCCGGGGTGCTGATGCCTGCTGCTTGGGGGTTTCTCTGCCTGAAGGAAGTCTGCTGTAGCCAGCTGCTTTGCAGGAGCAGAGCACGGCAGCTCTAGTGCTGCTCTGTCCTGTGTTTTTGGTCAAAAGTGGCTGTGCCCTGGCTCCCGCCGTGCTCCACGTCCTTCCACAGGGCTCCTGGCAGCTGCGTGCAAGTCACTCCCTCAGCATCCCCTGCGAGGCTGAAGCACGACCCTCGCCACACGGGCTGCGGCCTGCGGCTGTCTGCTGGCAGGGCACAGTGACATTTGCCACTGTCACATTCTGGATGAGTCCTGCAAGGCTGGTGCCCCTGTGCTACGACGGCAGCTGGATGCTGCAGCTCTGCTCCCAGCCCAGCACTGAGACACTGCAGCGGTCACCTCTAACACCTTCGCTCTGAGCCACAGCGAGCTCCAGAAGGTAAGGTGTCCAAGCCTCCTCCAGAGAGTTACTTACAAAAGATGGATGCGATCTGCTGGGAGCATTAAGGGGAAATGAAAAAAGGGCAGTGATATCTGCACCCCCAGGAGAAAAATACATCTCTGGTAACTGAGAGCAAGCAAGGCCATGTAAGCCTCCACCTCCCACTCGCGTTGGTAATACGCTGCTCAGGAAGGTGTTTGCTTCTCCCCCCATATCCTCCAAGGAAGCTGCTATGTCACCAGAAAGCCGGCTCCTTTAACCACCTCTGCCACAGCTAATAGCACAGCTCCCTGCATCCTTTCACTTACCAAGGCCATGAGCTTCCTTGAAGGCAGGTATCAGATTCTCACTGCCCAGCATTTCCCAGTTTTGCATCTCTGTGCCCAGTGCGAAGACAGCGGTTGTGTCTTGTTAGGAGTTTCTTGCTGTGCTGCAGTGCTCCAGTTTGTGCTCTCCCCTTACTGCAGCTCTGCTGCCTCCCAGCCCAGCCTGGGAGCTTTTCCAACATCCCGGACGTGACCCAGGCTTGGGGTCTGCAGCAGCAGGTATTCCTCCCTGCTCCCTGGCAGGGATGGCAGCTGAGTTTCCAGGCAGCTGTCACAGCTACGTGTTGCCACAGCCAGAGAAGTTAGAAACAAAATCATTGACTTTTACTTGGCCATGAAATCTTGCTCCTGGGCAGTCAGAGCGTGCCGGGGCAGCACAGCGGAGAGCGGCCGTTCCTGCTTCCCACCCGGGATGCTGGTGCTGTGCAGAGTGGCCAGGCTGGCTGTCAGCCACTCACACATCCCGGCAGCCTGGGCTTTCTCCTGGCCTCCCGATCCTTTTCCAGACGAGCATGGATTTAATGACTGTTCTTCAAATTCTAAGGGAAAGACCTTGGGCTTTTCAAATCTGGATCCAACAGAGGTGGGCAGAGTCTGAAAGCAGCCGGGATACGCAGCCACTGTACCAACCCAGCAAAGCAGAACCAGGGGACCTCTGCACGGTAATTGCACAGCCCCAGCCTTACAAAGGGCCTTAGTCCAGCCTGCCCTCGCTGATGCTGGAACCCAGATGTGGGGGGTCAGCATCTGGCATTTATTGTCATGACACTGGGCAGCAAGGATGGGTAAAAATCGGAGCGGGAGCCAAGTGCCTCAGCATTTGCCTCTCCTGGGTTGTGCAGCGTGGCACACTGCCCCTCTGCCTCTTCTGCTGGTGCGTTTGCCAGGCATTTGTACTTAGGATGCCGAGCGGTTGTTCTTGGACATCCCTCATCCTTTGCCAGTGACAGCGAGTGTTTGTGGCTCGGGGATTGCTAACTGCCCTGTCCAGCTACACTGTGGTTTTGTGGACATATATTTTTCATCTGTTGCTATAGCTGCTGTAGAGGAGCTGCTCAGGTGAGCATGAATGAGTCCAGCTGTTCACTGGGGGAAGCAGACACCAGCCATTTCTAAGCAGAATGCATCCCCTTAGCTGGTGTTTTAACCATGGTAATTGGAGAAGTTTTAATCCCTCTTCTGCTGGGGGAAGCACGCATTTCTAACAGAAACAATCCACCCCAATTTATCCCCAGCTGAGTCAGCCTACACCAGCTTCCTCCATGGTCAGAAGTCACTCACCTTTAGCCAGGAACCAGGCAGTTGTTGAAATCCCTTCACATTGCACGCAAATTAGGCATTGAAAATACTCATTACGGCCAACATGACACGCCTTCATTATTCCAGAATAATTGTCTGGAAGGCTCAGCTCGCAGCACAAGCTTCACTTGGTGCAGAAATGTGATAAAAAGAAAACAGGAAGTGCAATCAATGCTTGTAATCCTTTTAAATAAAAAGGTACTTGCTAGTAGCTGCCAACATCTTTAAAAAGCTGTGATTTCCCTGGAGAGAGCCCTTATCAGCTATGACTGCATGTCATTCTGGCTGTCTGTCAATCCATCAGACTTCAGTGCCACTGACATTAAGAAGCCAGGCGTTAAGATTATCACATTTAGCCGTAATGTAGCACAGATTGTGTTGACATTTGGAAAGTATTCCACCACAGGAGCCATTTGACTTCAATACTTTCTTCCCAAAGAAAAAAGTGCTTTGAAATATTTTGAGGAGGGAGCCTGCTCTGCCTGCAGGTGCTGGATGGCCTTGCCACCCTGCCATCGTGGTGAGGAGGAGGAGGGTGATGCTCCAGGGGCGATGACCACGAGCAGGAGGGACCCCGGCGCTCGCCGTCGGTGTGGGGCGCAGGCGCTGGCTCCGAGGTGGCTGGAGGGTGGTGCAAAGCTGCCCTCCCTGCTTGTGGCTTTCTCTGGAGCCCTCCGAGCAGCCCTGCGGGGCCCCGCAGCCCGCGCGCAGCTCGCTTTGGAGGTCCGGCTCACAGAGCCCTGGCCCGCGGCGGGGGCTGCTTCGCCCAAATGCTGCCCTCCATCCCTTTGCTGCACGGTGGGCGAAGCACGCTCGTACTCCCACGAGCTGAGGAGCCGTGCTCGGGGCAGCTGCGGTGCGGGACCTGCTTTGCTGGCAGGGACGAGCAGAGCAGCACCGTGGGCACGCACCACGGGGACAGGGGCTCCCTCCCTCCTCCTGGGAGGGCCGCAGCTCTTCCTGCAGCTGAGAAGGGGATGTTCCAGGCCATGTGCTGGGAGGAGGCTAGGCCACAGAAACAATGGTAAATGACCTGAAATGAACTGATTAATCTCTTTCAATAACTGTGAAACCATTTTCCAGAAAAAGTTAATCTACTCTAAATGGCTCTGGTGCTTTTCCTGGGCTCCAATCAATACGTGGTCGCTTGCTTTTCATGTGTAATTCACAGTAATTGCAAAAGAGCATTTTCTGAAGAAAATTACATTCTGCAAGCAGAAATGCAAATTGACGCTAGGACCAATTAGCTCTAAATCCCAGAACGAGGCATACTGTCGGATGCACAGGTGAGCTGGAGATGCTGCAGCATCACAGCTCAGTGTCCTGGGTTCCTCTCCAGGAAGCCACTGGAGGTGCTGGGGCATGTTACGTCCATCCGGCTTGGTTGGGAGTCTCTGCTGCTTCCAGGTCCGGCTGCCAGGACCCTGGCCCGTGGACCCCTGGCCCACCAGCTGCAGAGAGACGGTGGCTGCAAGGTTAGGCAGAGACACATCCCTTTCCTGCCACCACAGCAACAGGCATTACTGGGACCCAGAAGCAGCCGTGCTCCCTGTCCAGGGCTGCACAGACCCAGCGCTGCCCCTGCACAGCAACACTCTCCCAGGGGCCACTGTGGTCCAGGATGGGCCTTTGTGTGCAGAGCTGAGGTAGCCCAGCCACAGCTCAGAGACCCAGGTCTGTCCTAGCCTCTTCATCTCCTGCTTAGGTTTGCATTTGCTGAGTTTTCCCCATCCTTGCCCAGCCTGATAGCCCATGCCCACACAACTGGCTCCCCCAGGGCTGAGGAGGCCTGGCAAGGGGCAGACAGGGAGGTGGGCGGGTGGACAGACAGAGCTCCCCCAAGGCGGCCCAACGTGGGGTGCTGAGGTCCTGCCCTGCCTCAAGCCATGGCGGCCTGATGGGAGGACAGGCACCTCCTTCTAAGGAGTTCATTGCTTTTCCGTCATCCGCTGTAAAACCGGAGCATCATTTTCCAGGATGTCATTTTAATTCTAGTGGGAAAGCTTATTACTTGTGATTTACCCATAAAAAAGCCTGGCGACTTATGACTGTGTGTCTGTGGGCTTGCCCATCAATCCATCACGGGGGCTGTGGGCAGGCTTTCTGCAGGGCAGGGGCAGCACGATATAGGGACTGAGGTGAGCATGCCACTGTGATTGACATGCTGCTTTCACCATCCGTAAAGCCTCTGACATATTCCTTTTGGCTCAGTGCAGATCTGCACTGCTGAGCTCCAGCACAAATGTCATTAAAACATGTTCTACCCAGGGTACCTATAAATAATTGAGGCAGCAGGTCTGCACTAAGCTCTGTGCTGCAGCTTTCTGCTCCTCCAGTGAGGGGGCCCAGGAGGATGACCTCTTCTCCCATTTACCATCTTTGAAATGAAGGGGTGCCGGGTGCTTTGTCCCCACACTCATTTCTCTGCCATACCCCCCAGGCCATGCAGGGAGCTCCCAGGGCCTGGGGGTCCAGTGTGCTCCCTGCAGAAAGGGGGGGCACAGGCCGGTCAGGCTCCAGACCCTGCCCTGAAGGGCAGCCAGATGGAGGGTGAGGCAGAACACCCTGAGTGGTGGCTGGCTCCTGCCCCAGGCACTGCTGCGCGTGGATGGGTGGGGAGTGCCTGGCACCCAGGCAGAGGGGTCCCGTGGTCTCAGCGACCCAGGCCTCTTGGGGTTGGCAGCCCCAGCCCCTGCGCTGTCGCAGCCTGCGGATCCCAGCTGCTGATGCCCACCGTTTGCCCAGTCTGCAAGGTTCCCAGAGATGCCCAGGGCAGTACCTGCAGGTCTCTGCACCGACATGTGACCTGCACCGGTGTTGGTGTACGGTAAATACCAGCTAAAATCACTTAATGCACTCGGTGCATTTCCATTGCAGTCACTAAATATATGTGAACTTCACAAGCCTGGCAGGGAAATTCACGGCTGGGAACATTTGCCTGCTGTGGACTTGGCAGTGCCTAATAGGAAGCAATTGGTCTGTGAGCACAGCTTTCCTTGCCTGGCCGAGGCTGGCGGGAGCAGCCCAACTCTGCATGAGACCCCCCAGGCTGCTGGCACTGTGGGACAGGGCAGTGCCTGCCACCCATCCCGTTCATGGGACAGAGCACCCTGGCCCTTCTGCATGTCCTGGCACAAAGGGCAAGTGCTGCCCTTGATCCGGGCTCCTGCAGGCCAGCAGGCACGGGCCGCGGGCTGGCAGATGAACTTGCAGTCAAGGCAGCGGCGTGGGACACCAGCAGACTGCTCAGCCCCTGTGAGCAGGGGTGTGTCTCTGGTGAGGGGGGGCGAGCGCATGCCGTCAGCATCAGCCCCCCCACACACCTCCCATCACGCAGGTGCTGGCTCCCTCTGTGCCCACGAGCAAGTTGCTTCTTTTCTCCTTTCTCATAACAGCCACCAGCTCCCCCGTGTCAGTGGGAGTCATTAGCAAGCATCACGTTGGGAACATGCAGTATAAATACTGAGTGCTAATATCACCGCCCCGCGGTGCCGGCAGCAGTAATCCCGGCGTGACGCCATCCCCCCAGCAGCCCATGCCCTGACGCCCCTCGGCTCCGCCAGCCCGCAGGGAGGCTTCTGCCAGGTGCCTTGCGGCTCCCGGGGGTTCAGGTGAGCACCGGGGGGTTCAGGTGAGCACCCGTGCGAGAGCCACGTCGCGGCCACAAGCGGAGGCGAGCGTGGGGCACACCCCTGTTGCCCAGCACGCAGGTGCGCACGGAGCCATAGCAAGGGGTCCCGGTGATGGAGGAACACCCGCCTGCGCCAGCAGCAGACCCGCACCGCCGTGTCCTGGGCCAGGCTGGCAGCACGGGGAAGCAGGGCTGAGCGTGGTGTCCTGCCCCCCCGTCCCCCCGTCCCCCCGCACACGCCGGCACAGCCGTGGGCACGTGTGGACGCAGGTGCTCTTGGCTGCGTGTGGAGGCGTGCAGCCATGCAGAAGCACGTGTGCGCTGAGGCACAGACTCTACACTGTGCAGCGTGCATATGCCCTGACAGATCATGAAGGTATATTAAATAGCAGCTGTCGGGCTCTTTCTGAGCACAGCGGTAACACAGTTGGGACCATTGTGATGTCTTCTTAATTTAAACTCATGTTGTCTTTCAGCCACGTGCTAATGAGGGCTAATGGGGAGATCAGCTCGCTGTTTGCCAGCGTCGCTGTGTGCTTTGCCATGGCCCTGGCACTCCTGCAACCCAGCTGTCCTCGCTAGCTGGTGTCTTCCCCTGCCCTGCTGCTCCAGTGGGGAGGGGGCTCGGGGTCTTCTCCCCAGGGAGTGAGCTACAGATCACTGTGTCAAAAACTGCTCCACCGAGCCGTTTTCTCCGACCACGGAGCAGCAGGACTCATTTGCGGAGTTAAGCCTCCTTGGGCTGTTCGCGGGCAGCCCCCGTGGGCTCTGGGGCTCCCTTGTACGGCAGCATCCGCAGCCCCAAGAGCCCTGATCGGCCGCTGTGGCTGGGACGCCCGTGGTGCTGCCATGGCCCCTCCTGCCCCTGGAGCCCAGGACAGTCACACCCTGGGGACCTCCCCACAGAGAAGGGGCAGCCGAATGCTCGTGCAGCCCATGTCAGCCCCTCGCACTGCCCCACCGTGCCTCAGGGTCTGCTGGGGCACAGCCGTCTCTGGTAACTGGAGGAGCAGTAGCTCAGGCTGGTTCGGTCATGGCTCAGTAACTTTTTGTCACCTATGTGCCTGTCCTGGCTTGCGTAGCTGTGGCGCTGGTGCTCGGGGATGGAGCAGCTCTGCGTGGGAAACTGCGGCTTCACAGGGCTGCTGTAGGCTTCACAGGAAGGATGGAGCTCTGGGAGAAACCCCAGGAGCCCACCGTCCCTCTCCCTGCCTGTCCTGTGCTCCAGGGATGTCTGCTGTCCCCTCTCCACAGCCATGGGTGCTGAGCACACAGCAAGACCTTGTCCCAGGGGCTGCGGGAGGGACCCGGCTGGAGCTGGGCAGCCCGATGGGTGCCCGTGCTGGCCAGCGGGAGTGGGAACGGGGCGCTAGAAGCTCAGTGGTGGCAGCATCCTGGGAGCTGCTTCTCTCAGCCAAGTCTCCCCAGCCCTGTGTTTCACTAATCCACAGCTTTATCGGGATTAATGAAGGATGCAACAAATGTATAGGCGAGGCAAAGCAAGCAGCAGAAAGACAGAGACAGTGAATGACAGCAGGTGAGGGGGAAGATAAGGCAGTGTATTGTGCAGACCCTGGGAGCAGCACAAGGCCACGTGTGCACTCACCGGGCAGGGCTGCACACGAGCAATGTGCACTCCCTGTGTACACTCACATACCCGCACAGACACGCAGCAACCCTCGTGTTTGCTCACCATCATGTCTCTCTGCAGACAGGCATAAAGAAAAGGAGAGGTAGTCTTACCAGAGATCAGCCATCAGTGTTTTAAAAAAGCAATTGAATAATAACACAGCCACTTACGCCATAGTTGCATACTTGCTTAATAAAAAATTACGGCTGTTCAAAGCCCAATCATTAATTACCTAGCATATTTTCTTTTAACTCTCTCCTTTTTTATTACAGACTAAGCTGTTTTCCTGCTTATTCAGCAAAAACTCCTCACTATTCCACCAGGACAAGACGTGCAATAAATATGTACTTATTAAGTGTGCATTACAACTACACAAGCTGGGAGAAGTAATAACAGGCCCAACATAAAGCTGAAGTATTTATGCATGTACCTAGGGCCACTTTAGCTATTTATTTTCACAAAGAAATTAAATTAGATAGTTTGATAGGTCTCAGAGTGATTATGGTAGGAATTTACACTGGGCCCAGCCTGTGAGATGGAGATGTGTGTGAAGGAACAAGCTTGCTCTGCGGCCGGGCTGTGTCCGTCCGGTCCAGCAGCGTGTGCAGGGCAGGACCCTCTGCCCGGGCAGCGCGCTCCTCGCAGCAGCACGATGCCCCTCAGCACCCGGCTGGCCTGGCCTGCCTCCCGCGCCTGGCATCCCGCGGGGACACCGGACGGACAGGATGCGGCCCCACGCACGCTTACCGCTGGGACCACACCGCAGCACTGCCTGGGAAACACGCAACTTGGAGAAAAGCTCTTGGGCTATGGAAGAGGAGCAAGATTTCTCGGCAAAAATTGCCCTTTAGAACCATTTTCGCTTGGAAGGATCACAGCGTGTTTGTGAGTTTGTGACGCTCGTTCTTTAAAAATGCGATGAGACCGAAGGCGCAGCGCCTGCCCCGGACGGGATGCGGGGAGGATGCGCCGGGCAGGGCCCCGGGGGCGCAGCCGGAGCCGCCCCCCCGCCCGCCCGCTGCGGCAGAGCCGCCGGGCCCAACCAGCCATCACCGCCCCGCAGGAGGCCCAGCAATTAGCGAGCTACCTGATTAGCGCTGATTGCGCGCCCCGCCGCCCCCCCGGGCCCGGCACTGCCTGCGGTGCTGCCGGCTCTGCCCCGCCGCGACCCCGCACCGGCCCCGGCGGCGACCCCGGGGTGCAGCGGGGGGCACCGAGCCCGGGGGCCACCGAGCCCGGGGGCCACCCGCTGGCGCACTCGGGGCCAGGCTGCCTGTAGCCCCCCCGCTTTCCAGGGACCGGCTTCCCCTTGCACCTGTCCCCTTCGTGCTTCGTGTCCCTCTGTGCCTGTCCTGCAGGTTCCTGATGTCTCTGAGTTATTAAAGATGGGATTTTTAAATAGCACAGAGGATGTGCAAGTTTTAGCGATGTCAGCACGGGGGAGTGACAGGGAGCTGCTGGGATCCAGCCCAGCCCCTCCAGTGGGTGTCCTTTAGTGACAATTGATAACCCGGCACCTCGCTCCCTTAGCGCTCCCTAGCTCATCACCTTGCAGTAGCACAGTGGGCACCCCAGGCCCCATCCTGCTGGTCCCCCAGACTCAAGTGCTGTCTGCTCTGCTCCTCCCTTTGCACAATTCTATCTGATCAAAAGGAAACATTGGCAAGGTGCTTTCCAGGGAGGCAGAGGCATCTCTTGGAGGTGCCCTGCGCCTGCCCGTCTGCACATCACGCGGCATGGCCGTGTCTGGTCACCCTGTGCCCTCCAGCAACTGCTTCCAGGGGGGGCTCATAGGGACCAGCAGCTTCTAGGCAGGGGAGGTGGTGTTTGCTGGCAGAGGGCGTGAAGGAAAACTGCTTCTGCCGGGTGCACAGCTGGGGTGGGAGGCAAGTGGGCTGAGCAGTGGGGCTGACCGTGGGATGTGCTGGCTTGCCAAGAGGAGTGTAAGAACTGCCACTCTCTGGTGAAATGGGAGGGAGCACAGCTCAGCAATTACAGCACAATTAGCTCAAACAGCAGGTTGATTGTAAATTGCAGCTCTGTGCCAGCTACAAGTACGGAGCGAATGGCAGGCGGGAGCTCTCCTGCAGCCCTGCTGTCTCTGCTCGGGGCCTGAGCCAAGCTGGAGGTGTAGGGCCACGGCCCCCAACATCCCCCGTGGGGTCTCCTGGCACGTGGGCCCGCTCCCCCAGCCCATCAGGCTGCTGTGGATACAGCAGAGGTGGTGAGGAGCCCCGTGGGCTTGCTGTGGCACCGTTCCTCTGCGGGAGGGCTGCCAGGAGCAGCTCTGCGGGCACCCGGCACAGCTGCCGTGGCAGGCATTGCTGGCCCTTCCTGGGGCCGCAGGGGCTGGAAGCCACGCTGCCTGACTGGGAGCACTCTGGGTGCCCTGGGCTGCCTGACTGGGAGCACTCTGGGTGCCCGGCAGAGCTCCTGGGCAGCCCCCACTCCCTTCTGGGGCTCTGGGGCTTGGCCCACGGTGCCAGGACTGCTGCTGGCTCCAGGCCCCGGGATGAGTGGTGCCACAAAATGCCTCGGTCATGGAGCCCCAAACCAGGTTTCCAGGGTGCAGCAGCCTTGCTGGAAAGCTGGTAGATGTAACGCTCCTCCTGTACTCAGTCTGGGGAGCAGGAGGGGGGGGAGAGCACCTCACAGTGACAGAACCCCCTCTGCACCGTGCCTGTGGTGGCAGGGAGGGACGGGGCTCAGTGTCAGCTCACCGTGCAGGAGCTGCCACAGCTGAGCAGAGGAGCTGTGAGTGTTTTGCTGCCAAGGGGATGAGTGGCAATTAACATTTGCTCTTTTCTTGGGAATGACCCTGCCTCAAAGCAGCCTGTTCCATGCCGCCATACCAGGCAGCTGCGGGTCTGCAGGGCGCTGATGCTGATCTGCCTGGAGTGAACAGGACAGGCACAGCCAGGTAACGGGGAGGGGACCCTGGGGTGAGTTGTCCTTTGTGCACAAGCAGGCGCCCACCTGGGTCCCTGTGCAGAGTGGGTGGCAGCCTGGCTGCTCCGTCCCGTGGTGGGGATGTGGCAGGGCTCCTGCACAGCCCTGGGGTGGGACAGGATTCTGGGGACCCCGCACTGGAGCCTCACGTGCTTGGATGTGCTGGGGGGGACCCATGGCACAGGTGCAGGTGGGCACAGCACTGCCCACGGGGCCTGTAGCAGACCCTGTCCCCAGGGACGGCACCCCTCTGAGGGGTGGCTGGGATGCTGCTCCCAGCCGGCTTTGGGGGCAGTGATGCCCTCAGCGGGGTGTCCCTTGGGCTCTGTTCCACAGATTGTGCTGGTGGTGGGGCCAGCACACATGGAGCCTCATGCTCAGCAGGAATCAGCAGACGGTCACCAAGTCTGTGCTGGGGAGGGGCAGGAGGGGCCCCTGTACCCCGGCTGTCCCTTCTGCGTGGCATGCAGAGGGGCCTGGGGCTGGCGGAGGGCAGCGCCAGTCAGCCTGCTGAGGCTGATGCCTTTCATCTCCGAGTTACTGGCTCGTGTCAGGGCAGAGCTGGAAATGTCAGGGACTGCTGCAGGGTGACCGTGCAGAGTGGCAGATGGTCAATGATGGATTTGTCACTTCAGATTCAGGCGGTTTTTAAATATTCAGCAGAATCGGAGGTGACAGCTCATGGCAGCAGGCAAAATTTCTGTATGTCTCAGTAAGACCTCCTGGCCCCCTGGGAGGGGGAGCACAGCAGGACAAACCCTGGCACCTGGAGGCAGTGGTTGGGGACAGCGCAGCCTGGGACTGCGTCGCCCTTGGCCGGGGCTCTCTGTGCTCCCTGTTGCTGGTGACCCGGTGCCTCTGTGGGCGCGAGGCCGGTGCTGTGCCTGCCCTGGCTGCTCCCTGTGAGCCGGAGCATCCACACATCACCCGCGCTGCCCGTGGCCACCACGCTTTGTGAGCACCAGTGGGCCTGGGTGTGTCTCAAGGGCTCTGCGGCTCTCGCCGGCTCCGTGCAGGGGTTGGCACACCCCAGCACTTTGGCGATGGCCACGGCAGCCACATCCTGAGGAGAGGTCCAGCGAGCAGCAGTGTGCAGGAAGCCCGGAGGGATGGGGGGAGGCCAGCGATGCTGAGGGTGCGGGCAGAGCCAGCCGTGGGCTCGGCTGGGCGTGCAGAGTAGTCTGGTTGGCTGGGAAGAGAGCTGCAGCATGGCACAGCCCGCAGAGCCACCCTCCGGAGAGACAAGCCTCCCCAGAGGGAATCTGGCGTGGGTCAGAGCACGCATTGATGCTCTGCAAATTCACAGCGGCAGCAGCGTTAAGGCAGGAGCCGGCACTACCACGGTGCTGTGCAGCAGTCAGCAGGGCTGCTCGGGAGGCAGCAAGGAGCAGGCTGTCAAGAGAGGTTCTCCTTCCAGAGCTGCTTGGAGCATGCCCTGATCCCACTGATGGTTATGGGGGAGCAGTCACCAGCCGCTTCTCCTCTGAGCTTAGAAGAGCCCAGCAGCACACACTGTCATGCAAAGCTAGCTTTGTGCCTGGCCAGGGTCCTTGTGCGGTGTGGGGAAGGATGTAGCTCTGCAGAGGGACATACAAGCCAGCATAGGAAATGTGTCTTGTCTCAGGAGAAGATCCAGGACAGAGCATGGGCCCTGGCTGATCCGAGGGACATGAGGCTTCCCCTCCCTGGGGAGATGCGTGACTACACCTGCACCACAGATGCCAGCAAGGGAGGGAAGCAGTGAGGTCAATGCACTAAGGAACACGCTGGCCTCTGGGGGCAGACGTATTAGTCACTCTGCATCCCATGTGCCTGCTGCCTAGCAGACAGCTCCTGCTCATGCCAACTTGATTGGCTTGGCTGTCCTCATGCCACAGCTCATCAGGCGGAGACCCTGACTGCAGGGCCCCGCCGACCGTGCACGTTTTCATCAAACTGTGCTAACAGTGCAAGTCCTTCTCCAGCGCTCACGCGTGCCAAGTGTACCACGGCGCCTGCCCGGTGCAGCCTGGCCAGGGGAGGTGAGTGGCGGTGGGCGGCATGCTCTCCCTGTCCCTCCTCTGCTGCCGGCGGGTCCATGGTGCCTGGGGCTCGTGGGGCCCTGGGGGGGACACTGCCACTGCGGTGGCTGAAGGCTGGTGCCACGAGTGTCCCCCAACCAGGCAGGACTGTGCTTGCTGGCTGGGCAGGTACAGGGCACAGGGGGGTCGGCATCCCCGTGGGCAGCACTGGCTGTGACACAGCCTGGCCTGGCCAGCCCCAGCAGGACTCTCCCTGCCTGCCAGCTCAGTCCAGGAAGGACACACGCCTGTCCTTGTCCTCAGCGGGCTGGGTTCAAGCTTTGTCTGCTGCTTGGTACTGAGCAGCCTTCCCAGGAGCCTGGCTGCGTTCTCTGTGTAACCGTGGCAGCTGACCTCCACCAGCCCCTGCTTGTGGCATGCTGCAAGGAGACCTTGCTGAGCAGCACCCGCCGTGCCGGGGACTGATGAAGAAGGGCAGTAGCCTCCCTGCCTCCACCCCGGTGCGGGCCAGCACGCACCCTTGCCATGCGGAGCTGCCAGCTGGGCTGACCCACGACCCCCTGGGGTGGGCTGTGCTGTGTGGGGCCTGCCCCATCCTGCAGAACTGTCGCCCCGTGCACCATGCAGCAGGCTGCCCCAGCAAGGCAATGCTGACAACCCAGCCAGCCTGGCCCGGGGATTGCCGGGGCCCGGGGGAGCAGCTCAGGTTGGGAGAGATGGGATGGGCAGTGCACTGCCAAGCCTGCCAGACCCAGCTCTGCTGCCAGGGGTGTAACTGCAGCCCCTTCCTACCGCTGCTTCCCTGCCAGGAGAATGATAGACAGTCAGTGATTAATGCTAGAGTAAAGCCAAAGCCAGTGGTACCAGCCCTTCCCTCCAGCTCCAACACTGAGAGCGCCCTACAGCAGCGCCGCAGCCTAAACCAGTAACTCCCCAGGAGCCAGCGTGTTCACAGACCACCCCAAATGCACCCCAACTGTCTGCAGCACTGCGCAGTTTTGCAGAGCTGACTCCTCTTCATTACTGTTGCCTGTTGTCAACAGCTTGTTCCTGGCTTCTGCACAGTCTGCGTGATCGCTGCAGCTTCCAGCAGGGCCAGTTCCCTGCAGCCCAGCCCAGTGCCAAACTCTCTTCCTCCGTTAGGTTCTTCTCCGATCAGCAAGCAGAAGGCAACTTGCTGGCCAAACTCTCCTGGAAGATCTGAGCTTGGCTCTGGCTCTAGCCCGCGCTTACAGCAATTTAATATCAGCAGCAGGAAGGGATGGAGAATTAATTTTGGTTGATGCCACCCCTTCAGGCCACACCTGCGGGTGCACAAGTAGTGCTGCGCACAGCGTGCTGGCTCCCTCCTTCCTCTGCTCTCACAGCTGCTTGAATTTCCTCACCCTGCCTTCATCACTCCTTGAATTAACTGTTTCTCAGCCATCGAACACTGAAAGAACTGCAGTTTGCCCAACAGGCTTTTCCCTTCTGTTGATGGAAAAAGCATGAAGCTCTCACTGAAACCAGAGGCTGTAGATCAAGGGCAGCAGCAGCAGCAGCATCAGGCAGCCCCTGGCTCTGAAGAGGCTGTGCAGGACTTGCCAGCAGAGCTGGGGTGCTTGTTGTTAACCATCCACTCCAGGGCCCCCGCAGTGCTGAGGGATGCAAGAGGACATTGCTGTGGGACTCTCGCTCGGCTGCAGTCAAGGCTTTACCGCAGAACGGCTGGCCAGTGGTGTGCCCTGCCTGCACACGTCAGCATCCCTCGGGGGAGGATTGAGCGGCCAGGGATGCCTCCAGAGCCCCTTCGGGCAGGCTGAGCTCACCGGCGGGGGTGGCCCCACGCAGCAGCAGTGTCACACCAGCATCCCACCACACGCTGTGTCCCCCCCCTCCAAGAGGCAGCACAGGATGTGCCCCAGCCCAGGGCCAGGGGTGGTAGGGTTGGGGACGGGATGGGGGTTGCTGCCTGAGGCAGTGGGGCTGAGCACTCACCCCACAGAGGGGCACATGGCTCCGGCTGGCTCTGAAGAGGTTAAATCTTTCTAATCACTCAATAAGACCTTCTCTAAGAATTTATCTACTTTCTGCCTTCCAAGAACATATGGATAAAATCCCCCTGAGCGGGTCTTACATTTATAGCATCTATTACTGAGATCAAGGTTAATCCAGAGTAATCTAATGGGGTGAAAAGGACTTTATATAAATCTGTTTAAATCTACAGGACATGATAGCGTGACAAGGCCATCAGAAAACATGTGCACCATGGCTGGGGCAGGGAGAGGTGCCAGAGTTGCTTGGGGGATGCGCAAGAGATAGTTGGCTCATCAAGCACCCGCATCTCCGTGGCACAGCGGGGCAGAGTCGGGCGGCCGGCATTGCTGGGATGTGGCTTGCTGGGCCAGAGCCATGCTGGCTGCCCTGGTGTGCCGCCGCTGCTGCTGCCTTCAGATAGATTTAGTGGCTCTGTCCCTGCTGCGATGTTGTGCCCTGGGACAGGGAGGACGTACATGCTCTTTCCACTAAGTTATGTGCTGTCCCTGGTAGGTGTAATTTATCTGCACTTAGAGAGAGGGGATGTTCATCTGGGAGAGACATAAGGTGAACTTCACATGGCTCCCTGTGCTGCGGCCGCATCCTGCACATGTGCCCCGTGCTGAGGACCGGCACTCTGCTGGGCCCAGTGCCTGCAGCTTCGCGCATGGGGTGTTGCCAGGCAGGGTGAGCAGAAGGACTTCCCATGCCAGGATGTCACGCTCTGGTCCTTACTGCACCCCGCATCCCCCACGGCCAGGCCAGCATGCCCTCTCTGCTCCCCCGGCCCCCCCCGCTGCCCCCGCTCCCCCTGCTCCTGCTGCCCCCCATCCCACCGCTGCTGAGCTCGCTCGGGCTGCTCCCCGTGCGAGTCCTGCAGTGCCCGCACCCAGCGCCGGGGCACCCGGCACCCGCGGATGCGTTGAGCCCCGGCTGGCGCAGCGCCGGCGGGCTCAGCCCCACACAGTGCTGCCGGCCGGGGCCAGCGAGGCACGGGGAGAGTCCCCTGGGCGCAGGAGGCCAAATAAGACGCTCTCCAGAGCATGGCGTGTCGTTTTGTATCTGCTCAGACGGAGACTGAGTTATCCAGGTCCCTGAGTCCCAGACCCGCCAGAAGACAGTATCTCAGCTAAACGATGCAAAAATGATTTAATGGAGGGAACTAATCAAGGAATCCAAGAGAGACTGCTCACCAAGGGCTGATGCAAGATTCAATTAAACTACAGCCTTTGTGGGCTCACCATTTTAATTTTCCACAAATTAGCTTAAAAAAGGTATGGAAATGAAGATATTAGATTTTTTTTTTTTTTTAAGTCAAAAGGAAGAACCCTTTGAGGATTATATTAGCTATTTCGCTTTAACAAACATCATTTCTATACTCATTTTCTTGTTTTAATGTCAGCTGTTGAGATGCTGTTTCCATTTCAGCACGAGCGTCAGTGTTTCGAGAACAAGATGGGGAAGGCTGTTAACTCTCCAGGAGCAAGCCCTGCAGCCCGGCTGCCGCAGCCCCCCTGGCCCCACACTGTCCTGCAGCGCTGCAGCAAGGGGGAACGCTGCGGCATGAGCAGAGCTGCTTGTCCCCTCCTGGGGCAGATGGGTGACGATATGGGAGCTCTTGCTGTGCTTCAAGAGGAAGCTTCGGCACCCGGCTCTGCTGACCACCACAGCACCCATCCTGCTTGGGACCTGCAGAGGAAACCCGTCCTCGCAAATGCTGTCCCCGATGTGTGGCTGCGTCCCCAGGGGCTCCAGGCGGGCAGCCCCCTGGTTCGTTAGCAGCAGCCGGCCCTGCCCCACGGTAGCAGTGGAGATGTCTGCCCACGCAGCACAAGGGCAAAGCCCTGCTCCGTCCCTGCCCGCGCCTGACCTGCTGGGCAGAGGCTGGTGGTGTGTGAGCCCGGCGCTGGGGCAGGACGGGGCTGCGGCAGCTCGGCTCCCTCCCGTGTCTCCTGTAACTTCACCTGCTCTTGCCCTCAGGCACGTGGAGATAAACACTGAGCAACAGTGTTCGGTGTCAGCTGTGATTTGTCTTCTGCGAGAGTGTGTCTTGTGCTAAGGATCTCCCGTGAATAATAAAATCTCCTGTCATGGTCGTGCCTCCCCTGGCATCCGCTGGCCTGGCACAGCGTCCTCGCCCTGCGCAGAGCAGCACAGCTCTTTGCACCAGCTCCTGCTCCGCCGGGCAGCTCCAGCACCAGCTCGGCTGGAGGCTGCTCTCTGGCAGGAATGGTGCCCGGAAAGCGGCAGGGCTGGTGGCTGGTTCACTCCAAGGAGCTGTGTTCCTGTCCCCGGGCTCACTGCTCGTCAGCGGGAAATGAGTCGCTGCAGCATCACTCGCCAGCGTGGGGGCTCAGGCAGGACCGCGGTGGGTCTGGCACAGCCACCCCGGGCTGGATCACGGCTCCGGGCACACACCGCAGTGCTCAGAAGCATCACCCACATCGCCCACAGGCCCCAGCTCCCTGCCCATCCTCTCCCAGGGTGGGGATGGCTCCTGCTCCCCGTCTCCTCCTGCTGCTGCCTGCACCTCTGGCACTGCCCGTCCGGGTCCCGCACTCACCAGCCCCTCCTGCTCGCACCCTCCCACCCTGCGACGTCCTCTCCCAGGCCCCCCCTCGCCCCACGGCAGCAGCATCTGGCTCCTGGGTGACCTTCAGCTTGCAGCTCCTGGAAGCGCCTCCCTGCCCCCTTCCTCCGCTCCTCGAGCTGGAAGGGAGCGTCATTTGTCACTGTCTCTTTTAAAAGGTCCAATCTCTTCCGCGGGGTCACCTGGCTGCTCTGCCAGCAGCTCCTCGAGCTGGCACGGCTCTGCTGCAGCCACTGCAGCTGCCAGCCCGGGACGCGTCATCCCTGTCCCCTCGTCCTTGGGGTCCTGCCACGGTCCCCCTCTCCCCATGGGCAGGGGTGGCTGCAGCCCCCACCGCGCCCCGCAGCCCGTGGCCAGGGCCCAGGGCACCCCCCCCCCTCCATCAGCCCTGGAGAGGGGCAGCAGAGCCGGGCTGCAGCCCCTGGCCAAGGGCAAGGGTGGCTGCCGGGGCCGTGGGGGCCTCTCCTCGCCACCCTCTGGGAGATTCTCCCGGAGCAGCAGGTTGTACAGTCCCAGCTTCGCTGCAGCACGGGTCTGGTGTGGACCTGGCGTGGATCTGGTGACGGAGGCTGTGGCCAGGACTCTACCACTCTGATCCCCCCCCGCCGCACACACTGAATGGAGCTCAATGCAGAATTAATTTGTCATATTGACACTGATCGTTTATTACGGAACAGAGTGGAGCCCATTCATTTGAACAGAAAACATTTCATCTTATCTCCTGCCTTTTCATGCCTCAGCTCTCACTCTTTAACCTTGGACAACGAGACATTCATAATTTCCTTACTGGCTCTATGGCTCCTTTAGATAAGAAACTTATTTTTTAATCTTTCTTTCTATTGAATTTTAAACATGTTCCATTACAAAACCTGATGCACATAACAACATATTTCGCCCAGCGTTAATGTGGCCACGTTGTGCTACAGCCCCAGCTCTGATTCAGGCTCCCGGCCCTGCTGTGCCCCACGGGGTCTGAGGGCTGGGGACCAGTGCTGCTCTCCCAAATGGGAAAAATGGCCCGGGAAGCGCATGCTCCGGGAACCAGTGTGCATGGGGGTGCAGGGCTGGGGGGCTGCGGGGGCCCGTGCCCGCAATTGCAGCCCCATGGGGCAGGTGAGAGCGGGCAGCCAGAACCCCCCACGAGAGGAAGATGCTGTCACCGGCTGAGTGGTTTCAGTGGTTTCCATTTGGTGTAACACGGGCTGAGCTTGGGGCAGTATTTGCTGTCCAGGGACAGTCGTCGGGGAGCTGCTGCATGACTGGGAGCCTTTGCAGCCCCATGCATGAGCCCCGCTGCAGCCCTGAGCACAGCAGCGCAGGGTCTGTCTCAGCCTGGGGCCACATGCAGCTGCAGAGGGACCGATCGCATCTCCAGTCCATGTAACCACTGCTCCGACAGCAAATAGCCCCGTCAGGGCCCCTACAAGGAGAGGCCACGATTGCTTTCCGTGTGCAGGAGAGCCACATAGATAAGGCTTTCACCTCCAAGGCTCTGCTGAAAAATTAGGGATGGGAGGTGGGAGGGAGCAAATTGAGATAAATGAGTATGCTACATGGCATCCTGCCCACAGGATGCTGAAATAAAAAATCAGTAAATAAAAAATCACCAGTCTTTATCTGGTCAGAGCCCGAATGGGCTGTGTGATAACTATAACGGATGAGCCTGCCGTGAGGGCCTCGAGAGGGACCCGCCGTCCCTCGCCGCCGCGTGGGAAGGCACCTGCAGGGCTCTGCTGGGGAAACGGCTGCGGCGGGGCGAGGGGCCAGGGGGCTCCGCTGCGGCCGCCGGTCCCGTCCTGCGAGCGCACCGCGCCGGCTGCCGTGCTGGGCCCAGGCGGCCCTGGGAAGGGCTCGGCTCCTTCCTCAGCATGAAATGCACTTTTCCAAGTCGTCCTTCACAGCGAGGGAAAAGGCAGATCAGATGCCGAATTAGCCTGCGAGAGCCGTGTTCCCGTCTCTCTTATCTAACTCACTGTAACAAGCTCTTTGCATTTATTCTACCAAATGTGCTGCAGAATTGCGTTACAGCTCATGGCTGCGAGCCATCTGTGGAGAGAAATCCAGTTATACCTTGTATAATAAGTTCCTGACAATCTTACAGAGGACTCCGGGTCATAAAAGTCTCCCAGTTTTATCGCCAGTAACAGACACGGAGAGAAATTAAGTTGTCTTATCAAATTTAGATAATATATATCCCTCTGGAGTGGAAGGTTTCTGATGGATCTTTTACAGTATTAGAACATTTAGAGGGGTGAACAGAAATGCACAGTGAGGGTGGGAGAGGACCGGGGAGCAGAATGCCCCGGAGGCAGCCAGGGAGCAGGAGTCCAGTAGCCACTGGCCAGAGATGGGCCCTGGGGAGCCCTTGAAATGTGAGAGGAGGCGAAGGCTGTTTGCAGGCAGGAGCCGTGCTGAGACTTGGGCTCGCCTGCCTTGCTTACCTTGAGCGCTTGCCTGCCATCTATTTATGAAAGCAATATCATCCAGCAGTCCTGATACGCAGACTCCTTCGCTGCTGCCTCCTGTGCTAGTCGTTGCGGGAAGAAGGAGCCGTGGGACGTTTGCTGAGGTTCTATGCCCTGGGGTCTGCTAAAGTCAGCAGCCAAGCCCCGCAGGGAGGCTGGGTACAGGGCGTCTCTACGGTGTCCCCTCCATCCCTGGGGTGCACCGGGTGCCCTGCAGCTGCCCCACCGCAGGCAGGCACAGCGAAACGGCCAGCGCGGGGGAGGAGAGTGCCCAGTGCTGGGAAGGGTCCGGCTCCTGCAGCCTTTGCAGGGCTTGTCAGCGCACAGTCACGTCCCAGCTGGGCTCTCCCTGCCGCTGCTGGTCGGGAAAGGAGCTCTGCTCTGCTCAGGCAGTAAGTTTAAACTCCCTGGAGAAGGGTGTCCTGCTGATGCCATCGCCCAGGGCTTGGCCGGGTCCCTGACCCCCGGCTCCGGTGCGAAGGCTCCTGCGGCCGGGTGTGCAGGATGGGGACGTTCGCTGCCTCGCCTGGCCCACAGCCCCACAGCCGATGCTCCCTCCCGGGGGTTGCGGCTGCCCACGGAGACTGTGCTGGTGGCATAGGAGGGCTGGGATCCTCTGTGCACCTGCTCTCTGTTCAATATTTAGTTTTCTGTGAAAGCAGAGCGCAGTAGTCATGGTAATGAAGCGGGCAGGCCCAGCATTGCTGGCGTGCCATTTATTAAGAGCTGTGCAGTCTCAGGCACTGGGGATGCAGATGCATGCCTCCCCTGAGATCCCTGTGCTAATAAAAAAATGAATCCTCACTTACTGATCTCTGTATTTTTAAAGACCGGTTACTCTGTCTTTTCCTTTTTATTCACTTTTAAAAAATCTATCTTGCCCTTCAGTGCAGAATTATCTGTTTAGTACCATCGTTACTTTAATCACAATTAGCTTTCCCACTCCATTAATAAGACTCTAAATGGTGCTAGATCATGGGAATGGGCCTTCACAGCCATCGCAGCGTTCTGTGGGCTCTGATGCCCAGGGTTTGTTCTCCTGCTGGAGCCGGTGGTTGGTGCCCCCCATGCCATGCATTCCGCCCTGTCCCCTCCGTCTGCGGGAGGTGCTGAGCCCCACGGCCGGCCGGGCTCCAGGGATGGCCAGGCACTGGTCGTGCTCCCCTGGCAGGCTGCACGGCTGGGCTGGAGCCGCTCCCACTCATTGCGGCGGGAGCAGAGAGGCTGGGAATTAGGATTTAACCAGAAGAGTGGGTCAAGAGCCTGCCTTGCCTCCCCACATCTTTTCTTTAGAGCATTTGGTGAACAATGCATGCAGAAGGCTTTTTATTTTTGTGTAGAAACGTGTGTCTAATGAATTAGCCACGGATTGGAGCCTAACATGGGTAATTTACACTGAACATTGGCTCGCTCAGAATCATCCATCATTTTCTTACCACATTAAAACCGATGTCCCACCCTGGGAGTGCACGGCTGGTGCGGCCCCCCCCCCCCCAACTCCCTCCCAGCGCACCCCTCGGTACGGTGCCACCGCACACGTCCCCTCTGCGGATGGGGGGCTGGTGTGCCACAGGCCACGGTGGCTCCAGTCCGGCCCCTGGGCAGCTCCGTGGGCGATGGGCAGGGCCGTGCCCGGGACCCATCGGCACAGACGGGCGGATGCAAGGGTGGGCACAGGCTCCCCGTCGCGCAGCCTCTGGCCGTGGGGTGCTGGCAGGGTGCGGGGGGGAGGAGGATTTGCTGTGTCCCACGGGCTGCTCTGGTGGCCTGCGAGCAGGGCTGGGTGGAGCAGCAGGGTCCCAGGCAGCCGGCACGGCCCCCGGCACCCCCTGCCCAGG
The DNA here is from genome assembly GCF_018691265.1 of Tyto alba. Taxonomy (NCBI): domain Eukaryota; kingdom Metazoa; phylum Chordata; class Aves; order Strigiformes; family Tytonidae; genus Tyto; species Tyto alba. The sequence goes on along the minus strand of NW_024881308.1, from coordinate 17,810,134 downwards.
CGTGGGAGAGGCCACGGGGGGGCTGGCCACGGGAAGCAAAGCCCCTGCCCTGAGGCTGGGCAAGGAGCCCTGTCGTGTGCCGAGCCTCCCCAAAAGCAGAGACAGCTTTTCGGCTGCGTCCTCATGGTGCATGGAGCAACATGAGCCTAATTGTCCTGCCTGGGGACCAGCAGCAGACCCAGGGGAGGACGCTGGGGCTGGAGTGTGGAGCCATCTGCCGTGAGGCTGGCGGAGGGAGCTCGCCTGCGCAGCGCCGGTGGGGATGCGGCCGGGCTGGCATGTGGCCGTGCCTGGGGTGCAGCGGGGCAGCTCACCCGTCCTCAGCAGCATTGGGCTCCCTCCTCCTGCCCGCCGCTGCACGGACACCCACAGGGGACAACTGCGTGGGGGAATCGCCGGCGCAGACGTAATTGCTGAGATAACTGCTGATTGTGGAGTTTGCAAACATAAGATAGAGTAGCCGGGGTCAGTCATAATTGGTAAATATTTGTCTATCTAATCAAAAGGCCTTTTAATTAACAATTTTGTTCTTGCAACTGGTTTAATTTTTTTTAGGAACTTCTGCAGGAAGTCAATTAGACCCAACAGATGGCGAAGAACATCCCAGCATCAGCACATCCTGCCATCTGCCACCACTGGAGCGCGAGGCGGCCCTGCCAGACCCACGCGCCCCATGGCAGCCCCCTCCCCGGGACGGGGCAGCCGTGGACCCTCACCTCCACCGCAGCTCTGCGGGCAGGCGGGTTCCCCTCGGCAGGAGCCACGTGCGGCTGGTGCCACTGCAGGCACAGAGGGTGAGCGGAGGGGCCAGGGCTGCCCAAGCCGCACACGGGGGCTTTGGGGGGCTGCAGCTCTGCCCAGAGCGGCTTCACCTCTCCCCAGGCAGCTCTGGCGAGCCCCAGCCCCGAGGAGCATCAGGCAGAAGGGGAAGCTCTGTCTCTGATGTGCTCGGGGCGGCTCCTGGCAGCACCAGCAGCTGGCACAGCTCGGCGCAGGCATGGCATGCCCTGCGGACAGCTCTGGTCCCTCAGCCAGACACTGCAGCACGACGCCCCTGCCCTCGGCTCCCCACGGGGCTTCCCCACGCGTGCTCCCAGGTGGTCGATCCCTCTGAGGCTGGGGCAGAGCTGCCCAGCCTGCAGGGATGCAGGGCACTGCCATGCAGCTATACAGGGCACAAACCATGCTGGGACACAGGGCACAGGCTGCACGGGGACACAGGGCACAGGCTGCACGGGGACGCAGGGCACAGGCTGCACGGGGACACAGGGCACAGGCTGCATGGAGACGCAGGGCACAGGCTGCATGGGGACGCAGGGCACAGGCTGCACGGGGACACAGGGCACAGGCTGCATGGAGACGCAGGGCACAGGCTGCATGGGGACACAGGACACACACTGCATGGGGACGCAGGGCACAGGCTGCACGGGGACGCAGGGCACACGCTGTCCCACGTCCCCCCTGCCCTCCACCTCTGCAGGCAGGGCTGCATCTCCGCAGGTGAGCTGGCAGCGCCCGCACCGGCTGCTCTCCACAATCAGGAGATTGCTTTGCACAAGAGGCACCTGGCGCGTCTCTTCCTCAATCAGCTGCTCTTCACACCCAGCTCCGTGCCTCTCGCTGCTGATTGCCCTTTGTCTCCCGCAAGGCCACGCTTTGTGGCAGCGCTGGCAGCGGGGCTGTGGCACTCCCGTGGCAGGCACAGTGCTGCTCCCAGCACGGCTCTGCCCTCCTCTCCCCATGTTCCCTGTGTGCCCTGCAGCTCCCAGTGGGGGAATATGCTGGGGCTTTCCCAGCTCTGGGGCTTATCCCAGTGCAGGATGAAGGGGAGCCCCTGGGATGGGCTCTCTGCTGGGCGCTGGCTTTGGCCCCACACGGGTGCAGGCTCTGCTGCTCCTGCCCCGGTCCCTGCCCGTGGGAAGTTGGCCACAGAGCACGTGGCTGGCCGGGTCTCCGGGTCTGTCCGGTGGTCAGGCGTGGGGTAAGCAGACAGTCCCACAGCTGGCAGGGCAGGAGGAGATGCGGGCGAGCGGAGGGCTGGGCTGGGAGCCAGGCAGAGCACCCGTCCCTCGGGGCTGAGCCGGGAGCAGGGCAGGAGAGGCACGGCTGCCCTGAGCATCACTGCCCAGACACATCACTGGAATGTGTCCAAGGCACCAAGGAGCAAAGCACCTAAATCTCTCCTGCCAGGCCCTCCAGAGATGTCCCCCTTTATTCACAACTGCTTTTTAATTGCCTTTGTCAATTACAGCAAGATGGATCGGGTTCCTCCGGGAGGCAGTAATTAGCACGGGGATGAATGCCGAGGCAGCCAAGCTCCCTCTTCACACAGCAATGGTGATTTGTAAACCTGTCACCCAGGCACTGAGCTCCGCTCCCTCTCGCTGCCGTGCAGCCTCGCTGGGGCAGCCTGAACACCCTGCACGGCGCGGGGAGGCACCGCGGCTGCCCAGCACCCCCGGAGAGCAGCACCCGGGCACCCACCCCGCCTGTCCCTACAAAGAGCCTCGCTGTGCCCCCCCAGCGCGCAGGGCCCAGAGCTCGGCCCTGCAAGGGGGGGTCTCGGCAGCCAGCGCCCGGGTGCTGTGCACGCTGCCGATGGGAAGCAGCCGCCCGTGCGGGGCAGGGGGGTGAGGACTGGGCTTAGCATCAGGGCAGGCAGGGCCTCTGTGGGCACCTGGGGCGAGGAGCTGCCCTGGACAGGCTGGGGTACAGGAGCCCCTCCAGGCAGGGCACTGGTCCCACCAGAAAGAATTAACACCTACAGTTTCCAGCTGGCTGTGGCCAGCCTCCTAATTAGGTTGGGTGACAATGGCAATTAGTCATCCAGGCTCCCTGTGCAGTGCCTGGGACCTACAGGGAGCTCTGGCCAGGTCACTGCTCTCCACGCAGCAACTCCAGGCATCCTGCCCATGGCTCAGCCTGCACGGACGCTCTGCCTGACGCTGCCTGGCCTCCACGCCTGACTGTCCTCCAGCTCGGGATGCTCTCACTCATTGTGCCAAAATTCATCCCTCCAGGTAACCTGGTCAGTCATGGGACAGCCTGGGCAGGGGTCAGCTTGGCTGCTCCCAGAGACGCAGCCTGCCAGGGGCTTGCTAATGCTCAGCCCCGTCTCCTCCTGGCACTCACTGATGTCTCCCACAATCCTGGTCCCATCTCTGCAGGGCTTGGGGACCTGGGGGGGAATGTGGCCACCAGCCATGGGCCATGGCCAGGCTGCAAGGACAAGCCATCGTGACAGCCTGGCCCGGCTTGGATGAGCCCAAAGCACAGTGCAGATGGCAGCACCTCCCGGGCAGCGCTGGGATGGGGCCAGCCTGCGGCCGTGCTCGGCGGCACCGCGACGCACCGTGCTGCGACCTCAGCAAGTGCAAGTCCCATCCCCAGCCCCGGCTTCCCAGAGCGAGCTCGGGGCAGCACGGACAAACGTCCTGTAGCCTTGCAGGTGACAGGCCAAGGGGGACAGCCATGAATGCAGTCTGCCCGCCGACTGCGGAGCGGAGGAGAGCCCCGGCAGCTCACGGCACAGCGGCAGCTTCCCGCGGCGGCCGGGGCAGGAGCAGGGAGCAGCCGAGGAGCCCCCGGCGCAGGGTGCGCGGCGCTGGCTCTGCGGGGTGGAGGATGCCGGCAGGTCCGGCTGGGGAGAGGCGCAGCCGAGCCCTTCCCACCGTGGGGCTCTGTCCTGTCCCGGCTGCGGCACCAGCCGTGCCCGAGCTGGGGCAGCCGTCGGCCTCCGCCTGCTCTCCCCAACGGCCCCCTACCCCCCCTCTCTGCTTCATGGCTTTTGTCTAATTCCCTACGCCCCTTTCCTATTTTTCTTCTTGACAGAAGCAGCAGGCTCATGCATCTAGAGACTCCACAGCCCTTTCTTGTAGCTGTAGATTAAATTTCCCAGCTCGGTGTCTGCTGGCCTCTGGCTGAGTCAGTGTGCGCGGGTGTCCTCCCTGTCCCCAAGAGCAGAGTGCAGTCCTGCGGTGCCAGGTCCTTGGGAGAGGGTCCGTGCAGGGGCAGGGGGCCATCCCTGCCAGCAGAGCCCAGCTGAGCTGACCCGACCCAAGCCCTGCCAGCCCTCTGGGTCACGGCTGTGGGCAAAGAGAAGGCATCAGGCTTGTGTGGGCCCAGCAGCCAAACTGCTGAGCATCCCCCCTGCTCCTGCTTCCCTTGCTTTGCTCTGTCCTTGACCCCAGGGAGGGTGCAGCGTGTGGAGGGAGCCCGGCTGCTCTAATTAAACCATGTTTGCAAACTCCCATGGTAAGCATCACTAATTATAATTAGGGAGAGCAGATCTGCCTTCCCTGCCTCTTGGAGACGTGAACAAGCTCCCTGCATGCTGACGGGGCTTGGAGGGCACTGAGGGCCAGCACGTAGCACTTTTCAGCATCCCCTGGGCTGGGCACGTGCCCTGGAACAGCCCCTGCAGGGTGACGACCCCACCGGGGGCCCTTGGGCCGGGGGTGCTGGGCCGGGGGCAGAGCACAGCGGTGCAGCTGGCATCGACCTCTCTGTCCGTGCATGGCGTGGCTGCCGCCCCACTCCTCAGCACGCTCTCTTCATGCTTGAACCATTGGCCTAACGATTTCAGGTTTTCCCCCATTTTCCTGTATTATTATTTGTCGTTGTTCCTGTTGCAGTTCAGTGACCATGAATTATTGAACGTCTGCTTGCTCAGTAACTCTTTACTTCCACCCTGCTGCCTGCACAGGACAGCCGCCAGCTCCCGCCCCCGGCCTCGCCGCCTGCTCCCGCGGGACCCCTCGCCGTGCCGCGGCACAGCCCCCCTGGCTGCCAAGGCTGCAGGCAAGGGGCTGCGCAGGATTCCGGGTCCAGCAAAGTGACTTTCCCTGGCTCCACTTTGTCGGCCATGGGGGCTGGGGAAGGCCAGGAGCCACTCAGCCATGGGAAATCCAGGCGAGATGTGGGATGATGTGGGATGACAGGGGATGACGTGCGATGACGTGGGATGACAGGGGATGACGTGGGATGATGTGGGATGACGTGGGATGATGATGTGGGATGATGTGGGATGACATGGGATGACATGGGATGACTGACAAGGGATGACATGGGATGACATGAGATGACTGACAAGGGATGACATGGGATGCACTGGGGAGCCCTGTGAGCAGCGGGGGCAGACAGCTGGAGCTCATTTGTGCCCTGAGTGGGTGCCACCCAGGCCATTAGGTACACATGGGGCTGATTTAGGGCAGTGCTCACCACATCCCTGCCAGCTGATAAGAGGAAGAGAGGGAGGCCCTTGCCTCCCTAGGGTGGGCTGGGGGGAGGAAGGCCAAGCTGCTCTGAGGAGGAGGAGGAGGTGGTGGCTATTGGCACTCTGACAGGCTGGGCTGGGCAGGGCACAGGCATGGCCTGGGATGTAATGGCTCTGCACCACTGCTGAGGTCTGCTGCTGGTGCCCAGACCAGCTCCATGCACCAGCCCTTGTGTTTGCCACATTGATGTGGTGTGCTACAGGTGAGTCTGCTCTTGCTGGGCTCCAGCTTTGCTTGTTTGGGAGCAGCGGGGCTGGACCCCCAGGGCCCCTGCAGCGTCTGCCTTTGCCCCTCCATTCTGGCTCTCCCAGGGCTGTGCTGGGGAAGGGACTGATTGCTGTGGTTACTGCAAATGCAGCACCTCTCGCTGAGCTGCAGAGATCCTGGGTGCTGGGAGACCCCCCTCCCAGCAGCCTTGCCAGCTTGCCCTGGCAGGGGCTTTGCACTCACTGGGCAGTGCGAGTGGGCACGAGTGGGGCTTGCCTGGCGTCCCGTCCCATCCCTGCTCCCAGGAGCTCTGAGCCCGCCAGTGAGCAGGGACGTGTTGGTGCCTGCTGAGCTGCCCAGGGGCTGGTGGCAGGACAGGGGATGGAGCTATGCTGTGGTGTTTGCAGGAGTGAGGAGGCTCTTGGTGGGTGACAGCGTCTGGCCAGGCCATCAAAGCACGAGGAAGGCTCAGGCAGAGCCCGCTGGTGCCCTGGGGCTGCCCAGGGCAATGGCACAGGCGGCGGGCGATGAGCAAGGGAGGTTCTTGCCAGCACCCAGCCCGGTCCGGGAGGATGGGGCTTTCCTGGGGCCGAAGAATGTCTGCTTCCCCTGTGCCATGCTCGGAGTGTGTTTGCTGGGGGCAGAGGGAATCCCCTGGGTTTAACAGGCCCTGGGAGCAGCCCTGGGCAGGGTGTGGATGTGGTTATGCCCCGTGCCAGGCTGAGCTGTGCCAGCGGGAGCTGGTCCCATCAGTGCTGGGGTGCGCTGTGGCTGGAAGCTGGCTGGTATCTTGGCCCTGCAAAGCCACTGCTTTCTCCACGCTGCTTTTGTGCTTAGGGTAGAGCTGAGAAATCTCTATTGGTATTGTGGGATTTCACAGCAGTGAAGAATAAAGTCTCTGAACTCCCTACAGCTGCATTTTCTGAACACTGCAACACTCTGATACCTCTGAAATGCTATTAAGCACCTGGTGCTGGGTTGTCTTTGCAACCGTGTGTCCTAAATAAATCCCTTACCCATGCTGAGCCATGCTAATGGCCCATTGTTAAATGCCCAGCCAACACAGTGTAAGATGAACTAATTTTTTCCAATCATCCCAGCAAAAAAAAAAAAAATCCAATTTCTCTAGCATCTTTCCTGTAGGATGAGACTGAAACTGGGAAGCTGCAAATCCTTGTGCAGTGCTTTTGCTCGGCTGTGCCCCCCTGCCCCCTAAGCATCGGGTGCTGGTTGCTGGGGGCCCTCCTTGCAGGGCTCGCCATGGGAAGTGTTTGCCGGCGCCGAGCTGGGCCAGGGCAGCCCTCGGCAGCACCAGGGCTGGGGAGCAGCACCCGCTCCGCTGGGCACCTCCGCCAGGGCTGGGCAGGGAGCCCGGGCAGCCCAGCACCGGCTGCGCTGGGGCCAGCCCCCCGCTCCGGCAGGCGCCTGGCCCGGGCCCTTTGCACGTGTGTGTGCGAGGCGCTGCTCTGCCCGTGTCCCAGCCCTCCTGCTCTCCAGCACCTGCGCTTGTCTCTGCCTGCCACCGTCTCGCATGTAAGCGGGCTCCCTGGGAGACTCGCTCCATTTTTTTCCTTTAACCTTGAAATGCAATTTCCTCCCCAAAATACCCTTTTTCCTGTAAACAACATCTCTTTAGTGAGATTACAGCAAAAATCCCTGAGCTACGGGGTCCCGGGCGCTTTATCACCCGGTGAGCCCCATCCGTCACGGCCGCGCGTGTGTTCCCAGCGCCCCGCCCTTGCGGCTGGGTGATGGTCTTTTCATCATTTTTACAGATTTATTTTACAATAATTTAATTTCATCCTCAGCCCTGGGAAGACGAATTGGCCCCTGATGTGACTGGGGATTTGGAGCCAGTCTCATAAATTTGCTGCCTCTACACAAAGCTCTTTCTGGAGTCCCCGCTGCAGCCGTGAGCGAGAGTCTTTAAACAACAGGGGACGGGCTGTAAATCTCGCGTGGCGGCAGAGGGGTGCTGCTGGCACCGCCGCCTCTCCCCGAGCTTCGACCGGGCTCGGTGACCCCGGGGGGCTGGCGGGGCTCTGCGGGCTGCGCCGGAGGGACTGGGTGCCAGCAGTGGCTGCGTGCCGGGGCTCCCACTGCGCTGCTGGGGCCCAGGGCCCCTCTCTGCAGGCAGGCGCCTCGCTCTCCTGACTGGCGGAGCCGGTGCTGTGCCCAGCACAGGATTCGGGGCGGTGCTGCCAGCCCTGCTGTGGAGCTGCGCCTGCTCCTGCACATCTGTGCTTGCTGAGTGTGGGACTTGCCACGCTTTTGTTGCAAGAGGCTTGCCAATGTAATTAAACTCGAGTGACTCCCCTGCCCCGAGGCACAGCCCCTCATTTCCCTTTGATTTATTATGTCTTCTTAATATATTTAAATGAGTCTGGGTGTTTGCACAGGCTGGGAGGGTGCTGGCTGGAGCTCTAATGGCTGGAGTAAGGGGAAGGCAGCAGGAGGGGCTCTGGGAGCTCAGCCCTGGGCCAGGCAGCCATGTGCACCCCCAGCACCCCACTGGGCTCCACTGCCCTCCCCGGGCACGGCGGGAGCTGCAGGAGTGCACACTGTGGGGCAGGGGGCTGCAGCCAGACCCCCAGCTGAACCTCAGGCATGGGAAGTGCATTTGGAGCAAAGATCCCCATGCTGGCGGGGACGATTTGACTCCCAGCACTGGGCTGCACCAGTGCCCAGGGCTCTGCCTCAGTGGGGCTGCAATGGGAAAGGCTGAGCAGCTTTTGGGGCCAGTTTAGGGGCGGCACCACAGGGCAGCGGCTGCCCTGGCTCTGAGCTGGCAAAGGCAGAGGGATGGCAGAGCCCGGGGGGGGGTCCCTGCATGACCCCGCTCCCGGTGTGTGCAGGGGCCAAGGTCCAGCCAGATCTCACTGTGGTTCCTGGCTGGCGTGGGATACGTGTGCGGGACCACAGGAGAGCTTGTGGCACAGCTCCGAGGGGCCAGTCTGTGCTCGAGGCCAGAGGAGGTTCCCCTCTCCTCCACAGAGCCCATCGCCCCCTCCGTCTGTTCCTCCTGCCTCCCCGCAGCCCCCGCCCCTCTGGTTCCCAAAGGGCTACCAGGCTGAGCGGGCAGCGTGCCCCGTGCCTGGCAGGCTCTGTGCTGCTGGCCTTGCCATCCCAGCCTGTGTTTGCACAGCTGATTGTTCCCAGCTCAGCATACTGCCTTGCACTTTTCCCTGTTGAATTTCATCCTATTTTTTCCAGTCCATTTCTCCAATTTGTCAAGATAATTTTGAATTCTAATCCTGTCCTCCAAGATACTTGTAGTCCCTCCCAGCTTCGTGTCATCTGCAAATTTAATAAGTGCTTTCTCTATTCCATCATCCAGGTCCTTAATGAAAACATTGAGCAAACCAGAACCAGGGTAAGACCTTGGCCATCCAAGCTGTCCAACACTCACGCCATGCTCACCCTGCTTGCTGCCCAAATATGATGGGAGATGGTGCTAGAGCTTTCCCATGTTGGCTGTGCCTCACTGCAGCCCCCAGTTCACATGAGACCTTTCTGCTTCGCTGTCCGGGAGCGGCGCTGGCTCTGCGGTTCCCGGTTCCTGCCAACCCACATGTCTGCACGATGTCCTGTGTAGTGAGGAGCCCGGCGGGGCCTCGCCCCACAGCGGTGTGGTAAACCATGCGGGGCCGTGCCCCCCAAACCCCTGCTGCAGGCAGTGCTGGCAGCGTGCGGCGAGACACGGCTCCGGCAGCAGCTGGTGCAGCCGGGGCTGGGGTGTGCAGCAGAGACCGCAGCCACGAGCGGGGTGCGGGGTGGAGCAGGCGTCCAGCCATGGGAGGGCAAGAGCCCCTCACCCAGGTAATTTGTGCAGGCGTAGGGCAGAGAGCAGTTCCTGACGGGGCTGTCCTCCCCCCCTCCCAGCCCATGTCCTCTTCTGCCAGGTCCAGGCTCTCCCTGTGCCGAGGCTGCTCCTCCAGGCTGCACGGCAGGGACCTGGAGCCACCCTGTGTGCCCACCCCCCACCACCAGCCATCTCTTTTCTTTAATTGATTGTAGAAAGCAATTTACAAAATACAAACCGCTGCCTATGCCAAGCTCTGCGTGTCCAGGCATAGCTTAATTTCACAGTAAAATTTCAAATGCAATGAATGGCTTTTCCCAGCACCAGTCCATGTCCAAGCCAAGAGCTTTGCAAGCTGCACGGGCTGTGCTGAGCAGCCCAGAAATGGCTCTCGCACTGCCCTGCGGAGCAGGCAGCTCCCCGGGCTGGCTGTCACGACAGCCACAGCAGCCCTGCCAGCGCCCACGTGGCTGATGCTGCCCGGGCTGGCTCAGCTGTGCGGGACCCACCACGGCTGCAGCCCAGTCCGTGGGGCCCTGACTCTCCGTGCAGCGAGCAGGACGCTGCAGGCATCCCGTGCGATGCCACCTCTCCGTGCAGCCCCCGGGGACGTGTCCTGGCAGGGCTAGCCAGCGCTGTGGTGGAGGGGGCTCTGCTGAGAGCGGGTCCTCTCCCTCCGGCTCCTCTCATGTCAGAGCCATAATTTCGTGGTCAGGGTCTAGGAGGTTTGTACACACAGATGCATTAATTCTGCATTTAGTAATACCTGAATAATTGGTGTCACATCAATTAGATCGGTTCTCAGATACTGCAGTGGTAAGTGCTGTGCAAAAGCCTTTGGGCTTCAGGATATGAGGAATCCCAGTGGCAAGCAAGGCTGGTGGGGCTGGCAGCCGCAGGCAGAGCAGGGCTGACGGGGATGTTGGGTGCTGAGGGGTTGGTGGGGGTGCATGGCACGTTTGTCCTGGGCAGGGGAGTGCTGAGGCCTGGGTGTCCCCAGGTGGCTGGTGCCTGGGGCTGCTGTGCCGGGGGGACGCAGCCCTGGCTGTGCAGCATGGGGGTGCAGGTGTGCGCTCGGGGGGGTGCTGCCAACATTGCAAGCCCCTGAGTGTAACATCCCTGTTGTCCTGCCGTGGTGCTCCTCCATGTCAAGCCACTTGCTGGGCACCTAGCTCAGCACCATCCGCCATTCCCCCCATCCCTTCGGGCTGCTACTGCAGCCCACGGCACAGCTTTGCACGCAGGGTGGGTTCTCCAGCACCAGGCTGCCTGCCCTGCCAGCTAACGGGAAGGGGACTCAGGTGGGTCTGGGGCAGTGTGGAGAATCCCCAGGCTCACGTGCCTGAAATATAGATCAAGCGCTGTCAGTCCAGTCCCTGCTGCGGATTGTAGGCAATTTGCAGATGACAAATATCCCCGACAGTAAATACTTTTCCCACCCTCATCTTTCTGCAAGCAGATAAGGTGGCAGCACTGTGGCAATATGGTTGCTGGAGGGAGACAAACTCTTTGGCAGTCTTAAAAGTCTATTGTGTCCTGCAATTATTTATAGATAAACAGAAGAAAGCCAATAAGCACAGAACGGAGCTGCACAGCTGCATTTGTTATGATGATGATGATGTTATCTCTCCCTCACACCCACACACAAACATCTTCAGCGCATGGAAACTCACTGCTGGCAACAATCCACTCCCCGTCTGGTACGAGACAGGACAGGCTGGAGGTTTTGCCCTCTTCTCACTGACTTGCTGCCAGTCTGTTTTCCCCAACAGCGACCCAGCTCCTCCGGTGGCTTCTCACCCCCTGGCCAAACTGGGGAGCTGCAGCAGCGGGTCCTGGGGTGCCTGTGCAGCAGTGCAGTCCCTCCTTGAGGCACCCTGGGGTTGCTGTCTCTGGTCCCAGCTGCAGCAAGGCGTGGAGACTGGGTGGCCTTCGTCCCAGCCAGCCAGCCCCCAGGGTGCTGGGGGCCTCGCGGTGAGGGGGGTCCTGCTGTTGCGGGGAGAGAGGGGGACTGGCTGGGTCCTCACCAGCGGGACCCCGGGGTGCGGGTGCTCCCCAGTGCCAGGAAAGCTGCTTTCCCTGCTCTGCGCATCCAGGACCTCCCCTCCCATCCCACACTGCTGCGGAGGACAGAAATGGGTGTGTCTGGAGGAAGCCATGCAGAGATCTGGGATTAAACGACGTGGCAGGGAAGAGCAATGGGGATCGCTGCTTACGGGCGCGTTTCTCCAGCCTGTGGAGCCGAGATGCCGGGGAGTGAGAAACGCTGGCTCTGGCGTGGGCAGGGGTCGGAAGCGCCGCGCTCTCCCCGGGCAGTGAGCCCTTGGAGAGGTCCCGGAGCACTGCGGGAGGGGGCAGGGAGGGGCTGGGGGCCAGGCCTGGACCCGCTGGGCTGGGGCCAGGAAAGCTGCAGGCAGAAGGCTCTCCAGGCACCCGAGTGAGCTGCTGTTCATGCAGCGCTGGGGCCCCCCGGGGTGCTGCACGGCATCGCCTGGCTCCCGCCGGGGCAGGAGCCCCGCAGCTCCCCAGGGCCAGGGGTGCAGGAGCAGTGCTCGTCCCTGGCAAGCGCTCAGCCTTGTCTCTGCAGGACCCCTGCCCTGGGAAAGCACCGGCGTGAGCTCTCCAGCTGCGGACAGCAGCCGAGACAGCGACGAGGAGCCCTTAACCAGACCGAGGAGTGGGATGATTTTTCACTGCTTCCTTGTAATAAGAGGACAGGAGTAAGTGACTAGTACAGTTCGTTCACTCGGTAAAGATTTATACAATCACTTCATCCAGTAATTGGTATTCTGGGGAGAGAGGGAGCTGCAGCTCCAGCATCCGCCTCTATTTGTTTTCTCTCTGTCTTTCTTTCTCTCCCCTTTTCAGAATGAGTAATTCTGTCCCTCACGATCCCATTTAAACAGAGCATTTGCGGAGTGAATAATTAGTTACATTCAATTAGGTCTCACGCGCTCTCCCTTCTCACTTTGGGGGACGGGCGCACTAATGAGATGGCACATGTCTGACATGCGGGAGCAGTCATTAAACACGCTGCGTGCCAGCGGGGAGAGGTCAGCTCTGGGGGAGCAGGGAGCCTGAGGAGCCAGCCTGCTGCCATGGGGCAGCTGTGAGGAGATGGTCCTTTGAGGGCTGTTTGGGACCAAAAGCTTTACGTTTGGAGCCAAAGGTTCCATGTCTGTGGCCTACACGATGCCAGCCCTCTCTGCTGGTGGGACTAGCAGGGCCAGCAGGAACTGGGGTCACTTCTGTCCCCAGGGCAGGGTGTTCACTGGGCTGGTGCTGAGGGGACACTGCCCAGCCCTGCGACCATCCCACCGGCACTGCTGGGAGTGCCAAGCCCTAGGAGGGAAAGCTGCTGACATGCTTTTATCTCCCTTATTAAACCTAACATTAGGTTTTAAGAGGAGCCTTAAATAATGTGCCACTGCCTTTACAGTAAAAGTGGCCCTGTGTTCCAGCAGCTCCTGGCTTTGGGATTTACAGCCTTTCTTATGCCACACTGCGTGCACTCGGGTGGTGGCAGGTCACGGGCTGCAGCAGCTCCTGGTGTCCGGAGCCTGCGCTGGGCTCGGTGCCGCTGTAGCCCAGCCCCACGGCAGCCCCGCTGCTGCTCCCCGGCAGCCCACAGCACTGCCCTGCGGGGTAGATGTGGGGATGGACTGGCAAGGGGAGGTGCACTGGTCTGCCTGCTGCAGGCAGCCCTGCCCATACACCCAGTCCCCTGTGGTGCTGGGCTGAGGTCAGGACATGGGGGCAGGGCTGTGGGGGACCAGAGCCCCTGTGCTCTCCTCGCAGGCAGGGTCAGCGGGTGGGAGCTGCCCCATTGCCTCGCGAGATGCGACTGCAGATGCAGGGGGGGGGTAGGCCCAGGCTCGGGGCGTGCTGGAGGCCAGTGCCGGGAGGGGCTGGGGCAGGGATCAAGCACAGCTGGTGGGGTCCCTTCCCTCCCCTGGCGAGAGCATCTGTCCCGGGAACATCAGTCCCAGGAGCCGTGGTCCCCTGAGCCTCCCTCCCAGGGGCACCCGTGCCCAGAGCACCCACGCCTGAAGCATCCCCCCCCGGAGCGCCCGCAGACGGAGCATCCCCCCCGGAGCGCCCGCAGACGGAGCATCCCCCCCCAGGAGCGCCCGCAGATAGAGCATCCCCCCCCAGGAGCGCCCGCAGACGGAGCATCCCCCCCCAGGAGCGCCCGCAGACGGAGCATCCCCCCCCGGGCAGGCCCCAGCGATGCGGGGAGCAGCTGCCGCCCGTGCCGCTCACGCACAGTGGGAGAATAATAAAGTTTAATTACAGCTTTTTGTCAGCGGCGCGGGGGAGAGTAACAGGGCCCGGCCGTTCCGCCCCGCCCCGCGCTGTGCCCGGGGGTGCGGCACCTCCCCCCGCGGCGGGGGGGCAGGGGGCTCGCAGGCCGCGTGGGGCAGCCCCCGCCCCCCGACCCCGGCGGAGGCAGCGCGGCCCCGCCCCGCCCGGCCCCGCCCGGCCCCGCCCCGCCCCGCCCCGCCCCGCCCCGCCCCGCCCCGCGCGGCCCCGCAGCACCACCTCCCGGCCGCCGCCGGCGTGGCCGCGGCCCCGGGCCCCGCCGTCCCGGCCGAGAAGCGGGGGGGGGGCCCGGCCGTGCCCCGCGCCGGCAGCCGCGCCGCGCTCCGCCGTGGGCCCGGGCTCGGCTCCGCGGCCCCGCGCAGGCGGGCGAGCCTCGCTGCACCGCGGCCGCGCCGGGAGCCCCGCGGAGGGGGCCGTGCCGCGGCCCACGGCTGCCGCCGCTCGTCCGTGGCAGCCAGACCGTGCCGCGGGGTTTCCTCCTGGGCCGGCGAGGGCTCAGGACGGCGCTGGCCGTGCTCCGTGCTGCGGGAGGCAGGGCCCGCTGCCCTCACAGCCGCTCCTGCTCCGAGATCCGGCTCTCTTTGCCGTACTCCTGGGCCACGGGCTGGCCCCCGAGCAGGGTCTCCTGCACAGGGAAGAACCCATCCTCCGTCTCCGTGGGCTGCTGGGCCTCCGGGGTCTCTTGAGGCTTCCTGGCCTCCATCTGCACAGGGGCAGGGGTCAGGGGCAGGCAGCCACATCCCACACCTCCGCAGCCACGTCCTTCCGCAGGCTCCTGCTACGCTGCCATGCAGGGCAGGGCTTCCCCCTGGGCGGGTCCCCCCTCCCGTCCCAGCATCTGCCCCAGGGTTGCCCCAGCCCTTGTCCTGCCCCAGCCAGGCAGCCCCAGGACAGCCCCCCCCCCCCCCCCCCCCCCCCCCCGCCGCTGCTCTCCGCTGCTGGCACATCCCCGGCTGTGCGCAGGAGGGACCACAACCCCACTGCTGGAGGAGGGCTCTGGGCACACTCACCTGCTTCTGCACCGGTCGCCTGGGATCTGGACGGAAAGATGGACAGAGAGGGCAACGGTCAGGGGGGAGCGCTCCTGTCCTGCCCTGCAGGGAGCTCTCAGGGGTCAGAGCCGCAGGTCCTGCAGCTCACATTGCGCTTGCTGCCGCTGCCGGGCTGGGGGGCACGGCCGGGGAGCCAGGCTGGACCCCCAGGGCACAGCGCTTTCCTCCAAGAGCCGCAGTAGTGCCAACAAGCCTGCTCCCAAGGACAGAGCCCACTGACCCAGCAGGGCGATGGGCTTGGGGAACCACGCGCTGGCGGTGTCCCCAGAAGGGCTGCCCCGCTCTCGGCAGAGCTGCCGCCCTCCTCCCCGCTCGGCTCCTCGGCCCCATACGGCCCCTCTGGCCAAGGCATCGCCTCCCGTGTCCCAGCCTTACCTGCGTGGACCAGGCAGTAGATGCAGATGCCCACGAGGCACGTGACGACCGCGGCCGTGATGGGGATCAGCACCGACAGCGAGGAGCGCCTGCCCGACTCTGCCGAGGGCAGGGGGACAGGGAGGCACCCGCGTGACACTCACGCCGAGCACCCCGAGCTGCCTCTGCTCCAGGCACAGTCCCATGGGGATTCCCCACGGGGACAGAGAGGAGCAGGAAGGCATCGTACAGTCAGATGCTCCTCTCCCAAAACCCCCCACGAACCAGGCCAGCTCCTCTGACTGCTGCAGGAGCCGGAGCACCGGGAGATCTCTGCTCTGCACTGGGCCAGCCCCAGGCACCGGGCACTTACCGCAGATTGCATCCGAGGTGTTCGTCCCTTTCACCTTCACCACGAGCCCCTTTTCCTCACAGCTGCAGTGAAGAACAAGACCATGTAACCTCAGCAGCAGTGAGCACGCGGAAAGCCCCTGAGCAGGAACGGCCGGGGCTGGCACCAGAGCAGGGCAAGAAAGCGTCCTGCGCTGAGCCTGCCGGGCTCTGGATGGGCGAGTGGCCAGGAGCCCTGGCCAACACCAGGGCCTGTGCTGCATGACTGGGGACACCAGGGACACAGCAGGGCCCCACCCGGGGGTCCTGGTCTGGAGTTGTTCAAATGGCTGAAGATGGGGACAACTTTGGGGACAAGGCGCAGGAGGGAGCAGACCTGCTCAGTCAGGGAGACCCCGGGGCTCGGGCACGGCAACTATTGCAGAACGGCTTGGAGATGACTCGATGACATGCTACAAGTGGCTCTGTGGGGAGGTAATTTCTGGGCACAGATAAAAGCAAAGTGAAATCCAATGGCTGGCAGCTGAAGCAAGACTAATTCAGCCTGGAAATAAGGCTCACGTTTCTACCAGGGAGGACAATTAACTCTCAAGCAGCTTTCTAAATACAGGGATGACCTGCCAGCCCATGGCATCCTCAAAGCCAGACTCCCCATGGAGATGGCTGGTGCCTCTGCTGATGACTACAGCCAGGGATCGTGCTGGAAGGGAGAGCCTGGACAGGGCATGGGAGGTCCATGCACCAAGCACCTGGATGTCTGCCTCGAGCTCAGCCACGCCGCCCTGAACCTCGCCGCCCTCTCACTCCTGCCCTGCGCCAGCCTGATGCCGTGTCCCTCAGAGACCATCCCAGCCACGCAGTCCCCAAGGTCCCTAGGAGGCTGGCAGCAGAAGACATGCTCACAGGGACTGGGCACAGCCAGGGGTGGGTGAAGGATGTGGTCACCACTCAGACAATACCTTGTCCAGGGATAGCACGGCTCAGTTTTAGAAGAGACGTTGGAGAAGGTGCCTTCTGCACAGGGCTCGCAGGGGGAGGACATCCGGGCCACGGCCTTGTCTGGAGAGGAGCAGAGGTTGCAGGAAGGTCAGTGTGGGCTGCTGGAGGTCAGGGCTGTGGGGGTCAGGCAGGCAGCACTCCCTGTGGCAGCGCTGCCAGACACAGCGGCAGGCACAGCTCTCCCACAGCCCTGCTAGGGGAACCTTGCTGGGGGAGCCCCCCTTTTCCGGGAGGACGTGAGGTCAGTGCTGCCAGGCCATCAGTCCTGCTGGGAGGTAGGAGCTGGCTGGGCTCACCTGCCACGAAGCCGAAGCCGCGCTGGCAGGGCTGGTTCTCCACGCAGGTCTGGCAGCTGGCGTCAGAGCAGTGCATGCCAGCCTGGCACTGGCACACGGTGTTGTGCGTTGCGTTCCCTTGCGTCTTCACAACAAGGCCAGCATCTGAGCAAAGGGAGCATGGGCAGGGTGAGACACCGGGCGGGTGAGCCTGGAGGGGAACACCAGCCCCTGCAGCCCCCACAGGCTGCTGCTGGTGGCCATGGAGAGCACTTACTGTCTTCACAGATATCGTGCGGGGTACAGTGCCTCTCCCTGGTCCAGCTCTGCTGATAGTGTCCACTCTCACAGCGGGCACAGACAGAGTCTTCTGTGCCATTGCATTCGGAGACCAGCTTTTCCCCTGCAACAGAGGCTGGTGAGGAAGGAGCGAGGGGGCTTTCCCCCTCTCCAGGCAGCAGCTCTGCCAGCAGGACTGGGGAGCACTGGTGGCTGTGGATGCCAGGGCCACTGCAGCATGCTGCTCAGTAGCCTGATGCCGCTCTGGCAGCCGGGGCTGCAGGGGCCAGCTCGCCCGGTGGCTGCACACACTGCACGGGGGCAGGTGGGGAGGGCTGCTGGGTGCTGGGGCAGGAGAGCAGCGGGGGTCGCTCACTGCCTCCAGCCCTCCAAGGACTGGGAAATGATCTGGCAGTGAGAGCAGGAGCTGGCAAATAGCATCATGATTTGGTAGTGCCAGAGGCAGCACTCTCCCCACAAGCTGCCTGTGCCATGGGGTCCTGTGGCTGCAGGAGCACAGACAGTCCCAAGAGAGCAGTGGCAGATTCGGTAAAGTCCAGGGGGTCTCCCAGGGCACCCATGAGGTCCCCAGTTGCTCTAGCAGTGAGGTAATACAGGGAGGTGAAGCTGTCAGCACCGCTGGCAATGGGGTGGATGGGCTCGGTCACACCGAGCTGGGCTTGCTCCGCTGTGGCCAGGCAGTGGGTCCTGGCACAGCCAGGCCTCGGGGTCCCCAGGAAGGGGAAGGGGTCTCCATACCTGGCTGACACCGGTTGCAGCACCTGCCCTTGTGTTCGTACTGTTTATCAAAGCATCTTATGGCATCACCAGGCTCCCAGCACTGGAAAAAAACAAGACCTGTGAATTCATGCCACTCCCCGGCGCTCCGGCACTGCCTCGCTTCCGCAAGCACGCGTGTGCTAACCTGTGCACTAACCCACGTCCCGAGGTGAGGGCTTCCTCACACCGCTCTTCCCATGCCTGTGCTAACCACAGACCGCAGCAGAGCCGCCTGATGCCACCAGTGCTTTCTTTGAAGTGTGGTGGCAGCGATTCCGGTAGGGTGGCCCCAGATTTCCTAACAGATGGTGACCGCACATTGCCCTGTGCCTCTGCCCTTGCCAACAGTGCGGCAGTGTGGGGCAGGGGGAGCAGCGTTAACCGAGCCCGGAGCACTGCCAGCCCCTTCCCAAGGCTCATGCGCCAACCCTGAGGGGCAGGAAAGCCCCGGGCAACTACATCATCCATGCAAAATCAGCCAGGGCCCTTCCTTGCTCCTCCTAGCAGGGGGCTGCGCGCATGGGAAGGGTGGAGGGGAGGCAGGGAATCAGATCTCGGGCCAGTCTGGGTGCCGGGGGACACCCACAGCACCGTACCCTCGCACCGAGCAAGCCCCGCGCTGCCCATCCCCGGTAGCTCCTGGCAGACCCGCCTGAGCCCGGCCGTCCCGGGGAGCGGGACCGGGGCTCTGGCAGAGCCCAGGGGCGAGCTGACTGCGGGGCTGGGGGCCAGCAGGTGAGGGAGGGCCGGGTGCCGTGGCCCAGCCGCCCCCCGCCCCGGGCTGCCCTGGCTCGGTGGGGCAGCGATGGGGCTGTGGGGCACCATGAGGTCTGACGAGGGGATGCCCGGCCGGCCCTGCCATCGGGGAACGGGCCCGCTGTCACACGCGTCTGACATCGAGCAGAACGGGAAGTGAAAGGGGCGCGGGCAGGCCTGCCCCTGCACCCCCGCAGCCTCCCAGCACCCCCGTGCCCCGGCCGAGGGCCCTGCTTGTGCCTGGGGCTGCGCAGCCCCGCAGCTCGACGCTGCCGGTGCCCGCCCGCGGGGGCCCGCGCCCCGGCCCCGGCGCGGCGCAGGGCTGGGCTGCAGCCCCCGCCGAGCGCCGCTGCCCCGGGAGAAAGCGAAAGCGGGGCCGGTCCGAGGGGCCCGCGGGCAGAACCCGCCGGCCCTGCCCTCTCCCCCCCCCCCGACGTCCACGGCCCCGGGCGCTGACGAGGCGTCCCGCGTGGGGCTGGGGCGGTGCGGGACGGCGGCGCTGCCGGCGGGGCTCCGCCGCCGTCCCGGGCACGGCCCCACCCGTGGGCCTCCCGTGGGGGCGGACCGCGCCGAGGGGACGGGCCAGAGCGGCCGGACTGAGCCCCTTCCCGGAAAGGCCGGCGGCTGCGGGCCGGGGCTCTGCCCCTACGGAGGCAGGGCGGGAGGGAGCGGGCAGCCCCGGCCCCGGCCCCGACCCCGGCCCCGGCCCCAGCCCCGACCCCGACCCCGGCCCCGGCCCCGGCCCCGGCCCCACTCACGCCCAGCAGCACCGCGCCGAGGAGTCCCAACAGCCCAAGCCGCTTCATGTCGCCGCGCCCCCCCGCCGCGGCCGCCCGCCCTATAACGCCCCGGCCCGTTCCCGCCCAGGAAGGGGGCGGTGGGCCGCCCGCCACCGCCTCCGGGGCTTCCCCGCGGGGCGCCGGGCCCGGGGAGCCCCGGCAGCTCCCGGCCGGGGGGCGGGAGCGGAGCGAGGGGGGCAGCTCCCCGCGGGCCCCCGCAGCCCGGGAGGAGCCCCGCGGTGCCGGCGGGGCTGCAGGAGGAGCGGGCAGGGGCAGGGGCCGGCCGCGGGCCAGGGCGAGGAAGGGTTTGTGCCGGCCCCGACAGCTCAGTCCCGGGGCAGAAGCGGCGGGTTTCACTTCATTTTTCCAACGGCGGTTCAGGGCTGCGGCCCCGGAGAGCCCCCGCTTCGTTTTCCCAACGGTAACTCGGAGCTGTGGCCCCGGAGAGCCCCTCATCGCTGCCCGCAGGCCTCTGTGCGGAGTTCCCGCCAGCGCGTCAGCCCAGAAACGGGAAGGGGCGAAAGTGCTGGAGAACCGGCTGCGCCTCTGGCCGCCCGCCCGCCGCGGGCTCAGTTCCCTCGGAGCAGCCCCCGAGGGGTCCCCGGGGAAGTTCCAGCCTCCCCCCGCCTCGCTCCGGTGACTTTCCCCGGACTCCCCGCCGCGGCATGCGGCCCGGCCGGCAGCGATGGCTTCTCAGCACCCCCCGGGCACGGCCCGTGATGCCGCCCCGGCCCCGCACCGCCGCGGTCCCGGTTCGGCGGCTGCCAGCCGCCCGTGGCCGTGGCCAGGCCCAGCGGGAGCCGGGGGCAGCGCGCATCCCGGGGGCTCTGGATTCCCCAGCCTGCCGTCACTTCCCAAAACCGACGCGCCGGAGGGCGCGAAGGGTCCCGGGGGACTCTCGTGGGCAGGGACGAGGAGGCCGCGGTGGGGAGGGGATTTCTAGGCCCGGCTCCCGCGGGACCGACCCGGGAAGTCCCCACGGGGCCGGGCACCGGCCGCGCAGGGGGACGCGGCTGCGGCTGCGAGAGCTCCCCACTCCCCGCTCCCACTCCCGGCCCCGGGTGGGGCGGGGGCCGCGGGGCTCGGTGCTGCCCCCCCGGCGGGACTCCCAGCCCACGCGGCGGGACAGCCCAGCGCTGGGGCTGCGGCGGGGGGCAGCTGCCCGGGGCCCCGCTCACCGGGGGCACGGCCGGGCGGGGGGCACGGACCCCGATCCCGTCCCGACCCCGAGCCGATCCTGACCCCATCCTGACCCTGACCCCATCCTGACCCTGACCCTGACCCTGACCCTGACCCAGATCCCGATCCCGTCCTGATCCTGGACCCAATCACAGCCCCGACCCTGACCCCGATCCCGGACCTGCTCCCGACTCCGATCCCGTCCTGATCCTGGACCCGATCACGACCCTGACCCCGACCCCATCCTGACCCCGACCCCATCCTGACCCCAGGCCCAAGCCTGACCCCAAGACCGACCCTGACCCTGGACCCAATCTTGGACCCGGACCTGATCCTGACTCTGATCCCATCCCGATCCCGGACCGGACCCGATCCCAACCTCGATCCTGACCCCGATCCCGATCCCATCCCGACCCCGGCCCCGATCCCGGCCCCGCCCCTCGCGGGGTCCGGTGGCGCCACCCAGCGGCCTCGCCCGGCCGCTCTCCGCGGGACTACAAGCCCCAGCTTGCCTTGCGGCGGCCGGCTCGCGAGGCATGCCGGGACCCCAGGCAAGGCGCTGCGGAGCCTGCTTCTTGCCTCGATAGTCATGGCGGCGGGCGGCACATCAGCGCGTCGTGCCGCAAAGCGCGAGGTGTCGCCCTCCCGGCGGCTTTGCGACGGCGCCGTACGGCAGCGGCGGTTGGCGCCTTTGTCCCGGCGTGCGGCCTGAGGCGGAGCGGGCCGGTAAGTCCGCGGGCGGGCCCGTTAGTCCGCGGGCGGGCCCCGCGGCCGCGGCGGGGCCCCGCGGGGGGCGCTCGGGCGGAAGGCTGTGCGGCAGCAAACCGGGCGGAGGGTCGAGTCCCTCCCGGCCGCCGCGCTGGGCCGGCGGCGCCCCGCGGCCTGCGGGCGGGCCGCGCTTCCGCCGCCCCGGCGAGCGGGGGCCAGCCGGTGCGCGGGGCTGGCGAAGCGCCGGGCCCCCGGCCGCGGCGTGCGGCGGCGGTTGGGCGGTGGCGGCGTGCCCCGGGGCCCGGCGGGAGCTGCGGCCGCCGGTGGAGCCCCGGCCTGCGGCCCGTCCCCGCCGCTGCTCGGGAAAGCCGGGGAGGCGCGGGGGGGGGGGGCCGGGCAGCCCCTCTGAGCGGCCCGGCTCGCGTTCTCCCCGCAGCGGCGGGACCCTCGGCGGGGCCGGCGAGCCCTTCTCCGTGTTAGCGCTGCCCCCGCGGGCAGCCCTGCGCCGGCCCGGCGCCCGGGGCGTGGAGCGGGCGCTGGTGCTGCCCGAGGACGACCCTCCCGGGCCGGGCCTGGGGGGCTGCCCCGCGGGGCCGGGCTCCCGGCGTGCCGAGAGCCGCTAGCCGGGGCTGGATGGGGAGCTTGCTGCTCCTCGGCGTCGTTCCTTTCAGCGGCGGCTGGCTTTATTGTTTCTGCCTTGCCTAGGAGCTTCTTGCAGACGTCTGTGTCGTGTTGTGCCTGTGCCATGTTAGTTTCTATATCCCACCTCAGCTGTGTCTTGCTTTCTGAAGCTGTAGTGCTATTAATAAATAAATTTGGTTTTAAATATAAGATTTTTAGGGAAATGTGGCTTTAATTCGTGTCCAGAGGATTTATTGGCGCATGAGTTGGCAGTGGGCTGCCCTGTTGTAGGAGCCTGCTCGGCCTGGCAGGCCCTTTCTGTGTGGGGGATTGGCACTGTTGAGCTGCCCCGGTGTGTAGTTGGCCTCTCTGGCTCTGTTGGTAGAAAAAGACTTAATGTGGAAATTAGTTGTTCGCCTGGTGTGGCATGCCTAAACCTGGGACAATATTCATTTATTCTTACTGTGGTCTTAGGAGTCCTAAATGGCCTTTAACTATGTAATCTACCAAGTGGAAAACGGTAAGAGGCAGTAAATGCTCTTATATAAAAGTTCTCTAGTAATACAATCCATTTGAGTGTTTAGGATCTATTGCTTTGTTTTGAAAGTGACCTGCAAGTGGAAAAATAGCTCCCTGTTTTTTTTCATATGGAAAGCTCTTGCACCCTCTTCCCCAGTCACCCCCTGCTATCCCCACCCTTAAGAAGAAGAAAAGGAAATTTCTTACTGCTTTTTATACAGAAAGTGAAATGTCCTGCCAGCAGAAGTTATGGGTCTCGTTGATGCCTGTTTGCTGTGTGTATGCGTGACATCCCAACAGCGTGCGCACAGGTCACGCTGCCCGAGTAGGTGCTCGCAGGGGCTCCGAGTCCCCAGCCCTGGTAGTGCTCGGAGCCCGGCTGGAGAAGGCGGTGACAGCCAGGTCCAACTTGGATGTCACCCTCCTCCGAATGGGAACGTGGACTGGGTGGGTCTCTCCATGTTTTATAGCCACTTAATCATTTGGGGAGGATTTTGAAAACTTGTTTCCCATCAACTGATGAGAAGTTGAGCTGCAGTAGTAGAATAGAAGAGAAATCTAGTGCTTCCACACAGAAAAATGGGATGAGATTTTACACTTCTGATGGGTAAGGTAAAACTGTGTGCGTAAACAAACTTACAGGAGGACTGGGGCAAATACAGAAGAAGAAATTACTTTCTTATTTTATTTTGGTTTGTGTGTTAGTGTTTTTTCCTCCTTGTTCTAACAATTCAATTCATTTTAAAAAGTTTCTTAGACTAGAGGACATACTCTGCTTCCTGTCCCTGCAGGGTTTCCTAAAAGATGGAGAAAAATGATACAAATGTAAAGTTGATTTATCTTAAAAAACAAAAACAAACAAACAAACAAAAAAAAACACAAAACAAAAACCCAAATTTTACATCTCAAATCTGGAGTAGATGTATTTTTCATGCTAGTTAACTGTTTTAAAAGTATTTATGTAAAACTTTTATATTTTTGGACATTTGACTTGTTTATTTACCGACTACTTTTAATATGTAATGAATATAGGTTATTGTTAGGGAGTGTGTTGGTTGTAGGCATCCCATGATTAACAGTAGAAGTTTCTGTTGATATACTCAATTTCACCAGCTTTCTTTCTCCAGGTGTCTTGCATGTTATAAACAGAAAATCCCATGCTGCATTCCGGTAGATGAATGTTTAGGAAGTATGACAACTTTATTAAAATAGTTCATCTCGAAAGTTTCAGTGGTTTTCATTTTTTTTTAAGCTTTGTGTAATGGTAACTTTTAAACCAGAAAGTATAAATCTTGGGTGGGATATTTTTGCTAGCTTGGTAGAGTTTGTTTTTTTGTTTTTTTTTTTTGTTTTGTTTTGTTTTTTTTTTCCCTGCAATTCTGTGGTGAATGTTGCTGACTGCTCTAGCTTTGTCTGCAAATAGTGTGGGTTAACGAAGTGTACTTTTGCTGTACTGGGGGAGATGAGGTAGTGGTACAGCATTAATGTGGGGGTGGTTAAATTCCCAGCTGTGGACCCGCCTTCTGTGGGAGCTGACATCTTGATGGGGACACAGATATGCTGTTTAGTAGGGGTATGAATGAGAAACTGTTTTCTGATACTGGAAAGCTAAGATTTCAGAATTAGTGAAGTGATCCAAGTGTGGTCACTTAAGAGCATTTAAACAGTATTTCCTGATGTCTCATTCAAAGCCTGTATTGAAATATTTGGGTCCTGTTATGCAATGTTGCAATGAGTGTTTCCTTTTCGCGTATTAAAATATTGCATAAATTTCAACACTTCTTACCAGTGGACTGAAGAAATAGATAAGACGACAAGTGTACCAAAAAGCTTAAAGTTAAAACATTTTAGTGGAAAATGAGTGTTATTTGTATCTTAGTTCGGAGTTAAACCATTAAGACTTATCTGCAAAACAATTAGTTTTATTACCTTTCAGTCTTACAGACAAGCTCAGCCGAAATGCTGTGATATACATTTTTGCCAGACCTCTATATCCCTTGTATTAAGATTTCTCTGGAGTGAAGTTTGCGTCAAGCAGACCCAGTTGGCTTCTAGTCTGCAAAGCTGTTAAGTTTAATCTTGTTCCAGTTTAATTTTAATGTCATGGATTGAAATTATATGCATGGCCGTTTTTCTTTTTTGCGAAGAGTTGGATTTGGAACGAAAGCAAAATGGCTCGAGGACGCAAGAGCAATAGCATCAAACAGAGCGACTTCACTAACAGCACCAATCCTCAGGATTTAGAGAGAAGACTTTTTGTCGGCAATTTGCCCACAGACCACATGACTCGTGAAGAAATGGAAGAGATATTTTCAAAATATGGCAAAATCAGGGGTTAGTATGTTATCTTATGCCTTTTTGTGGCTGGGAATTCAGGGAGGAATATAACTTTCATGCTTGTCAAATGTTATTTGATGATGATGAGAGGAGTGACTAATGTTCCTAAAAAGTGACCTTTTAATGATAATATTCACTGCCTGCATTTTCTCTGAAGAAGTGATTCCTTCAGTACAGCTGAAACGTAATGTGTGTCTATCAGCTATGTTTTAGCTTTTGGGGTTGCAGTGTGGTGGTACAATATTCTTTCAAGTGACTTCTTGGTCTCTTAATCAAACCTTGGTCACTTCATGAGTTGTGTTTTGGTCACTGCCTTCTCAGAAGGAAGTTGATCTATAAAATACATGTCAGAGTCTAAGCTCTGCATTTTGATCCTGGTGGATTTAATTTTCCCAGGAAACTTGCATAGTCATTTCTGGGTAGAGCCCCTTTGCTTGTTCATCTGTTGGGGTTACGTGATGGCCTGGGTGCGGGTTAGTACTGTCCCTTAGTTGTAACCGGTCTTGCCCTGCTGTTAACTTTTCCAGCCCTCAGCATGTACCATGGCTATGGGTTCGTGCAGTATGACCGTCTAGAAGATGTCCAGGCCGCTCTGGACGGTGAGAAGGGTCGCCTTTATAAAGGGTATAGATTAGGTAAGGAAAACTGATCTGTGCTCTTCTACTGACCCCAGCATGCGTTCTGGTAGAAAGAGTGCTTTTGTTTTAAAGCTCTCTGGAAAGATCACCATGTAAACTTGCCCGGCATTAGTCTAAAATCCCTTTTACTTGGTATATATTTGTCTTCTGAGATATTTGCTGTAAGTGCTGTGTGGTTCATCTTGCCACCTAGGTCTTACTCTGAACTTATTTTTATGTGTTAATATTTGAAAAGCTCTATTACCCTGTGTAAGAAACTGTTCAACATGTAAGCCCTGGAAAGTGGTCTTTGAAGCCTCATGCACATAGTTTTAAAAACATTTGTAAACCAATATTGGGCTTCATCTTGACAGGTTCAGAGGAATTGGTCACAGAACTTAGCGGCTTGTTAGATAAGTAATCTTAACTTGCATTTTTTTGCACATGTAAAATCAATCTGTAAGTAGTGCTATAAATACTAGGTGCTTTAAAAAGGCCATTTTCATAAAGATGAAAATAATTCTGCTAAATATGCTGGAAGCAAACTTAAACAGAAATGAATGGTTAGAAATCTAAGAATAATTTATCAAATGCAAGCAACAAAACTACTGTTGAAGTAAGCCTATGCTAATTTGAAGAAAAAGTTTGACTTAGGCATGAAAGGAGCAATAAATAATAACTTGTGGGAAGGTGTGTATGCAGTAAAAAAAATATGAGCCTGAAGATGGAAATAAAGGCAAATAGACAAGGAGGGTAGAGGATACAAGAAGAAATTATGGCCAGCATTGTCCAAGTCTAGAACTGTGACTGTTTTAGAAGCTGAGGTGTAACTGTCTGGAAATAACATTTCTAACTGGAAAGGACCACCTAATCTTCAGTGATTGTTTTTGCTGTCTATTTTTGAGGAGGCAGAAGGTGTTTTTCATTTCAGTAACAAAATAAAAAAGCTAAAACAGCAGCTACCAAAACTAGACCTCTCAAAAAAATTAAATCTAACCTCTCTGAAACTTGGTGAAATGACATGCCTAAGCTATTAATGTTGTTTTACCACAAGCCTTGGAAAACTAGGGAGTTTCCCAGAGATCTAACAGAGTGCTGCAGATGTACCAGTAGGCAGCATAAGTGGGATGAGCCAGGCATCAGCCCCTGATAAAAACGGGGTTCTTTCACCTGGAACTCAGTGAGAAGGGAATTAGTGCCAATCAAAATAAATCCAGTCAAACTGACTTATCCGTATGATACTGAAAGCTTTATGGCTGAAAGTAGTGGTGTTGATGTAAAAGACCTCTGCAAGATGCTTGATTTGATTAAGAAACTAGAATAATTAAAAACAACATAGGGTTAAATGGATTTCAAATGGATCTCAGTGTAACGTAGATGGAATTGCTCAGTGCTTTGAGTGGTGTTCTGGAAAAATTGATTCCTGGCCATACAGTGCTTTTATAAGTGACTTGGAAAGAAAACACACAATCATGTTCTAAAAAGAGAATGAACTAATGAAGATTGAGTCACTGATGGTGAAATGACCTGGACTTCTTCCTAAACTGGATGCAGGCAGAACTGAGCTTTCATTAATGCCAGAAGGGAAGGTCTGCACCCAGCAAGAGTGCTCTTGTCATCCTTAGCTGTACAAAACACGCGTTTGTAAGCAGGGAGGTTTTGGTACCTGTGGGTTTTGCTGCTGGAATACCATGTTCGGTTCTGGTATGCCGGGTTCCAAAAGGATAATGCTAAATTGGAGAAGCCTCAGAAAAACCTGAAGAAGGCTTAAAGAGTTGAAGAACAAGCCCTAGCAAAAGCTTCAAGATAAAGGAGTGATATGATCTGTGTTGTTACAGACCTGGAGATGAGTGAGTTTTAATCTAGTAGGCATAGGTATGACAAGTCCTTAAATGGAAATAAATAGTTTTCTTTAACAGCAGAGTAATTTACTTCTGGAATAACGTATTGGAGCTTTGGTGGTTTCTGTGCTCTGAAGACTTTTAAATTGGAATTGGATGTTTTGCTAAAAGATAAGCTCTAGTTCAGTGCCACTGCTGCACTTGAGATAGGAGTGTGATTGAAGAAACTTTTGTCATCTGTTTATTCAGAAGGTTACACTGTATGATTACAGTGGCCCTGTCATCTCAAAACCCTACAGGACAGAAGACTCTTTTTTTTCTTTTTCCTCTAAAATTTTGTCAGTGTTCAAACACTTAACCTGTAAATGCTGTTGGCATTAAATAAAATGTTATTAAATGTTCATTTTGCACAAGAGAAGGATCCCTGTCAAAGGTGGTTTTTCTTCTAGTAAAATATTTCTGTTCAGATTTAAATACTTTTTTTTTTTTATTTGAAAGAAATGTATGGTATTGAGTGTAAAAAAAAAAAAATCATAATAGGTTTCTGCAATGGCACCTTAAAACAGAAAATAAAAATAATTTTAAACCAAAGAAAGCAGATAATGTGTTGCTTAAAGATGACACTTTAAGGGGGGGAGAAAATTCTCAAAAAATAAATGCAAAGAGAACAGTTGCTTCAGTTATACAGTCTGAATATTAAATATAATTGCTAATAACACAGTAAGTTGAAGGCTTTGGGAAAAGCTTAACTCCAGTGTTGCATTATACTAATACTTCTACAAATGCACAGAAGTGGTTTTGTATCTTTAATGAGTAAAACTATGTAGGGAATAAATGTCCATCAAATTTAGTTTGTGACAGTAGGCAATGCTGCTGTATTTGATCATGGAGAGTCTGCTTTGTGCTCCTGTGAATGTTGTTATGCTGCATTTGTAGTTAATGTTCAAATTGCACTCGCTTCTCTCTCCTCCCCCCCTAAGAAGAGAATACGCTGCTTTTTGACTGACAACAAGAGCAGAAATTAGAACTAATCCCTTAATTCTAATTTTAATCTTGGAAGTAATGAAGGATAGTTTGGGAAGTTACAGAAGATGTTAAGACTGAGTCTGCCTAAAGACATTGTGGCATGTTTATTTTCTTGCAAGAGGTTTGAAAGTAGTTAGTGTATATAATAAATTTTAATTGTTGATAGATTCTCAGGGAGCAGATAGGACCTAGGTTTGTTTTGGTCTTAAAAGATTGAGTGTAAAACACCTGAAGTCATTTCTGTTTGTTCTTGCCCCCCTCCAGTACATTATTTCATCTGCAGTCAGCTGTTATGGAAGGCTTTGTTTCTTCACTGTAGAACAATATGGGTCCCTGCCAGTTTTGGGCATCTTCACTTTTTCTGGTTGAGGACAAGACTGTTTCTTCAGCTCTGTTACTTCTTTGTATTTCACTTCATGGTGTTTTTCATGGAGATGCTCAGAAGCCAACCAATTTTCAAATTCCTGATCTGTGGCATCAGTTTTCATCATGTTAACAGTGGTGCTTTGAATGCACCATGTTGACTTTATTAAGGAGCTTTTGCTTTGGGCTCCTCGGATCCCGTTTCCTCAGTGGTGGAGGCTGTACAACTTAACGCTGCAGCAGTCCCTTGGAAGGCAGTTGCACGTGCCACTTGAGAACCCTTGGATTATTTTCAACAAGGGTGGCGGCATGCTCCATTGAACAGGACTGGCTGTGAACTTAAGACTGTGCTGGCCATCAGCTTCCTTTGTTGGAGGTTTTCAGACTCTGCTTTTTCTCCTAGAGTCCATGAGTTGTGTTCTGCTCGCTCATAGACTGCAGAAGAAAGAGGTTCTCTTATGGAATGAAGAGTCTGGATGTAGGCCTGAATGTAAAGGGTTAAAACTTCACCCGAGCTGTCCACCCTATTTTGAAGTCAGAGAAATCAATGAAAATTTCATTACATTGTACTATCTAAACTTAATAAAAAATTGTCAAAGTGACAATGTCTCTCTGCTGAATGGATTTTCTTACACCATCTGGATGTTGTTGAGCTTAAGTTGCTTTCATTTGAATTGTGCTGATGATCTTTTTTTTGTTCCATAGCATTGAACAGATGGGTTGATTATTCTTTACAGATATTAAAAAAGCAGTGGAAAGAAGAAATATGAATAAGGCTTCATCAAGGTCCAGTCCGGCACGAAGGTAAAGTACCTGGAAGCAGTGAGTTATACTAGGAAGGTCAGGCTTTTAGGGCATGAGCCCAGCGGCCTGTGCTAAATGTCTGTGTCTCTTCCCTACCACTACCTCCCCAGTCAAACGGAGATGCTCAAGCGAGACAGTTGGGACATGGCTGCTCCACCTCTGAGAGCCCTTCTGGCGCTGACACCTCGGGAGGCACGAGGGAGACCTTGTGTCTGCTGCTGTTACTACAGTTAGGCGTTATGTTTTGCAGCACAGGTTGTAAGAGACTTGCGAGGAGGAATACACTTGGTGTTCGCTCCTGCCTCGAGTATCAGAGAAGCCAAGGCCCATCTAAAGAACACTGAGGAGCTGCAGCATTCTCAGTGCCATGCTGCAGAGGACTTCGGGATCTTGCCTCTTCTGATGTCAAAAGCTTCTAGTGCTGAAACGGGACTGGAACAGAGCGTGTGAGCAAAGCACGAGACAGAGCGAATGTCTCTGTTGCACTGTCCCATCTGCATGTGTGCTTCAATTGTTAGTACCTGGAGCCAGTCCCCTTCTGTGCAGTTAGTGGTGTGTACCTGCCAGCTTCTGGTTTTCTCACCTTCGGTAGGCACAGCGTGTGCAGCTCCTGCACATCCTCAGCGTGTGAAGTCGCAGGCAAGTGGAGAAGACCCAGACTGTCCTGTCACGGGAAGATGACTTCAGTCTCCGTTCCATGGCATTGCTAGAGAGCGGACGAAGATGTGTTGTGGTTACGGTTTGGTATAAGGCATGCGTCTTCTATGCCTGTACTGTAAAGCTTTCTGCGTAATGGAGTGTTGCTTGTTGGACTTGAAGGTAATCGAGCTCTCACGTGTCTGGTGTGCTCTACTAACTTGACCTGTTAAATTACCAAAATGAAGAAAAAGTGCAACTAGCAAGACATCTACTACCAAAAAAAACAGACAATGAGTAGCTGTGATCCTTGGCATCATCTAGGTGTTTTGTATGTGCTGCACTTACCCTGGACAGGGCCAAATGCACGTGCAGAGACCAGCACATGGATATCGGGGCCCAGGAAATGCTTCGGGCCCACAGCTGCGGGTTCCCCTTACGGATGTGGCATGCTGTGGGCCTGGGCAGTGTCAGGTGTGCTCAGTGCTGGCATGAGGACCCTGAGAATACTGCTAGTACCTGAGCAGCAGGCACTGGTGGCACATCTTTGGCCTCAGTGGCACCGCAGGTGCTCAGGCTGAAGGCATCGGGCAGCACTGCGGGCGCAAGCGGCGAACCTCTATGCCGTGAGCATTGGTCCTCGGACCACAGTGCAGAGGGACAAGCAGCGGGCAGCGATGCCGTGGGCATTGGGACCTGTGTTATCCTGCGTTTGTGCAAGAGCGGATGCCCGTGTCGCTGGCCCTGAGGAGCACTGGAGGCACGTGAGCCGTGGGCAGCGGTGCTGTGGGCACCACGCTGTGGACCGGACCACCCCCACGGCTGCCAGAGGCTTTGGTACCACTGTGCTGGGCACTGCAGACATGTGGCTAGCACCAGGTCCCCAGCAGCACCGTGGGCACGGGAGGCAGTGAGGTCGTGGGCATCAAGTCCTGGGCACGGCTGCGTGCGATGGACCCAGGACCACGCTGCAGGCGCGTGAGCGACGGCTGCTGCTGCCGGGCTGTGGAGTCCCACGCTGCGCCGCGGGCAGCAGTGCTCAGTCCCAGCAGATGCGGGCAGTGGTGCTGATGCTGCAGGAGTCGCACCGTGGTGACAGAGGCAGAAGGCTGCCGTGCCTTTGTGTTGCTGCCTCTCTGCAAGCAGCAGGGCAGCGATGCAGGTGCAAGAGCAGAGGGGACCCGCGCCACGTCTGTACTTCTGTTGGAGTTGTGCGTTGTTCGTTCTGGATCTTTTTGTCTCTGGAGATAATGACTGTGACCTGTTCTGGTCACCCCCGCTCCAGCTGGAATAAATGTCATATGCCAAACAATTACACTGCATCTGGCTGTTTTGCTATATAGTCTTACAGCTACAGAAAGATGAGTTGCTCAATATCCATTAGAGCAAATCAGAGGTTTCCCTGAGCTTCTGCCATCATTCTTTGTAAATTGGGGGGAAGGGGGCGATGACATGTATCTCTCATGGGATATGGTTTCAACAGATCACAAACAAAAAGGATTTGTGTGTCCAAGAGGCTGAGGGAGTTTACACTTGTTTGTGTACAAATACAGTGTTTCTTTTACAGGAGGAGGCTATATGCGCTCTTGGTGTCAAGTCTGTAGTTTGCCCCAAGATCAGTTTTGTATCTGACATAAAAATAGAGAATGACAGTGCTCCTCTGTATCCCCAGCACAGCTGGGTGTCTAACCAGCAAGGTCCATGCACGGACTGTCTGCTCTACCTGACACTGAACGTGGGCACATCTGACTTGCTGCTCCCGCTGTTCTCTCCAGGTCACTACTGTGTGAGTGCACTGCAGTGGAAGCAGACTTACGTTCTGCTTATCTTTCCTAAACTAGATTAGGCTGATACAGGACTCTCTAAAAGTCTTGTTAAGTTTTGGAAATAAAAAGATTTTAAAAGCTGGGTTTTTTCCAATGTTTGTCAGTATCTTGCAGCAAGAAAATTCCAAACAAGTGAAGCTCCATAGTTTCTCTGAAAGACTTTTTTGTTTGGCTTCGTCTACGGTGAAGTTGTTTTGTTGTTTTGTTGGGGTTTTTTGTTTTTTTTTTTTTTTTCTGGAAAACAAAATATGACCTGGGCAAAAAAAAAAAAACCAAAACTACTGTTTTTGGGAAAGGATGAAGACTGGAATGTTATTCTTCCTTGCCTCCGAAGACAGTGCAATACAAAGTCTGAATGAGGTGGATCATTCAGGTGTGACAGAGACGCCTGTTGCTGCTGAGGATGCGGTACTGGTTGGGTTTAGTACCCTCCTAACATGGGGCATCGTAAACATAAGACTGGCTTTCTATGGACACTACCCCTTCGAATCAAGGACACGGCGGTAGCTCACATTGCTTTCTACTAGCAGCACAAACCCGACCACAACATGGAACCTACAGTGTCTTTGGTCACAACAAGCTCCTTTTTTAATCATATGCCAATAACAAATTATGTCAGGTATTCTGCTGTCACTGACTACTGAATTTAATGGATCGCTTGAATGTCTCTGGCTACTGCATATTTATGGGTATTAGGCTACAGCACCTTGAATTCTCTCAAATAATTTGCAAAAACATTTGATAGATCTGTGGCTGTTGTTGGAGGATGGAGGCCTTGAAACGGTGGTTTCCGAGGTGCCTTTTCACTTCTTCCACAGGTGCCCATCGCTTTTAGTGATGCTCCATTAAGGAGCTTTCTGGGTCTTGTTTGGCTATGATAAACACTAGAATTAAGAAGCTTCTCCAGGCTTCTTCAACAGATGGTTTTTGGCAAATTCTTGCTGTTGTGGGATAGGAGGGAGGATTCAGCTGCTGAGAGAAGGGTCGCTCTGGCACCTCAGGTAAGAGATGTAGGGGTGACCGTACTCATGTCACTAGCAGTCTAATGGAATTTCCCCGGTGTTTTCCTCAGAGAACCGTATGCCTACGGGGATGGCCGAGATGCCAGACGTGACCGCTCCCCTCTCCGGGGGAGCCCACGGAGAGACCCCAGAGATGGCAGGGATGGTAGAAACGGGCGAGATTCCAGAGACACTCGAGACATTCGAGCTAGAGACATGCGTGACACCAGAGACCACAGGGACCCACGGGACCTGCGAGACCCACGGGATATCAGGGATCCAAGGGACTTGCGGGACCCTCGTGACGTTAGAGATCTTCGTGACCCACGGGAGCCACTGTACGATCGATACAGGGATCCATGGGATATGAGAAATCCGCGGGATGTGAGGGATCCACGGGATATGAGGGATCCACGGGATATGAGAGACCCTCGGGACCCTTTGTACAGGTAATCTCCACGGGGCTGTATCGGCCAGCACGTTTTTATGGCGTTCCTGCCTCAGTGGCTGCACTGGTTTGAGTGGGTCAGGCATTTAAGATAAGGAAATTGTTCTGCCTGGGGACAGTTGGCCTGCCGGCTTTGTGTCTTGTGGGGAGCGGCAGGCACTTCAGGGATTAAACTTGAGGAAAGTGTGTGTGATGCACTGGCCAAAGTTACTGCCTGAAGGTGTGCTGCAGCATGGAAACCCTTGCTTCTGTAAATGTTGCAGACGAGATGAAGCTTACGACCGTTACCTTCGCCTTGAGGACTACTATCGGCGGAAGGACGACTCTTACTATGACCGTTACAAAGAGCATTTTGACAGAGCACCAGTGAATTCGGAAGGTGAGTGCCTGTAACGCTGTCACGGGCAGATTCCTGTCCTCCCCGTGGGAGGATGCAGGAGGTGCCTGCCGTGCTGAGTGTGTGGAATTCTGTGGCGTTTTGAGGAAGCCCAAAGAGCATTATTTGTTCTGTCCCTGTGGCTTGCTTTCAGACCGTCTGAAGCGTGAGGAGCGGCGCCGAGAGGAGCTGTATCGTCAGTACTATGAGGAAATCAAGAGACGTTTTGATGCAGAGAGACCTGTGGATTGTTCTGTGATAGTGGTGAATAAACAGACAAAGTAAGAAAATAATTACGACCAATTTTATTATTGCATGGTAGAAGAAAATGGAATTAAACTTAGTCCTGCCTTGAGTCTGTTTGTGTTACAGGTTGCTCTTGAGGAACGTGGCTTTAGAGCCCTCAGAAAGCTACAGCTCCTGTTGCTGTTCTCTCAGTATATGTTGATGAGGTGGAGAAGTGTATCTTGTGCTTTACTTCGATTTCCTTCTTGTCACCTATCACTGTACCTTCTGATACTTTTCTACCTACTCTTCATATCAGCCTACTGTTGTGACAGGTTATAGTGGCCTGTACTTGTTATTCATGGGCTGAATGATATGGAACTTACTAATATGTGCCAGCCAGCGCAGTGCAGAGCAGTTGTCTCTGTGGAGTCATGGGAGTGTTTGTTTCGGAGCTCCTGTCAGATTGGTTACTAGGCCAGGTACCTGTCATTGCCATTAATCCAATGTACAAGAAGTATAAAATCACTGTTGAAAGTAGTTGTGAACAATATCAAAAGCCTATGGAAGTGGTAACCAGGGCGGTCTCATGTGGCAGTCTGAACACTTCCTGAGGTAACGGGGCAGGCGCCGTGTGGGGAGCAGGGGTGTACACCTGCACCTGGCAGAGTGGGAGGGAGACTGTAATGGTGATACCAGTTTGATGTCTGCATCTTTATGAATAAATATATTGAAGAATAGCAAATACATGAATAAATCATAGATCTGTCTTGGCGTCTGAAGAAATTGTTTGTCAAGGAGAAATTTAAAGCTGTCTTCTTAGCCCCTTGGAACAGAGATCAAGAGTTGCTTTTGTTTAACACCGCTGTATCTGTGAGGCAGAAAGAGGGCTGGCACTTGCCTCATCTGCTAGTAGAAGACAGAACAGGAAATTGGAACAAGGGAAGCAGTGAAACTAGAAATAAACTTCTGTGGTTTGCTTTTAATGGAATTGATTACCTATCGGAACAAATCTTTAAGGGAGATTTTAGATTCTTTATCCCTTGATGACTAAAAGTCTTTGGAAGATGCTCTAATAGACCACAAGTTATTGTACTTGATACAGGGAGATTTTTTTTGTGCAAGAGGATCAGCTTAACATCCTAAGGAATCATTTTGGTCTGTAAACAGCTACCAACCTTAAGAGCAGGGGCATGTTAATAAATCTTGGATATTGGATCATTGATGTCACCTACTATAGACCTGTTGAAAGATGACTCTCGAATGACTTAGAAATCCTTAAAAAGATAGTTGGGGGGCGGGGCTGGAACAATTTCAGTCACCATTACAATGTTCGTATCCAAAGACAATAAATTGAAACTCTTTCAAAAGGTGTGGGTGCACGCAGACTAAATTTCTCAGAATGCATATGCAGTCAGTATTGTGGTTTTGGTACCGAGTATAATAAGCTTAAAAAAGGAGTTGAAAACTTTAAGCTCAGCCGTGAGAGCTGTGGATGGTGCTTGTAATGGGAAGTCTGCAGGACAGTGGATACAGGAGTAGAGGCTCCAGAGATGCTGTGTTGATACTGGGTTAGAGCAGAAAGGAGCTAGTAGAACAGAAGAGGAGGACAATCAGGAGTAATGTGCATCTGAACAGTTCAGATACTGAACACAGAACAAGTAACTGACTTCTGTAGGTTGGCTGTTCTGCTGTGTACCCCTCAGATCTCTACAGGCATAAATTACCTCAGTTAATGAGTTTAAACACGTTTGTATGTAAACAAATTTATAGTAGTGTAAATCCCTTTGCAAACACTCTGTTTCTCAGCTAAGCTAAGGCTTGATTTGTAATTTATTTCAGTTAAACTGAAATGACTGACTCAGATCAAAATAAGGGCTTCTGTGTTATGGTAATGAGATTGCTTTAATACTGTCCTGTTGAACATTATGTAGTTTGGCAAGCCATCAGAAAAGCGAATCTGAGATGACAGAGAGGGTGAATGTGCCAGGGTTTCTGTTTCTGTATGTGACTGACTTGTTCAACTCTGCTGGCTTTGCTTTGTGGTAGGGACTACGCGGAGTCGGTGGGGCGGAAAGTGCGGGATCTGGGCATGGTAGTGGACCTGATCTTCCTCAACACAGAGATGTCACTGACGCAAGCCCTGGACGATGTGAGCAGAGGCGGGTCTCCTTTTGCCATTGTCATCACCCAGCAGCATCAAGTTCACCGCTCTTGCACTGTTAACATCATGTTTGGCACCCCGCAAGGTACTGAGGTCTCGGTAGGCCGTGTGGTTTCTCTGAACTGCTCAGAGGGCTGCTTTACAACACTGGCAAGCAGAATCGCACAGGACAGAGTTCATCCTTGCTGTGACATAAGTAGTTATTAAAGACTTGACACCATACCATAAATGTGAATGTCATTATGTAAAAGCTTCTGTAATGCTTTATTTGTGCCATGTCAAGGGGGCTGTCTGATGTCTGCCAAGAGGGAATCTCAGCTGCGTTCTTGGCACCTGACATCACCAGCCTTTGCACCTTGGGCCAAGTCGTGAACCCGTGCTCTAGAAATGACTGCATTGCCTCAGTAGATTTCTGAGTAATACCGGTCCAACCTCAGTTTATCACTTGTTGCTCTCAAAGAGAGCATGTTTGGAATGTGACAAATTGCAGGACAGATTTTAAAGCCAAATGTGATTTAAGGAAAACAGAGTAAAGATAGTGTATCCAGTCCAGGTAAACTAGACCCGTGAAACTGGGAAGAGCTACAAAAAGATAGCGCTATAAAGTGATTTGGTACACATGCTCCATCTTTTTAGCACCATTTACGCTTGTCACATCACTTTCCATCTCAGGGTGTGACTTGGTGGTTGTGAGTGTGAGAGTGGGTGTAAGTATTAAAAAAACATCTTTGCGGAATGTGATCTCAGAAAGCAGCCTTTTGCTCTGATCACAGGCCTGGTCACGTACTCTGTTCACACAGGTGACTTGTTTGACTGCAGTTGAGCTTTCAAAGGTTTTCTCCCTTACTGTGCTCTCAAGTAATGTTTTCTGAGGCTCATCTGGGAGGGTGAACTTGCGAATGCAGAGTCCACTGGTTTTTGTGTGCGCACTGACAGAAGAAGCCTGGTTTCTTTTAAAACCAGATGCAGATGTGTGTGTGGGGGGGTTGCCTCGTTTCCTGCAGCTGGTGCATACTTTCACTGGGCTGTCCACTGCCCTTGCTTTTAACTCCTTTGGTTTAACACCCGTCCTCCCACTAAAGCTTCTCTTCTTTACTGGATCTAACAGTGTATCAGAGCTGATAAGAGTCCCAGTCATTAGCGCATCCACAGCTCCTTCTGGAGATTAAACACGTTCACTTGAACTGCATGCGGCCACTTTCCCATTCACGTTAGTTTCAGGAACTCGTTCACAACTTGTACAAAGTGTCATGTTAAAATGAACCCCAGTTTCCTGTTACAAGGCAGAGGGTGGCAGGATTTGATATTCTGCAGGTGTGAAAAGTGCCCAGAACTTTGGGCACTTTTTGGACAGTAAAGGCTCTTTTGGTTTCCCTGCTTAAATCTGTGTTCAGGGGAGTGCTTACGTGCGTGCTTTGTGAGCTGGAAGTAGTGACCTCAGAAACTTTAAAAGGCAACTACAAAAAACCCCCCAACATTGGAATTGACCGTTATTCATTGTATTCTAGAACTTGATTGCTGCTTATTGCCCCGGAGTAGTAAACGTAAGCAGCAATGTGACATTGAGAGAGTGCTTCTTTCCTCCCCATCTCCTGCATATGCACACCCTATGTTAAGGCATCGGCAGGACAGAACCAAAAAGTGTTCCCATTGCTGTCCTCCTCTGGGCGGCCTTTGCAGTCGTCAGGGGACAAGTTGTAGATCTGTCCAAGGGTTTAGCAGTAGAGTGGCTGGAACTGTCTCCTCCTGGAGGACGGAGAATTTATGTGAGAGGTAGAGGGAGCTGCTTTCCCTTTTAACCGGGTGAGAGGCAAGAAAGACATTTCCTGAGCTGATACAATATCCTCTCAGAGCCCTTGGCTATGAAAGAAAAGGATGGCCTTGCTGGGTGATAGCCTTGAGCCTCCTGTTGGCTTAGCAAATTGTCACGGTGCGCCGAGGGCGATGCTCACGTCTGTGCTTGCAATCCCAGAGTGCTGCCTGCCTGCTGAAGGAGATGTGCTGGTGTGCAAGGCAAGGCACCGCCTGTTGACGTCACTCTGGTTTACTTAAAACGTTTCTTTTCCTTGTGCAGAGCACCGCAACATGCCCCAGGCTGATGCCATGGTGCTGGTGGCGAGGAATTACGAGCGCTACAAAACAGAGTCACGGGAGAAGGAGCGCGAGGAGATCGCCCGCCAGGCTGCCAAGATGGCAGATGAGGCTGTTCTGCAGGAGCGGGAGCGCCCACCCGCCGCGGAGGAGGGCGCCAGGGGAGGTCACCCCCCAGGGATTCAGACTCTCTTGAACCTGCTGGCAGACAATCGCTATCTCACCGCCGAGGAGACTGATAAAGTAATTAATTACTTGAGAGACCGGAAGGAGCGGTTGCTGAGGGGAGGCAGTGACTCTCTGCAGGGTGAGTTTCTCAGCCCCAGCTAAGGCTGTTCATCGTATGGCTGGTGGGGCGGGAGAACAGTCCTGGGGCTGCAGAGGAGTCCTAGTGTCAACCTCCTCACGCAGCACCTCAGTTTATTGAGAAGGACGTGTCCTTGGGAAGTCCTGAGACGATTCAGATCTCTCACACGAAAGAGCTTTCATACTGTATTCTCTCGGGGAGACCATGGGACTGCCATACCTGGTTTGGCTGCTGCATGACAGGCAGCAGTTCTGCTGAGTGGTTTGGGTTCCCGAGAGCTGTGCAGCTCTCCTGTTCAGAGGGTGGGCGTTCATTGGTGCTTGTGCCTTTTGTAGCTGTTTCAGTGGTTTTCTGCGGGTGACCCTTCAAGGGCATTTGCAGAACTTTAACCCTCTTTCTTTTCTTTCCCAGCGTCCATGTCAAGACAGTCTTTGGGGGCACCTTCAGGATCATCACTGGGTAGTCAGTCCAGCCTTCCAAGCTCTCAGGCTCATCAGGGTTCACAGCCTTTGGTCTCTGCTCCTTCTGTTCCAGTGTCCTCGTCTAATCCTCAGCAGGAGCTTCAAGCAAAAATCCTCAGTCTCTTCAACAGCGGGGCAGCAGCTGCGGTAGCAAACAGCAGCTCTGCAGCCTCTGCGGGCCCTTCGGGCAGCGCTCCGAACCAGAACTTTGCAAACATGGCCAGTGGGCAGGCCCGGCCAGCACAGATGAGCGCTGGAAATTTAAACCAGGCTCAGCAGAGATTGCAGACTCCAAGCACGCAGCTTCCTGCTCTCCAAGGCCCTTCAAGAAATGCAGGTCCAAGACCTGGAGCTCCTCCACAAGCTCAGCCACTCTATGGTCAGCACCAAAATCGCCTCCCTGCACCTGGCAATGTACCTGCTCAAAGGCCAGTATCTTCTGGTATCAACTTTGACAACCCCAGTGTACAGAAAGCCTTGGACACCCTTATCCAGAGTGGTCCCGCACTCTCCCACCTGGTGAGCCAGACCGTGGCCCAAGGGCGAGCAGGGTCCTCAGCCCAGCAACCTATGGGCTCCTACCAGCGACACTATTAAAGCTGAGCTGTCAGGCCCTTTCCCCTTCCCTTTGCCATTCCATACTCATAGCTGTTTAAACAGTCTCCTACCCTTGACACAGGCCAAGTGCCCCTGGATATGCATGTCCTCTCCACTTCGGCGAGAGTGTACCCCCAGCGGCATTGCTGCTGACTGTGACTAGCGCTGCCCGTCCTCACCTTGGTCTGGTTAGCAGTGTTTGGAGAAGTAGGCCCTGTTTTCTCAGTGGCATGATGTGCTAAGAGCTGCTTTGGATAATCGGTTGTTTTGTCTGGTCCGGGAAGCTGCTGCAATGACAGCCCTCCTGCGTTTTCCTCACCCCCAGAAGCCGGTGCGTCTTCACAGTGTGATGCAGTCTGGTCTCGCTGAATGGTCTTAGCATAGTTTAATGGTTAGTGGTTTTGAGGAAATACGGGGCTGCACAGAGCGGGACACTGACTGGGCCTTCTTGGAGACCCACCTTTTTGGAATGGGCACTACTTTTCTTTGGATTTCTTTTTTTATTTCTTTTGTTAATGTCATATAAGCCTGTTGGAAAGTACAGTGGTAGCGCTAGCAGCTGAACTCATGAAGCACATGCCTGACCACTACTCAGTGACCCAGGACTGTGCCGTGTGGCCCGTCTCTGGCTGGACTGTCACATCCTGGCAGAGCGAGGCGGAGGCGCGCTCCTCACCTCACCCAGCTCACGGAGGCTGCCGGCTGTGCTCTGAGTACTGTGGCAGAAATGAAACACGAGAGCTTCCAGCCAAGGCAGGGACTTCAAACGGTCTGTCAATCTTCCTACACCCAAGTAGTCAGTGTTAAGATCAGTCTGCTAAATTTGGCATATAAATTTCCTTTTCTTACAATCTTGCTTTGGGATGGTTGGCTACTGTAGCCCAACAGCTCAGCCGCAGCCCCACTGACGTGGTGCTGGCCCTCCCTCGGGAACACCTGCAGCCGGTTACCGGGTGGTGAACGTCTACTCTCTGCAACTTCATCTCACTACTGATTGGTGTTTTGTCCATCTAAGGTGGAGAGGCAGTGCCAAGATGCAATACCATAATTTTATACATTTTTTTCAACACTTTGCTAGCTGCAGCGGACAGTTGAGTGGAAAATCGGGCCGTGATTCTTCACCGTGTTTTTAAGCAGTAACATGATTTGATACCAGAACACAGAACATCTCTTAACTATG
The DNA here is from genome assembly GCF_018691265.1 of Tyto alba. Classification (NCBI taxonomy): domain Eukaryota; kingdom Metazoa; phylum Chordata; class Aves; order Strigiformes; family Tytonidae; genus Tyto; species Tyto alba. The sequence goes on along the minus strand of NW_024881308.1, from coordinate 17,769,574 downwards.
TGGTCCTCCCCGTCACCGCCTTCTTAGAGTCTGTAGGCTTCCTGCAGAGAACTAAGAGAAACTAAGAAAGCAGTGTTCTTGGAGCAGAGGGTTCTCTTTGTTCTTTGTCCCAGGTGGTTTGTGTTGTAGCATTTTTTTTTTTCTCTGTGCTGTTAACGAGAGGACATTACTTTCTAATAAAAAGGCAGGAAAAATGTTTTGTTGCGTTTTTGACACTCGACAGCTTGAGTACTACTGGAATGCGTTATTCCTCTGTGTTTGCCACTGCGCTCTTCTTCCCGATGAGCTGTCAGACGCTGCCCAGCACTGGATGCTAGGCCGAAAGCGTACAGACCTGACCGTGACCCGCTGGGAGAACCCTGTGTCTGCCTCGGGTTGTAACGCTTCGGCTCGGGGGTGCCTCACGGATACTCTGGGGCCGCGGACTCGGTGATCTCGGGGAGCAGCCCAGGTGCCCCTGGAGGGACCCGCAGGCCCGGGGCCGGCGTGAGAGGGGCGAAGCCTCCCGGGCTGCTGCTGCCGGGCGGGCAGGGGCTGCTCGGGCTGCTCTGGCGCCCGCCCGCAGTTGCTGTTAATTGTCCGGCGGCTGCGAGCGCTTGGGGCGCAAGTACCTGTGCGTTCAGCACCGGCCTGCGCCGGCTGAGTGCTGCCGCTGCTGCGCCACCTGAGGGGACAGAAGGACGTCCGTCCGTCCGTCCGCCGCCTTCCCCCCTCCCGTCTCTTTTTGTTAGGTCCCTTTCTCCGGCTCTACAACCGTGCAGACAGGTGAAGCGTCTTTGACGGGGTGATGGGAAATTTGCCTGAGCTTAGACGTGGGAGCTGTGGCATTTGGGAGAGCCTGTTCCTCTCCCGATGTTTTGCTTCCTCTGCCTTCTGCGGCTGCCCGTTAGGCCTTGCTCCTTGTCGTGGAACGGGTAGCAGCCAAGTGCAAAAGAGCTGTGGAGACCCTAGGAGCAAGTGAAAACTCCCCGTGCAAGAAGTGAAGGGTGTAATAAAATCATTTATTGCATTTTGTGCAGACAGGAGTCTAGAAAAATGAGTACAGTTAAAGCAGTAAAGCATTAACAGGGAGCATTCAACAGCCGAGGAGCCACTCCTCCATTAATACCTGCACAGAGAACACAGGGTCTGTACTGAGGCGGCCTAGTGCACGATACTGAAACACTCACAGAAATTAAATGCAAGCCTAATACTCTTTTTTTTTTTTTTCTTTTCTTTTCTTTTTTTGGTTTGCAACCCGTTTTATTTACAAGGTTTTAAACTTAATTGCATTGCTCTGCACGAAGATTCTCTAAAACACAAAGCATACTAGGTCACTACATGTCTATTGAAATATTGCACTCGAATAAAAGTCACTCGAATGGACGTAGAACATCTAGCTACAGTGATTAAAAGATTATCGAATGAACTGACTCTGTGATAACATTCATAACAAATATATTGCACATGTAGCACAGAAAGTGTTGTCACCAGCAAATCTCAGACCTTCTGGTCTCGCTGCTAGTTTTTAGTCCTGCTACACAGAGGAGGGTCTTGACTCTTGTAGTGCAACTCTCGCCCTCGTGCAGCATCTCGTCCTTCCCCCGGCCCAGCACCGGCCCAGGCCGGGCGCTGCCTGCGCCTCCCGCAGTGCCGCCCCGGGGGGAGCCGGGGCCGGGGCCGGGGGGGGCCTGTGCCCCCCAGCTGGCAGGGACAGGGCAGCCCCCCCGCGCTCCGGCGCCAGGAGCCGGAGCGGAGCAGAGGCCGGTGCCGCGCGCCGGCGGGATGCGGCTGCGGGTCTGCGCGCTCCCCGGGCGCTGCGGGCCACCCCGGCCCGCTCAGCGCCGCGCACGGCAGCGGCCCGCCTGCGGAACAGGCCCGGGGGTCGAGACCTTCCTGTCTGGAACAAAAAACCGAAACGTGTCTGCGCATGTGCCAGGGAGGAACTTGCGTGTCTACCAGAGGAGGACACTGTCTTCACCAAGGTGGAACGGCAGAAGGGTGCTCCGTGGGGAAACTGAACACTCACAGAGGCCAAACGTGCAGGGCTGGGTTTGTAAACTAACATGCAGTGCTGTCTGCTAAAACTGGCCCTCTCCAGCCTACAGCGAGCGAGAGCTCGCGCTCGCTGTGGAAACCAGCACCTTTCTTGCCACAGCCGAATTTTGCCTGGCGGGGGTGATGAGGCAGCCCTGGCTCTCTCTAGAGCTGTGCCCCTGCTCTTGCTGGAGGGTGAGGGAGGGGAACGCCTTTTTTCAGCAGCACCGGTGGGAAGGGCTCGCTTTCCTGCTCCCCGGGGGAACCGGGACCGTGGCTTTACCAGCGGGGGTAGAAGTGGTGCTGAGGGGGCAATGGGACCCGCGGGTGGTGCTGGGGAGGCGATGAAGCAGACCTCTCGGCGCAGGAGCGTGCCCCAGCCCCGCTGCCTCACGGCTGCTCTGCTGGCAGCGCCGTTCCCTGCCACCCCCAGGGGCTCTTTGCCCTGACGCTGGCTGCAGCCCCGGCAGAGGCAGGCGCTGCGGGTCACCTGCCTCTGCCCTGGGGACCCGCTCCCTGCGCCGGGCTGAGCCAAGCTGGAATGAGAGGGTGACTGCAGGGGGCACCTTGGAAGAGGCGGAGCAGCTGGCAAGCGTTCTAGGTCCGGCAAGCGTGGTGCTAGCACGTGAGATGAGTGGGCAGGGTGCTGTGCGTGCCTCCCCTGTTGCTGCAGAAGCGCCTCAAATAATTCGGGGAGGCTGGAAACAGCACGTGAGCTTGTGTGTGGAGGTGTAGGACCAGGTCCAAGGGGCAGAGCAGCTAGAGACTGGCAAATCCTGCTTCCCATGGGGCTGCCCTTCCCAAAGCTAAAGGAACTTTACACTTGCAGATGCCTGCCTGCTCTTCCAACAGCTCCCGAGCAGCTGAGGCAGCGGCAGGACCAGAGAGGGCTGCCCTGTGTGTCTGCACCATCCCTCAGCCCGGAGCTCCTGTGCTGAAACCAGGTCTCAGCTCTCCACAAGTCACCTCCTGTAAACACCAAGCTCCCCACGCCCTTGGGACCGGCTTCCGCACCACAGCCTGCAGCAGACCAGTGCAGCCACGCAGGTATCCAAGCTACCATGGCAGAAAGTCTGGCTGTGGCTGGGGTTGCTGCTGGAGAGAAGGGAGGCACTTTGGGAGTGATGGAAATGTCGGAGCAAGGCATGAGCAGGCACAGATGTGCAGCTGGGGCTTGGTTTTGGTCTGGGAGTGTGTCTAAGTAGTATCTTAAATCAAAAAAAACAAAGAACCCAACATGAAGAAACCCACTGCTTTTTACCCGAGCAGCCCCACATAGCTTTGGCCTGGACCTGGAGGAGTAGAGGAACTCTGCAGAGGGAGCGGGGACTGGAGCCATCCGGTGCGCAGGGAGGGTCCTGCTCTCGGGGAGGCTGGGGGGGTCAGGCGGTGCAGGGCAGCTTTGGGGAGCAGGTTGGGGGGGGGGCAAGGGGGGCGAGCGCTTCAGCGCGGGGGCTCAGCTCTGGCCGGAGGGGGGGGGGTCAGGCTGGCACAAAGCAGCCAGCACTGCCGGGAGAGGGCAACTCTTAGCGGGCTGCACTTCGAGTGGAAGCTCAAATCTGCTGTGAAACAAGTTCAGAAAAGTCTGTGACTTCTTTTCCCTGAAAACTCTTAAGAAGCTAAATTGAGAAGAGAATAAACCTGTGACCTGGCCCTTTCCCAGGGGCTGCTGGTGGCCGGGGAAGGCTGCAGCCTTCACCACTGCTCCAGCACACTCGGTGTGACGGGTGGGCACCCGTGTTGTGCAGGAGCAGCCTGTCTCGGCTCTCCATCCCCACGGCCTGGTGCTAGCAGAGCCCTGCATCTCTCAGAATAGATATAGATCTCTATATATAGACTTCATCTGGTTCTATTAACATAAATATGATCACTTTAAAAATACACGTACTGTATTATGTACACTATGTACATGGGGCCGGGGTGGGCGCCGGCAGGCGCCCTGGCTGCCCTCGGCACCGCTTCCTGCGTGGTTCCTGGAACCATTCACATTTGTTAAAAGCTCCTCAGTTTCTCTGGCGTGAGAGATGCTGGGGGTGGGGGGACGACGACAGGGGGGGACCCTGGAGCTGCTGTTTGAACTGTCCCCCTGCACGCGGGGGCTGCGGGACGGGACGGGCTCGGGGCTGCAGCGGCCGCGGGGCCGGTGCCTGGGCCGCCCTGGCCAGCCCGGAGAGGGGGCAGTGGGACCCCTCCAGGCACCCCTTGCCACGGGGTCCGGGACCAGGCAAACGGACTTTGCATATGTTAAAACTACGCGCAGATCCGGACTTCCCTACAGCCCCGTGGCAGCGTCTGCGAGTGCCTGGGGCCGGGGCCCGGTTAGCAGCGAAGCCCTGGGGAGCAGCAGGGAGCACAGCGGGGCACGGGGGGGGCCCGGATGCATGTGCAGGTGCTGGGGGGGCCGAGAGCCCCCAGTGCAGGGTGGCGGGGGAGCGGGGCGGGGGGGAACAGGGTGGGACAGGACTCCTCTGCGCAGGGGGTCAGCGGCACCCACGCAGCTCCAGCGGCCGCAGAGCGGCTCCAGCTCACGCTGCGCGCGGCGGGGCCTCCGCTCGGCTCCCGACACCGCAGCTCCGCGGCACGACCGCGGCACAAGCACCAGGAGAGCGTCGGGGCAGGGAGAGCCTGGAGCCAGTGGGGAAGGGGGCGAGGGAGCACCCCCCACCCACCCCCGCCCCGGGCTCATACTGTCGTGGGATTGCTGCGGTCCAGCACCCGACCCCCCCGCGGCTGCCCCCCACCCTCTGCCCTCTCCAAACCGTCACGCTGCATCTCCACAAGCTGGGCCCACAGCCTCCGGAGACGGGCGGCGCGAGGCAGCAGCGCGGTGGGGCCGTCCAGGCCCGCGGTGGCGAGGGGCGGCCGGGGGGCAGCGCCGTGGGAGGCAGCCCCGGGCGCTGCCGGAGCGGGGGAGAGGAGCGTCCGGCGAGGAAAGCGTGCTGGTGGCCTCTCTCTTCTCCCGGCGCGGGCGGCCGCGGGGCACAAGCTCCGCGCAGGGGTGGCTGCACGGTGGGGCCGGGAGCCCGTCCTGGCACAGCCGCCCTCCTGCCCGGCCGGGGCTGCGAGCAGCAGCGCTGGGGCTGGCGCTGCCGGGGACGGGCAGCGGCGGCAGCACTGGGCTCTGGTGCTCAGTCCGCGGTACACTGTATATATTTATATATAAACAAGGACAGCAGTGCTGTGATGTTGCAATGAGGAACAGCTGCTCTGGTGCTGGATGCTCCCGGAAGATCTGGTGCTGCAGTTCGAATGGAGAGATCAGGGGCACGGCCAAAGCCAGGTGAAGTTTCTGTGCACCGGCTGCCATCAGGCCTTCCCTCCTCCCCTCCAGGAGCACGGTGCAAAGGGGTGGCGGGGCTCTCAGCGTGCAGACAAACCTCACTCGCGCGCCGTGTTTCAGGAGTAGATGGTGATGACCTCCCGACCCCCACCGCGCACCAGGAGCACTCGGTCCAGGTGCTCCGTCAGCACCTCCAGGAACTCCATGTCTGCCCGGCCGTCAAGGAGGAACAACGCCACAACGGAGCAAGGGGCCAGCCCAGCACCATCCCTGCCCGGCCCCATGGCACCGACACTGTGAGCCCCTGCACCGGAGCCGGGGGCTGGGGGGGTCAGTCCTGTGTCGAGGGGCCGGGGGGGCCCACTCACGCTGGCTCCGCACAACGGGGAAGGGGGCCGAGCGGCACAGCAGGCAGCCAAGCCCCGCAGGTCTGCGCCCGTGTCCCTGAAACGCGCCGTCGTGCTCACACGTGTGGGTGCAATGCCACGCAGCTCCCACCACCCGCCCCGCAGGCATCGGCTCTGCCGGACAGGCAGGCTGTGCCAGCGACCGCTGTCGCACCCAGCCAGGCACAGGAGGCGTGGGAGGGTCTGGGCTCGGGTGCCTGACCTGTGCCCGCCGGCACTCGCCTGCAAGATCCACCAGCCTTGGGGGAGCTGCGGCCCCCCCTGCAGAGAGGGGTCCCTGCGCCAGCCCCAAGGCAGCAGCCCTGCGGGAAGGATACAGTTCTCATCCCCTTTCCGGTTGCGGGGAGGCCCCGGCATGTTCAGCAGGACCAGCTTGGCGTCCTGGGACTTCTTCACAATCACCTCGTTGAGCTTCACAGCCGTGTGCATCCTCCGCACGTTGGACTGGTTCCTGGGGGCGACAGCACATGTGGGGCACAGCCCCACACCAGCCCCAAGGGGCCACGGGGCGGGCTGGCCTCCTGCCCCAGAGCGGGCTGGGGCTGGGCTGCGGCACAAGCTGCGGGTACAGCAGGCTCTGAGCCTGCACCAGCGGCTGGGAGCCGCAGGGCCACGCACCGGGCCCGTGGGCAGTGGCACGCCGTGGCTGCGCGGGACCGAGCCCTGTGGGAGTGAGCAGGAGCAGCCAGCACCCGCGCCGCCACGGGTGCCCAAGCCCAGGCTTGCAGGAGGCTGCCGGCAGCGTAACGGGGCAGACAGGGAGCACGCAGCGTGGGCACCACGCGGCGCGCAGAGCCCGCCCCGGGGCTGGCAGCCACGGCCCCCGCATGCCGCCTGGGTGAGATGTCTCGCACGGCACCGGCAGCAGCTGCCGCAGCGCACCGAGCCGCCCTCGTGCACGGGGGCAGCCCCGATGGCTGCGGGCACGCTGCCCCACGAGCAGTGGCCCGGCTCCCCCCCCCCCGCCCCGGGACCCGGCCCCCAGCCAAACCCAGACTTACAGGTTCTCCCACTCGCTGCCAGGAGCACAATGGGGCCGGGGGAGAAAGAGAAAGAGAGAGAAGAGGTGAGAGCTGAGTGTGCGCCCCGAGTCCCTGCAGCGCTGCCCGGGCGCCCCGGCCCTCGCCAGCGCAGGTCTGCGCGGGGACCCTACCCCCCCCCGCCTCCCACCCAGCCCCTCCGCAGGGGCAGGCTCAGGGCACCCGGGCTGCCAGACCCCCTCCTCAGGGCAGGGACCGCGCTGGTGCTGCCGGAGCCCTGCCTGCACCCGCCTGGCCCAGGCGGGCAGCGATGGCCGGGGATGCAGGGTGCAGGTGGGACAGGGTGGCAGCATGTGGGGCCGTACGGCTTCATGCTGAAGAAGTCCTTGATGCCCTCAGGGCTGACAGGGCTCTTGCTCTTGTTCTTCTCGGCGACAGACTTCTCCTTGGTCCAGGTGAGATGCACCTTCTCGGGGGCCGTCTCCACCTCGTCGCCGGGGGACTGGGAGCTGCTGGAGAAGGTGGTGGCGTTTTTGTCGTGGATGAGCTGGACCTGCAGAGAGGAGAGGGGGACGGTGGGCAGGGGCCAGGGCCAGCTGCCTGCCCGGGCCCCATCCTGGCGCAGCCCCTCACCTCCTCCTCTGGCTTCTCCTCGCTGTCGCCCACCTGCTCCTCGGGGACGCTCAGGCGCAGGCGCGTGTTGGCCGGGTTCTTGCGCCGGATGGAGCCGCGGGACTCGTCCGTGATGCTCTGGATCTGTGTGGGACAGGGTCAGCGGGGCAGAAGAGGCCTTGGCCAGGCAGACCCGAGCCGGCAGCCCCAGCTCCCCGGCAGGATGAGTGCGCAGAGCTGTGGGGCAGCTCGGTCGGCAGCACAGCCACCACAGGGGCTGGATCCCACCCAGGCTGTCCTGCACCTCACCTCCCGCTCCCGCTCGTTCTTGGTGAGGTGCATTTGCTTGAGGATCTGGGAGCGCTGCTCCATCACCAGCGTCTTCTCGTAGGTGTAGGCAGAGATGTCGCTCTCATGCTGTGGAGGGGGACAGGAGAAACCACGGGGCAGGGTGAGCTGCACCCATCGCTCCCTGACTGGCCCTGCATCCCTCGGTGAACCTACGTGTCCCCATGACGCTGCGTGTCCCCGTGGTGCTGTGTCCCACTGTGGAGCTGCGTGTCCCTGTGGTGCTGTGTCCCCCCGGGGCAGGGTCTGTCTGGCTGTCCCACATGCAGCATCCCAGGCTGCGACACGCACCCCATCCCAGCACTCACCATCTCCACCACCTCCACCTCCGCAGTGATGCGCAGGTGGTACAGGAACGTGGTCAGGTCCTTCTTCATCTGGATGCTGTTGTCGTCCATCTGTGCCACCGTGAAGATTCGCATCTTGCACTTGCGCCAGACCTGCGAGGGAGGGAGGGATGGGCACGGCTCGGCGGGGATGGCCCCGGCCCCGGCCCCGGCCCCGGCCCCGGCCCCGCACCGCGGGGCCCAAGGTACCTTGTGGTGCCGCAGGAGGAAGGGCAGCAGCATGAGCATCCCCCCGTCATGGACAATCCACCAGACGTCGATGTGGCCCTCCGAGAAGCGCTCCTGGTTGCCCGGGAACATGGCGACATTCTTGGCCACCAGCAAGGCCAGGTGCCCGGCCGTGGTCTCTCGCACCAGCTCTGGGAGGGGAAGGTCCAGGTCAGCCGGGGCGGCTCGCAGCCCCCCCGGCCCAGCGGCACCCACCCTCCGCGGTGCCTACCGATGAAGTTCCTCCAGGTCTGGTGGTCCTCCTTCTGGCGCCAGCTGCGGGGCCAGCCCACCAGCACCGTGTTGTGCTGCAGCCCCCCCAGCCCGCTGGACTGGATGAGGTGGGACATGCCATCGCGCAGGTTGGAGGAGATCACCACCTGGCAAAAGCCCTTCACCTTCTCCGCTTCCATCAGCCGGCGAATGGACTGGCGGGGGGAGAGGGGGGTCAGAGCCCGCGGTGCCCGGGGACGGGCGCTTGCCGCTGGCACGGCAGCCGCCAGCCCCGGCACCAGCACCCTGGCCAGGCAGGGCGCGGGGCGCAGGGCGCGGGTGCAGGTTGTGGGGTGCCCAGGTCTCTGCGCCCCACGGCACGCCGGCGGCTCTGGGCCGGGAGGGATGAGGCCTGGCGGTGAGCAGAGCTGGCGCGCGGCTCTACGCCGTGCCGAGCGGAGGGTGTCCCTGTGCCAGGGCTCTGATGGGCGGCGGAGCAGCAATTAGAGTTATTTACTCAGAGAAATTATAACATGTCTGCATGGGAGAGAAACTGTTTGCTTCCGAGGGCTTAATCTCATTAATGTGCCACCCGGCTGGTGCGGAGGGGTGGGGGTGGGGAGGGCTCTCGCTCCGGCGCGGAAAGGCTCCTGCCCCCGGCCCTGCCCGGCACCGGGGCCGTGGGGGCCGTGGGGAGGGTGGGGGCTGCGGGGGCTGCAGGGCAGCTGAGGGGGTGCTCAGCACAGCAGCCCCCTGGACGGGCACCGTGCCGTGCCGTGCCAGGACATGCTGTGCCATGCCGTGCCATGCTGTGCTGCGCCATGCTGTGCCGTGCGGTGCCATGCCAGGCCACGCCACGCTGTGCTGTGCCAAGCTCTGCAGCAGCTGGCCAAGACTGGGACCAGTGCCCAGCTGGTGCTGGTGTGTCTGGGGAGGGGGGCAGGGGTCTGGAGGTCCCCTCAGTGCCCCAAGCACCGGTGAAGTGTGGAGCCTTTGGGCTCTGCCCAGGGCTGCCCTGGTGCTCTCCCGGCAAGCGGGGCTGCCCGCCCTGGCCGTGGGGAAGAAACGGGGCTCCTGGGGACGGCTGCGGGCACACGGGAATCTCTCACCTCCTCTGCCCTCTGCGCCTGCGGGTGGTTGTCCAGGAAGGTCCCTTCCAGCACGGAGGCCACGATGGTGAGGCCCTTGCCGGCCTTGAGCTGCGACGTGAAGGACAGGAGCTGCGGGTGCACCACGTTCTGCTCCTGGTCCCCGCGGACCAGGACCAGCAGCTGCGGCCTGGAAGGACGGTCCTGCAGTCAGTGCCCGCGCCCTGCCCGGCCCCCCCGCAGCCCCCCCGGCCCCAGCCTGGCCTCACCTCCAGTTCTTGGTGTGGGGGGGCCCCTCCTCCAGCCGCAGCAGGGCGTAGCGGGCTGCGCTCAGGGACAGCCCCCGGATCCCGTCGCCCCACTCCTTCTCCGCCCTGTGGGAACCGGCAGCGCGTAAGAGACGTCCACGGCTCCGGCCACGGAGCGCCACGCCGGCACCCCGGAGCATCCCAGGGGAGCCGAGCAGCCCACACCGAGGGGTGGCTGCCAGCACCGGCAGGGGCTGCAGCACCACGGCCGCCCTTACCCGCGGTACTCGATGTATTTGTAGATGAGGCCGGCGATCAGCATGGCGACCAGCGCGTAGTACCAGGAGCAGATGAACATCAGCGCCAGGCAGAGGCTCATGCCCAGGAAGGACAGGGTCCTGCGGAGAGCACCGCGCCGTCAGCGCACCCCGGGCCCCACAGCCGTGCTGGGGTCCCCAGCCTGGGGGGCGGTGGGACACCCCACCGCCCCCGCCCCCGTCCTGTCCCATCCCGTCCCGGCTCACCAGTGGTAGTAGCGGAAGCGGGGCCGCCAGTTGGGCGTCCGCAGCAGCGTCTGCACCGCGCACGCCAGGTTGACGAACATGTAGCACATGAGGAAAAACCTGCAGGAGAGAGGATGAGGCTGAGCGAGCCGCGCCGGGACCGACCGGGGACGCGGCCGGACCCCGTCGCACCTCCCGGCCCCGGGGTAGCCAGCGCTGGAGCAGCCCCACCGACGGACGGGGGAGCCGGCACCGTGGAGCAACCTGACCCCAACACTGGCCAAGGAGCGGCCCTGGGCTCCCCTCCTCCCGGACAGGGGCCAGGGCAGAGGGGTGCCCCCCACCCCGAGGAGCAGAGACCCCCCACGCGCCACCCGCCAGGACAGGGCGAGGGGGCCCGTCCGCCGCTCGCGAAGGTGCGGGTGGACAGAGCATGCTGCCTACATGGAGAGGATGGGAGCCACCTCGTCCAGGGAGGCGATCAGGATCCCGATCTCGCAGATGCAGGCTGTGAGCAGCAGGGCCCACGTCGGCTCCCCGTTGGCTTTGCCATGGCCGAAGACCTGGGAGCGGCGGGGGGGGAGAGGGGCACATCAGGCGAGGGTCCTCAGCACAGCCCGATGGAGCCGGACCATCCCCTGCACCCCGCCCTGGCTGGGAGCAGGGACTGGGTGCACTGGGACCACGCAAGCCCCACCGCGAGTGCCAGGGCCGGGTGGCACCAGGGGAGCGGTCCCAAGGCTGGCGGGACTGGCTCCCACTGCCAGTACAGCCCCATGCCCCAAGACCCTACAGCCCCCCCTGCACCCAGAGCAGCCCCTGTCCCCCTGGGACGCCCACCCAGGGACGAGCCCCAGCTCAGCCTGGCCACAGCCAGCGTGGAGTTGGGCACCCCGTGCCCGGGACGGACATGCTGCCGGCGGGGAGCAGCTCCTTCTGCAGCCGTGGGGACACGGGGTGGGGGCGCGTGTCCGGATTCATTAGCGGGTGCGGGCGGTGTGAGCGAGCAAGAGCTTGGGCTGGGGCTGGCAGGTTGAAGGAGAGAGGATAAAATTAGCCCGCTCTTCCCTGGGAGGAGCTGTCGGGTTGGATTTAGAGAGATGAGGTTGTGAGAACGCGTCTTCAGAGAGCAGATAAAATATGAAGCAGCACGGCAGCGGGGGGGAGGGGAGCCTGACCTTTCCCAGCACCCTCATCCCACCGACACCGCAGCCAAACCCCCCCGGCCGCCCACCGCCACGCCGGTGCCGGCGGGACGAGGGCTGGGCGGGCTGCGCTGTCAGGCAGTGGTGCTGGTGGGATCTGCGGCGGCGGTGGGTGCTCGGGGCTGGCAGTGCTGGGCTCGGGGGATGCCTACCCTGAGGAAGGGCACGATCCCGTCCCTGGAGATGGCTTGCAGGAGGCGGGGGGCTCCGGTGAGGCTCTGCAGCCCGGCCCCACACGTGGAGAAGAAGGAGCCGATGACAATGACCCACGGGGACGGCCACGCCAGGGTGCCAACCACCAGGTTCCCGTTAACAGCTTCACCAAACCTGTGGGGCACCAGCATCACCTGCAGCCCTGTCCCGTGGCTGAGCCCTGAGAGCACCAGCACCGCGGCGGCACAACCCAGTCCCCCCCGGCAGATCAGACACCGAGGGACATCACTGGGGGGGGGGGAATAGGACAGGACTGGGGAAGGGTCCTGCCCCACCTGCTGATGGTCCTCACCCCCTGCGGGGAGTGGGCTCTCAGGTAGCGGGGGGTCTGTCCCCGTCCCCCTGCCCGTGACCACAGCGGGGGACGAGGGGGAGGCGGGGGGGGGGGGGGGGTGCTAGGAGGAGGCTGATTAAGGCTGCGTGCAGTTGGATCCTGTCTGTGTTGGTGCTGGCGACCCAGAAGTGTCACCAGCCGCATGCAGCGAGCTGGGCTGCCCCAGATATGCAGGCAGCGCGGGCAGCCCTGCCTGCTGACAAACAAGCGCGCTGCCTGCAGCCCTGCAGCGGGAGGAAGGGCTGCAGATGTGCAGCAAGAACACGGTCAGGGCGCACACGAGCCCCCAGCACCTGTTACAAGCTTGGGCCCCCCCCAGGAGTCCCCCCCATCCTGGTGCTCTCACCCCTGGACCCTCACAGACCCTCCAGTACCACCCTGTCTGCCCAGTGGCCCAGCTGCAGCCCCCCACACCCCCAGCCCCTCCCAGGGCTGCCCCTGTCCCAGCCCGTTCCTGGAGGCTGCTCCTGGGGGGCTGCCGGGCTTCCCCCACCCCTGCCCCCCATGGCCCCAGGACACTCACTTGTCACGCAGGACGACCCCCTCGATGCATGCCCCAAAAAGCACGACAGAGCTGATATCTACCGGGTGGTCAAGGAGAGCCAGGAGGATGCAGAGTCCTGCCCCCGCCCCGTCCCAGCCCGGTGGGGCACCTGCGTGGGTCAGCCCCACGCAGTGAGCCCACCCCCCTCAGCACCGCAGCCCAGGCTCCGGCGAGCCCTGAAGGATACAGACCGCCGAGGTGGTGGCGATGGCCAGGATGGTGCCCGTGGGGATGGACTTCTGGGCGTCCCGCAGGTCTCCGGAGCGGTTGGAGCCGGCCATGATCCCTGGGCAGAGGGGCCGGTGCCACCGTGGGCAGAGCCGCAGCCCTGGCCCGTCCCGGCTGGCAGGACGGCTCGTGCCGGGCTCCGCGCCAGCCCCGAGTGCGGCACGGCACCGGCTCGGCCGTGGGACACGATGGGGAGCGGGCACAGAGCGTGGGACCCCCCGCCCGCTCCCCTCGGCTCCCCGAGCCGCGGTCTGAGGCCACTGAAGAATTAGGCTCAAAACGCTCGTAAGCGACTTGTCTCATTAGCCCTTAATTAGCTCCCAGACAGGGACTGCGGCAGCGACAGGGACAGGGTCCAGCCCCGGCGCTGCCCTGGGAAGGCAGGAGGCCAGGCGGGGACACGGCCAGCACCGGCAGGTCCGAGGGATGACCCGCACTCCTGCTGTGGCAGTGGCCAGGGTGGCCGTCCCACTGTGCCCGGCCGGGACACGGCCACCCACGTCACTGCGGGGACACGCACCACGGAAGAACCGGGACCTGCCGGTAAGGGGGCACTGGGCGGGAGGGCGGCCGGGTCCGAGCGCTGGGCGGCCTTGCAGGACATCACCGTGCCGGGAACAGCCCCGGGGCGTCCCACCGGCTCTGGCACCCGCGGAGCTGCAGGCGGGACCCAGCGGCTGCACCCCACAGCGGGACTGGGGCGGGGGGGGGGGGGGGGGGCGGGGGGGTGCTCCTCCACCCCCGGGGAGCTATAAATACGGGAGCCGTGGAACGTCAGCACAGCACCGAGCGGCACCGTCAGATCTGGAGCGCGGGCGGCTGCGTGGGAGGCGCGGGCTGCGAGCCACCCCCACCGCACCCAGCGCGGGGGGTCCGCGCACGTGGGGCTCGGCGGGAGCGCGGCCGCCGGCACGTGTGCCCACCGGTGCCCCCCGGCACGCGCGGGGCTCCCACCTGTGACCGAGGGGAAGTAGATGCCGACGAGCAAGGTGAAGTAGGAGGTCATGTCGCTGAAGACGTAAGGCTGGTCCATGTCCACTGGGGTGTCGGGGGGGCTCACGGAGGGCAGCCCCCGCTTCTCCACGATCACGCCCTTGGTCAGGTACGAGCTCCAGAGGTTCTCTGCGAGGAGGCCGGGCAGCGCGTGGGGAGGTGCCGGAGAGCCGCCCGCACCCAGCACAGCACCCTCCTGCCCCACAGCCCACAGGGACGGAGCGTGGGGGTGTCCAGTGCCGCCTCCCCCCGCCCCAGCCCCACTCAGCAGCCGGCACAGCCGGGGCCACCGGCATCCGGCGGGCGAGGGACAGGGCGTCCCCAGCCTGTCACGGGTGTGCGGAGACACCCAGGGTGGGGACAGGCCCAGCAACACGGGTGGGCAACCAGAGCAGGTCTGTCCTGCCACTGGCATCGTCCCCGCAAGATTCTGGAGCAGCTGACGTGGGATTGCGGTAGCAAATAATTAAGAGGGTAATATAATTAATGCTGATCAACACAGGTTTAAGGAAAGTGGATCGTGTCAAAGTAACTTGATAATGTTTTTGATGGGATTACGAGTGCGGGGCTGATGTAACAGGCTTAGTGTCCCTCCGCGCGCTGCCTTGGCCGCAGATCACGGGGAGAAACTGGAGCAGCAGCGAGCAGCCAGCGCCCGGGCACGGCGGGGAGAGGCCAGCAGCCCTCGGCACGGCACTGCGAAGGGACTGCGGCGCGGGCCCAAAGGGGCCCCACGGGGACCAGCCTCAGCACCCGGTGCTGAGCACCCCTCCCCGGCCGTGTGACCTCCCCTGACCGCTCTGGGGTGACAGACGGGGCTGGCAGCCCCCACCCGCACAGCCCTGCCCGGCTCGTCCTCCCACGCCTCTCCCCGCGGGGAGACCCAGCGCCTGGGGCACAGCCAGCCCCAGCCAGCTCTGCCGGGGCCGCACGGTGACACGCAGCCTCCGGACACTGCCAGCCCGGTCACCCTCGACACCAGCCGCCCCACAGCTGGCTCCTGGCTCTGCCCCGCACACCCCAGGCGCAGGGCACAGTCAGACACTCCCTGCCTGCTGCCCCGACAGAGCCTGGCCGGGCTGGGTGAGGGGGTCCACGTCCCCACCCCGGCAGGAGCAGGCTGTACCGAGCAGCCAGGGACTCCTTATCTGCCCCAGGAGACCCCAGCATGGGACACCACCGCCCCAGCGAACACGCTCCACCGCACCGCCGTGACGCAGCCCGGCAGCCGTAGCCCCGAGTGCCACGTGCTGAGCAAAGCCCAAGCTCCCACAGCCGGGTCCACGCAGCCGCCGCGGCAGGGACGGGCTGGAGCAGCCCCGCAGCTGCCCCACAGCAAAAACCAGCCGTGCCCAGGCACCCCAGTCCCAACCCAGGCACCCCAGTTCCTGTCCGGGCACCCCAGTCCCAGCCCGGGCACCCCAGTTCCTGCCCGGGCACCCCAGTCCCAGCCCAGGCACCCCAGTCCCAACCTGGGCACCCCAGTCCCAACCCAGGCACCCTAGTCCCAGCCTGGGCACCCCAGTCCCAGCCTGGGCACCCCTATCTCTGTCCGGGCACCCTAGTCCCAGCCTGGGCACCACAGTCCCTGCCTGGGCACCCCAGTCCCAGCCTGGGCACCCCAGTCCCTGCCCTGCTCCACGGGACCCGCTGGAGATGGAGCCGCTGCGAGCTCACCGCATGCACCCAGTGCGCTGCAGGACCAGCACAGCCACCGCCCCCGCACCCACCGCAGCGCAGGGGCACCCCGAGCAGGCCCTGCTGGCACGGCCCCCCAGAGCAGGGGTCTGCAAATGCTCTCTGAGCGTGGCACTGAGCACTGGCCTCCGCTGCCCACTGCAGAGTGTGAGCACCTGGCAAACACACCAGCAGCTCTGGAAAAACAGGTCAAAAGTGGCTCCTCCCAGCAAATTCATGAGTTTTTCTGCGGCCCTGGCCACTCTCCCAGCACGGCTGCGGCCGCAGCAACAAAGTGCTCCCAAGGGACCATCGCTCCTTGTGAAACCTCAGATCAATACCAGCCTTTCCGAAGGCCAAGAGGAAGCAGAGGGAGGATTTATTCCTCCCCAGCCTCTCCGCATCCTTCGGGGCCATCCTGCTCAGTTGTGTGGTGCAGGTGTTTGTCCTGCTGCCCGGCGCGAGCGCGGCTCGCTGCACCCGAGGGGCAGAGCAGCCCGCGGCAGGATCGCCTGCGCACCCCCTCGCCTTCACCCGGCGCTGCCCACCCGCCCCACAGCCCCCACCTGGCATGCCCAAGGGGCTGCCCCCGCCACGGTACCGGCCCCAACACCAGCCCTGCCCGGCAGGCACGGTCGCTGCCCCACCACGGCTCCCCCGGGGATTGTCCTGCGCCTCCGTCCCCGCGCCCACATCCCCACGCTGCCAGCCCCACGCTTCCGTCCCTGCACCCACATCCCCACGCTGCCAGCCCCACGCCTCCATCCCCGCGCCCACATCCCCACGCTGCCAGCCCCACGCTTCCATCCCCGCGCCCACATCCCCACGCTGCCAGCCCCACGCTTCCGTCCCCACACCCACATCCCCACGCTGCCAGCCCCACGCCTCCATCCCCGCGCCCACATCCCCATGCTGCCAGCCCCACGCCTCCATCCCCACGCCATGCCCACCTTGGATGAGGCCGCTGGCGGCGCCGGGGATGCCCTCGATCTCAGTCACGTTGTTCATGGTGAAGTACTCGTCACAGGTGGCGTTGAGGAAGCGGGAGGTGCAGAAGAGCTCCCAGAGCTTGGAGCCCACCGTCTCATTCCCCTCCACCACCATCTTGGTGCAGAGGTCGAAGCCGTGGCGCGAGAGGGTCCTGTTGCCCAGGAGGCAGATCCTGGGGAGCGGGGGGCAGGCCCTCAGCCACACACGTCTGTGCACCCCGGCCCCACCACAGCCCCACCAGACACCGTACTCACGGGAAGCTTGGTGGGTCGAAGGCCGACTTGATGACACCGGCGTAGATGGCGAGGATGGAGAGGATGACGCAGCCCAGGAAGACCAGGGCAAACTTGTTGACGTACTTGACCCCCACGAACACCACGGTGGCCATGCAGGTCAGCACGCAGGTGCCGTACACACGCATGTTGTTGAGCATCGCGGCCGCCTCCCCACTGGCGTCCTCTGCCTTGAAGATGGCCATGGCTGGGAAGATGTAGGCCTGGGAGAGAGTCATGGCATCACCACCTGGCCAATGTCCCCACGGAGGGGACCCCAGGGAAGGGTCCTTCGGCCCCACTGCAAAGCCTCAGCTCCCTGATGGGCCATGAGGAGCAGGCAGCATGGGCAGGAGAGGGCAGAGCTGCCCGGCCAGGACCTGAGCCCTCAGCACCGCGCCGGGGGAAGAACCGGGCACATACCAGCAGGATTTCAATGGTGCCCAGGATGTACATGGCGCCAGCAAACGTGGTGCCCAGGTAGAAGCAGAGCCCCACAGCCCCACCAAACTCAGGTCCCAGGGAGCGCGAGATCATGTAGTAGGAGCCACCGGCTGCCAGAGAGAGAAAAAGTGGGTCCTGGCCAGACCCCAGCGGCCCCCCCAGCCCTGCCAGGTGTCCCGGAGGGCAGGATGGAGCCAGTGCAGCCCTGGACCCCGCTCCAGCACAGAGCGGGACACAGTCCCCAGGGCCCCGGCGCAGCGGGAGCGAGCGCGCTGGCAGAGCCGTTCCGCAGGAGCCCAGCAGCCAGGTGTGATGGCCACGGGGACCCGTGTCCCCTGGGACACCGGGCAGGTGATGGAGCCCCAGGGACATGGGCCATGCCCTGCCCCATCCTCCCAGAGGAGCCCTTAGAGCCGGGCTGCCGGGATCGATGGTCCCGCCACGGCAGCAAGATGATAAATAACTTTAATTACACCCTGCGCTGGGGCTGTCAGTGCTGCGCCCAGCCCCGGGGACCAGCCAGGGACGGCACAGCTTGCCCGCTCCCAGCTCCCCGGGGCTCTGCGGGGCTGGGCACACTCTGGGGGGAGCAACCTGGGGGCACCCGCACAGCCAGACCCCGCTGGTGCCTTCCCGGGGGGTAGAGACCGCACACAGCAGCGTCCCCACGCCCGGCACAGCTCGGGGGGGTCGGCAGGAGGGGCTGCCCCGCCGCCCAGCCCGCGGCACCCGGCTCCCCATCCTCCTGCCGCCGCGGCTCCCCGCTCCCCCGCGGCCCCGCCGGTCTGGCGGAGGGAGGAGCCGCTGCTGGCGGCTCTCGCTGCCATCTGCGCTGCGCAGCTCTGGGGACGGGTGGCAGCTCCAGCTCCGCGCTCCCCTCGGGCCACGGGGAACCCGCGTGGGCTGGTGGCAGAAGGCTGGGGAGCGGCTGGCCACGATGTCTGCCCTCCCGTGCGTCGCGCAGGGCAGCCCCAGAGCTCGGCCCAGGGAGCGGGACGGCCTCAGGGATGTTCTCGGGGAAAAGCCCTTTGCCACGCTCGGCCCGGACTTTCTAGGGAACAGGGGCCCCCCAGGCACCCAACCCAGCAGGGAGACAGATCCTCTCGCCCCCAGCACATACACGGACATGGACTTGTGTCTACCTGGCACCACGCCGTTGGTGGCGATTGCACTCATGGAAATGGCCGTCAGCATTGTCTGCGGGAAGAAACACGGCGTTGGCACCCGGCAGAACTCCCTCCTCGCTGGGGCAGAGGGACAGGGGAGCGGGAAGGGAGAGCTGGGGCCATGCTGGGACATGGGGCTCCCCAGGGCCACGCTGAGATGTGCCACGGGGCTGGGACAATGGATGGGTGGGTGGGTGGGTGGGTGGGTGGACGGACGGGTGGATGGATGGATGGACGGACGGGTGGACAGATGGGTGGACAGATGGGTGGATGGGTGGATGGATGGACGGACGGATGGGTGGATGGGCAGGCAGGGTTTCTGGCCGGCAGCACAGCTGGGGGTTGAGCCCCTTGGAGGGATCAGCAGCACCATGAGGGGCAGGGGGTCCCTGGGCTGCCCAGGACGCTGCCTGTGTTCAGCCCCTCCAGCCTCTGCCCTGGGGTCGCTGTCCTGGTGGGATGGCTCACTGCAGCACGGCGCACAGGGCCAGAGCAGGGGACGCCCCCCCACACCCCCCACCATGGTCGCTACAATCTGGGTTGCCATTTGAGCACCGTTCTGCTGCTGATTCCTTTGGGAAACTGAAGGCTTCTTGCTGTCAGTGGGGCAGGGGCAGGGCGGAAGCCAGTGCACCCCTCCACAGCCCGGTCAGACCAGCTGGTGACCCCCAGACCCTGGGCGAGGCCGGTGGGGTTCCATCACTCACGCAGGAGCAGCAGAGGAAGACCATGCAGAAGGACTCCATGATGCCAGCGATTCCCACCACCCAGGTGAGGCGCAGGAAGAGGATGACCCCAAAGATGTTCTGGAGGCAGGGCAGGTAGACGCCCATGAAGGTGCCCATCCGCGGGGCCTGTCGAGGGAACGGGCAGCCGTCAGCGCTCACGGGTCTGGCTGGCAGAGGAGCGAGGGGTCCCGCTCCTCCTGCAGCGCAGCCGGGGACCCCAGGTGAAACCGTCCCCCCTGGCACAGGCTAAAGGACTGCCTGGAACTGCACGGGAACCTCCCACATCCCTCACCTGCACCGGCTTCTTCTTGCCCCCGTCATTGTTCTCGGCCTCCTCATGCTCCCGGCTGCCCTGTGGCAGGTTGGTGTAGTTGGCCAGCCCGCTCAGCAGGGATGAGACCATGGGGCTGGTGTCCATCTCCTCCTGTGGAGAGCAGACCCCCGAGCCGTGAGGACCGTCCCGCGGGACCCCGGCCAGCCCTGGGATGTGGGGACCTCACCAGATGCCACCCCACTGACTGCCCTACCAGGCACAGTGGCGGTAACTGGGGGACCCTGGTCTGGGGCTCCGGTGTGTCCCAGTGCCCAGGGTGTGGGTCAGGGTGCTGTGGGACAGCTGCCCAGCTCGACCCCCTCCCCAAGGACCCTCCCTGTCCCACCACCCACGCGTCCTACCTCAAAGAGGGCCATGTTCTTGCCGTCATACTCCTTGCCCTTCTCCAGGTCCGTGCTGTTGATGAAGGGGCTGCTCTCCTTGGGATTGCCATCGCCTGCAGAGATGCCGCCGGGTCAGCCAGGCAGCCCCAGCCTGCGCCGGGAGAGCATCCACCCCGCGGGGCTGCCGCTGCGAGGGGCCACGGCTGCACCCCAGCTCCCGTGGGAGGGCTGCCGGGGCTGTGGGCACCATGCTCGCACCCCATCCCAGCACAGGCGATGGCAGCCCAGGCGCCAGCGTCACCTCCCATGCCACGCACGTCGCCAGGAGCCACGCGCTGCCCTGCCCGGCACAGGCACCCGCCGGAGCGCATCCACGCAGAGAGGTGAGCGGTGCGGATCCAGGGGGAACCCTCCCGGCGGGACGGCTGGCAGCAATAACTCACGGCGCGGGGCGCCCGTGGGTGAGCGCACCGGGGCTGCCCGCAGCGCCGTGTCTGCAGGGGCAGGATCCGGCCGGATGCTCAGCACAGCACCGCGGAGGGGCACGGTCCCGGCGCCGTGCCTGGGTGCGGGGGCGAGCGGCCAGATGTCTGGTCCCGCTCCCCAACACGCAGCACAGTGGCGGGGGCCGCGGCCTCGCCGGCTGTGCCGCAAGCCGGGGAGGTGTCCGGCGGTGCCACCACCGAGGGCAGGCACCGCTGCTCTGCCCGGGGCAGCGGAGCCGCCCGCAGCGGTGCAGAGCTCGCAGAGCTGCTGGGACAGAGCCGCGGCTGCTCGCTGCATTAACGACCTCGTGCAGAAGAAACCCGGAGTCGGCTTAATAGCAAGGAAAACAGCCGAGCTGCAGAGCAGCAGAAATAAATCAGGCTGGAAATGGAGCGGCAGCGAGGAAGGTGCTGCCGGAGTGGCGCAGCCCTGAGCGGGGAGGCCCGGCAGGGAGGGGGGCAGGGGCTGCGTGGGGCTGGGGAGCCAAAGGACACGGTGCTGGGCAGAGCGGCTGGCCCCTGGCCCTGGGTGGGAGGAGAGGGGCTCCCCGCCACGCACCCATCCCCACCACCACGGACGGCCCCACAGCCGGGGCAATCGCACCGCCGACGGCAGCACCGCCGGGCAGGCTGCCTGCACGGGCAGGGGCACAGACCTGCCCTGCACCCCGGCCCGGGGCGAGAGCCGTCCCCTCTGCTGGCCCTGGCACGGAGCCCAGGAGTGCCCAGGGGCACGGGGACAGACCCCGCACCGCGGCAGCCCCGGGACAGACCCCGCGGCCCTTCGGAGCAGCCCGGTGCCCTGCCTCCCGCCCGTTGACTCGTATTCGGGATCCTGGGAGCCCGTTTGCCTGCGTGCGGTGGTGATTCACCATCTGCAATTTCCCCGGCAGATGCGGCGCTCCTGGCTGACCGGGAGGTGAAGCCCTGAGCGTTGCAGGTGACACCGACCCAGGGGCTGGCCCCCCCGCCTCCCTCTGGTCCCCAAGCTCCTCCGGTGTGGGGTCCCTTACCGCGCTGCCAAACTGTGGGGCAGAGCCTGCGGGCTCCTCCTGTGCAGGAACAGCCGCGGCAGCAGCACCGGGACACCGTGGCCCAGGGGTCCAGCCGGCCTCACTCCAGAGCCCCCTCGGACACGCGCCCAGCACCACACGCTGCACCGCCAGCCCCGTGTCCCCCACCAAAGGGTGCGCGGGGGGGTCTCCGCGCAGACCCAGCGTGCTCCTTGCTCCGGGTTTGGTCTAAAGCAGCACGCCCAGCACCCGTTAGGTAACGGCGGTGGCAGGAGCTGGCACCCACCTGGTCGCCACGGCCCCCCCCCACCTGCACCGGCTCTGGGAACCGCACCGATGTGAGGCGTCCACCGTGCCAACAGGGACGCCCTCCAGGCGATGGCGGGGCCTGTCCCCAGCGCGGGGACACCGGAGCCCACCGCCGGAGCCCACCTCCCCCTCCACCCAGCCCGAGCGGGACCGGGCAGTGCCTTGGGGGCACGGGGTGGAGGCAGCCTGGCAGGGGGGACGTGCTCGCAGCCTGGCGAGGCCCTGGGACCCCACGGGGAGAGCGGAGCCCGCGGGGGCCTCGCCTCGCCGCCTGGTACCCAGCCGACGACATCACCGTGCTGGTTACCATGGCAACGGCGAGCCACGGCCGCCTCGGCTCCTGCTCTTATGTAACGGCGCAGGCGGCCGGACACCGGCCCCGCACAGCACCCGCACCCCGGCCCACCAACACCTGAGGGACCGCAGGGCTGAGCCCCCCGGCCCCAGCCCGCCCCGGCCCCACGGGACCGGCACTGCCTGGCTCCGCATGACAGACGCCAGCAGCACCCTGGGGTGCCCACGCTCCAACCCGCCGGCGCCACAACAGCACCTGAACCTCACAGTCCCCCCGGGTCCCTGTCCAGGGCACCATTCCAGCACCGCAGCGACCACAGCCCCATGCTGGCATTGCCCGGGCTGCCAGGGCTGTCCCGGGGCACAGGGGCCCCTCGGCTGGTGGTTCCACTGGGATGACCGGCACTGGGAGAGGCCCTGGGCTGGCGGGAGGTGGGGACGTGCACATGGCACAGCTCCGGCTTCCCCAGGGCACGGCTCGGGGGGACCCCTGGCCACCCGCCACCCCCCTGGCCCTGCAGGCTGGAAGGAGTTAAGCGCCGGGGCCGCGGGGTCCCAGGTGACGATGCGCTCCCCGCTCCTGCCAGAGACCATTTTGCCGCAGAGGGGCTGGTGCAGCCTCTCCCCGGTTGCTGCCACAGAGATCTGCGGTCCATGCGGGCAGGGGCACCGCGGCCCGTCCCGGGCAGTGCCCACCCTGTCCCCCATCCGCCGCCGCCACAGCCAGTCCCTGCCGAGTGACACCTCCAGGCCGTGGCAACATGTGGGACACTGTCCAGTCCCCCCCGTACAGCCTGGGGAGGAGCAGCACTGGGGCAGGAGCACAGGACGGGGCTGGGCAGCGCCGAGGCCGGGCAGCCCAACACAGGAGAGGCGGTGCGAGCGGAGAAGAGCCGAGCCGTGCCAGGCTTCGATCCCGGTGCTCAGCTGCCCCCCTCCCCAGGGATCACTCAACATGAATCGGCCTTTTAATTTGCTGCGGCGGCTGGAAGGGCTCGCGGCGGGATTGCTGGCAGGAACCCGCAGCCCCGCTGTGGGCACCGCGCAGTCCCACTCGTGGCAGGGGTTACCGCTGACACCGCCTACCCACGGCATCCCAAAGCTGACCCCACTGCCTGCCCCGGCAGCACGGGGCCCCCAGAGACCATCCCCACATCCCCAGGGGCTGGCCCACCCCACAGGGCAGCGCTTGGGCTGCAGCACCAGCCACAATTTGAGCGCCTGATGGCTTTTTACTCAGCCCTAAATTGGGTTGGGAAGCGTCACGTCCCTCATCCCAAATCCTCCCTAATCACTTCACATGGCGCAGGGCACGGAGCACTGGCTGCGGGAGCCCAGGCAGCCCAACCCTACGAGCTAATTAACCAGAGCTGCTGCCGGGGCCGCTGCCGGCTTCTCCCCGGCTGCGGCCAGCCTGTCCCCTCCACGGCACACCACGAGGACCGGCTCCCTCGCACCCACCACGCACAGCAAGCCCTGGCCAGGAACAGCGGGTGCTGGGGCCGTGGCATTGGCCGGGAGGACCAGTGGGCAAGGGGGGACATGGCTGGGGCAGCCTCAGCCCCTGCACCCCTGTGTGTGCTCCTGCAGCGCCCCAGGACCCACGGGGTGCTGGCACAGGGGTGCTGACAGCTCAGGGACCCCCTGTGCAGGCCTGGCCACTCGCCCCTCCTGCACTGCCCCACCGCACCAGTCCCACCAGCCCCAGGGGCAACAGCAGTGCGGCGGCTGCTCAGGGGGTGCACGGGGCACCTTGACTTTTGCCAGAGTGTTCGATGGCACTGGCTGGCGAGCAGCCTCCTCCCACTCCCTGGGGCTCTGCCCACGGCAAGGAGCACCCCAGGGTGACCCCAGCAGCTCGGTGAGCACACGGGTGAGCACGTGGCCCTGGCTGATGTCCCCAGCTGCTGCCGTTCTGCAGGAGCTGCTGGTCGGGGAGGCCACGGTGCTGTTCTGTCACCCTTGGCTATCAAGGGGACTTGGCTGCACTGGCCTAGCCCTAGCCTGGGGGTCCCTAAGGCAGGTGGGGATGGCTCTTATGGTGGCTGGCACTTCTGCTCCCACCCAAGCTGCCTTCTCCCCTGAGCAAGGGTATCCGCCAGCTGCCCCAGGTAGGGTAACCCTTGGAGAGGCCACAGAGCCCCCACAGCCCCCACCGAGGCAGAGACCGCCGGTGGCTCGTGCTGGCAGCATGCACAGCAGTGCCGGCTCCCGGCTGCAGCGTGGCGGTGGGGTGGGGGGGTGGGATGTTCCGCCCACCCTGGGGCTGTGCTTTGCCCCTCCAGCCGGCAGGCACACTGAGTGGCCTTTTGGGCTGGATTCTTTCACTGCCTGACCCAAATTGGACCAACTGCTACTTCAGACCTATCCTCTTCCTTCCTAAACCCAGGATTATCCTCCCTTTGATCAGCCGGCCCTGCAGGCACAGGATTTCCAGCACAGGCGCTTTGGCTGACTGCATTTAAACAGCTTCCCAGATTCTCCAACAGCCTGAGCCCTGCCTTGGAAATGGCCGTGGACACAAGCTCCAGCAAAGCTCCCAGACCCGGGACTCCCCTCCTTGGGCAGCCCGGTGCCTCCAGGCTGGAGCGGCAGCACAGCGACCTGCAGTGGGGCTGCATCCCCCAAACAGAGCAGCACAAACTGCCAGCCTGGACGCTGCAGGCAGCAGCCCTGCCTGCTCCCCTGCTCCCCACCACCTCCCCAGAGGGTTAGCCACTGGTCCAGCCCTCGCCAGGCTGCCAGGACTGGAGCCCTTCCAGCCCTTGTCATGAGGCTCTCACAGGTTGTCCAGAGCAGGGACACTGCTCGGCCTTTCCAACAGAAATGGCCAAGTGGCACCCAGGGCTTCGGCAGCTCTGCTGGGCTCCGCAAGTCACCAGCCAGCCAGTGCTGGAGCGGCCGGGACAGGGGGGACCCCGCTGGCATGCAACAGCTCTGCCACCCCTCTGGGTGCTCCATGGTCCCCGCAGACAGACCCCACGCAGGGAGCTCAGTGTGACCCTCGGTAGGGGGGGCATCCCCACCCATCCGCAGCAGCCACCCTCAACACAGGTGCGGAGAGCCCCACTGTGCCCTTCCCAGCAGATGCTCCCCTGCTCTCCAAGCCCCCCAATGCCCCCGCTGCCTCCAGCTCTGTGCCCACTAGCCCATGAGGCACCATCTCGCCAGGCCTGGCTCCAGAGACTGCCTGCCTCGTCCATCTGTAGTGGCACCGTGTCCAGCCCTCCCTCCAGACCCCAGCAAGGCAGAAACGCCTCCTGCCATGCCGCCGGCACCGCTCTGCTGTGATGGAAACGCAGCAAGAGAGATAGATCCTGATGCTGCAGAGGGCAAGGGGAGGGTGAGAGACCAGGGAAGGGCACGGTCGGGGACCGGCATGGCTCCCCCCAGCCTGGCAAGGTGCCCCTAGGAGACTCCTGCCAGCCCTGACCTTGAGTGAAGCCGTGAATAAACAAGCAAATAAATAGGCTCAGGTCGGCAGAGCAGAGCGAACACCAAAAGCCTCATCGCGGCTGTGCCCAGAGCCTCACTGCAGGCAGCCATGGACTTCTGCAGAGACTGACAGGGCTGGGTGTCCCCTCCTGGCTGGGCTTTCAGCAAATCCTGTCAGGGGACCTGGTGCGGGGCTGGGGGGAGTCAGAGAGGCACTGCAGGTCCCCTCGGCACATCACTGCATTTCCCCGGCTCCAATCCATGCCCGATCCCAACAGAAACACCTGCAAGAGAGGGTGCTGCACTGGCCCAGCTGCCTGGGTGCCTGGGGCTGGACATGGCCCCGCAGGGGTCCGAGCACCCCCCACAGCAGCTCGGCTGCCGGTGGGTGTCCCAGGGATGGCTCAGGCCGAAGCACCGACGGTCATGAGGCTGCTGCCAGGTCCTGGCAGCCCCGCAGCCCCTCGCCCGCAGCTCGCAGCGGCCCTGCACTGCGCCGGGGCTGCAGCATGCCCGGCACGGCACGGCTTGGCAGGGAACGGCACAGCCCGGACTGGACCGGCAGGGCACGGCACGGCACGGGCTAGAGCGGACCGGCTCGGCTCGGCTCGGCTCGGACCGGCTCAGCAAGGCTGGGCTCGGACCGGCTCGGCTCGGACCGGCTCGGCTCGGCTCAGCAAGGCTGGGCTCGGCTCAGCAAGGCTGGGCTCGGCGGAGCGCAACGTCCCCCGGCCGAGCGGCTCCTGCCGGCCCCGGCGCAGGGCCCGGGCGGCCGGTTCAGCACCGCGGACAGCGGCGGCGGCGGCCCCGGGGGGGCGGCGGGGATGGGGGGGCGGCAGCGGGGAGGAAGGGGGGGGCGGCAGCGGGGATGAGATGGGGGGGCGGCAGCCGGAGATGGGGGGGCGGGGGTGTCAGCGGGGACGTGGGAGGCGGTAGGGAGGGATGGGGAGGAGGTAGCCGCGTGGGGGTGGGGGGCGCGCGGGGACCTCTGCGGGGGGTCCCGGGCGGGCGGGAGTGGGTCGGTGCCAGTGGCCGCCGGGGGCTTCCCGGGAAATTGGCAGGGGCCGTCGCCCGGCGGGACGGGCCGGAGCGCAGCCCGCAGCCCCCCGCCCGGGGGGAGGCCCCCCGGCAAGCCCCGGGCACGGCCCGGCCCCGCCGCGCTGCCGTTTCTCGGGGCTGCCGCAGCGGCGGGAGCGGGGCCGGGGCTGTGCGGAGGCGCCGGCAGCGGGAGCGGGAGCAGCCCCGCACCGCCCGCCGCAGCCCCGCGGGGCCGCGGACCGGGAGCCGCTGCCGCGGCCGGGGCCGCCCGCATGCCCCGCCGCGGGGTCCGGCGGCCGCGGCACCCCCCGGCCCCGCGGCCCCCGGCCCCGCACCGCCTCTGCCACCCGCTCGGCGCCGAGCCCCGGCCCCCGGCGCGGCGGCGGCGGCCGCCGCGGGCTCCCCCGGTGCCCGGTGCCGGTCCCTCACCTTGGCTGGCGCCGCCGTCGCCGTCCTCGCAGTCGGCCAGGTTGTTCAGCATGGCGCCGGCTGCCCGCGGCCGCACGCTGCTGCCCGGGAGCGGCGAGCTCCGCGCTCCGCAGCCCCGCCGCGTCCCCGCGCCGCCCCCCGCCGCCGCCGGTGGGAGGGGGCTGCAGTGCGGAGGCGCCCGGGCTCACGGCTCGCTGCTGCCGGCAGAGCCCAGCCCTGCCGCTCGCTTCATCACGTATGCAGGAGGCATTGCCCCCGCCGCTGCGGGGAGGGGAGCAGGGGCGAGGCGGGGGAGGGCGCGGAGCGGAGCGCACACCGCCTCCCGGCTGAGCCAGGCGCGGGGGGGGGGCGGGAACTAGGGCACGGCAGCGCTGCGGGCCCCGGCTGGCGCGGGCGGGACGGCCCCGCACCCCGCACCCCGCGCCCCGCACCCCGCACCCCGGTGCGGCCCCGGGACCGGGCACGCGGCTCGGGACGTGCCGTGGGGCAGACCCTGCGCCTGCGGGACCGACGCATCCCTGGGGGGACGCTGAGGCCTGGGGTCAGGGCAGCCCCCCCGCCCCGGCAGCCCCGGCCCCTGCCCGCAGCGAGGCCAGCGGCGGGCAGCTCCCGAGAGGGGGAGCAACTCCCGGGGGGACGGACGGACGGACAGACGGACGGACAGCTGCCCGGGGGGGGACAGCGCCAGCCGCGCTGAGGACCCCTCTGCGGGCAGCAGGGCCCCGGCAGGCAGGCAGGACCCCAGGGCTGCAGAGCCGCTCTCCCTGACGAGTCCTGGGGGGGGGGGGGGGTTGGGGGGGGGTGTTGCAGAGCCCACCCACGCGCGGAGGCCGTGACCTGCAGCCACCATCACCCAAGGGCACCCCGGGGAGGAGGGGGGACGACCAGACCCCCCCCCCCCCGCCAGCAGCGTTGTGCCGACCCCGCTCTGCCCCGCCGGGATGCAGCAGCTCTGCAGAGCGGGGAACACCGCCCGTAGACGGCAGCGGTGTTGGCCTGACCCCCCGCCGTGTCTCCAGGGGGGCCGGGGTCACACCGCGACCGGGAACCCCCCGGCAACTCCCCCCTCCAGACGCGCAGCACGGCAGGTCCGGGGCTGACCCTGGAGGGGGGGCTGCCAAGAGGCCGACACCCCCCCCCCCCCACCCCGAGCCCTGCCCACCGGCTGCAGAGCCCCCGGCCTTCGCAGCGCGACCCCCGGCAGGGCCTCGGGGCTCAGGGCCGCCCTCGGGCTGGGGGGCTGCCGACTGGACCCTGCGCTGACCCCGCAGGGCCGCTCACAGCCCCCCCTTCTCTCACCCACTTAATCCGGGAGGATCCCAGAGCCGGAGCTGGCTGCAGCTCCCGGCATCTCCTCCGGAGCGGGCTGAGATCATGACAGCCCGCTGGCGTTAGTTACTTCTTGACGGCTGTAATTAATTGTTTACTTTCTCCTGGTACGGGGCCAGCTGCTCCGCAGCGCGGCGGCTCCCGGCCCTCACCTTGCGGGGCGGGGGGGGCTCGGACCCGCGCACCGGCCCCGCCGCCAGCCCCTGCCCGCTGCAGCTGCGACCCCCGGGCCCGGCGTCCCCCGGGACCCCCACCGGCACAGACCCAGCTCCGCGGCAAGCGGCGCAGGCCGGGTGGGCAGCTCGGGGGCTGCCCCGGCGCGGGCAGAGCGCTGCCTCCCCCGGCCCCCAGACCCCCCCTCTCCCCGCCCAGGACCCCCGCAAGGGAGGGGGGGCTGCCCTTGCCCAGCCGCAGCACCGCGGTCCCCTCGCCCCCGCATCCCTCGGCGGGAGCCAGCGCTGGAGCAAGGGGCTGGCCCCCTCCCCAGGGCCGGGTTCCCCCCCCAGGGCCGGGTCCCCCCTCCAAGGGCCGGGCCCCCGCACGCTGTCGGCACGGCCGGGGCTGCAGGAAGGACGCAGCGGGCAGAGCCGCTCCCCCCGGCGGGTCCCGGGGGGTTGCAGAGCCCACCCACCCACGCACGGAGGCCGTGGCCGGGCAGAGGGGCCGCGCGGGGGCCAGCCACGGCGAGCGAGCGCCGAGAGGGTGGTTTTGCGCAGGAGGCCGCAGCGCGTGGGCTCAGCACAAGAGGGATTTTCCTGTTAAAACAGATGGGGGGGAGGGAGCACGTGAAAGACCACTAATCCCCTAATCCCTGGATTATGGCTCCATTTCAGGGGCTGGGATCTACCAGCAGCACAGGGGGGCTACACGCTACCGACTGCATTTGCTTAGCCCATGTGTGGTGTCCCACTGGTGCAGGGAGGGGGGGGGGGGGAGGAGGAATGACACATGTTGAGGGTGTCCCTGGGGCAGAACCAAAGCGAGGGGGCTCCCTCGCCCCCCAGCACAGCACTGACCTAACCCTGGCCTGTGAGCATGGTGCCCTGGGGCTGGGGTACGTGGCCCCATCACAACAGGAGCAGAGGGGCTTGGCATGGCTCAGGCATGGGCAGCGGAGCTGAGGACAGAGGGAGGCAGGCGGCTTTCCCTGGGCATGGGGGGGATCAGCTGCAAGTGGCACCCGAGCCGGGGTGCAGGCAGGAGCCTGGCGTGAGGCCAGGCATGGCATCAGTGCCCCACTTAACTGCAAGAGGCTGCCCGGGAACGACAAGCGAGAGCTGTGCAGCTCCTCTGCCAGGCCAAGGGGTTGGCACAGCACAGATGGACCACCCCTCCTACCCCCTTGGCACCTCTGCACTCCCCCCCCCGAGATCAAGACTACTGAGATGTGCGAAACCCCCAAAGCCAGTCTGGAACACGAAGCCTACCTGCAAACCACCCTGTGCCACTGCACAGCCCCCCAAGCACACCCCAGACCCCCCTGCACCCACCATGTCATGCAGAGCCCAGGTTGGGGGACACTGTCCCTGCATCCCCTTCCGGAGCAGGCGTCTGGGCCGTGGCCCACACAGCCCCTGCTTGTCCTGCCACCAGCAGTGGTCAAACCTCCCAGGAGCAAAACACGTGCTGGAAGCCCTGGGAAACCTCCTGCGAGCACGGAGCGGGCAGCCCGGCAGCAGCCACCCAGGAGGCGAGGGCAGCCGCGCTGCTCCACCTGCACCGATCCCCAGGCACCGTCAGCCTGACCCGCGAGAAGTCCGGCACTCCCGGCTCAGCAGGGAGCTCCTCGCAGCGCAGGGGACTTGAGGGCACGAGGCCAGGCATTCCCCAGGAGAAAGAAGAGCTGGGGCAGCAGGGACCCCAAGAGGATGAGGGGGTGGGGGGCAGCCCGGAGATGCAGTGGGGTGCAGAGGGCAGCAATGCACACACAGACCCGGGGGCCGTGCCGGAGGATTTGCATCACGGTGTGCCCCACACTGTGCTGTCCTGCCAGCCCCATGACCCTGGGGGCAGCACGTCCCACAGCAGCCGGACGGAGGGGTTTTGCTCGTCCCCATCCAGACAGGCCAGGGCCCTGCCCCCAGCAGCAGCGCAAAAGCAGATCTGGAGGTGACACGGGTGACAGCTGGGACCTGCCAGCAGCTCCGGTGGCTGGACAGGACATGGAGGGAGGGACAGTGTCCTGTGGGGCTGGGAGCAGAGCCACGAGGAGCTGGTGCAGCTGCCCGAGGCCAAGAAGGGAGGCAGTGGGGCAGGGCAGGATGTGGGGCAGGGCAGGAGGACGTGAGCTGGTGTGGCATCCCTGGCTGCCCTGCCCAGACATCTTGCCGGCAGTGGGGCCGTGGCAGCAGGCAGCCCAGCACAGGGATCAGCCGCCGAAGCCACCTCCTGCCGCCAGGCCCCGCGCCGGGCAGCGCAGCCGAGAAGCCCTCGAGCAGCCCCACACCGGCTGCAGCGCCCAGGGGACGCCGAGGAGCGGCTGCCGCTGAGCGGGGGCTGAGGGGCACGGTGCCCCCCAAAGGGTCGGGCACAGCAGTGGGGCTGACCGAGGCACTGGGGTGTCCTGCATCCCACACAGCATACCCTGCCTGGCCCCACAGCCGGTGCAAGGACCCCCACCCCTGGGACCCCACTGGAGCACCCCATAGCGGGTTCAGCGGCACAAAGAGGCCTCGGGAAGGTGCTGCGGGTGGAAGCTGGGGCCTAGGCTGCCCCAGGCCCCCCCCAAGATCAGTCCCACCCACCCTGTGCTGCCCAGCCCCTCCATGGCACAGCCCCTAGGCACTTTTAACACCACCTCCCAAGACCACCCAGTATCCCACGAACCTGTCTTGCGTGGCTCTGGGCTGAGGGAGCCAGGGGGGCTGGGGGAGGCAGGGGGCTGTGGCAACGGGGGTCAGGGGGCCCCCCGCTCACATAGCCCCCGCAGACCCTGTCTCTTGCATGCACCCTCTGCGCCCAGGGCCAAGTGGGTGCTGGGGGGACCTGGCACCCCATGGGGGGCCCTGTCCCACCCGCACACCCTGGCCCCCCCAGGGTAGTGGCCCCACAGTGGGGTGTCCCTGTGGGCAGCAGTTGCGCAGCCGGGATGCAGCCAGGGCTGATGGGGTCCCCCCTGCCGCCTAAACCCACCACTCCCCAAGTGCCCACCCCCTGCCCAGGGCCGGCCCCCAGCACGGCTGCCCCACACAGCCCTGCCCACGGCCCCACAGCCCCACGGCCCGGCCCTTCCCCAGCGGGTCTGGGAGAGCGGATGAACCCCCCCCTCCCCAAGCATCAGGAGCCGCCGGCAGGGATGACACCGGGCCCGGTTTCCATGGCAACGAGTGAGGCTCCTTAACCAGTTGGTTGCCATGGAGACTGCCGCCGAGCCCGTCTACCTCGGGACACGGAGGGGGCTCCGTTCAGGGACGCCTCGCTGCCCCCCCCGAGGGCAGCTGCCCCACGGCCAGCGCCCCCCCAGCCCCACGGCAGCGCCCCGGGACGCCCACCCGCTCCCGGACCCCGCGGAAGGCCCGGCCCCCCCCACGCCGTGGGTGCTGGCGGAGAGAGACCCCCGTGGGGGCGGCCGCGGCGGCCCCGTCCCGCGGGCGGTGGGGCGGGGCGTGGTCGGGCGGGGCGAGGTCTGGAGGGGCGGGGCGGGGCGGGGCGGGGCGGGGCGGGGCGGGGCGGGGCGGGGCGGGGCGGGCCACACCCCCCGGTGGAGGCCGTCCCGTCCCGGCAGCGCCGCCTGGTGGCGGCGAGGTCCCGCACGGCCCCGTCCCGACCCCCGCACGGCCCCGTCCCGACCCCCGCACAGCCCCCTCGGGTCCCGCACAGCCCCCTCGGGTCCCGCACAGCCCCCTCGGGTCCCGCACGGCCCCCTCGGGTCCCGCACAGCCCCAGCTGCCCCGTCCCGACCCCCGCAGCGACCTGCGCCCGGCCTTGGGACCCCCACGGGTCCTGCCCGCACCCTGCCCGGCACCGGGCAGGTCCCGTCCCGCGGCCGCCCCGCAGCCCCTGCCCGGGGCTGAAACCCCTCCCCAGCACGACCCCCGGAGCCGGCGGGCACGGCGGCCGCCCCACGGCCCCGGCACAGCGCAGGGAGCGCGACATGACCCTGCCGGGGGGGCCAGGTGGTCCCGCAGCACCGGGGTCTGGGCCGGGGCAGAGGGCCCCCCCGCTCCCTTGAGGGTCCCCATGCCACCCCAGCACCAAGCAGCACGGCCGGTTTCAGCCCTCGCTCACGCCCACCCGGGGACCTGCTCCGTGGTCCCCAGGCCTCTCTCACCCCTGCGCTACTCCCAGCCCCATGCATGACGCTGCGAAGGGCCACCCGGGACCCGGTCCCTCCCTGGCACTGCACAGGCAGCTCTGCCATCCACAGCCCTGCTCCAGCCCCATGGCAGCCCCCCCATCCATCCCCCAGGAGGCTGCACCCACAGCCCTGGGACCATGGAGCAACGCGGAGCGTGAACAGGGGCAGCCGGGGGCTCTCCGGCACGCTGCCCCGGCCCCTCGGCACACACCCTGCCGTAGCTGGGGCCCACGGTGCAGGGCCGGTCCCGGGGCACCGGCCAGCAGGGCTGGGCCGCTGGCTGTCCTCTGCGAGGGCACAAGGTCACAGCTCCGCCGGGGAGGGACATCGTCCCTGCACCTCCCCTGCTGCGGCCCCCGCGGCAGCTCCCCCCAGCTCCCCCCCGGCCAGGCCTGCTCCTCGCCCAGCCCACTCGGCCCCCCGTGAGTAGATCAGCCGCCGAGCCGATAAGCCGTTCCTGGAGGGCCGCGGGCTCTGGCCGCGGCTCTGGCTCAGCACCGGCTGCTCTGCCCACAGCACAGCCCGTGGGCCAGGCCCAGCGCCCCGGGATGCCGCGGGGTGACGAGTGGCCTCGCACCCGCTCGCCACCGGGTCCAGCCCTGCGCCGCCCTGCCACGGCCAGGACGCTGGGCGGGGGACCCCGGAGACCACAGCCCGCTGGCGGGGGCCCGGCCCGGCCCAGGTGTCGCGGCGCCCGTCCAGCTGCTCGCTGCCTCCCACCCGCGCCCTTCGCCAAGGGTGCAAGGTCACAGCTCCACGCAGCGCGGTGCTTGCCGTCGGCTCAGTTTCTGGGATCGATACGGCTCCGGTGACGGCGCAGCCCTGCCACTGCCATCCCCCCGGCACCGCAAGGCGACGGCCTGCCAGCCTCGGCCCCCCCTGCCCACCACAGCCCTGTGGGGCGCTGCCACCCGCAGCCTGCCCTCCTCACACCCTCGCGCCGGCCCGGCCGCAGCCCCCCAGCCCCCCTCTCCCGTGGCTCCCCGAGGAGCAGCGTGCAGCCCCGCACCCCGCAGCCGGCCCCCCCCCTGCGTGCCAGCCGTGATCACGGCTCCATCCCACTGCTGGTCCTGCGGGAGTGGGGTCTTGCTCTGACAGACCCCTGGGATGGGGACAGGGCTTGGGGGGAGCTGGGGCAGCCCCGAGGGGGAGCCCGGAGATGAGGGGTCCTGCCCAGGCAGCCGAGCCCCACTCCCCGCGCTGCACCCCCTGCCCCCTGAGTCCCGCAGCCCCACGCTAGCCCCGCTCCGGGGACCCCCGACACCCCCGAGGGGCCCGTCCCACCCCGACGGCCCTGCACTAGGAACCCCGCCCCCCCCCCCGGCCTTCCCCTGCGCCGCGGACCCTGCCCTGCCCGCGGGCTCTCCCCCACGGCTTCCGCCCTCCCGGCTCTGACCCACAGACCCCCCCCCCACCCCGCACCCTGCCCCACGGAGCCGCCCCACAGAACCTGCCCCCCCCCCTCGCCCGCCCCGCCAGCCGTGCCCGGGCGCTCACCTCTGCCGTCGCGGCTGGGCAGGCGGCCGCCCCCCGCGCCGCGGCCAGTCCCGCGGGTGTCCGTGGGGCCGTGGCGGGGCAGCGCGGTGACGGTGAACCGCCGGCTCATGGCCCCGCCGCCTCCACAAGTGGCTCCGGGCCCCGGCGGCCGCCGAGCGCGGCCCCGCCGGGCGCTGACCGGGGTCCTAGTGCCCGCGGCACCGCCCGCCGCGCCGCCCCCGCGGCGGCAGGGCTGGCACGGCTCGGCGCGGCTCGGCGCGGCTCGGCGCGACTGTTCGGAACGGCTTGGCTAGCCTAAGGTCGGCTCGGCTCGGCTCGGCACGGCTAGCCTAAACTCGGCTCGGCGCAGCTTGGCTTAGCCCCAGCTCGGTTCGGCTCGGTGAGACGGGACGGACCGTGGGCCGCTCCGCCCCGCAGTCGCCGCCGCACGGGGGGTGCTGGGACCGGACCGCGGCGTGACAGGACGAGGCCGCGCTCTGCCCCCGCCCTGCGCGGAACTGCGGCCGCTAATTACAGCTAATTACAGCCCTGGGGCTGCGGCCGCCCCACCCTGCCATGGCCCCGGGCAGCCCCCGGACACGGACACGGACATGGACGCGGACAAGGACACGGACACGGCCCCGCCGCTGGGCCCCGCGTCTCGGGGTGGGGTGAGGGGGGGCCCCCCCGCAGCCCGCAGCGGGGGGGCCCGGCCACACACCGTGTCCCAGCCCGTGACAAACACCCGTCCGTCACTGCTGGTGGAGAGCTGGGGACACAGGGGAGGGCCGGGGGATGGTGGGGTACGGGGGAGCCAGGGCCTGGGGGAAAAGAGCGGCACAGGGGGCTATGCATGGCGTGGGGCTGGTGATGGGGGATGTTAGGGCTGAGTGTCCCTTAGGGATCCCAGAGCCTGCAGCAGGAGGGGGGAGTTGGCTGCAGCCCCCCTGCCCCGCAGCCCCTTCCCCACTGTCACTGGCACCCCACAGCCCGGGGGAGGGCGATGCCCCTGGCCTGGCACCTTGGGGGTTCACTGTGCCGCAGCTCCGGCCGGCTGACAGAGCACTTGGAGGCCATGTCCAAAGGACTGTCTTTATTAAAAACGGGCAGATGGAGGTTGGCAGAGCGAGCAGCAGGCAGGAGTGAGGCAGAGCCCCGCGTCCCTGCCCCGGGTGAGTCCCCGGGCGCCAGCTCCCAGCAGAGCCCGGCCTGACCCGGCCCGGCTGGCTCAGGAAAAAGACAAAGTCGTTCGAAATCCGTGTGTGGTTTGCACCAGGCAAACGCCTCTGCGTGGTGGAGCCGGAGCTGGCAGGGATGGCACGGTGCCGGCTGCGGCGAGAGTCCTGCTCCCCAGCCGAGGCTCCCTGGGCCGGGCAGCTCCCGAGGGGCAAGCCCAGGACTCCCGGCCCCTTCCTGGCAGGGAGACAGCGAAGCCCCCACCTCGGTGGGGGCTGCCCCGCGGCCGCAAAGCTGCACAGCCCCCGGTGCCCTGGGGAGGTCAGGCTGCGAGATGGGAGCCTGGGGGTGGGGAACGATGGGCAGGGAGCAGCATGCCGGCCGGAGCCGGGCGGCCGGTCGGGTCCTCAGTGCTGGGGGCACTGCAGGATGTCGTACTTGACGTAGCCCACCCGGTCCACCTGGTAGCGCGGCGTCATTCTCCAGTAGAAGCTGCCCCGGCAGAAGTGGTACTTGTCTGGGCGAGGAGCAAGGCGGAGGGAACGGAGGGTCAGCGGGAGCATGGCCATGCGGGGAGCTGTCCCGACAGCCGCCCCAGGGGCGCGGGCACACGGGGATCTGGCCCCAGCAGACAGCCCGTGCCAGGGCCTGACCAGTCCCACCGCAGGGACCCATGGGGCTGATGGCATGCCCTGCCCCGGGGCTATTCCCCAGCCCAGGGGTAACCGCTCAGCCCCTGCCCACCACATCCCCACTCACCTTGGTAGAGGAAGACGTTGCGCGCGTCGAGGGGGACGCCGGTGAAGACGTCGTCGGTGGCGCGTGGGTAGCCCTTGTCTACCCTCTGGACCTTCACGTCCAGCCTGTGGGGAGAGCAGAGCCGTGCTTAGGAATGCTGGCAGTCCCCCGTCCCGTCCCCTCGCAGCGGGGTGGCGCGGCCGTCTGGACCCGCTCACCTCCAGTAGCTCTCCCCACTGAAGAGCAGCACTTTGCCGCGGCCCCGCTGCAGGGCCCCCGAGATGCGCCCGGCTTCCTTCCCGATGCCCAGCTTCTCGATCCCCCGGGGGCCCAGCACGCTCTTGCCAGAAAACACCCAGAACTGCCGACCTGCAGGTGGGAGGGAGCACGGGCGTCAGCTGGCTCCAAGGGTGCCAGGGTGGCACCAGGACCCCGAGGGCAGCAGGGGCAGAGCTCACCGGAGAAGAAGAAGACCCTCTTGGTGAGCACGTCCTGGAAAGCGGCATCGATGACAGCCGGGAGGCCGGGCCAGGTGTCTGCAGTGGAGAAGGCGCCCTGGATGCCAGACTTCCAGAAGGATGAGTGGGTCCAGTATTTCCTGGTGGGAAAGGGCAGCCATCCTGATAACCTTGGCCTGGCACAGCCCTGTGTCCCTCCTATGCCCCTGGCACAGCCCTGTCTGCCCCCACATCCCCTCACCTCCCAGGCATTCACCAGGGCAGGAGGCACCGGGCGCTGCTGCTCACCCATCCTTGAAGAAATGCAGCTCCCCGTTGATCTCTGTGATGGCATCAAAGTTCTTCTCCATGCAGGCATCCCGGCTGGGGTCCACAGGAACGGGCTCAGCTGTGGGCTCCGGTGTCTCCTCCTCCTCCTCCTCCTCGGTGGTGGAGGTGCTGCCGGCCTCCGTGGGCATGGGCTGGGGCTCCTCGGTGGGCACGGGCACAGGGGCAGTGGGCTCAGGGCCAGAGCCACGACCTGAGAAAACACGGGGGAGGGTGTGAGGCTGGAGGCCAGCCCAGCACCGCAGGACCCCCGGCACGGCCAGCTGGGGCACGGCTGCTCACCATAGAGGTACTGGATGCCCTGGACATCATCTGGGTCCAGCTGGAAGTCCTGGACGTAGCTGTACATGGGGTACATCAGGGCCTCACGCACGCTGGAGTGGTCCAGCCCCAGCGAGTGCCCGAACTCGTGGGCAGCCACCAGGAAGATGCTGTAACCTGGGGGAAAGCATCGGCTTCAGCACCCGGCAGGATGGAACACGCTGCCTGGGAACTGTGACCCCTGTGGGGAGCCCACCAGCATGGCAGCACCGCGCGGGGCCCGAGGGTGCGGGCAGGGGGCTGGTACCTCTGTCTGGGCAGAAGCCCCACTTCTTGTCCGTGTCGTAGTTGCTGGTGGTGGCACACCAGAGCTTGCCATCCTGCCGGCCCTGGCTGGTGCAGGCGCTGTAGGACTGCCCCAGGAAGGTGAAGGGGAAGACGCACGGGTCCCCCTGGGAGTTGCCGCCGATCACCGCCGTGTCTGCAGCACAGCGTCAGTGGGGCTGGACCCTGGCTGCACCAGCCGGACCCCGGTACAGCCCCGAGACCCCTTGGTGCCCACCATGCACACCACAGCTGGGGGCCGGCCACCCTGTGTGCCCCCTCGCCGCCTGCCCCCCTCCCCGCTCGCACCTCGGTTGGGGCAGAAGCCGTATTTCTTGTCCTGGTCGAAGTTGGCGGTGGTGGCACACCAGCGGTAGCCATCTGAGCGCCCGTCCGTGGTGCAGGTGTCGTAGGAGGTGCCCTCGAAGATGAAGGGGAAGACGCAGGGGGACCCGTCGCTGTTGCCGCCGTTGGTGTAGAGGACTGCGGGGCGAGGAGGGGTGAGGGTGGCCCAGGGCACCGGCAGGGCCGGGCAGGGGCCGCAGCCGCCGCTACTCACGTTCGCTGGGGCAGAAGCCGTATTTCTTGTCCCGGTCGTAGCTGCCGGTGGTGGCACACCAGGGCAGCCCGTCCGTGCGCCCCTCCGTGATGCACCGGGAGTAGGAGTGGCCCTCGAAGACGAAGGGGAAGTGGCAGTCGGCCCCGTTGGCATTCCCGTGGCGAGTCTTCACCACTGCTCGGGAGAGGGGCGGCTCAACGACCGGGCTGGGGCGGGCGCTGTCAGCCCCCCCCCACCCCACCGAGCCCTGCCCTTACCTAAGCCAGCTCCCAGTGTCCAGAGCTCGTCATCGTCAAAGTGGGCATCGCCCTGGATGCCCCGGCCCGGGGGAAAGGCATGGGCCAAGAGCCCGTCCTTGCCATCGAAGGGGTACCCGTCCCCGTGCTCTGTGGGGACAAGCACGCTCAGAGCTGGCCCCGCCAGAAGAGCCCCCGCAGCCCCGGCGCACAAACAGACCCCGAGCAGGTGAGCCCTGCGCACCCCCCGCGTGCCCGCACACACGTGTGCATGTCGGCACGCGCAGGGGCAGAGGGACCCCGGGCACGTGGGGACATGGCCCGGGGAGATGTGGGGTGACGGTCCCACGGGCAGGGCACGTCACCAAGCCTCTCCCCACGGCTGAGCCGGCTCCCGGCCTCCCGCGGGACTTCACCTTGGCTGCCAAACATGATCATGATGTCTGCCTCGCCGCTGTATATCTGGGTGAAGGTGAGGGGGGTCACGTCGCTCCACACTTTGAACGCCCGCTTGAAGGCGTCATCGATCACGGCGCGGTCCAGGTCGGGGGAGTAGTTCATCACCCTGCCAGGGGCAAGCGGGGGATCAGCACTGCTGGGGCCCAGCTCGTGCTGCAGCAGTGACCCTGCCCCAGGCGCACGGCCGGGACATGCCCCCGCCCCGGGAGGGGACAGCAGCACTGGCACGGCCGGGCAGAGCATCTGGCCACCACCCTCAGGCCAGGGCTCAGATGTTTTCCCAGGCTCCAGGGAGCAGATGCTGCCACTGTGCTGGCTTGGAGCTGGCTGTGCCAGGACTCAGCTGCGCCAGCAGCACCGGGGCACGGCCGGCACACCGGGCTGACGCCTGGGCCCTCGCGTCGGTCTCCATCCCCGGGGATCATCACCCCATGGG
Source organism: Tyto alba (assembly GCF_018691265.1). Taxonomy (NCBI): domain Eukaryota; kingdom Metazoa; phylum Chordata; class Aves; order Strigiformes; family Tytonidae; genus Tyto; species Tyto alba. The sequence goes on along the minus strand of NW_024881308.1, from coordinate 17,730,795 downwards.
CATGAGGCTCTGTCTCCTGGGGCAGAGACTCACCGGTACGTCAGGTCCATGTGGTCCCACTTGAGGTCCCCCTCGAAGGTGAGGAAGGTTCCCACATCAGGGACGCCGCAGCGGGGGGCTCGCATGGCCTCCAGCGTGCCAGCATCCAGCTCCCCTGTCTCCTCCAGCCCCAACTGCTTCTGCATCTTGCGCAGCGCCTTGGCCAGGGACACGTGCTTGCTGCCCGTCCTCTCCTCCGCCTCCGTGGCGTAGCCGAAGCGCAGCAGGTAGCTCTGGGGAGGAAAGGCAGACGGAGGGGCTGAGCGAGGCGGGAGGGGGCTCAGGCAGTCCTGGGCACCACAGACCCCCCGGGGTTCAGAGAGACAGGCAGCCCCCGAGCTCGACCCACAGCCCCACGCTGCTGCCCCGGGAGCCCCTCGGGGCCCTGGGTGCTGGGAGGGGACGGTGTGGCCGTGCTCCCCTCACCTCCGCCAGCTCCAGGTCGGACAGGGTGCTGACCAGCTCCCCCGGGAAGGTGACAACAGCCTGCGGCTTGCTCTGGAGAGGGGCCGCGCAGCAGGAGATGGCCAGCAGCCCCACAGCGAGCGGGGCCAGGAGGATGAGTGCCATGGCGTGGCAGTGGCAGGAGGGCTGCGGCTGTGCCAGGTCCCCGCCGCTCTGCTCCGGGTGCCGCCGGGCTCCCTGCTCCTATTTATGGCGCGGGGAGGGCAGTGAGTCACCCTCAGACCCCTCAGCCGACGACTCACGCTCCCTTCCCACGGTGACGAAACGCACACTCAGGCTCCTCTGTTCCCTGCCTTAACTGTTTCATCACCTTGTTTACTAAACACGCTCAGTCCCGCGGCCACGCAAGGTGTGAGGACGGGGAGAGCAGCCAGGCGTGGTGGCCGGTGGTGAGGGGCATTGCCCTGCCATCCCCAGGGCCGTGCTGGCAGCAAGGGCAGCGGGGGCTCGCGGAGGCTGGGGGGCCCCAGGGCGCTCAGGACTCCGCAGCCCTGCTGTGGCACGGGCTGACGCTGAGCTCGGCGGGCTGAGGGCCGATGCTGCTGGAGCCGGAGCCGTGGGGGCTTGGGTGGGCGCCTGGGCTGCGCGGGCAGAGCCGGCCCGAGACCCCCTGCCCAGAGCACCGGTGCCTGCGACCCGCCTGCCTGGGAGCTGAACACCAGAGCTCCGGCCCGCACCGGGACACAGCGTCCATCCCCATGTCCCCCACTGCGGCTGCATCACCCCAGTGGCCAGAGCCTTCCCGGCACCCCACGAGTGCCTCTAAGCCCACTCTCCAGCAGCCGCCCAGCAAAGCCCTGTGGGACCAGGGGCAGCGCCTGCCCAGGAGCAGCTCCGTGCCTGGGGACACTCCGTGGGACACAGGGGTGCCCTGTCCTCGCCGCTGGCCGCTCCACAGGGCGCTGCTGACTCAGGTTCCCACCCGGCCCAGCACAAACCTCACCATGGGACAGTGTTTTCCTGCTTCTCCCAAAGTGCCGACGCTTGTGGGAATGAGAGTGGTGGAAGGGAAAGCAAACAGGGATGAGGAGCGAGAGGAAAACAGATGGCAGAGTGGGGGGAAAGGCGCAGCGTCAGCCGGGGGAGGCGGGAGGGCCGGTGCAGCCCAGCAACGCTGCCCGACACACAGGTCCCAGGATGGGTCCCCCCTAACGCCGGGCTGACGGGGTCCCGCGGAGTCCTCAGCTGTCCCTGGGAGGACGGTCCCCCCCGGCCACCCCACCCCTGTCGGTACCCTGTGCTCCCGGCTCCCAAACGCCCCAGGCTGTGCCCCTGCAGCCACCTCCCCATGCATCACCCCGGCTCTGGCTGAACCCAACGAACAGCTCCTGGCCCAGACAGAGGACAAAGAGGTTACACTGGCACCCAGCAAGGCTGGGGGATGTTGAGAGGAGAGGGGCCGTGCCTCCCTGCGCCCTTGCGGAGGAGCCCCCATGCCCGAGGGAGGGCTCATCCTTGGGGGAGCATCACCTGCACGGGGCAGACGGGCTCACTGAGGGGGCTCACCGGGGGTGCAGGCTCTGGCCCAGACCCCTCCTCGCCCAGCTGGGGTCCCGCATCGCTGTTCCCGGCCCAGCTGTGTGCAGGGGAGCTGCTGAGCCGTGGGTGCCTGGTGCCGGCGGGACCCAGCACCGGGGCCGCGGTCGGCCGGGCACGGGGAGCTCACAGGCAGCACAAACCGCGCTGGGAGGAAGCGGCGCTGAGAAATCGCGGGGTTGCCTCACTCCCCGCCGCAGCCCTGCAAGAGCAGCCCCGGTTCCCAGGCGGAGGAAGTTGCTCCACAAGCAGCCGCCATCCCGCGCCCCGGTGTCACAAACACGTCCAGCCCGCAGTGCCCATGCACAGCCCCCTCCGGGTGGGACACAGGCCAGGGACCCCCACAGCCAGGTCGCCCCCACCGCCCCCCCTCCCTGCAGGGTCCCGCCTGCCACCCCTCACCCCTGTGCGTGGCCCAGCCCTTTGCAAGGCAGGAGGCAGCGGCTGCCCGTGCTCCCTGCCTGGCCGGCAGCCGAGGCGAGGACGGGGCTCTGCCCTGAGACCCCCGCTGCAGCCAACAGCTCCGGGGGTGAGCGGGGAGCAGGCACCGCTCCGTGTCCTCTGCTCTCCAGGACCTCAGCCCGCAGCACACGGAGCTGGTGCGGGAGCTTGATGCAAAAGCACCCCTGGGAGGATGCAGCCCTGGGACAGCCCGGGCAAGGGGACATCTGATCCCAGCTCCGGGGTGAAGCCAGGGGGGACAGATCCAGCTCTGGCCTTCCCGGCACTGAGGCAGATCCCCTGGGCCTTTCCCACGCTGTTCCCATCCCTTGTTTCCTCCGCATGCTGGAGCCACAGCTCTGACAGCCTGGGCACAGCACCACGGCACCGTACCGCACCGTACCGCATCGCCTGCGGCCCCGCGGAGCACAGCCACGCTGGCAGGGACGGGGCTCGGGGGGAGCAAGCGATGGCAGGAGGAGATGAGAGCCCTGGCTGCACACACCACGCAGCTCGTCCCGGCAAGCCCGCGTTTGCCCAGCTTCACCTGGCTCCGGGGTGCACCAGCTCTGGGGTGCTCAGGCCAACAGTCCTGGGCATCCTCGAGCTGGGCAGCCGGCATCCCGGCGGGGGGCTGTTGGCCGCAGCTCTGCCCCCTGGCCCAGTCTCTCCCACTGACTCACGGCCTCACTCGCCAGCTTCCTCCTGGCACCGGCCCGGGGGATTTTCTGGTGACTGTCTGGAGGCTCCGTGGGGAGCAGGGGCAGGGCTGGGGCAGAGGGAAACCCCCGCGTCTGGCAGCACCGGCAGCCTGAGCGCTGGGCAGGGGAACTCCGTGGGGATGGGCTCGGCGCTGCTGGCATGAACCCCATGGGCAGCCCCGGCCCCGTGTGGGACAACCCTGGCCAGCTGGGCTACGGGGCCAGGCCGGGGAGCTGGGCCGAGGCGCGGGTCCCTCGGCATGGGCACATGCGGAGGGATGCTGAGGGCAGCCGCTGGCGCTGGTGGGAGAGGAGGGCAGCGGTGAGCATGGGCAGCGCAGCAGGCAGGGGAGGGCTTTTGGGTGCCAGGGACCCCAGGAGCACTCAGGTGCTGCATCCAGCTCGCTTCTGCCCAGGGGCACCAGTTACATCCAGAGACCCCGTAAGGACAAATGATGTGGAAAAACCCATGCGGATGTCCTCCATCCCAGCCGGCTGCCTGAGCCACGAGGCTGCATGTCACCGCTGCCGAAAGGGGAAGAAACAGCCACCACAGACCCTTCCCACGCCCTTACTCACGGCCACCCTCACACAGGCGGGCACCGTGGGGAGACCCCCATGGGAAGCCAGTCCAGGACCCCGGCTGGGGCCGGACGCCTGCCTGGCTCCGTGCTGGCGGGACACAGTGGCATCTCTGCGAGGCTGCAGGTTTCCAGCTGGGAGGTGCTGGCCAGGCCAGCAGTGAGGTTTGGGGTGACTGGATGGAGCCAGGGACCCCCAGAGCCAGGCCTGGACCCCGCCCCAGTGCAGACGAGCAGGGTAGGGGCCAGCTGGGGAGGGAACACGGCACCGGCCAGCTAGGGGAGAGGTCTGACAGCCACAACCGTGGGGTGCACCAGGGTGGCAAACGTGGTGGGAGGGCTGAGGAGCAGCGAGGCGAGGGGACACGCAGCTGCCACAGTCACTGCCTCACACCGGGGCACCGAAAGAGGGGGATGGGGGGACGCGGGAGCGAAGGGCTGGCCCCGGGCGTGTGGACGGCATCGGGCGCCTTCCCGGCACGAGGGGCTGGGCAGGGGCACGGCAGAGCACGGCGGCAAGGGGAAGCGGGGCGGGAAGGAGTCAGCATCTTGTGCGGGTGAGACAGCACCGGGCTGGGGAGGGCAAAGCACCGGCCGCTGCAGGGAAGCAGCACCCATGCCAGGGCAGGACGCAGCTCGGACCTGGCAGCCGCCAAAGGAAGCACCAGTGCCACGGCCATCGCGGCACAGCCAGACTCCCCGGCCAGTGTCCCCGGCCAAACCGGGCGGCCGCAGCTGCCGGCCCCACCGCCCCGAGCCCAGCCCTGCTCCCATCCCACGGGCTCCACAGCACCCCGTGCCCAGGGAGCAGAGCTGCTGCCCACACACCGGCTGCCCCGGTCGGCACCAGCCTGCCATACAGCACGGCATCCCGGGCACGGGGACCCTTGGCGCGGCACCAAAGGCACGGGGAGCAGCTCTGCGTCAGAGGCTTGGAAGCCCCATTGCTCCTGCTCAAGGGCTCCAGACAGAAACAACATTCCTGCACACACTTCCAGCATCTGCTGCCCCGCCGCCAGGGCCGTGCGTGGGCTGGGATTGCATCCTCCAGCTGGGCCCAGGACCCTTCTTGGCAAACCGTGCTGCGTGCCGCAGCCCCACAGTGCTCCCAGCACCGCCAGTGCCCGGCCCCGCATGCCTTCCCTGCCTGCCCGAAGCCCTGCGGGTGCACCCGCACACCTCCCTGCCTGTCCTTTGCCTCACCTGGGGAACTCCCCACTCCCTCAACACCAGCTTCGCGCAAATCCTTCGCCCCTGTTTGTCCTGCCCCCCTGCCCCAGCGCCGCTGCTCTCCGCAGCCTCTCGTCTGGGCGAGGGTGACGCAGCGGGTGTCAGCCCGGCGGACCACCCCCTCCCTGCAGGCACTGAAACCAGTACTGCAGTTTCACCGCCCGGGCAGCACCGATCCCTGCTGCAAACCGCACATGACGGATCCCCCCGCCAGCCATCACACCGGCTCCAGGCACGCAGGTGGGCGGCACAGTCACCTCCCCGCATTGGGCTGGGACATCCCCCCTCCACACCTTCCCCGGCCCGTTCCCACCCCGGGAACCCCCGTTTGTTCAGCTCCCCCAGCGATGCTGGAGCAGGAATCTCCCACCCTGCGCTCTGCTTTCCTGGGCACTGGGGCCGGCGGCCGGCACAGCGGCACAGCCTCCCTGACAGACACAGCCCTGCCAATGCCGGGGGGGGGCCCAGCACCCCACAGAGCCCTCACTGCACGGCACAACCCCTGCGCTCACCGGTGCCATGGGATGGAGAGGAAACCACGCTCCTGCCTGTTGGGAAGCCCTTGAGGTGGGAAATCCAGGACGGGTTTGAAGAAAGGAGTCAGCCTCCAGCAGCGGCATCCAAAATCACCTTTGATCAGAGGGAAAACAGCCCAGGCTGCCCCATCTGCCCGAGAGCGGCGCGAACAGCCCGGCAGCCCCGGGGCTGTAGCAAACGGGTGTGAGAGCTCCAAACGCCGTGGGGCTCTGGGAGTGTTTCATGACTTGCTTTGCTGTAAACTCAGTCCCGTCCCTTGAACCTTGTCCTGTCTCAGCTTTCGCCTCCAGCTTTGACAAACTGTCTTTCCACCCAACTTTCACGCACCACAGTGTGTTCAGACACATAAGAGGGGGGCAGGGGCTGGGGGCTGCCCTGGCCCCCATGGGCTGCACGGGGCAGCACTGAGACTTTGTCACCTGCGGTGGCTTTGGGAAGGGGTGTCCACGGGCGGCCCCGCTGCGGTCATCCCCTCGGGGCCATCCCCTCCGGGGTGACCTGCAGGATCAGGCCCACGGAGGCCATCTCCTGCACCCCGGGGGGTAAGGCAGGGGCCGGGAGGGGAACGGGGCAGGACAGGGCTGGGCGGCCACAGGCTCTTTGAGGCACAGCTACAGTGATGGAGTGTCAGACGGCACGGCACGGCACGGGTGGGCAGCGCTTTGTTCCCCGGCGGTGAGATGGGCACGGCAGCTGCCTGCTAAAATGGGCAGAGCAGCAATTGTGACAATGACGGCGAACCTGCCTGCCTGTCCGGGGCGCGAAGGGCACAACGCGGTGCCAGGCACCCGCCGGCTGCCAGCGGCGAAGCGGCTCAGGAACAAGAAGCGGGGGTTTGTAGAAGGTGAAATATGGGCAAAACTGGTTGTATTTAATTGTAAACTACAAGAAGCAGAAGGAAGAGTGGTAGATGCAACATGCTCGGATTTCAGTAAAACATTTGACAACTGTTCTAACGCTTGCTGCCAAATTAATTCAGAGCAGCTCAGTTGTCAGCACAGGCATATGGACAAAACCCAGGCAGCCCGCGGAATGGCAAACGGCCTGGCTGTCAGCTGGGGAGCTGCCGGGGCTGCAGGACCCTGGGGACCTTTTAAAACTTTTTCTGCAGGCCCGGGTGCCGCGGGAGGGGAGGAAGGCAGCCACGGGCTGTGGGAGCACCAACGCTGGGGAGAGCTGCTGGGGGAGGAGAAGGGTGGAGAGCACCTGGGCCAGAGCCACCAGCCCTTTGGGGGGCTGCCCCGAGCCCCACGGGCACCTCCCAGTGCCACGCAGCAGAGAGCAGCCCCGGGAGGAACAGTGACCCCCTCCCATGGGGCAGGGGCACCGACCAGACCAACACCATGCCCAGGTCACCGCCCGGCTCCGAGGGGTCCCAGCTGTGGGGCCGCACAGGCTGGGACCCCCGTGGCAGCGCCGGGGCACTGAGCTCCCCCACACCATGGGTGCTCAGCAGGGCACAGCCCGGCGCCGGCGCTGAGCACAGAGGATGGGAACAGCCCGGCACAGCACGCAGCTGAGGCCTCTGGGGCCCTGCTACACACACAGTTCTCCTGCCCACCTTGTTTATTTTACTTATATTTCAGTAATTTGCTGATTACCCTTTTTTAACTGACCAGCAGTGATGAATCAGCAGCACAGGAGAGGGTGGAAGCCGGCGGCCTTGGACCGTGGCTCCGAGGTCTCAGGTTCTGGGAAGGAAGCCACAGGATCCCTCCAGAAGGGAAAAAAAAACAGCCAGCAGCACAGGCACTTCTGGCAGGCAAGGAGGGGCCGGGGAGGGTTCGCTTTCTGCAGCTCCACACACATCCCGGGAAGGCCACCGATGGTCCCGAAGCCCTGCGGGGCTGGCAGCTGTGGCTCCAACCCGGGCACGAGAGGATTCGCAGGGGACAGGCAGCATACGGGGCTCCACTCCAGCCTGCGTGCGGGAGGGTGGGCGCCCGTGGTCCCCCCCGGCAGGCAGCAGCACCCAGCAGAGCGGTAGCAGGGCACCGAGAGCCCCTCCGTGCCCATGGCCAGCGAGCCACCTCCTGCCACGGGGACCTGGCGAGGACAGAAGTGACCTCGCCACAGGCTCTCGCCTGCTCCTCCGAGCCCCCGGGGAGCAGCTGGGAGCGGCTCCTGCCCAAGCCCAAGGGTGGCATTACCCCCGTGGCCGCGGGTTCAGCCGCAGCTTTGGCGGCCACACCAAAACGGAGCATTATCCTACAACACTCCCACCCGCGGCAGTGCCCTGGGGAGCAGAGATCCCAGCAGGAACAGCCGGCACTGGAGGGAGGCTGCTCCCCGTGGAAGCACCGGTGGCCCAGCAAGCCCCGGGCACACGGTGGAGGGGCCGGAGCGGTGCCCGGCAGGAAGCCATCCCGCATCCCTGACACCCCGACACGGAGCAATGCCCCGGGAGAGCCCCAGGCACCTTCTTCAGGAGCTGCTGTTGCTGGGAAGGAGCCGAGTGGTGAAGCAATCTGGTGTGAAGAAAAAAACCCATTTCCTGCAGCAAGGGCTGTTTTGCTCAACTTTTTACAAAATGTGCTGATGCAACTGCCCTTCCCAGGTGGGATATAAATATGAGCCTGGTTGATGTGGATTAATGCCCTGCAGCTACACAAACATGGCCAGCAATGTTTTCTCTAAAAAGGAAACAAGGAGGAACAAACAGCAACAGACCAAAATCACTGACTGCGGAAGGCCAGGGGCTCAGGTTGCAGGGAGGCTGGAGGGGCTCTGCCCTGGGCATTGCGCTCAGCACGAGCCACCACCTATTCTGGGACACTGACCCAAGCCATTAGCTCACTGGGAAGCTATTGTGGGAGCAGGGCAAGCCCGTGGGGCGGGTCAGCGTGGGGAACCATCTGCTGCCGGGGATGGGGCAGAGCAGCGTGGCCGAGGGGCACGGTGAGAGCAGGACCCCGGCCAGAGCCGCTCTCGCCCTGCCCCGAGCGGCAGCGTGTCCGGCTGCGGCTCTTTCCGAGCGCCGTGCCCAGGCTGGCGAGCACGGAGCTGGGAAACCTTCCCCCACCTGGGGCAGCCCATCGGTGCAGAGAATCAACTGCCCAGCTAAAAATCAGCTTTAAATCCCGCTTGAGTCTCACTGCTTCGTTCTCCAGGCACAAGCGTTTGTGTTGTCTTCTCAGCCTGTTCCCCAAAGGCCTTGAACCTGGCACTCCCCCTGCTAAGGTATTTGGACACACATCCAATGCGTGCCGCATCCATTTTTGGAGTCTCTTAAGCCTCTTGCTGAGATTTCTCTGTGTTTTCTTTGGCCCGTAAATGATTCCAGGCACGGGAGCCGCAATGGCAGAGCATTGTCAGAGAGGAGCTGTGCTTTGTCTGGCTTGAAAATTCTCTGCCCACCCCTGCTTGGGGGCACAGAGCATTTTTAAAAATAGCAGGTTACCCATCTCAGCAAAGCTGCTGCTGGTACAATCCCTTGAGACAGAGGACATGGGGTATCTCTGCAGGGTAACAGGAAAGCTTTAAGAAACTTTCCATCAGTCGAGCCAGCGTCAGGCATCCGCACTAGCCCCTGAGGCCCCCAGCGGTCAGGCTGCTCTGCCCCGGAATCGTCATCCATCCATTGGGAAAATCCTTCACTTGTCTCAGAGAGCAGCTGCCTGAAGGCAAAACGAAAAAACCTGCTCATCCGACACAAATCCATCCGCTCAGCTCTGCCTGCGAGGCACCTTTTGCCAGGGGTTCCTCCAACCCACCCCCCTGACAGAAACACGGAGCTTCCCCAGCAGGGAGCACAGGGGTGCCCCGAGCCCACAGACAGAGCCAGCCCCACGGTTGGTCACAGGCAGCGCCGGGCTCCTCCGCTGTGAGCCACGGAGCTGCAGAGAGATCGGAGAGGGGACATCTGCCACAGGAGCCCCCCATGTCCTCCCTGGCTCCACTCCCTCCACAGCAACTGCAGAGCTACGCAGGGTTGCTCTAAAGAGGAGTAATGGGGAAAAAAAAACAACCCCCCCTTGATGTCGCTCGGCTCCTGGCACGGCGGTGGTCGCAGCAGCCGGCTGTGCACCCGGACTCGGTGCCCGAGTCACTGTCAGGCAGTGCTGCTGCTGCAGGAGCGCCCGTGCGGCCAGCCCCACGCGGGTCTCGCTGGTGACAGACGAGGGCATAAACCTTTCAAGGATGTATTTAATTAGCTTGAAAAACAGCCGGAAGATGTGCGTGCGCCAGGCCGGCAGTTCAGCAGCAGCTCCTCTGCCAGGCACACGGTGCCTCCGGGAAGTCTCGCCCGGGACAGAAGGTGCCGGACGGACATGAGGGACCCCCAGAGCCCCACGGAGGAGCCGCAGGCTGAGGGGGGCTGAACCACGCCACAGCCCTCCTCGCCCAGCACCACTGCAAGCGACGCAGAGCACTGACCCGGCCCACCCCGCTCGCCCAACGCCCGTCGCTGGGATTCCTGGCAGGCTACCTCCACGCTCACAGATCGTGCCAGATGAGACACTGTCTGTCCTTCCGCAGCTGGCACCACGTCAGCACCAGCGCGGTACTGGCCGTTCTGGCCAGCGAGACAATGCAACTGCCTGCCCAGACCTGCTCCGGGCAGAGCCGCACTGCGGGCTGGCTCAGCCCTGGCAGCCCCGGGACGCGGAGCCTTGGCCCCCCTCGCTCAGTCAGCGCGTCCCTTCCACGGGGACTGAGCAGCCAGCTTCGGCCCAAACATGCCCCAGCCTCACAAGAGTGCAGGCACAACATGGTTGGCTTGCTTTCCAGAAAAAAAAAAAAAAAAAAACAACCTGGATACGTTCTCAGTGAAGTTCAGATTGCTCTGCAGTAGATCTCAGCGAGCTCAAAGCTCACTAGAGCACTGCAACATGAGAAAACATCAGTGAGAGCGAGGAGCCACCCAAGCTGGGGGCTCGCTAAAGACGCGTGGAGCAGGGGCCGGCTGGGCCAGGGGCCGGCTGGGCCAGGGGCCGCGGCCAGAAGAGGCCAAGCCCGAGCTCTCCATCCCCGTCTGAACCCAGCTGGAGGAGAGGGCGCGCCACCGCGCTCCGCGGGGCTGCGGGAGAGCTGGGGCAGCAGCAGGAGGTGCCAGCAAAGCCCCGCTGCCCGCAGCGTGCAGGGGGCCCCCGGGCAGCCCGGAGCAGCCCCGGCACGGGCACTGGGGGTGCTGCCGGCAGCCAAGCCTGCCGAACCGGGCACCCGCTGCCACGGGCCCCAGGCAGGCTTTCGGCGAGCGGGAGAACAGAGGGCGACGGCTATCGTTCCGGTGCAGAGCTGCCATCGCGAGAGGCGGGTTTGGGTTCTGTCGGACGAAGCGAAGCTGCGGCGGTGCCACCCCCGCACCGAGGAACCGCTCGGCAGGCGGAGGCTGCGCGGCCAGCGGGGCCGAGCGCGGAACGGCCGCGGGGGAGGGCGCGGGAGATGCCCCCGCCGCTCGGCCGGGGCGGCTGAGGGGAACGACCGCGCTCCGCGCCCACGGCAGAAAGGGACCCGGAGCGCCGGGGCCGCGGAGCCGCCGCGGAGCCCCCGCTCCGCCCGCGGGCTGCGGCGGGGCCCACGGCGGGGGCGGCGGGGCCCACGGCGGCCCCAGCCCCGATCCCGGCCCCGCCGCGGCCACTTCCGCCTTCTCGTCACGTGGCGGGCGCAACCCGGCGCGACGCCGACGTTCAGGGCCCGGGCGCCGCTTCGTGACGCCATGACGCACGGTCGCGGTGCTTTCTCTGCGATCCCTCCGCGGAGAAAGTAGTCCGTCCCCCCCCCCCCCCCGCCCCGGTGGGGCGCCGGGGCCTCCTTCCCCACCAACCCACGGGCGGCGCCGTTCGGTGCCGGGAGCCGGCGGAGGCCGGAACGAGGAGCGCGTCCCCGCAGCGGCGAGCCCCCGGGAGGGGCGGGGGCCGCGGTAAGTAGTCCCGGCGCGGGGCCCGCGCGGCCCGTAGCGCTGCGCGGCGCGAGGGCGGGGGGGGCATGGCGGCCGCCGTGATGCCGGCTCCGGCGGAGGCGCGGCGGGGCCGCGGCGGGCCGGGTGAGGGCGCGGGCCGGCGGGCGGGCGGGCCGGCGGGCGGCGGCCGATCCCCTCGCACCGCCGCGGCGGCGGCTCCCCCGCCCCGGCGCACCGGGGCCGCCCCGCCGTGTGCGCGCGCGCGGAGGCGGCGGCGGGGGGGACCCCGCGGCAAGATGGCGGCCGGGCGGGGCCGCGGGGCATGACGGGAGCGGGGGAGGTCGGGCGGCGGCGGGACCCCCGGGCATGGGGCAGCGAGCGGGACCCCCGGGGCAGCGAGCGGGACCCCCGGGAACGGGGCGAGCTGGGTCCCCGGGAATGGGGGGGCGAGCGGGACCCCCGGGCGTGGGGCGGCGGCGGCCCCCGGTCCGGGCGCTGACAGCGGCGGCCGCCCCCCCATCAGGACCGGCCTAGGCGGCCCCGGCGGGGCGGGCATGGAGGAGAATGCGGTGGAGAGCAGCAGCGACGCGGCCCCGCAGGCGGCCCGGGAGGAGCCCTCGGAGAGCGGCCTGGGCGTCGGGACCTCGGAGGCCGTGTCAGCCGACAGCAGCGACGCCGCCTCGGCCCCCGGGCCCCTCTCCCGAGCGGATGACTCCGGCGTGGGCCAGAGCTCCGACAGCAGCGGGGCCTCCCTGGTAGGAGCTTACGGGGGCGGGGGGCGGCCGGTGCCTGCGGGTTTCTCTCAGTGTTTCTGGCGAACGGAGCCTCGGCAGCCGGCTCGGTAGCAGGCGGGCGCCACCACGCTACCGACCAGGTGTCCGCTCGCCGGTCCGAGACGGAGAACTCTCCTCGGTGGCAGGAGCAGCCCTGGAGGTCCAGGGCCCTTGGCAGTACCAAGGGAATTGCTCTGACACCTCTCCTGGTCGTTCTGCGGGGACGCGCCGGTGTTGCTTGCACACGCTGGCTCCCCCGAGGGCCTGGCCTGGCAGAGTTCTCTCAGCTGAGCTGCTCTGGCCTCTTTTTTTTCCACCAGGAAGAGGTGTCAGAGAGCAGCTCCAGCACAGATGCTATTCCCCGGATTTACCTGCCAGACTCCTCCTCCATCGCCCAGTCCACCTTGGTCTCCAGTGTTTCCACTGTGAGCCAGTCCATCATGGTGTCAGAGTCCCCACAAGTCCTGGTCCACTCCAGCGTCATCACCGATGGAGCCACGATCGTGTCAGACTCCACCGCGTCCACTTCCTCAGACCTGGGTTCTGCCATCGACAAGATCATCGAGTCCACGATTGGGCCTGACATCATCCAGAGTGAGTGTGAGCGACCGGCCCGCTCGCCCTCAGGGTGCTGGGGCTGGGGAAGGGAGCTGCTGCTGTGCCGGGCCTTGGGAGGTGAGCGGGAAGTGTAGCTATATGTTCATACATACCTCGGTCAGTGGGGGTTTCTCTTCTTGCATCGCTGCAGTAGCTGGAGGGTCTGACGAGAGGCTCGTGGCTGCTGCAGCTGCTGGACAGCCCCCACTCTGTCCCACTGCTCCTTCAGCCGCGGTGCCGGCAGCCCAGGGCAGGCTCCATCCCTGGAGCCAGACCTTCCTCGCCCATTCCCGCTCATGTCTGAGCCTGGGAGAACCCCAGTGAGCCCAAGTGACTACGGCCCCTGTGTCTGGCAGTTACCACCCTTCTCTTCCTCCCAGGCTGCATTGCTGTGACCAGTGCGGAGGATGGCGGGGCAGAGACCACGCAGTACCTCATTCTGCAGGGGCCTGATGATGGTAAGGGTGTGCCCTGGGGCGTCCGGCGGTGGCTGCCTCTGCCCCCGAGCCTTTTCTGTGTGAGCGGGGCCTGGGGCGGGTATCCCAGCTGCATCGGCCACAGCCCCTGTGCCAGAGTCCCTGTGGGCGTGCTGACTGTTGGGAGCTTGTTACTGAGCTCATGTTCGGCCCTGTGCCCCAGGTGTGGGTGCAGCCCTTGATGCAGGCGAGGGTCTGCTCTTGGCTGAGCTGGTGTTGGTGTTTCAGGTGCCCCCATGGTGTCCCAGATGGCCACTTCTGCTCTGGCCAACAGCTTAGCGATAGAAGCTGTTGCTGATGGACCTACCTCCACATGCCTTGACCAGCCCGGTCCTTCAGACCCTTCCGAGCAGCTGGAAGTGCTGGAGCTGCCCGCACGGCCAGATCAGGCCCAAGAGGCGGATGGTGGGGAGGAGCTGGACCAGCCCGACATGGAGACCCTGGAGGAGATGATGGAGGTGGTGGTGGTGCAGCAGTTCAAGTGCAAGATGTGTCAGTACAAGAGCGTCTCCAAGAAAACACTGATTAACCACATGAAAGAGCGGCACTTCCAGCCAGGTGTGTGCTAAGGGCTGAGGAAAACTTACCTTACTGCAGACGGGCTCTGCTCTCTCCAGGGAAGAAACAAGGGGAGGAGTGTGAGTGTAAGGACCTGCTCTGCCATACCGTCTGGTAAAGGGTTTTTGTTCTGTGGCAGTGGGTTCAGCTCTGGCTTTGAAGAAAGGGCGTCCACGAAAGGGGGGGTCTGCTCCAAAGAATGCGGAGGAGGAAGTCCCAGAAGAAGAAGAAGATGACGATATCATGGATGCTGGTGCTATTGATGACCCTGAAGGTAGGACTCATCATCCCTACGTCTTACGTAGCTTAGTCTTTTCTCGGTCTCTGTCTGACATTTTGGCCCCCTTAACTCCAGAGGACAGTGACTATAATCCAGCTGAGGATGAGCCTCGTGGGCGGCAGCCCAAGTACGGCCGCACTGTCCCCACATCCAGCGAGGAGAGGCCGCGTCGACGCCCAGGAAGACCCCGCAAGTTTCCTCGTCTGGAGAACATGCCCCAGGACCTGCCTGAAGGTGAAGGAGGCGGGGGGCAGCAGCCCTGGGCTGGAGCAGGGAGCGGTACGCCGGCGCCCGGGAGCTGGCAGGGAAGGTGTCCGCCTGAGCTGTGCCGTGTTCTGTCGAGCAGGAGCGGAGGTGGAGCCCCTGGTGACGTCCCAAAGCACTCCGAGCCCTGAGCTGCAGAACTCGGAAGCAGCCAGTTCCTCTGGCCTGGAGAACGGGGCCAGCGAGAGCCTGGCGGAGCCCAGCATCAGCCAGTCCGACTCTGAGAACAAGGACCCTTCCTCCAACACCGGCCCCGAGGAGGCAGACGTCATCCCCAGGAGGCGAGGGCGGCCCTCCCGCCGCTTCCTGGGCAAGAAATACCGCAAGTACATGGGGCGCAGGTGAGGGGTGTGTGCCAAGCCGGCGCTGGGCCCTCTGGCCTGTGCCCAGGGCCGGTCCAGCCCCTGCTTGCCACCACAGCTCTGAGCCCCGCGCCTGTTTCCGCAGGTACTACTACAAGTCGCCCAAGCCCCTGATGAGGCCCTACCTGTGTCGGATCTGCGGCTCACGTTTCCTCACGCACGATGATCTGCGTTTCCACGTCAACTCGCACGAGGCCAATGACCCGCAGCTCTTCAAGTGTCTTCAGTGCAGCTACCGCTCCCGGCGCTGGTCCTCCCTCAAGGTGAGCGCCGTCTGTCCTGCCGTCTGTCCTGCTCCCGCGCCCGCGAGTCTGGCTGGTAGCCCCAGGGCTCACGGCCCCCACGCTGCTTCTCACAGGAGCACATGTTCAACCACGTGGGCAGCAAGCCCTACAAGTGCGAGGAGTGCAACTACACCAGCGTGTACAAGAAGGACGTCATCCGGCACTCCACAGTGCACAGCCGGGACAGGTAAGGGACGTGCAGTCCTGGAGACTGTCTTGCAGCCTGGCTGAACAGCACTAAAGCTGTTTCTCCTGCCCTGGGAGGGTGGCCGCGGCCGCCCCTTCCCCTGACCTCTGGCCCTTTCCAAAACGGGCAGTTTTGGTGTCTGGGTACAGAGGAGCTCGGACTTGGGATGTGACTGACGCAAGGGTGTTTTCTTCTTTTTCAGGAAAAAGAGAGCTGATCCGGTGAGTCTGAGTACCCTGTTGGCTTGTCTCTCAGCACTGTTATATGGGAAGAGGCATGTCTGGGTCTTCCACAAATTCTTGGTGCCTTGTTGAAGGCAGTGTTACTGGATCACCTGAGGAAAGGCAGCCCAGGTCCTGCAGTGGGGAGAGCGTAAGGAAACTGGTGAGCCCCTCCCAGGTGAGCTCATCTTTGTGCTCTCCCTCCAGCCCCCAAAGCTGAACTCCTTCCCGTGCCCTGTATGCAACCGTATCTACCCCATGCAGAAGAGGCTTACCCAGCACATGAAGACACACAGCACAGAGAAACCACACATGTGTGACAAGGTGAGGTGGGGGGGACGCAGCCCGGGGGGGTGCTGGCGGTGAGTGCAGCTGGATGGGAGGTGAGTGCTGCTTTGCCTTGTCCCGCTGCAGTGCGGGAAGTCCTTTAAGAAGCGTTACACCTTCAAGATGCACCTGCTGACGCACATCCAGGCCATTGCCAACCGCAGGTACGAGCTCGGCAGCAGCCCCCGGCCTCGCCTGGCTGGAGCCCGCGCCCCGGCCTCCCCTCCGTGGGGAGGGCAGAAGGGCCCTGCTTGGCTTGCCCCTGTGACAGAGGGCTTTGTCCTGGCAGGTTCAAGTGCGAGTTCTGTGACTATGTCTGTGAGGACAAAAAGGTGCTGCTGAACCACCAGCTGTCGCACATGAACGACAAACCCTACAAGTGCAGCTTTTGCAAGTACTCCACCTTCCGGGAGGACTTCCTGGTCTCGCACATGGCTGTCAAGCACACGGGTGAGGGGAGCTGCCTGCCTGCCCCGTGCCCTGGCGTCCTGCACCCCCAGTTCTCCAGGAGGCAGTCGCGGCCTCCCTGCTCTCCCTTGGGAGCCTCCTGCTTGACTCCCGCCTCCCGTGTCCTGCAGGAGGGAAGCCGTTTGCTTGCGAGTTCTGTCACTTCACCACCAAGCACAAGAAGAACCTGCGCCTCCACGTGCACTGCCGCCACGCCGACTCCTTCGAGGAGTGGGCACAGAGGCACCCCGAGGAGCCACCCTGCCGCCGCCGCCCCTTCTTCACCCTGCAGCAGATCGAGGAGCTGAAGCAGCAGCACAGCCAGGTGCAAGCCCCAGCTGAGCCAGAGGCCGGGCCGCCGGTGAGTGCCGTCGTCCGTGCCCCGTCTCCTCCTGGTGCTCGCTGGCCCCGGCCGTGCTGTCAGCTCTCTCTCTCACACAGGCGCCTCTTGCCCCCGTCACCTACCACGCGGTCCAGGCCGTCCCGGGAGCAGAGCCCCCCATCCTTCCGCAGGATTCCCTGGGAGGGGCCACCATCATTTACGAACAAGGCGAGCGGGGTCCCAGGGAAGGGGGTGGGGACGGGGAGGAGGTGGGCGAGCGCGTGGCTGACCCTCCCCTTCTGACCCCGGCAGATGTGGCTGGGTCGGCAGAACTGGCCACGCAGACTGCCCTGGATCTGCTGCTGAACATGAGCACTCAGCGAGAGCTGGCCACGGGCTCGCTGCAGGTGAGGAGGGCTGGGGGGGCCTGTGCCTGCGGGGGGGTGGCAGGAGGAGGCCTCCCAGGCCTGTTCTGCTCAGGGGGTGTCTTGCAGAGCCTTGCCTCCCTCCGGCTGAGCTGCTTTGTCCCCCGCAGGTGGCAGTGGTGAAGCCGGGTGACTCAGGAGAGGCGCAGGCCCCCTGTGAGCCGCCGGCACAGGAAGAGGGGGCAGAGATGGACGCTGAGGAGCAGCAGCAGCAGCAGAAGTTGGTGACGTTGCACATGTCAGAGGCTGGGGAGACGTTGGTGCAGGAGGCTTACGAGGAGGCAACCCTGGGTGGCTCGGAGCTGCAGCAGATCACCATCCCCTTTGGCGGGATGACGGAGTACAGCATCATCACACCCATCAGTGAGGAGATTCAGGCTCCAGGCACGCTGTACAGGTCAGCTGTGCGGGAGGAGCAGGGAGATGGAGGCGCTTCTGACCTCAAGTGAGGAGGCTTTAGTGCTGAGGAGGACAAGGTAGATCATCCCTGACCCTGTCCTCTCCAGCAGTGAGGAGGAGAGCCCAGCAGAGACCTCCCACGCGGTTGTGGTGAGTGAAGCTGTGATGACAGAGGAGGCTCTGAAGGACCATAACAATCACTATATCATGTCGTCTGGCGTTCCGGGGAGCCAGTTCCATCACATCGAGGTAAGGAGCTGAGCCTTCTCCCCGTCTCGGGCAGCAGTGTGAGCAGGTGTGACTGGCTGTTTCTCTCCCAGCCCCTCAGCGGGGACGCTGCCTTTCCCTCGCCGGCGGAGGGCCAGGAGGCACAGCCCGCCAGCGTCAAGTGGCCCCTGGTGCAGTGTGTCACCAGGCAGCTCCAGAAGGACTCGTCTTTATCCCCAGCCTCCGAGGGGCAGGAAGTCTCATCCCCAAAGGTCAAGTGGCCTGCACTGCAAGGCGTGGCCAAGAAGCTCTCCTGCAAGGTTTCCACGGCCAAGAAGCTCTCGTGCAAGATATCCACAGCCAAAAAGTTTTCATGCAAGATTTGCACAGCCATGTTCACGGGGAGAGCAGAAATGGAGAGTCACAAGAGGGCCCACACTGGGACCAGCACCTTCAAGTGTCCCGACTGTCCGTTCACGGCGACCCTCTGGCCGGAGGTTCGGGTAGGTTCCCTGGCACAGAGCAGCCCTGGGAACAAGAGGGTTGGAGAAACGGGGGCTTTCTGACCCTGCGCTTGTCCTTCTGCCCTCAGAGCCACATGGTCCAGCATGCCAGCCTTCGGCCACACAAGTGCAGCCACTGCAGCTTCGCCTCCAAGAACAAGAAGGACCTGCGCAGGCACATGCTGACGCACACCAACGAGAAGCCCTTTGCCTGCCAGGTCTGTGGGCAGAGGTGAGTGAAGTCTGTGAGGCTGTTGCTGCTTCGAGAGATCCTGTACAGAGCTCTCCAGGGCTCAGGAGGAGAGAGGGTACCAGCAAAGAGCTGTCTGCCCCAACCCTGCCCCTGGGAGCAGTCCCCGGTTAGAGGGGACTCTGCCCTTGAGAATGGTTCCTGCTGCCAGTGGACCCTGCTTTGTCCCCAAGGAGCTTCTGCGGAGGGAGGTTCAGTACTTGGGCGCCGATGGAAGCGCTGTGGGAGCTGGGACAGGCCGTGTTGCAGGATGTGCTCGTGGTGCCTGTGGCCTGGGTCTCTGCAGAGAGCCCAGAGGCCCTGTGCTGCCCGTGGCAAGCTCCACCTCGCTCCGTTCCTCCCGTAGGTTCAACCGCAACGGGCACCTCAAGTTCCACATGCAGCGTTTGCACAGCTCGGAGGGGAAGAGGCCGGGGGCGCCTACGGCTGCTGCCCAGCAGACCATCATCCTGAACAGCGACGAGGACACACTGGCCACCCTGCAGAGTAAGATGTGTCCCTGTGCCGGGGGTGACCTGCGGGTTCCCTCTGGCCAGAGCCCCGTGCGGGGATTCACCCGGCCTGGGGGGCTGAGGAGGGCCGGGGCCGGGAGATCCCTGATGGAGGTCAGGGTGGCAGGCACAGAGATGAGGGGGCTGGGCACAGGGAGCTCTGGTGGTCGTGCTTCTGTGCAGAGCTCGGGCTGCAGCGCTTCCTCCACGGAGGTCCCGGTAGATCAGCGCGCTGCAGGAGCAGGGGTGCTGTGGGCACCTCGTGGCCGAAACGGGAAGCGGAGTGCGTGGTCTGATCTGGGGGCTGCATCTTGCCCATAGTGACCTCTAATTTCCGTCATGCTGGGAGAGTTTGGTTTAACTTCTGACCTTCTGCGAGCAGAGCTAAGAGACTGTCCCGTGCTCCTCGCTGGGCACCTGGCAGGGGCTGCTCGGGAGCGGGGCCGGCCGGCAGCCCCCGCGGTGTCCGCACCGGCTTTCTCTGCATTCCAGCGGCTCTGCAGTCCGGCCAGGCGGTGCTGGCTCCCGAGCGGCTGCAGCAGGCTCTGGGGCAGGAGCACATCATCGTCGCGCAGGAGCAGAGCGTCACGAGCCAGGTGAGTCGGGCCCGTCGGTCTCGTCCTCCCGCCCTGGGCTGTGCGGGTTCCCTCCTCCTCCTCCTCCTCGGGTGGGCAGGCAGGGACACCCCCGCTGACGGCGCTGGGCTCTCACTGACCTGCAGGAAGAGGCTACGTACATCCAGGAGATCACAACAGCCGACGGACAGACAGTACAGCACTTAGTGACTTCTGACAACCAGGTGAGGGGGGGGGCCACGTCCCAGGAACAGAAAGATTCTGTGCAGGTGGAGCAGGGAGAGCTGGGGGCAGTGGGGAAGGTGGGGTGGAAACCGGCATAGAAGGCAGACAAGGACCAGCCCTGTTGCGGTGGCGGGGCTGGGCAGCAGTGAGCTTGTGTTGGGTCTGAACCCCTGCGTTTGCAGGTTCAGTACATCATTGCCCAGGACGGTGTGCAGCACTTGCTTCCGCACGAGTACGTTGTTGTCCCGGAGGGACATCACATCCAGGTAAGCCCCAGGCTGTCCGCCCCGTTGGCGCGCTGGATGGGGCTCGGGAGGGTGCTGTGTGCGGGCTCAGCCTCCTCCTGCTCCCTCTGGCTTGCTCCGTTGGAGGCACGGCTGTGCTCAAGGGCAGGGGCGCCCGCTGTAGCCCTAACGCAGCCGCACGGGGGCTCTTGTCCCCAGGTCCAGGATGGCCAGATCACCCACATCCAGTACGAGCAGGGCAGCCAGTTCCTCCAGGAGCCGCAGGTGAGGGGCCAGGCATGGGGCGGGCTCTGGGTGTGTGGCCGGGGGGGGGGGGGGGGGTCGGGTTGTGACTCGCTGCAGCGGCCAGAGCAGCGCTCCAGGAGGGACCTGGACCCTCCCAGACCCTCCTGTTCTCCCGGCAGATCCAGTACATGCCTGTCTCGCCCGAGCAGCAGCTTGTCACGCAGGCGCAGCTGGAAGCGGCTGCGCACTCGGCGGTCTCCGGTAGGACCAGGGCCGCGGGCTGAGCGCGGGCGTAGCTCTGGCAATCCCGTCCCCCTCCAGGCCCCGGGGTGCTGGTTCTGCTGGGCAGTTTGCGATGCCTCTTGGCGGCCCCTGAGAGGCCGTGGGCTCAGCCCAGCGCCTCTGCTGGGGCCGGGGGGGGGGCGAGGCTGGGTTGCCCCCTTGCCGCCTGCGTCCCTGTAATTCCGGGAAGCGGCCGGCCTCGGTGTCCGAGGGGAGGTCTGCTCCAGCGCCTCCGTTGGGAACGGTACCGGCTCCCCTCCCCTGGAGAAGAGTCGCCGTGCTGGGAGGCGCGGGGTGCGTGCAGGGTCAGTGGGGGGCAGGCTCCTGACCCCCCCCTCTCCTCCGCAGCGGTGGCCGACGCGGCGATGGCGCAGGCGCAGGGCGTGTTCGCGGCCGAGGCGACGGCCGAGCAGCTCCAGCAGCTGCAGCAGGGGATCCACTACGACGTCATCACGCTGGCGGACTAGCACCGGGCCGGGCCCGGCTGGCGCTGGGACACCGGCGCCGGGCAGGAGCCTCCTCGGCCAGCAGTTGCCTTATCGCTTCGGGGCTACGAGGGACGTGCCGGAGCGCGCCGCGCACCCGGGGGGTCCCGCGCACCCCCCCCCGGCCCGGGCGGCCGTCGCCAGCAGACTGCTGAGCAGCGGCGGTGCTCTGGTGCGGCCGGTCTTTTTGCCTGTTGCACTTGATGGTCTGAAATCCCTTTTCCTGAATCATGTCTCTGTGGGCCAAACTCGGCTCGGCGTCTGCCTGGCACACGAGGATCCCGGGGGGGGGGGCGAGCGCAGCCCTGCGGTCCTGGCGCGGGGGCAGCCGTCCCCCCCCCGGCGCCTGCGGGCAGGCAGCAGCAGGGCTTTGGACTGGAGGAACCCGCAGCGGGCGGAGGCGGAGCTGGAAGATACTCTATTTTTCTTCTGAAGAGGGATGGACTCGAGTTGGTTCGTAGGTGGTTGTGGGAGGGGGTTCGGTTCTGACGTTCTCAAGCTTTGACTATGCTTATGAATAAAAAAGGGATTGGAACCTGCCTGTGTGCCTGCCTGGAGGGCTCAGCCTCCCGCTGCCTCCCTGCGGGCTGCCCCGCGCTCCCGCCTGCCTCCTGCCCAAGTGACCTTGGCTCCCGGGGAGCGGGCCGGGCAGCTGGGACACGGGTGGGCCTGGGGCTGGAGGCATGAAATTAATCGAGTGGTAAACAGCCTAAATCCCGTGTAACTCTGCCCCCAACTACACACGCTGCCCCTCCCTGAGCGGATTGTCTGGAAGTATTTACATGTGATTATAACAGCTAATCTCGGAGTTTTAGTTCTATGCTTTTGCATTAAACTGATTATCTGCGGAGGGGAAAAAGGCCCGGAACCACCCAACTTCAGCAGGAGCTTCTGTGAGGCTGGAGTCCGGTGTGCTGCGACCGCCGGGCTCGGCTGGGCCGGGGACGGCACCGGGGCTGGTGCTGTGGCCCGGAGCGACGGCACCCCCGTCCCACCCCGCGGGGCGCCCGCTGTCCCCAGGGACCCCGCTGCTCGGCCCCCGCTCGGGGCTGTGCCCCGCTGTGGCTGGGCCTGCCCGCCCGTGGCTCGGTCGCCATCCAGCTGTGCCCGGCCCCCTCCAGCTGTGCTGCGCGGGGCTAAGGCACGCCGCAGCAATCCGCAGGCGCTTTCATAGATTACGGCCCCATTATCTCATAAAGCGGATCTGATTAGGGCTGGAGGAGTCCCGTGGGGACAAGGTTACGGGGCCGCTGCGAGGCCGTGGCCAGGGCCGGTCCCCGCCTGGGGCTGCCCAGAGCACGGGACCAGCCCAGGACGGGGACGGGGCTGGGACGGGCTGGACCAGCTCTGGCAGCTGCTGCTGGGGCTCTGACTGGGGGGCAGCGGGGGCTCAGGACCCCCTCAGTGCCAGCACCTCGGCCCTGGGACCTGCTGCTGTCACCAGGGGCCCGTGGGGAGCCTGGGGCTGCAGCAGGGCTCATTAGCACCAGTGACCTTCCCCTTCCCGTCCCCGGCCAGCGCTAAGCGGGTTTGTTACATATTTAATATCCTGAGAGCGTTATTAGTCGGTATTTAATGACGGATACAACCTGTGGGATAATCCCGGTCTGAGCAGGGAGGCGCGGCGGCAGGAGCTGGGCAGCTCGGGGTGTCGTGGGCTCTCGGGGCCCCTTGCACGGCTGCCCCTGGCTCCGCCAGCGTGCAGGAACGCCCTGGTGCCCGCGGGGCCGGGTGCCCCCCAGGCAGAGGGTCCCCAGGGGCGGCGGGGCCCCTTCCCCTCCGCCCCTCTGCAGCCAGGAATCCAGCTGCAGGCGCGGCGGTGCTGGGGCTTGGGCGCGGGCTCGGCCGAGCTGGAGGATGAGCGGGAGCTGGGGCAGCACCTCGTGCCACCCGCGTCCTACCGGGCTGTGCACAAATTCTCCCGCCAGCCCCCACCCCGCCGCGGTGGGGGGGGAGCTCTGCAGACCCCTGCCCCAGGGCCAGGTCAGCGCTGGGGTCAAGGACGGGGACCGATGGCTCTCGGCGCTGCCGTGTGCTGTGTCCCGTGCCTGTCTCCGTGTGCGCCGCGTCCCCGTGGCTGTGGGTGTCTGTGGGGCTCGTGTGGGCCCCGTGCACCGGCACCCAGTGCCGCTGTGCCCCATCTCTGGGGCTGCACGTACCCGGGGGGCTGCACGTACCCTGGGGGCAGGGGTCCTGGACACCTCCCGGCTGGTGGCGGGCGGGCAGGGAGGGAGGCTGGGGGGCTCCCTGCCAGCCCCTGCCCAACAGGAGCCGGGGAGGGGGAGGTATCGCCTGCCCCAGATCCTGCTGCCGCTCCCGTGGGTGCTAATACTCCCTAATCAGCTGTCAGTCACCGCGGACCCCGGCAGCTATAAAACGCCCGGGAGCAGCTCCCTGGCTCCTCTCCCTGCAGCATGGCAGCTCCTCGGGGCGAGGGGAGCCCAGGCCGAGAGCTGGGGGGCTGCAGGGGGCCCTGGGGAGCGCTGCGGGGGCCCCCCCAAGCCCTCCTGCCCTGCTCCTGCCCCTGCCCTGTGCTGGCCGGCTACAGCCTGCTGCCACCCCCCCTCAGCCTCCTGGCACCCTCGGTAAGAGCCGCACGGCAGCTCCGGGGGGGGCCAGGATGTGGGACCCCTCCCAGGACCGGGCTGGGGCTGTGTGGGGTGGTTGGGGTTGGGGAGCTGCTGTCCCGGGTTCTCTGCATCCTCTGCCCGCGCCCCCCCGCCCCCCCCCCCCCCCCCCCCCCATCCCACTGCCTCCCCCCTCCTCACTCCCCTGCACCCTGACCCTTTGGGGTGCGCGGGGCCGGGCATGGGAGAGGACGAGGACGGGCAGCACCCAGCTCTGCACCTTCCCCTGCATGAAGGGCTGAGCCCCCACGTCCCCCAGCCGCGGGTGCCCCCCGCCCTGACACCCCTGTGCCCCCTCCAGGTCTCACCAGCCTACGAGGTGCCGCCGGGGCTGCTGCCCAGCGCCGGGCTCTGCCCGCCCTGCTGCCGGCAGCCCCTCTCCGCGGAGCCGGGGCGGGCAAAGGCGGCGGCGGCGCGGGAGAGCACCGGGGCGCTGAAGGCCTGGCTGGCGCGGCACCCCAGGAACCCCTACCCCAGCAAGGGGGAGAAGGTGATGCTGGCCGTCGTCAGCCGGATGAGCCTCACGCAGGTCTCCACGTGGTTCGCCAACGCCCGCCGGCGCCTCAAGAAGGAGAACAAGGCGGGCGGTGCCGCGCGCGGCGCCTCGGACGGCGAGGACAGCGAGGGCGAGGGGGCTCTGCCGGGTGCCCCTCCCGGCCCTGACCCCAGCCCCGTGCAGGATGGGTGCGGGGAAAACCCCGCGGCGGGGCCAGGCCCTGGGCAAGGCAAGGAGCCTCAGAAACCCAAGATCTGGAGCGTGACGGCGATGCTGGCATCTCCCCCCAGGGAGAGCGGGAGCTCCCCGGCGGTGCAGGAGCAGGGGTAGGGCCAGGGCAGTCGAGACCTGTCCCCAGGGACCAGGTGGGGAGGGGACAGCCCCACAGACGGGCGGGGCAGGACAGACAACCAAGGGACCCGGCAGGGAGGGACGCAGGACACTAATAAATGTGACTGACTTGGAATTCCTGGTGTTGCCTGTCTGTGGTGGGGATGCCTGCGAGGATGTGACCGGGGATGCGGGGGCACCAGTGGGGACATGGGTGGCTCCACCGCCCCTGGGGAGCAGGGTGGGTCCTGTCCCGAGCCCCTTGGCTGCCCTGAGCCCGGCCCCCTCTGCCTGAAGCAGAGCCCTCCTGCGCGCCCGGCCAGGGGTTCACCAGCTGCGGTCCCCGAGGGGGCTCCCCCCACTTGGCAGGGGAAGACCCGCAGCATTTCCAGGGGATTTGGTGCCTCCCTGGTGCCTCATTCTGTTTCCCCTCCCTGGGCATCCAGGGCCACCCCTGGGGTGAGCTCATGCATGGGGTGCAGGACTGGGGTGGCCATCAGCACCGGCACAGCCCTGCGCCACGGGGCAGCACAGGGAGGGACACGCAGGGACAGGGACACGCGTGGACGGGCACGTGCGGGCGGCAGCCGTGGGAGGGAGCGGCACCGCTGGCTGCTCACTGAACGGGACAGCGGCTGCTGGGACCGGGCTCAGACCCGCTGGGCTCCCACATCCCCAGGGCCAAGCTCATGGCAGGGGGCTCTGCGCAGCCCCAGGGTGATGAGCGGGGCCAGGGGAGCTGGCCAGGGAGGGGAGAGGGGACCAGGAGCCCCCGGGGAGGCACGGACACGGGGCAGAGCTGTATGCTGGTTTTAATGTTCCTAAGAACTAGGAAACAGAAATCAAAAATAGACTTTGCTCTTCTTGATAAAAGTAATAAAATGGTTAGCGGTGTTAAATTAATCCTTACAAATCAAAACCCAAGGAGGTTAAATAAAGCCCGGAGGCTCCGCATAAAAACCACAACGACTACAAAACAGCTGCAAAGACATCTTTACACACCAAAGAAACTCCTCTTCTCCGCTCCCCCCTACACGGTACACAGCGCCGGCGAACACGGGACTCACACACGGGGGAAAGGAACACGGGTGCGATGGGAGCGGCCCCGCGAGGAGCGCGGGCGCCACGGACAGAACTATTTACACTATGGACACGGAGCCGTGCTGGGGCCAGTCTGGCCGCAGGAGCCCCCGGGCTCTGCCCGTCCTTCTCCTGCCGGCGCCGGGCTGCGGCCGGGGCCCCTCCAGCCGCGGCGCTCGGCGCCGAGCACTTGCGCTGCCTCAGCTGGGGTTCGTCTCCCGGCTGCTGCTTTTCTCTCGGCCCAGCTCCCGCTCTTCGTCTGCTGTGGAGGAGGAGGAGGACGAGGAACCGGGGGTCTGGCCCGAATCCTTGTAGGCTGCAACGAGCTCCTGCAGCCGCGCCGGTGGGGGCTCCCGCTTGGCAAAGCCCGCGCTGTTCTGCAAGGGAAGGCACCGGGCGCTGAGCATCTCCCAGTGGTCCAGGCAGACCTCCAAGCTGTGAGTCAGCCGTGGGTCGGGGAACACCCGTACCCCGAGGGACAGTGCCCCAAGGTGCCCAAAGCCTCCCCGGCACGGGCACAAGGCTCGGCCCTGCAGAGTCAGGAGTGGGGGAACCCAAAGACCTCCCGGCACAGACACTGGCAGAGGCTGTAGACGATGCAGAGGAGGAGGGTGGAGGGCACGAGGCTGACCAGGATGATGCCCAGGCTGTGGTGCTCGATGAGCAGGAGGTAGATGCCGAAGGGCAGGGAGCTGAAGTAGAGGAGGCAGAGGACGCCCAGGATGAAGCGGGGGACGGCTCGCCACCCCCAGGAGCGGCACTTCTGCCCGGGGCCGTGGCAGGGCAGCGCGCCCAGGCTGGCCGGCCGGTACAGCCGCACCACCTCCAGCCCGCCCAGGCCCTCCGGCGGGGCCACGTCCTCCGGCACCTCCAGGATGGTGACGACCAGGCAGTCGGGGCCGGGAGCGGGCTCCAGCACGCTGGGGCAGAGGAGAACTTCGGGGGACCGGGAGGGACCCCCCTGCTTCTTGGCCCGCTCACGGCCTATCAGCAGTGCCAGCGCCTCGCCGTCGTCCTGCAGCCGCTGCACGTCCCCGCCGGGCACCGGGCTGTGCCGGCGGCAGAAGGGGCAGCGGAGCTGGCGCGGCGACACGTCCCCCAGTGCCACCATCTTGCGCAGGCACTTGGCGCAGAGGCGGTGGCCGCAGCGGAGCAGCTTGGGTCTGCGGGCGCGGGCGTCATAGCGGCTGTAGCAGATCTTGCACTCCAGCTCGGGGGCCGCCGGTGCCATCGTCTGAGGCCCCCGCTCGCCGTCCGGCTGGGCCATGCTCCCGCCCGGCTGCCTGGGGGCTGGCAGGGGAGAGGGAAGCTGCCGGGGGGGCCCAGATGCACCCCACGGGCAGGGTCCTGCTCAGCCCCTGGGGCTGCGTGGCAGAGCGGGGCCGGGGGAAACGGGCACCGGCTGCAGCCCCCTCCCAGGGCCGGCACAGCCCGGCTCTAAGCACCAGCCGGTGCTGCCACCGCGGGGACTCGCCCCCGTCCCGGCCTCCGCGTCTGGTCAGGAGGGACACATCCTTCCCGGGGGATGGGACCGGCTGCAGCGTGGGGGGCAAGGTCCCGGGAGCAGCATGCGGGATCCCCAGGGAAGGGCCGGCTCTGGACACCGGGGTCTGCCGGCGGCGCAGACCCCCTGCCCTGCAGCCCCCCTGGCCCACGCCCCCCGGCCGTGGGGCGAGCAGGCTCCCAGCCCGCGGCCCCCCCCCGTACCTGCGATCCGCGCCGGGGGTCCTGGGAGGGACGCGGCCGTGGGTCAGTCCCCGGCCCCGCGGCCTTGGCGGCGGCAGACAGGGTGGCGTGTGCCCCATGGAGAGGCGTGGGGCGCGCTGCCCGCCACGCTGCAGAGGCAGCCTTGGCGCAGGGGCTGCCAGCATCCTCCGCGGCGTTGGCTTGGCAACGCGGAGCGGGAGGCGGATGCTCAGGCGGTGCCGGTGCCAGCGCTGCGCGGAGCCCCGGTGGGACAGGGACAGGCACCGCAGGGCGCAGCCAGGACGGCGGGGACCCCCGGGCCCCCACCACGCTGCAGCGGGTTGGTGCGGGGGGTCGGTGTGGCTCCCCCCAGCCCTGCTGACCCTTCGCTCCCAGGCAGCCCTGA
The DNA here is from genome assembly GCF_018691265.1 of Tyto alba. Lineage (NCBI taxonomy): Eukaryota > Metazoa > Chordata > Aves > Strigiformes > Tytonidae > Tyto > Tyto alba. Next base: position 17,703,388 of record NW_024881308.1, on the reverse strand, counting down.
GGATGCTCCTTCCCTGGCAGCGGCTCCTGGGGCCCTGCAGCGCCCGGCCCGGGGGAGAGGGTGGCTGCAGAGCGGGGTCCTGAGGGTCCCTACGGCACGGGCAGACCCTCTGCCCTCCCCTGGCCTGGGAACGGGCGGCTCCTGCTCAGCACCAGGGAGAGAAGCTGTTTCAGGTACGAAGAGCCCAGCGAGGAGGGGTCCCGCACACCCACCCCGGAGCCCAGCCCGTCGCCCGCAGCATGGGGGACCCCGGGGTGCCAAGAACTGCTCAGCACCGCCAGCATGTGCCCGGCCACATCGCCCCGCTCCTGCACCCCGGGAAGCCAGGGCCGGGGGGATTCGGGGGCCGCAGCGCTTGCCAGATCCAGGCTGGGCGCGGCCGAGCCCGTGGCACATCCCTCTCCACGGCTGGGGCTCCCCTCGCCGGGGTGTTTCCAGCAGCCCCCTCAGACCCCCCCCATTGCCCGGGGCGGAAGGCAGGTCAGCAGCGCAGATTCCTTCCCCCCGCCCCCCGGCACGGAGAGGGCAAACCTCCCTCCCTGCCGCTGCGCTGCCAGGCAGGAGAGCGGCAGCGCTTGTGGGGGCTGTGACGGGGACCCCGCGCAGCGACGGGCGACCCGGGAGCATGCCGGAGCCCCGGCAGTGCCGGGGGGTTTCCAGCCCCTCATCAGTGACAGGGTCACACCTTGGCACCCGCAGCCCCTCGGGCCGCAGGACTGGGGGGTTTGCTGGTTAACAAGAAAACTACGGGGTTTTTTTTCTCCACACCGGGCTCTACTCTGTTTGCTGAGCTCCGTGAACTGCCCAGGTGATTACTGCCCACACCTTGAGGAGCGCAGGGCTGGGCTGCAGTTCAGGCCCGCGCCAGAGCCGCCCCTTGGGCTGGAGCTGCCCGGAGCAGCCTTAGCGATGGGCCTTTTTGTTCAAATCTTCAAGGTTTGGCAGAGTCTAAAAGAGCAGAAATTCCAGGGACCCGGCGACATCCAGCTCCCAGTGTGACCGCTGACACTGCCCCCCCCCTCCTGCTCGTACCCGCCGGTTCCCAGCCGTCACTTTGTCCCTGCGCTCCGGAGCCAGAGCCCACCGCCCGCTGCCGCCGGGGCTCAGCTCCCGGCCGGGGTCCCGGTGGGCTCCTGCCCAGGACCCCCCGTCCCCTGGTCAAGGGACGCGGTGGCAGCGCCCGTTGCACCCGCAGTGCTCGACCTGACGCTCCCCTTCTCCTGCCTCTTGCTTTGCCCAGATAAACGAGATGTTCTAGAGAGGAAGCCCCGGCACAGGGCTCCTCAGCCCCTGCTGTCCCATTTCCACTGTGAGACCACAGCAATTAAATACTTAACAAGGTAATTGGCCACCACCTGAGGGAGCAAGGCAAAGGTCTGGACGAGGTTTGCCAACGCTCGTCGGCATTGGCATGTCTCTGGTCACCTGCGCTTCAGGAGCAGCTTGCCTTGGCTCAAAATCATTGATAAAAGGCAAAAAAGGCTTTACAAACTGCTGCCTTCACTGCCCGAGTTCCCGGCTGACCCGGGTGCCACGTCAGAGCATCCCAGGAGAGCTGCGCAGATCCCGGGCGCTGGCAGCGCGCGGGGCGGGGCTGCTCCTGCCCCCTGCAGCGGTGCTGCCGGCGCTGCCGGGCGCGGAGCTCCACGAGCACAACCCCGACACAAGAACCGCGGCGCTTCCTCAGCTCCCGCCTTCCGACCAACAGCCCTCGCGACGCGCTTGCTCCGTGCCAGGACACGCAGCTCCCCAAGGCCACGGGATTAGAGGCTCCCGGCAACGCTGACCCACGCCGGAGCCGTGCTCCTCTGGGACGGCAGAACCCAGGCGGGGAGCACCGGCTGCCACGGGGCTCTGGAGGTAAAGCCAGGAAATCCCCAAACCCCAGAAAAGCTGGGTCAGGGAACTACCGTGGCTTTCAACGCCCAGAGCCGCCCTCACCTCGCCAGGGCAGAGGGACAGCGCGTGGCCGATGACTCGAAGCCAACGGCCGGCGGCAGGGCGAGCTCGACGGCTGGCGGCCGAGGCAGCAGCAGGCCAGCTGGGGAGGGGCTGCGCACCCACCCCCGGGCTGCTCTGCCAGGACCCCCCCCCTTCCCCACCGCCACCCCCGGCCAGCGACAGGGACCCCAGCCAAGCTCTCGCCACCGCAGCGGTCGCTGCTCCGCGCCTGCGACACGGCTCAGCCCCCGATGGGGGGGAGAGGGGGCCACCGAGCCCCGGAGCAGAGACCCCCGCGAGGAGCCGCCGGCTGGTCCTGTCCCGAGGAGGCTGCGGGCCACCAGAGGTGCCTGCGCTTTTCAGATGGCCGTTACGGGGAAGAGAAAGCAAAACTCTTCCCCGTAGCGTAACGAACCCAGAGGGCAGTGGTCAGGCTGCTTCAGCACGTTCACGCTGGTTGTTAGGGAAAAAAATTCACCAGGATGGCACCGCAGCACGGAAGGGGTCAGATGCCGGACAGTTCTGAAAGGGAAACAGAAACAAACCAAAAAAACACCAACATTTTTCTACCTTTCAGCCAGACAGAGGCGAGGGCAGGGGGTGGCCACAGGCCCCCGGCTGACAGGGAAGGAACGGCACAGACACAGGGCAGAGCTGTATGCTGGTTTTAATGTTCCTAAGAACTAGGAAACAGAAATCAAAAATAGACTTTGCTCTTCTTGATAAAAGTAATAAAATGGTTAGCGGTGTTAAATTAATCCTTACAAAACAAAACCCAAGGAGGTTAAATAAAGCCCGGAGGCTCCGCATAAAAACCACAACGACTACAAAACAGCTGCAAAGACATCTTTACACACCAAAGAAACTCCTCTTCTCCGCTCCCCCCTACACGGTACACAGCGCCGGCGAACACGGGACTCACACACGGGGGAAAGGAACACGGGTGCGATGGGAGCGGCCCCGCGAGGAGCGCGGGCGCCACGGACAGAACTATTTACACTATGGACACGGAGCCGTGCTGGGGCCAGTCTGGCCGCAGGAGCCCCCGGGCTCTGCCCGTCCTTCTCCTGCCGGCGCCGGGCTGCGGCCGGGGCCCCTCCAGCCGCGGCGCTCGGCGCCGAGCACTCGCGCTTGCCCTCCGTCCCGCCATCCGTCCCGCCGTCCTTCCGCCCGTGCGTGCGTCCCAGCTCTGGCTGCCCCTTCCCTGGGCACTCCGGCGTCCGAGGGGCTGCCTGCTCCTCCTGCCGCGCCGCGCCGGGTCCCCTCGCCCTCCGGCGAGGGCCGCAGCCCAGCCGGCTCTCCCCGCCGGCGTGCAGTTCGCAGGGGGAAGCAGGTGCCGTGGGGCTGCTGCGCAAGAGTCCCCCGGGCCGGTGCTGCGCAGCCAGCAGTCCCCCCCTGCCCCGGCCAGCCTCCTCGGGGCCGCCGGCACCTCCCCTGCTGCCTCGCACCTCTGCGCCCTAGTTGGGGTTAGTCTCCCGGCTGCTGCTTTGCTCTCGGCCCAGCTCCCGCTCTTTGTCTGCTGTGGAGGAGGAGGAGGAGGAGGAGGAGGACGACGAGGAGGACGAGGAGCTGAGGGTCCGGCCTGAATGCTTGTAGGCTGCAACGAGCTCCTGCAGCCGCTCCGGTGTGGGCTCCCACTTGGCAAAGCCCGCGCTGTTCTGCAGGAAGAGGACGGCTGTGTTGTGCACGGCCTTGTAGTACATCTCCTCTCTGCAAGGGAAGGCAAGAGGCACTCAGCACCTCCCCCGGCCCACCAGGCACACGACTGCCACCCAGGTCCACTTCCTAGCACCCGCCCCTCCCCTTCCTGCACATCGTGGTTAGGACAAGTTCTCGTCTCCGTCCTCTCTCTCATTACTCTGAGGAAAAGGGCAGGCAGAGTGCAGCGTCAGGCACGTCTGAGAAAAGGTAGAGCCTCGCAAACTCTCGGAGGAGCAGCACCGATGCTGCATAGCGCTCTGCCAGCACGCGCACCAGGACGTCGCTGTCCCTGCAGAAGGAGACTCATCGTGGTAAGGCATCAGTCTTAACCAGGTGCAGAGAACCCCAGTGTTAAACAAGTTGTTGCCTGAACTTGTTGCTTCAAGCGCAGACCAACGGGCGGCTCGCCGCGCTGGGGGCCGGGATCCTACCTGCCCTTTGCTTCTGCTTCCCCCGAGCGACAGAGCGCGCTGCGGCACTGGCAGCCCGGGAAACGCCGCCCAGCTGCTCACCAGATCAGAGGGGCGCAGCCCATCCCCGCAGCGCCACAGGCACGACCCGTTCGGGCTGGGCTCGGGGCCAGGGGACACACCACTCCCAAGGTTTTGGTCAGTGAAATACTTCAGTAGTCATTAACCCAGCGCGAACTCCACAGCGCTCTGTATGCCTGTCTTAAAAATCCAGGGTGATTATGCACTGTGTTCTTCCTCGCCTGCTCCCTACTCCTCATTGATCTCAACCTGAGACAGGATATTTCTGGCATACGGCTTCAGAAACGTGATCCCAGAAGGACCCGAGAAAAAGACCTACTTTTTGCAGACGTGCTGAGACCCGCTGCGGTATTCGTGATCAAAGGCTGGCAGGATGAGCTGGTGCCGCTTGAACTTGCTCTGCTCCATGCGGGTCAGGGCTGGTGTAGGAGGGTCCCGCCACTCGGGGATGAAGACAATAAAGGAGAGAGGCTCACTGGAGTTCTCCAGCAGTTTCTAGTTCAACAAAAAAATGAACCACCTCAGTGCTGGCTGCGCAGTGACGTGTCTAATGAGTCCTACGGAAGGGAAACGCCTCTGGTCCTGGAGCAGCGCTGCAGCAGTCACCGTCCTTTCCCTTCTTTATTGCAGCCCTGCCACGAGGGTGTGGGAGCTGGGGGGAGAAGAGGACCGACTGCACAGCTCCACTCAGAACAACTCGAGAGGTGAGCAGACATACCTCAAAGTGAGAGACCATGGCATCCATCAGCTCCTCGCAGAACGGAGGATTTGCCTCGAAAGAGCCACTTATAGGGAAGAAATCCAGGCACGGGCTGGAGGAAAAAGGCGAAGATCCCTATTAGAGAGGCTATAATTCTAATTTCCACACTTTAAAAATCATCCCTTTCTTCAGAAGAAGCAGTCATGCTCTCAGAAAGCCTGAATGCCCAGCAGTACAGGGCCTGCTGCTCCTGTCGGCAGGACTGGTCGCTGGGGACACGCTCCATCTGTGGTCCCTGAAGGCGACTGCCGATTCAAACTGACTGCTCGAGGGCCCTTCGGAACAAGGGCAAGCGGTGGCAGACCCCTAAACTGCACGACCCAGGGACCAGAGCCCTCTAACTAGACTAACAGTGCACTGCTGACGGCTTCAGGGCCAGGCAGGCCTGGAGCACTCATCCTCCCGAGCAGACATCGCACAACCAGGCGCCGCCCCCAACGCCCAGACCCGTCAGCCCGCTCCGAGTCATCACACGTGCACGCACCCACACGGAAACACGGCAAGGGCACCGGAACGTAGGACTCACCCCCTGGATCCAAAATACCCGTCTGTATCCAAGAAGGCCGAACAGTATTGTTTAAAATAGCAATTCAGGGGCGAGGCAAAGCATTCAAAACTCACTCCAAAGAGCTTGTGGAGGGCTTCGAAGACGTGCACGGGAAGTGCCCCCTGCAGACCAGTTCCCTCGTACAGACCCACACCGAACATCATCTGAGGAGAGCAAACCCCGGTGAGCCATGCCTGCACTCGCTGCTCCTGCTGCTCCCTTCACTGACCACGGACCCAGGGCCACACGTCCATGCACCCACTCCTCTAGGTATGCAGAGCCCCCTCGTCCTTTCTCAAATTCGTGTAGGTCCCCTGCGTGTACCCAAGAATGCTCTTTAGATATTTCGTCCAACTCAGGCCCCACAAACCGTCCATCTCCACGTGTATCCCCCATGAACCTTCAGCTGGCCCTCAAGTGTCAAGAACTACTGAAGGTTTCCTTCATAAAAATTTATCTTTGCCCCCCGTTGTGGTCTCCTGTCAAGGTCACAATTGCTCCCCAGACCGCAGTCCTATCTCAAAACACCCGGAGCAGACCACGGACCCGGTTTTACCGCTGTTCTGCACCAGGCTCCCAGAGCTGTGGACCTCCCCCAGAGCAAGGAGCACCACATCCAGTTCCCCGCTACTGCTCAGGTTTTCAGATGCACAGCGGTGGCGAGACAGTACCTGGTATCGACGGAGAAGGCACCAAACCCTGGGCAGGAACTTTTCAAAGCCAGAGTCGTCAATGCAACTGTACCGATAGAGGAGCCACTGGAAGAGAAAGCCCAGCCGTTAAACACCAACAGAACCAACAAAGCTAAGCCAGCACACAAACAGACCGCGCCGCGGAGAGGGGCGGTGATGACACCAGGCGCAGGCGGGGCTCTTTCAGCACACCTGCTTTCACCGTGCCAGTGAGCCGCGAGCTCTCCACCAGCACGGGTGAACGTTCCACACCAGCAAGTGTCCCTCGGCAAGGGCCGCCTTGCTGCGCCCACGACCAGCCCTGCAGCTCCGCACGGACCCAAGGCATGCAGGCAGCACTGCCTAAGGATTCCCAGCAGAAGCCCGACCCCGACTGAGGTGGAAGTAGCTGTCCTCATTTCTGCTGCTACTGGGGCAGCGCCTGACAGCCTCCGCCGGGCCAGCCCTCCTCCCCTCCGCAGCCCCTCCTCTCGGAGGAGCAGGAGAAACGAAAGCTCCCGCCGAGGAGCCACGCAGCACTGGCACTCAGCCCTTACCAGCTTGCTGAAGTAGTTGCGGCTCACTTTCACCATCTCCCCCTTGTACCGCACGCATGCCACATTGTTTTCCATGTGCATTTCCACGCTGGGGAGCGGTGGGGAGGGGATGGCCAGTCTCACTGGGTAACAGTACACGAGCCTGTCCTGGACTTCAGGAGCCTCCATCTCAGCTATGGAGAATAAAGAGAAAGGCAGCCTGTTAGAATCCAGGGCTCTCCCACCTCAAAACAAGCAGCGACGAGAAGAGGGCTAAAGAGCAGCGTGGTCACCCCAAAAACATGGTGGTGGTCCTTCACAGACCTCGTGGGCAGCTACCTGGGCTCGGAGCCGACCCCCCAAACTAATTCCATCACCCACTGCCAGAGCATCGAGAGGGCCCATTTCACAGTACTTCTCCATCTCGTAACACAACCTGGAGACTGCACACGGCCATCCCAGCATTGTGAGGCATGTTCCAGACTTTCCTTGTTGCTACTGTTATTATTTCAGTTTGCCCCAAACTCATCCAAATCACAATAAATATTCCCAGGCTGTCAAGTGCTGAAGCCGAAGGAATCTTCCTGCCACCTTGTGGTTACCCACCATGGACAACAGCCCAGCCTCGGATTCAGCGGGAAAAAAAGGAGATCACAGGAAAGAGCAGTCAGAAGGAATCCTGGATTCAATTGGGTGGGAAGACAAGCAGCAAAAGGCAGACACAGGGATCTGAAGGGAGTCTGAGGAGAACTAGGACTCAGAGAGGAAAATGACTACAGAATGGTGGTGATGAAAGAAGCAGGGACCGTGGAAGAAGGAAAAGGTGACTAGAGGCAGAAGTCCAGACAAACTAGGAAGAACGAACAGAGAAAATATCAAGGAGCATGAATCCTCTGCCAGGAAAGGAAGAAGGAGGCACAGTGACACATGGGCAAGCAGAGCAGTGCAGAAGGTGCTCAGAACCCAAGGAATGTGGCAAAGGAGAATATATGGAGGGAACAGACCTCGGCATTAGGAAGGGGATTGTCAGCTGTCCCCAGGAATTCATGAAGAAGCAGAGCAAAAAAAACACGGTCCAGGGAAGTGAACTCAGTGTAGTCAGCTCCTAACAAGCTCCTTAATCCCGACAAATCATACATTTATGGTATCCGATATTACAGCCAGTAGCTGACGGAAGACACTTTGCCACTGCACGGGCACGGTGTGACCCTGTCAGCCAGGGCCTATGCTGGACTGGCTGTTTCTGACTATCAAACTCAACGCCGTGGGCTCAGAGCAGCCTTCCCACCAGACAACACTATTTGAACGGGGACAGGCCAGCGTGTGTTGCCTTTATGTTGCAGTGCCGTAGCCCTGTAGCCCTTCAGAGCTGACTGCGTACCAGATATATTGTTCTCTTTGAGTATGGCAAGATGCTTCTCCCGGATCCGCTTGACGTATTCAAGGGATATGTAGTAAATCTTACTGCAGATGCCTTCAACGGAGTCCTTTGCTGCAGCAGACACATGGGGCCCACACTGTTTGCGTAAGTGCTCCAGGCGGTCCTGCAGAACCAGAGAACCAGACAGCCCCTTACACGACCCACCACCGGACTCCCCAGAGTCTCTGTGCTGCTGCCACTCCCGTCTCGCAAAGCAAAGCAATCGCAGCCTTCTCCGAAGGACCTTTACAAGGCCCCAACACGCCTCCCGTCCTTGCCCAGGCTGCCCGTGCTCAGCTGCACGAGCAGAGGGACACTGACCATGTAGTCCTCCTTAGAGGCAGAATGGTCCCGTCGCAGCCAGCTGAAGGTGTCCTCCACGTTCCACTTCACCACCTTCCTGCTGTCTGGTGAAGCACTCCTGCACAAAACAGAGAAGCAAAATTTAATCCACAGCTGCATGACAATCTACTCTGTCCCACCACAATGGCTTGCTGTCAGCTGCTGACACTCCCTCAAGGCCCTACCCTGCCACTCCCCTCCAGCCTCCTCTGGAAAACCCTTCCAGACACTCGTATGACTAAGGACTGCCATTCTCTCTCCAAAACGCAGTGTAGCTGTCTGCTGTCCCCTCTGCAAGAGGAGAGGCAGATAAAGCATTTATCTATCATGGAAATCGTCCATTTTGATCTTGCCTCTCATTTGCAAATGCAGCCACTGCTAAGAGCTTGGGACTCGGAGAAAACTACCCTGTTAACAAGCTTCTTATTTTCCCCGCGAGGCTATCTGCCTCAATTCTGTCCTGCGGTAGAAGTTTTCAGAAAAACCATACATGGTATAATAAAATACCACTCTAAGCTTGCTGCTCTTTAGTAGCAGTGAGTGCCTAAGCACTCTTATTTTTTTCTCAGGGATAAACGACAGAAGGGATTCCATGTCCAGTGTTTCACAGATTCTCACTTGTCTCTGCATCAAAAAGATGCCTTCAGTACTCTTGTTTTAATTCTGTACGTCCCTAACCTTGCTTTTCCTCAATAAGATGATGACCAACACTGAATAAGGTAGGATGCAGCAGCCCTTCTGAAAAGTCCCTGTAACCTTTATCTCTTTTCTGAACCCAACAGCACTGTAAGAGGAACTCCCACCTGGATTCAATCAGCCGTTTCGCAGCCTCGGCATACTTGAAGAGCAGTCTCTTGGCTTCCTCCCGGAACTTGATTCTGGATAACCTGAGGTAAGTTTAAATTCACATGCATCAGTTCCACAGCTGCCAGGAAGGCATGAAGACCAGGTCCAGTTCCCAAGCTTTACATCACCAGCACCCTACCACTTCGTCGGCAAAAGTAAAACACAAAAGCACAGACCCGTGGCAGCTAAATCACTGGACCAGACCAATACAAAAACATCCCAGTAAGGTGCCCTGTCTTTGAACAGTACCTGATGGGAATGTCATTCATGATCTCTCTGAACATAGAAGGAGACACTACTGGCTCGCAGTCACTTGGTAAAAGAGGATCTGTCCCTTTATCAACCACCTTCCTCTCCAACATCCAGCGATTAAAGGACTCCCTTGGGGGATCAATCCCTGAAGAAGCACAGAAAAAGGGTCTAATCAACAAGATAAAGAGATGCCCAGAAGCTCTGATAAGGATCATCACACTGGAGTTCTGCCTAGGGAGTTCACAACAAACAATGTCACAGAGTATAACCACCACAGGAAGAGATCACAAGGACAAGACAGACATAAACCAGAAGGAAGAACATCACAGTACAGTGGGGCTGATAAGACAAGTAAGGGGAGTCCAACAGAAGCTTACCTTCTCGCTGCTGGCAGAGCTCACGATAATGTTGTCGCAGCTTGAGAATGAGCTGGGATCGAAGCAGCTCCACCTCAGGGTGTGGAGAAAGCACTTCAGATGGTGCTCTCTGCTTAATCACTGCATTTGTCTGGATATCCAGGTCCCAATATACTCTATGGCAGAAGCAAATGGCATCAGGATGGCCAGATCATTGCCTGATTATCAAATATTACTTCTAAAGATGCTTCTTTGGGCTGTTTCACCAGCCAGGAAATCAAGACTCCTTGCAAAGACACAGGGGGGGTGTTATGTTTCCCAGGCTCTTCTTCAAGTATGTCTGGAAAACCAGGTGTCTCTAATCTACCACTGAGAAAACAACAGAAGAGAAATGGAGACAACTCACTCAGTTGGTCGGAGAAGAGCTGCTTGCTGTTTATCTTCAGGTGAAACACACCATGCCTTCAAAACAGAGGTTCCTGGAATACTGGGAGAGCTGGGGACTGGTTGAGCAGCTTGGTTCCCTGGGACGTCCGCCTGTGCATGTAAAAGATGAATTACTGCCCCACAGAGACATGTAAAGGGGAAGAAACCCAGTATACCTAACAATCCTGCACCAGTACACCACTCGGGATACCCCTGTGAATTGCTAGAGCACATTTTGCCTGCTGTTGGCATGAATTAACACAGACATGCAAGCTACCACGTTTCTCAGTCATGACCTGCTACCTCCCAACTCCCATACTCACCTCAAGCTGGAAGAGAGAAATGACAACTTGGCAGGACTTGAGTCTGGATCCACTTTTGTACTTTCTGAGTGTCAGCTGACACAGCTTAAGTTATACTAGTGTGGCCTGACCTTGCACAGTTGAAAAAAAAAAAATAGGTCCAAGCTCCAGACCCCCTAGGTTTCAGTTAGAACAACATCCTTAAGCCCATTTGTTTCACAGCACCAGACCCACCTTAGGCTTTTTCACACTGTTGCCGCTTGGTGGAACCTCCTCAGAGAACCTCCTCTTCCTTTGCTTGCTCTCCACAGAGGTATCTATCATCCCACCTTCCAGTGGCATCGGAGCCGCATTCAATCCCAGAGGGTCTGACTGTGGGTGTCCAAACAACAACAGCAGACCAGGTGAGTTCATCTGCTGCCACCACAGAGTCCCAAATGAATGGCAATAAACCTTCTTCACTTCCCATTTCACTGTCCCAGGCTCCCACATGGATGGAAATAAAGACACCAACACTCACACCTGCAGAAAGCTAAAAAATTCTCTTCTAGACCTGTGTCTGTATGCCTTCTTTTAAGGCTCAGATGAGAAAAATGCAACCCAGCTCTCCCAGGTTGAGTGTCCTTTGAGCAGTGCACTACACCTGGAACAGCACTACCCGAGCGTGCACCTGAAGGAGGAGTATTTCACCAGAACCAAGCCAGACGATGGACTTAGCCACCAGTTCTGAAGGTAGGGAAGACCCTCCCACACGTGCAATCTGAAGTCCACAAGACCACAGCATCTGCCCCTGCAGAATATCCCAGTATCGCCACAGCCCCTCCAGACGAGTGCGTACTTACAATGACATCGTGCTGTCCCAGAACAGGCATTTCCCACAGAGACTGGTTAGTGAAGCGATTAAAGTAGTAAGGGCGATTCTCCCGCTTGCTCCAGCACTTCTCCCAGCCAGCCTGCACCAGCTCATCTGGGAAGACAGAGAGTCAGGAGCAGTCCTGAACAACAGCCCTGCCCTTCAGGGCCCCATTACTGCCACAGCACACTCTGAAATGGGCATCGTTCCTGGCCTCCCTCTGCCTTCCCTCCCCTGCTCCCAGGGCCCCGCAGAACTGGGAGCTGGGCCTTCCCAGAGGCAGAGTCAGTACCTGGCAGGTCCTGTACCAGTCGCATAGGTTTGGGGGAGCTGGGCTGGTTCTGGTTGGAGGTGCCAGGTGAGTGACTCATGAGAGACGCTTCCTCCGCAGGGCTTCCGTGATTCTCATTGGCCATTTCTCAGCAACTGCACTAGAAAAAAACAGACATAAAATCTGGGCTACGGCAGGAAAGATCCCAGATCCACTTGGCCCACGCAGCTGTAGCACTACAAGTTAATTCTGACAATAAACCAGGGTTTGAACCAGTACACACAAAACAGCACCTAAGCCCTGAAAAATACCTGTTATCCTAGATACAGTTAGCTACGAGGAATGCTGAGCCTTAAACGGTGTCAATCAGGGAGTCCTTAAGGCCAAGCACTCAAAATACTAACTTTTCAGCTAGATCTCTCCTAAGAGTGCAGCGTCTGGTCCCACACACCAGGACCCAGAGCATCAAAAATAAAATACACTCCTCTGTGAACACATACCACCTTCTGCCATGCTAATACTACTAGCCACATCTGACCTCTTATCCTCAGAGACAGTTTAAATCAACATTTACACACATGTAACTGCACATAATTTAAACAAAGGCTTTTATTTGAAAATTTCTGCTATATAAAGTAGTCCTAATGCTTCAGTGGTTCAGCGAACCACAGGCTGGGAGTTGGAACTCCTGAATTATTTTCCTTAAAACGTCCCAGGGCCAGACTGGCTGCAAGGCCTCAGCCAGGATGTTTAGTCTTTGGTACTTTTTCATCTGCATAACAACAGTTATGCAAAAGAAAGTCTGTTGAAACAATAAAGCTTCTCTTAATCATATTTTAATGTTGCCAGCTGGAGAGAAACAGCCAGGCTTTTCCTCTCTGAGTCACCACTCTTCCCCCGAGGAAGTTTCTGAAACAGCACTGCAGATTGCTCCTCTCTGGCAGCCCTAAATACAGCGGCAGTGAACTGGGGAGAAACAAGGCATTTTAAATAATTGCCATCTACCTCAGTGACTTTACTCTGTTCAGGCCTTTGGAGACACCCTATTCAACACCAAAGTTAGGGCCACAGTAGCCCCAGCAGTATATCATCTCTTAAGTAAAAACTCTGGTTTGGTTTGCAGGCAAGTTATTTGGATTTACGCACCTTTACTCCCTTTCCTGTTCATAAAAACTCTGCTGGCTATTTCAGAAGAGCAGAACGGTAGGAGCCAACAATGACCAAGAATTAGTAGGCACTAGCTAAGTTGTCTACAGTACTGGTTGTGGAATCAGTGTGATGCAGGCCAGGGCTGGGGAACTTGACTCTTTCAGCATCTTGGAAGACGTTTCCATCCCTCCAGCCAGGGTAAGCAGGGACAGGTGTGGGACACTGCAGAAACCTGGAGTTTCGGTGTCGGCTCAGAACTAGGCAGGTAACAGTAACCAAGCCCACAGGCAAAAGTGTCTGCTACAGAGCATGCCAATGCAATCACGGAGGTTTAAAGGCCTCAGCAGGTGAGCGTTGTGCAATATTTGTTTATTCACACTTCCTCCTGAACTCCAGCCCCGCCGTGCCCTCTATACACTCGTGCCACTTCAGCTAGCTGCCAGAAAGGCGGCAAGGTCAGCCCAGCCACCGGCAGCAGCTCAGGCCCGAGTCGCGGCCATCGGTGCAGGGAGGCACACCGGAGCCCAGGGCTGCAGGGCAGGAGCCTCATCAAGCAGCACTGCGGGCAGGAACGTTGGAAGGATGTGTTCAGCCCCTCCTCCTGAAACTAAAACCCTCTTTGCACAGGCGGCTGCTGATGTGTCCTGCAAGTTACACAGACAACACATTATAACGAACTGCTACGTACTGACGGGACCAAACCTCCCAGAGCGAGCCGAGGGTGCATCCCAAGAAGTTACAGATAGTGCTGGGTATCAATGTCTTTCCAGGCTGGACAGCACACACCAGCTGCAGCGACTTGCCCGTGTTTTTCACCACTGATCACTCAAAACAGCTGTTAAAAAGGGTTTGCTGGTTTTGCCTTCTCCCATTTATGAATCGACTAGAGTGGTGGGAGCAGACAAGAAGTTTTATCACTCGATCAATGTCGATGAGCGTTAAATCCAAGTACCCTTAAGGTCTGGGAAAAGGAAAAAAGCAAACTAACAGGAATCCTGACAGAAGTAACTCTACTTTTATGTAACTAGTATTGGGAGTTAGACAGTGAAAGGGATCCAGAGTAAGCATTTTATGGTGATTACGGTATTGTTTTTATACGCCGTGGCAATGCATACAGTACTTCACAGACACAGTAGAACGCTGTCCCTGCCCAGAGAGCTTACAACCTAGGAGCAGCAGCACAACCAGAGAGACCACAGCAAGGTGGAAGAAGACACAAAGCAAAGGAGTACAACAAACAGGATCGTTATTTGTTTCCATTTCACCAAGGTAGGATTTTATACAAGACAACAGCAAACGCAGACAAAGGAGAGCCGTGACAGCCCCCCGGGGCACAGGAAGGTTCTCCCTCATCCCAGAAGCACAGCTGCTTCAGGAGGCTGGGAGCCAGGCCAGCACCTCCTTCCCCCGGTACGTCTCCCTTCCCTGCGGGCCAGCCCTGGCGCCCGGCTAGGCGGGACAGGGGCTGAGCGGAGCACCGAGCTCCCGCGCGGCGAGCGCGCCGGGGACGGAGGGGAAGCGTGCTGCCGGGCAGTGCGGGGAGAGCTGCCGGCAGCTGTCCCGGAGGCGGCGGTGGGACGGAGCTCCTCTGCGCGGCGGGCCGGGACCGGCGGGCGGCCACAGGCACCGGGGCCCGGCGTGTGCGGAGCGGAGGCGGCGACGGCGGCAGCTCTGCAGGCGGGACGGGAGGAGTCCGGGGGCACGGCCTAAGCAGGCCCGGGCAGGCGAGTACTTACGGTGGCGGGCTGCCTGGCGGGACGCGTGGCCGTCGCTCCGTGCTCGCCGCTGGCGCGCCGGGGCCGCATCCTCATAGCGGGGCGTCCCGCGCCTGCCCCGCGGGGGCCGCTGCGGAGACAGGAGGCCGTTACGGCGCCGCGGGGGAGGAGCCGCCGGGACGCGCGCAGGCGCGGCGGCGGGAGCGGCGGCCCGGTCAGCCGGGGCGGGCGGCCGCGCTCTAAGATGGCGGCCGCGGGCCCGCGCCGCCTTCCCGCCCGCCGCCGCCCGCCCCCTCCTGCTCCTCCTGCTGCCGCCCCGGGGGCCGGCCCCGGACGCGCGGGAGCGCCGCTTACCTGGGCGTGAGGTCGGGGGCTGCAGGCACCGGACACCGCTCCGTCTCCCGCCGCCGCCCCACCTCCGCCTCGCCCGCCCCACCGCCACCGCCATCTTGCGCCGGGACCGCGGGCCGCCGGCGCGCAGGCGCGGGGCCGCCCCGCCCCCGGCACTGCGCAGGCGTCGCCGCCCGGCCGACGCCTGACGCACGCGCAGTGCCCTCCCCGCCCTTCCCGCGGGGAGGGCGCCTGCGCGGAGCGCGGCCCGCGCTCGGGCGGGCGGGCGTGGCGCATGCGCGGAGGGCGGGCGGCGCCTCCCCCTGCCCGGGCGCCATTTTGGGCGGCGCTGCGGGCCGGGCCGGGCGGGCGGTGCCGGGGCTGGGCCGCCCGGTGGCCGCTATTTCGGGCCGCGCAGCCTGTCATTGCGGCCCGCGGGCGGTTCCCGGCGGAAGGCAGGGCGAGGCCGCCGCCGAAGGGTCTTTGAAGCGCAGCGGCGCCGGGGCGGAGCGGGCGGCCGGGCCCCAGGGCGGGGGCAGCGCCTTGATGTGCCCGCAGCGGGGCTTCTGCCGCCCGGCGGGGCCCGGCGGCCGCTCCCTGCCCGAGCGCGGTCGGTGTCCGTGTGCCTGCTGACGGGAGCCCCCCCGGGAAAATCTCCCTGCGCGCCCGCTCGCTTAGTTGTTAATTTGGCCCTCAGGGTCAGCCTTCAGAAAGGCCGCGGTGGGTGCGCGTGGTGGGACGATGGCACCGAGCGGGCAGCCGTGCTCCTCAGCTGGCCCTCGGGATCGCTCCCGTGCCCTGGGGCTGCCGGCTGCTGCGGCAGGACCCGTGGCCCAGCTGCCCTCCGGTCGGGGGGTGTGCCCGGCTGCCCCCCTCGGCGTGGCGGGAGCTCCCACCGGCACGGCACCGGGGCCCAGCTCGCTGGTTCCCCTGCGCCCACCGGTTGTGTCCTCCCGGAGCCCTGGGGTGCGCAGCCCAGGCCCCCCTGGGACAGCGTGGTACTCGGGAGCAGCTCGCGCCCAGTGCAGGGCACGCTAGAGGAGGACGTGGGGTGAGGAAAGGTGACGTGGCGGTTACCGGCTCCTTCCTCCTGGGCTGGGACAGGTTTGGAAGGGCTGCAGGAGCCTCTGCCATCCCTTCCCTGTGGCTGCTCCCCTCCTGCCGAGGGCCTGTGGGCCCAGCTCCCTGGGCAGACAACGGCTGGCGCTGGCTCGTGGCTGTCACCCCTAGCCACGGGGCCCTGCCCTTTGCCTCTGGAGCGTTCCTGCTGCCCGGCTTTCTGAAGGGCTTTTCCATCCTCCTGGGCAGCAGCCTGACCTGCTTGCTCTCTCAGAAGTCCTGCCCTCTGCTCTGGGAGCACCGGGGTCAGTTTAATGAGTTAATGCTTGCCAAGCAGTTCTGGAGGGATAAGTGCTGTGTAAGCACTAAGTCTCCCCGCATTCCGTGCACGAGCCCCGCGCAGCCTGGCTCTGCTGCCCTCCAGCACAGATAATTGCCTGGAGACCAACCCCTCATTGTGTGGCCTGGGGGAGAGGGGACTCGGTGGGGGGACACGGTGTGAACCTCGGGGGGCTCGAGCGGCCAAAGGGGATGGTGAGAGCAGGGGCAGCCCCTCGGCTGTGCCCCTGCAGCTCGCTCAGGCAGGGCTGGGGGGCCGCCCCGGCCCGAGGAGCTGCCCGTCCTCTGCATGACGGGCGCTCGCAGGAGCGGGTGCTGCCGGGGCTGCTTTGGCAGCACCCCTCACCGTGCCGTGAGGGATAGCCTGCTCTCCAGGCTGCCGGCAGCGGGCTCGGCGAGCCCAGGCGGAGGCGCGTCCTGCGGCCCCCGAACTGCCTGGTTGGGGCTGGGGGCCTGGGCAGCGGCTGTCAGAGCAGCGCTGGGGATCTGGCAGCCTCGGCAGCTTCTCTGCCCGGGGTTCACGTCGCCGCTTCTGTCGGCACCCCCGGCGCGGGGCCTGCGTGAGCTGGAGCTGGGGGAGCTGGACACCGGCGGAGGA
This sequence comes from Tyto alba, assembly GCF_018691265.1. NCBI lineage: Eukaryota > Metazoa > Chordata > Aves > Strigiformes > Tytonidae > Tyto > Tyto alba. The sequence continues at coordinate 17,686,483 of NW_024881308.1, read as the reverse complement.
TTTGTAGGGCAGGTTGTGGGGGGCTGCCCCGAGGTGGCCAACCCACCGGGTCCCGCTGGCACGCGTGCCCCTCGCGGGGCTGCCGGGGCTGCGGTGCGTGCGGGACACGCGGGGAGCCGTGGCCGTGGCGGGGGAGGAGGGCTGCGCGCTTGGCCCGGCGCCGGGGCGGCTCAGCAACCCGCTGCCTTTCTGCCTGTGCTGGCAGGCTGCCGGGCTCGGCGTGCGGGGGACCTGCATCCTCCCCATCCCGCTGTCTCCTCCCAGCTGTGGGCTCGCAAGGAGTGGCGTTTGGTGGGATATATAAAGGCAGGGGAACCTCAGCCGGCTCAAAAGAAACTCCTGGAGCTACTGGTGTTCTCCCTCCCTCCCTTCACGTGATTCAGCTTCCCCACGCCAGGGGAGCCGAGGACAAGCCTCCCTGTAAGTACCCAAACCGAGCTGGCGTTGTGTAGGCGAACCCCGGGTCTGAGCACGGCCTCGGGGAAGGATGGCAGCCCTGGGCAGGAGCGTCCCCCGCCCTTGCCCTTGCAGAGAACTGGGGGGAAAACGCTGTGGGGGGAGCCCCGGGCCATCCCCCCAGTCTTGCAGGCAGCTCTGCCTGTTGCTGCTGGATGGGGGGGCTCCAGCCCCCCATCCCAGCCCGGTGTGGGGGGAGGCAGCGCATCTCCGTGGGGCGGGGAGGGCTGTGGGGCGGCCCCACAGGAGCGGGCTCCCTCCTCCACGGGGTGCTGGGGCTCCCCGCTGCAGCAGCTCACGCCTTGCCGTGTGGTTTTGGGGGCTGGGTGTGTTCAGGGCAGGGCGGGACGTGGCCGGGGCTGGCGGGAGGGAGTGTTCCCTGTGGACGGGGGACCCTGCAGGCCCCGCAGAGTGCGTGAGGGGGGCTTGTGTGCAGCACCCTCGGGTGGGGGCTGTGCCACTCGGGGGCTGCTGGCCCACAGGGGGTTCAGGTGATGGGGACCTGGGCAGCATCAGAGGGTTTTGGGGTGTGGGGAGCAGTGGAGCTGTGGGGTTCCTCGGGGCCATCCCCTGCCCCGGGGCTGTGAGCAGGTTGGGCAGCAGCCGCCTCCCTCCCTGGGTGTCCCTGGTGGGCCAGCCTGTGCTGACCCCACTCTCTGCCTCCAGGTGCGACATGGCTGCCGGCAGCTGCCTCCTCCTCCTCCTCCTCCTCCTCCTGCCCTGCCTGGTCACGACCTCGCACAGCCCACCTGGCTGCAAGATCCGGATTACCTCCAAGGGGCTGGACCTGGGTAAGGGGCCTGATGGGACCCTGCTCCCGGGGCCTGCCTGAGCGACGGGCTGGGACGCTGCTCCTGGGACCCCTGCCCGCAGGCGGAGGGGCTGGGGGGGAGCCGGGGTCGGGCTGGGGGGATGCTGCCGGGAGGGCGGCACAGCCCGGCTGGGGCCAGCCCAGGCTCGCTTTGCTTTGCAGTGAAGCAGGAGGGGCTGCGCTTCGTGGAGCAGGAGCTGCAGAACATCACGGTGTCAGACCTGCACGGGAAGGAGGGGCAGTTCCACTACAACATCAGCCAGTGAGTGCTGCCCGCTCCCCGTGCAGGCAGCTCCCTGCGTCCATCTGTCTGTCTGACCGTCTCTGTCCCCACCCCTGCAGGGTCAAGGTGATGGACCTGCAGCTGGCATTTTCTGACCTGCACTTCCAGCCTCAGCAGCACCTCGTCTTCAACATCAACAACGCCTCCATCAGCCTACGCTTCCGGAGACAGCTGCTCTACTGGTTTTTGTGAGCTGCCCCCCGCTCCTGCTCCCCTGGGTACCAGCCTACCCCCCTGGCTGGGCCACAGCCGCTGCTTGGCTGTGGGTGCAGGTAGGAGCTGTGTGCTCCTCTCACCTGCTTTACTCACTTCCAGCTATGACATCGGGTCCATCAACGCCTCTGCGGATGGCGTCCACATCCACACAGTGCTGCAGCTAGCCAAGGATGAGGCTGGGCGCCTGAAGATCTCTAACATCACCTGCAACGCCTCCATTGCCAGAATGCACGCAGGCTTCTCCGGCACACTCAGGTACACCCGGCCCCACCGCGGCAGCCCTGTCCCTCCACCGGGCCAGCTCTGCCTGTCCACGGCTCCCCCACCCTGCGGTCTGCACCCTTGGGACCTCGGGGATGGAGGGACAGGGCTGGAGCCGCAGAGCTGCCGTTGTGTCCTGCAGGAAGGTCTACGAGTTCCTGAGCACCTTCATCGTCACAGGGATGCGCTTCCTCCTCAGCCAGCAGGTACAGCAGCGGCGGGAGGCTCTGGGCCCCGGGGGGGCCTGGCCTTGCCCAGCCCTGCAGCAGCAGGAGGGTCTGGGTCCTCATCCGGACCTGGGGGCGACCCTGCCCTCAGCCCAGGCCCTTCCCTTTCAGATCTGCCCGTCCCTGGAGCACGCCAGCCTGGTGCTGCTGAACTCCGTGCTGGACACGGTGCCAGGTGAGCGTTGCCCGGGGGGCAGGGACCGGACCCAGCTCACAGTGGGGAGGGCAGAGCTGGGCCGCGGGCTGCCGGGCAGCCCCCCGGCTTGGTCAGGCCAGCACACCTTCCCCGGCAGTGAGGAACTATGTGGACGAGCACGTCGGCATTGACTACTCCCTGCTGCGGGATCCGGCTGTCTCCACGGACACCCTGGACCTAGACTTCAAGGTGAAGGCTGGATCCTGCCCTGCCAGCCCTCCCACCGTCCTGAGGGAGCGGCTGTGCCAGCCTGCGCCCTGGGCACCCGGGGCGGGCTGCGCTACGGCTGCAGAAACATCTCCTGCTCTTGGCCCAGGGCATGTTCTTCCCCCGTGCAAGAGAGCAGCAGGAGCTGGAGAACCATGCGGTGGAGCCGGTGATCAAGGAGACCGAGCGCATGGTCTACGTTGCCTTCTCAGAGTACTTCTTCGACTCGGCCATGCACGCGTACTTCCAGGAGGGTGTGCTGGCCATGGAGCTCCAGGGGGAGAAGGTAAGTGGTGCCCGGGGGCTCGCTGCGGGCAGGGGGCTGCTGCCAGGCGGGGGGGAGGGAGGGCAGAGCAGAAGGGGGGCCATGGAGGGAGCGGCTCTGCTGGGATCAACAGCAACGGCTCGCTTACCCTCCCGTGGTTTGTCTTCCCTGCAGGTGCCCAAGGACCTGGAGGTTCTGCTGAGGGCCACCTTCTTCGGGACCATCTTCATGCAGGTGAGAGCAGCAGCCGGGAGGGGTGGGGGCATCCCTGGGGCAGAGCCCCCCCCCGCCCAGCTCCGTGCCTCCCGCTCTCCTGCCCTCCCCAGAGCCCGGCCGTGGATGCGCCCCTGCGGCTGGTGCTGCAGGTGTCGGCTCCCCCGCGCTGCGTCATCAAACCCTCGGGCACCTCTGTCTCCGTCTCTGCCTTCCTCAATATCTCGCTGGTGCCCCCGGGCCGCCCCCCGGTCCAGCTCTCCAGCATGGCCATGGTGAGTGGGGGGCTGGCCGGGGCTGCACCCCTGGGGAGAGCGTTTCCCACCCCACGGGGGAAGGCTCTGGCGTCCCAGGGCTGAGGGGCGGCTGGGCCTGTGGAGCAAGAGGGCAGCAGGGCTGCAGTTCAGCCTTCCCTCTCCCTAGGAAACCAAGCTGAGCGCCAAGGTGTTTCTGCAAGGGAAGGCGCTGCGGGTGCAGCTGGACCTGCGACGGTACGGCCGGCGGGGGCTCCTGGGGGGCTGCGGGAAGGCCCCCCCCGTGCCCCGCTCACAGCCGTTCTCCCTCGCAGGTTTCGCATCTACTCCAAGCAGTCTGCGCTGGAGTCGCTGGCGGTGAGGGGACCCCTGCCAGCCCGGGGGGTCCAGCCCCCCCACTAGCCCCCAGCCATGGCTCGGGGAGGGGCGGTGCAGCACATAACCCCCCCACACACTCCTAGCCCACCCTGCCCAGGCAGGCAGGGCCTCCACTGCTGCGCTCACCCACGCTCCTCTCCCCCCCAGCTCTTCTCGCTGCAGGCCCCGCTGAAGACCCTGCTGCAGCTGACGGTCATGCCCATCATTAACGGTAGGAACGGCCGCCCCGTGCCCCCCACCCGCCCCCCCCTGTGCCCCCCGCGTGCCCCCCGCCCGCCTGCGGCAGGGCCTGGCGGGACTCGGCTTCACCACATCTCTCCCCCGTCCCGCAGAGCGGACCAAGAAGGGGGTGCAGATCCCCCTGCCAGAAGGCATGGACTTCACCAGGGAGGTGGTCACCAACCACGCGGTACGTGGGGGACACACACACACACACAGCCTGGGCCCCCCCAGCAGGCGCAGTCCCACCCAGCCTTGCACTAACAACTCTTCCCCTGCGCAGGGATTCCTCACGGTGGGAGCTGATCTCCACTTCTCCAAGGGGCTGCGGGAGGTGATCGAGAAATACCGCCCGGCTCCTGCCACCCCCAGCTCACAGCCTGCCGAGCCCAGCGGGGATCCCCCCCAGCTCTAGCTCTTCTCCCCACCTGCTCCTTCACCCTGGACCCAGGGCAGATCCCGGGCTGGACCCGTAGACTGTAGGTAGGAAGCAGCTTCTCCGGTACCACGGGCAGGTCCTGCCGGGCGCCCGTGCCCTGGCGGGTAGCAGCAAGGCGGAGACAGCCGCTCTGGGAAGCCCTGCTGCACCCCTTCTCCTTACACTAATAAACCACTTGACTCCGACCCGCGCGGCCTCGTTGCTTGGAGGACGTGCCCAGGCTGCTGCCAGCGGCTGGGGCAGGTGGGGAAGGAGGCAGAGCGCTGCTCCCCGGCTCCGGTGCTGGGGGGCAGACACAGCTCAGAGCAACTGCTCTTCCCTGCTCGCCTGGGTGGTTTGTCTCCAGGCCCCCGTCACCCCCTGCAGCGAGGGGGGCGCGGACTCACCTCTGCCAGCTGCTCGGTGCGCGGGGGGTAGCAGAGCAGGGTGAGGAGCTGGGCAATGAGCAGCAGAACCACCTTGTTCAGACAGTTTATTGCGAGTTCCCAGAAGCACTGCGTGCCCGCGGGGTGGGGGGGGGATTGTCTTCGTGGTAAGCCTCCTTCACCGGGGTCAGGTGTGGGAGCAGGTTGGGGGGAGCAGAAAGCCCCTGCAGGAAGCGCGCCCAGCTGCCCGCAGCCGCCCCGGGAACGGAGCTTCCCTGCCGGGGGGGCAGCTGCCTCGGAGCCCACCCAGGGCTGTGTGCGTGCGGGGGCCGTGGGGAAGCGGTGGGGCCTGCTCCGGCCCGGGGGGAGGCGCTGCCGGCCCGGCCGGGGAGGAGGCCAGGCTGCAGCAGGGACCCAGCCCTGGCTCCTCACCCAGCGAGGACAGAGCCCTGGGGGCTCGTCACCCCCCACCACCGCGCCCAGCCCGGCGCCGGCCCCCGGGCCGGGGGGGAGCCCCCCAGCTGCAGGAGTGACTCGTTTCACAGTTGAGCTGCAGCGAGGACGGGCGGCGCGGGAGGTGCCGGGGCGCCAGGCGCTGCCTCCCCCCCTCCTAGTAGGGCTCGTTCTTAATGAAGCGGGTGAACATGGTGAAGGCAGCGAGCGGCCGGTCCGTGGGCACCATGTGCCCGGCTCCCTGCGGGAAACAGGGGGGCGGCGGGTCAGAGCCGGCCGTGGGGCTGCTGCAGCCCCGCCAGCACCTTCAGCGGCGCCAACCACGGCACCGGTGCGCCCACGGACCCCCCCCCCCAGCACTACCTTGACGGTGAGGAAGGCCAAGTTGGTGAATTCCTTCACGAAGCCCCCGATCTGGTTCTCGCCTCCCTCAGTGTAGAGCCAGGGCCGGCGAGCCACCTGCACCTGGAGCGGCGGCAGCGCCCTCAGTGCCGCGGCACACAGCCCGGCCCCGGCACACAGCCGGCCCCGGCACACAGCCCGGCACACAGCCCGGCCCCGGCACACAGCTGGCCCCGGCACACAGCCCGGCCCCGGCACACAGCCCGGCACGCAGCCGGCCCCGGCACACAGCCCGGCCCCGGCACACAGCCCGGCCCCGGCACACAGCCGGCCCCGGCTTTACCTTCTGGCAGAGCGAGTCCACAAACCACTCGTCCCCGAGGAAGTTGCAGGCCATGTCGACGTCCCCGTTGTAGACCAGGATGCGGTATTTCTGCAGAGCAGGGGGAGGGTGAGCGTTCGGCAGGGCAGCAGCCCCGGCCGGGCTGGCAGAGCCGGTCCCGGGGCCCCGCGGGCTCCGCCGCACGCACCGTGGCTCCGAGCAGCTTCAGGTACTGGTCGTTCATCTGCATGTACAGGCGCTTGTAGCCGCGGTTCACCTCGAAGCTGCGGAGGAAGCGCCGGTGTCAGGCGGGCGCCGGCGCTGGCAGCGGCCCCTCCCCGCCCGGGGGCTTGCTCACCTGCAGACCTGCCACTCCGGGGCCTCGGGGGCGATGTGCAGAGCCTTCCTCACCTCCCGGGAGTTCAGATACGTACTGGGGGCTGTGGAGTTGGTGCAGGGCGGGTCCATCCGGACCTTGTTCCGAGCTACCGGCATCCGGAACAGGTTCTGGGAGAGAGTCGGGAGAGCCCCCTGCCACAGCAGCCCCCGGCGCTCCCGGCCCGCTCGTGCCGCGGGCAGCGCCGCCGGCCGGGCAGGGGACGCTCGCAGCCCGCGCTCACCTGCCGCCACGAGAACCTCATCGGCATCCGGATGAAGGAGTTGCCCAGGTCGTGTGTGATGAGATAATCACCCTCGTACCTGCCGCCGGAACGAGCACGGGGACGGGCTGAGAGCTCTGGAGGAGCACGGGCGGGCTCAGGGCCCTCCCTGGGGGAGACCTCGACAGCAGCCAGACGCGGTCCCCCAGTCCCCGAGGGAAGGAGCCCACCACGCCCCTCTGCCAGCCGGGACCCCACACGCTGCAAACCAGAGCAAGCCAGGGCCTGGAGACCCGTTTTCCCTGGGGCCAACTCTCACCTCAGGCTGCCAGGGACACCGCCGTCGCACGGGGCGTAGAGGTTGTAGATGTTGAGGCCGGACTCTTCTACAATCTGAATCATCTCCTCCATCTGCCACGAGCCGCAAGAAGCTTTGGGACCCAGCGGGACAGTGCAGGGACCCTCGGCCCCTCCAGAGCCAGGCGGGTGGGTGCTGCTCACAGACACCCGCCCTGGGCACGCACGGGGGCTCTGGCTCCCCTCACCTTGAGCGTGCAGTTCAGGTTGGAGCTGTCATGGAAGTTGCACTTCTCTTGGGAGCAGCAGAAGGCCTGCAAGTCCTTCCACAGCCTGTGGGCAGAGACCAGGGGCTTGCAACGCGTGGCCCAGACGGCAACACCGGCACAGCGCCGGCACCCGTGGCCGCAGCCGCCCTGCAGGCTCCCTGCCCGCTGCCCCGTGTGCCCCACAAACAAACGCGGCCACGGGAGCTGCCCCGGGCAAGGGGCCACCTCCACAGCCCAGCTGCTGGCCCACGTCAGCCCAGGAGCTTCCCTTGTCCCGCACACCACCGAGCCGGCCAGCCCCGTGCCGGGCCGTGCCCCCGTCCCGCTCGCGCAGGGACAGCGCGCCTGCAGCAGCTCTCCCCCTCCTCTTACTCGGTCCCCAGCAGGCCGTGGTAATAGGCAAAGTAAACCAGGGAGTTGTCATTGATCTCGTAGGATGAGAGGCCATTTCCCACAGCGATTCCCTGAGAGGCAAGAAGAAAACAACCCCGTTGTGTTCCAGCTCCCTGCAGGGCAGCCGCAGCGGCAGGCAGGAAGCAGATACGGCACTGTTTACACCACGGAGGGAACAGGAAGGGCCGGGGGTGGCTGGGAACGCTCCCCTTGTCCCACGCAGCAGGGACGCACACGTCCGCCCGCAGCCGCTGCCAGCACCCCAGGAGAAGATGAAAGCCACGGGGCCAGACCCGCCCCACACCCTGGAGGGGCCCCACACACCGGCTGCGCGGCCGGGCCCCACCCCGGTGCTGCTCGAGAGCCCCGGCCGGGACGGGCCAGGCCCTCCGCTCCCCGGCCCAGGCCGGCGGCAGAGCCCAGCCGCTCACCTTCAGGTTGAGGCTGGGGTCCTGCATCACCCACTCGGCCAGCGTGGGGATGTAGACCCCCCCGTAGCTCTCCCCCGTGAGGAAGAGATCGTTCTTGGAGTACTCGGGGAAGAGCCGGAGGAAATCCTTCAGCGCCAGGTAGTTGTTGCGAGCAACCTGCGGGCAGGAGGAGATGGGGGGTCAGGCAGCAAGGCAGGACCCCCAGCGCCCGGGGCGGGCAGGGGGCAGGTCACTCGCCTCGGTGTCGTTTGTGGCGTACTTCTTGTCATCGGAGTACGAGAAGCCGACGCCCGCGGGAGACTCCAGGTAGAGCATGTTGGCGATCTGCAGGGATGGCAGAGGAGCCAGAGGTGAGGGGGAGAGCCCCCCAGCCCGGTGGGGCAGGGCAGGGGGCTGCTGGCCCCGGCAGCGGTGACCTGCCCCAGGGCTGGGCCACGTTCCTGCCTGGCTCGACGGCAGAGTCGAGGGGAGGAGGGCGTGCTGGGAAACGGGGCTGTGGGACGCTCGGCCCCACGGAGAGGGCAGGAGGAACTGACTCGGGGCTGCCCCCTCCCCACGGCCACGGCCGGCTGCGGCGCCCGTACCTTGTTCCAGGCGTAGTCGTTGTACTTCAGCGTGACCCCGTCGGGCTGGATCTGCGGAAGCGGAAGGCAGTGACCGACGGGCACGACCCGGCTGGCCTCAGCGGGACGGCTCGTGCCGCGCAGCTTGCCAGCCCCGAGCCGTGCGGCGGCTGCGGCTACTGACCAGGAAGGGGCCGTGCTCCTTCAGGAAGCCCTCCATGGAGCTGCACCCGGGGCCCCCGTTGAGCCACAGCACCAAGGGGCTGTTCTGGGGGTCGCTCTGGGCCTCCACAAACCTGCGGAGATGCGGCTGTCAGCGCTCAGCAGCCGGCCGGGCCCCCGCCCCGGCTGCCCCCCAGCACCGGCCCCACGTACCAGTAGTGCAGGTGCTTGCCCGGCCCGGCGCAGAGGTAGCCCGAGAAGTGGCGGAAGGCGGGCTGCTTGGCCAGCCCCGGCAGGAACGTCACCTCGTGGCCCGGGGGGGCGGCGCAGACCAGCCCCAGCCCCAGCAGCAGCGTGCACAGCAGTACCGGCCCCATCTGCGGGGGGGGGGGGGGGGGGGGGCGGGAGGGGGTTCGGGGCGCTGCCGGCGGGGAACGGCCCCGGGATCGCCCCGGCAGCGAACCACGGCCGCCCCGGTGCCCCCCCGGCCCGGTCCGGCCCCCTCGGTGCTCCCCGGTCCCCCCAGCCCGTCCCGGTCCCTCCCGACCCCCCCGGTCCTGGCCCGCCCGCAGTGCCCCCCGACCCCCCCCAACCCGGCCCCCCCCCCGGTCCCGATCCCGACCCCCCCCCCCCCCCGCTGACCCCGGCCGCTCCCGGTGCGGCTCCCGCAAGCAGCGATCCCGGCAGGCACATGACACCCGCCCATATGACCTCCTGTGCTCACGTGATACGAGCGGGGCCACACGGTGGCCAATCAGCGCCCCGAGCGTCGGCCGGGCCCCGCCCCCTTCCCGCGGGCGCACGTGGGAACGATTCGGGCCGGGACCCCCCGGGGGGGCGAAACCAATGGGGGGGGGGGGGGGGGGCGGTCCCGGAGGGAGACACGCGGTGCGTGACCCGGGGCACCACGCGGGAGCCCCCACGGTGCCCACGGGGGGGGAGCGGGGCCGGCTGCGGCGGGGGGGGGGTCGGCGTCCGGTGGGCACCGGGCAGAGCTGGGCACCAGATACAGCCAGGCAGCACCGGGCACCGGGCAGCACCGGGCACGGGGCACCAGATACAGCACCGGGCACCGGGCAGCACTGGGCACCGGGCAGCACTGGGCACCGGGCAGCACTGGGCACAGCCAGGCACCGGGCAGCACCGGGCAGAGCTGGGCACAGGGCAGCACCGGGCACGAGGCACCAGATACAACCAGGCAGCACCGGGCACCGGGCAGCACCGGGCACGGGGCAGCACCGGGCACAACCAGACACCGGGCACAGCCAGACACCGGGCACAGCCAGGCACCGGGCAGCACCGGGCACGGGGCAGCACCAGGCACAGCCAGGCACCGGGCAGCACCGGGCACTGGGCAGCACCGGGCACAACCAGACACCGGGCACAGCCAGGCACCGGGCAGCACCGGGCACGGGGCAGCACCGGGCACAACCAGACACCGGGCACAGCCAGACACCGGGCACAGCCAGGCACCGGGCAGCACCGGGCACGGGGCAGCACCAGGCACAGCCAGGCACCGGGCAGCACCGGGCACTGGGCAGCACCGGGCACAACCAGACACCGGGCACAGCCAGGCACCGGGCAGCACCGGGCACGGGGCAGCACCGGGCACAACCAGACACCGGGCACAGCCAGACACCGGGCACAGCCAGGCACCGGGCAGCACCGGGCACGGGGCAGCACCAGGCACAGCCAGGCACCGGGCAGCACCGGGCACGGGGCAGCACCGGGCACAACCAGACACCGGGCACAGCCAGGCACCGGGCAGAGCTGGGCACTGGGCAGCACCGGGCACCGGGCAGCACCGGGGCAGCCCCAGAGCGGCCGGTGGGGCCCGGCCCGCCCCAGCCGTTGTGGGCTCCCCCCTCCCCGTGCTCCCCCCGCGGCACTGGGACCCCCCCCGGCCGCCCCGGCTGTCCCCGGAGCTGTCACCGCCGCGTCACAGCTGCGACGGGGCCGGTTAAAAATAGCAGCGGGGGGGGGGGGGGGGGGCGATGGCCGCCCGGTGCCGCCTCGCCGCGCGCTTCCACCGCGTCCACGGCACCAACGTCCGCCTGGACGCCTCGCGCACGCGGGCCACGCGCGTGGAGAGCTTCGCCAACGGGCTCTGCTTCAGCCAGGAGCCGCTGGCGCCCGGGCAGATCTTCCTGGTGGAGATCGAGGAGAAGGAGCTGGGCTGGTGCGGGCACCTGCGCGTGGGGCTGACGGCCCACGACCCCCAGAGCCTGGAGGTGGTCCCCGAGTACTCGCTGCCCGACCTGGTCAACATGGGGGACACCTGGGTGTTCGCCATCACCCGGAGCCACAACCGCGTCGCGGCGGAGGGGGAGGAGGCGCCGGCGCGGGCGCGGGGCCCCCCCCAGGAGCCCTTTCTGCTGATCGAGAGGGTGAGGATCCCGCGCGACGCGCTGGTAGGGCGCAGCAGGCCCGGGCGCTACAGCCACATCCTGGACGACCTCTACAAGATGAACGTGCTGCCCGCCACGGCCCGGCGCAGCCGGATCGGCGTGCTGTACACCCTGTGCCCCGACGGCACCGCCGACATGCACATCGTCATCAACGGAGAGGACATGGGGCCGAGCGCCCGCCGCCTGCCCGCCGCCCGCCCGCTCTACGCCGTGGTCGACGTCTTTGCCTCCACCAAGAGCGTCCGGGTGATCCCGGTGGAATACGGCTGTAGGTACCTGTCCCCTCGCCGGGGCACGTCCTGCACGGGCCGGGAGCTGGGGAGGGGGGGCTCCGGTGGGTCACCCCCTAGTCCCCAACGCCGCGTCAGAGCGTGGCAGGGGGCAGAGGGGCCAGGAGACCCCACGCTGCCGCCGACGGGCAGCGCCGGCCGAACGCTCTGCCGTGCGGGGCTGTGCGGGGGCAGAGCCCACCCTGGTCGCCCTCCCCGAGCGGAGCGACGGGGGTGGGTGTTCTGGGCTGCCCCAGCGCGGGGGCTGCGGGACTGCAGCGCCGTGCCCCCGCCCCCCCAGACAGACAGACAGACACCCCTGACCGGAGCCCTGTGCCGGCGCTGACGGAGCTGCTGCCCCGGGGGCTGGGGAGCCCTCGCCGTGCCCGGCCTCACCCCACGGGCACGCGGCAGCCCGGGGCCGAACAACACCCTGCCCTGGCACCAAAACATCCGGCTGCGCCCTCTGCCCACCCCGGCACGCACGCCGTGCCCCCGCGCCTGCCGCGTGCCCCGGCTGCGGGGTGCCCTGGGCAGACACCCCGTGATGCCACCGCAGATTGGGCAACACCCGGCACCGCTCGGCTGGCTGGGGAGCGGCCGGGACGGCTGGTGCTGGTCACTGGCTCCTGTGAGGAGTCAGGCTAATAAATGCTAATTAGCACCATACTGGGAAAGTCAGCAGATGCCGAGGATTAGGTGGGAGCCAGGAGACCGCCCGCCTGTGTGGTGGCAGCTGCCCCGAGCCCCAGCTTCTCTCACCGCTGCAAAGTTCAGCTGCTTGTTTCAAGGCTGAAATCCGGGATTCTCCCAGCTGGCTGCCGTGAGCCGGAGTATCCAGGCGGGGGGGTCAAATCTGCCCAGCCCCCCGGCCCCGGGAGCGTGCTGGGGGTGACCGACCGGAGCAGGAGGCCGCTGAGCCGCGTTGGGGGGCCCGTCCCGGCCACTGGCGAGGGACTCGCCCTGGCCACACATACCTCTGGGAGAGCCGCCCCGTCCCGCCGTGGCCACGGGCCCCTGCAAACGCTGTGGCTGGCACAGGCACCGCTGCGGAGGCACAATCTGGCTTCCTCCCCTCCACCAAGATTTCAGGAGCTCCGGTTTCTGCAGCACTTCCGCAGGGTCTAAAAATCAGCCTCAGTGCGGTTCTGCTCCTGGCCGGGGCCCGGCTGGTGAAGTGAAACCCAGAATTGAGCAGCTGAGCCGCCGGTGACACACGATGCAGCACCGGGGGCAGGAGAGGCAAAGGGCATTGGCCGCTCGTCACCCGGCACTCGGCGTGCCGCCGCGGCGCAGAGAAGCGCTCCAGCCATCCAAAACCAGCACCAAGGTCGGGAGATGGCTGGGCGCAGCGTGCCGTGCTCGGCAGAGCTCTGCTCTGCCCGGTGCTGGTGTGACCCCCCGGGGGCACCGGCCCCGCAGCCGGAGGGGTGCTGGGCTGCGAGCGGGCGAAACGGCCAGGTCTCACCTGCGGCTCTCCCCCGGTTTGGCTCTCGGAGGCGGCGGAGGAGCCAAGGCCCACAGGCTGCGCCGGAGCCGGCTCTCGTTTAAAATCCGAGGAGAGAGCCGGCTGCAGCTAATTGCGCCCGCGCTGCGGAGCCACCGAGGGCTCCGGCAAGAGGAATCCCCCAGAGGCGCGTCACAGGAGCAGGAACCTCCCGTGTGCGCGGCCACGGGGACGGCTCAGGAGGTGGTTGTCTCAAGGGCACCGTCTCCGCAGGCGCCCACCCGGCAGCCTGGCACCAGCACCGGGGGAAGCAGACCAAGGGAGCGGGGTGAAAGGGAAGTGCAGTGGGGGCGTGAGACCCCCGGGGAGCCGCTCGACAGCCCCCAGAGAAAGCAGATGCAAACCAGCCGTGGTAACGCACGGCGTGGGCGTGTAACTGCCCTCCCCCCTTCCTCCGAGTAATGGGAAGAACTTCACTGCCCGGGGCCCCCCAGCTCCCAGCCCGACCTGGCACGAGCTCTCCCGCACAGCCGGCTCGAGCCCGGGGCAGGATGATGCCTGCTCCTGCCGCAGAGCAAGCTCACCCACCGCTGCCCCAAAACGTGGTGACTCCGGGGAACCTCGGGGCCCGTCTCCCCCACACCCCCCCACTCTCACCCTCGCCAGCGGCTCGGCCGGCTCAGCTACTTCTTCCTGTTCTCTTCCAGTTCCCTCCCTGCAGACCCTCTGCCGCCTGGTCATCCAGAAGCACATCGTGCACCGCCTGGCCATCGACGGCCTGGACCTGCCCGCGCCGCTGAAGAGCTTCTGCAAACACGAGTGAGGTGTCGAGGGCGCTGCCCGGCTCCCCCCCCAGGGGCGGCCGGTGGGCTGCCCGGGCAGGATCGTGCCCCTTGCTGCCCACCCGTGTGGCTGAGGGGCCGTGAGAGCAGGGGCAGCGCGTTGGGGGAACGTTCCTCCGTGCAGAGGGGCGCAGCGGGGCCGGAGTGAGCAATAAAAGCGCTTCCAGCCAGAAAGCGAGCGCGCTGTGCGGGGTGCTGGCACACGGGGCAAGGCGGGGGGGGGCGAGGATCGCTGACTGCCCCGCTGGCACTGCCCGCAGCGGGGGGCCCAGGTTGGGCACTGGTGGGGCCCACAGAGACCCTGCAACCCAGCCCCACTGGCGGGATCGGCGCCCCACGGCACAGGGCTTCCACACAAGTCCTTGACGGGCAAGGCCAGCGCAGGGCAGCTCTGGGGACTGGCGTGCTGCCCGACTCCCAGGCTTCGGGGATTTTAGCCCCCAGCCAAGGGGGACTATCTTCCCCTTCCATGTCAGGGCATTTCGTGTGGCTGCCGGGGGGTGCTTCAGGGGACCTGCCCTCCAGTAAGGTGGGAAGAGTCCTGTCAAACGAGGGCTCAGGGGGCTGGGACCCCCCCACGCTTCAGCAGCCACTCGTGGGAGCAGTTCCCACTCCAGCGAGGAACGAAGCTGGGCCCGTGAGCCGGCAAGCACAGCCCTCAACCCCACTGGGCTCGGGACCTGCCCGTGGCCCCAGAACAAAGCTGGGATCGCCCAGGTGGATCGGAGCGTGGGAGGGCACGGCACGACGCTCACGCGGAGAGTAAATTACAGCCGGGTGCTTGTCCCGGCCGGGTGGTTTCGCTCTTGGGAAAGATGTTTACCCCGAGAGCAGGGATGAGTTATTTCCTGTGCTCCTCGCGGGGAGGGGGACCGGGCAGACGCCCGAGGGAAACCCGCAGCGCCCGGGGAGCAGCCGTTGCTCAGGCACATGCCTCTGGCCACTGAGCCGGTCACGGCGACCCGGCCCAGGGTCCAGCTATCCCGCTTTGCTGGCTGGGGAGGGAACCCCAGTGCTCCCCGGGCCCTCCTCCCAACCAACTCCTCATCCTCCAGCCGGCGAGGCCGGCAGCTGGCCTTCCCGCAGCGCCGTGCCAGGCTGGGAGGGGAGGCAGGGTCGGAGCTGGGCACAGCAGGAGTCAGAGGGAAGAGCCCTCCAAAAATCTGGGGGTGCCCAGACACGTCAGGAAAACAAATGGTGAGGGGGGGTGGCAGGCAGAGCCTTGCAGTGCAGTTGAAGGGTGAGATAAGCAGCTCCAAGTTTACAGAAGGGTGTTTTAAGAAACACGACACTATATTTACTCAGAGAGCTTCGATAGTATCAGATAATGTTACAAAACCCTGGATCAAGAGGAAATCCCCAACCACGCAGGAGTCCCTGCTCCACCACAACCAGCGTTAACAAAGGAAGCGCCAGTTGGGAAAACACCCATTGGGAATAGAGTTCCAGCCCGAACCAGGACACTGCACCACCGCGAGGGAGCGAGGTCTCCAACGCCCCCCACCACGTCCCAGTGCGGGGGGCCTTGGCGAGGGGGGACGGGGAGCTCACCCAGCCCCAGCGCAAGGCCCGAGGGCCGGGGCTTGTTTGCTCTTCTCTGTACTGTTCCTCCCCCACGCCATAAGTTTAAAGCCTTTGCTCTCCACCTCACCGCAGCTTTGTTTGCACTGCTGTGACCCCCAGCGCACGAGCTGTTGACGAGGGAGGGCGGGTTCCCCTTTCTGAGGAATTGAGAGCAGCTGCCGTAACCAGACAAACAACTCCTCTGCTCCAGACCACGGGCCAGCAGCGGAGATTGCCACCCTCTGGATCCGCCACCTCCCGACCACCGGGCTCGCTCCACTAACCGGAGGGCACCGCCACCACACAAGACCACCACGAGGCACCGTGCAAAGCCCTGACCGGTCTCAGGGGCCGCGCGAGCCCCACCGTCCCGTCCCGCCGGTAGGCAGGGGCGGCTGCGGCGGGCACAGACACAGACACAGCTGCCGAGAGATACAGGGCCGATTTATTGGCTTTGTTGCACAAGACGCCGCAGCTGGATGCTGGAAGGAGCTGCAGGCGCTGGCCACGGATCAAATAGTAGTGTCACATGTTATTACACCGTCACCTCCCACGCCGCACCACCCGTTGGCTCCCAGCCACCTCTCCGGCTCACCAGGTCAGCAGCTGGTTACCCATCCACTGTGATCAGGAGCTCCCAGCCCGGTTCCTCAGCTGCCCCGTGCAAGAGACAACACTCGCTAGGCAGAATAAGAACCCAAACTGCCCCTTCCGTGCCAAGCCTCGAGGGAGCGACAGGCTGAGGGGAGCACGGGTGGAACCAGGGCACTGGTGGAGCGATGAACAGGCCTCCCACACACCCGTGGCCTCCAAGGGCCCGCACGCGGGGCAGCCGGCTCGGCCCGGCGCTAGAGCTTCACCTCCATGTAGGGCCCAATCCAGCTGTCAGCCAGCTCCCGCAGGGTCCTGTACCGGCGCTCAAACTCCTCCCCGTTGCAGCAGGTGAGAAGCCGGCTGGTCTCCGCTGTGAGGAAGGACACCACCAGGGATTTATCCAAAGACTTGTTCCAGGAGCTCTTCAGGATCTCCAAGAGGCCATTGGCACTGTCTCGCCTGGCCTGCTGGGTATCACGTCCCTTCTGCCACTGTCTGCTGAGCACCTCTGGCTCCAAGGTCTTCCTGTCTGAATTCAGCACGGCCAGGATGTGCCGGCACGGCAGCTGGAAGACCTGGTTGAAGTGGCAAGTGCAGCTGCTCAGGCCTTTCGGGTCCACTCTGTGGGCATCCTCCAGGAGCTGTACGCTGAAAGCGTCCTCCCTGGTGCTGATCAGCTGCACAGACTTCTGAACAACCGCAAACTCGCTCAGGCACAGCCTGGCAGCGGGCTCCGTGCAAATGTCGCTCAAAGACTGCTTGATGCGTTCTTCAGCCCTTCGGTTAATCTCCTCCTTGCTGTCGCCCTCTGGGTTTTCCACGGCCTGCGGTTTAGCTGCAGGAGATGAAGGATCTAAAGAGGATTGAGGGCTTCTGAGGTTTCTCTGGAGAAGAGCCTGAGGGGCTTCAGGCTGAGGCTGAAAAGCTGCAGGGAGCCGCGGAGCTGCTGATGGACTCTGGAGGACAATCACTGGACTCGCAGCAGCTGTGGGAGAGGGTGGCGTGGGCTGGACCGAGCTCTGAGGCAGCTTAGCCCAGCCTGCCAGAGGGGCGAGGGGCGAAGCTGAGGCAGGCAGGGCCTGGGGAGCTGCCCGAGCAGCACAGCCATCAGAGCACGCCGCGGCATCGGGAAGGCTTTTCGAAACATGTTCCTGGTAGTGCTGGGCCAGGGAGGCGATGCAGCTCTCCAGGGAGCCCCCCGCGCTGAAAACCTGGCCTAACCCCTGGCTGACGACCTCCAGGTCCCTGAAGAAGCTGGCGCTGCCCTCCCAGCTGCGCTCGCCGTGCGCGGCCCAGATCTCCTCGTCCAGCAGCCAGTCGGCACGGAGCCGGGGCAGCCGGCCGGGCCCCGCCAGCTCGCTCAGGACGGCGTGCGTCTTCCCGCGGCTGCTGCGGCTGGCGGTGCGCACAGCCCGGCGCAGCGCGGCCAGCGCCAGGCGCTCGGACCGGGCCCCCAGGGCCAGACCCTGGATCTGCTGCTGCAGCCGCTGGCAGAGGTGGAAGACGGAGAGCTGCAGCCGGGCGCCCGGGAAGGCCCGGGCCAGCGCCGGCGGCTGCGGGAAGCCGGGGCCCACCAGCACCAGCCGGGTCTGGGCGCAGGCGGGGTTGAAGGACCGGAACGCCGCGTACATGCGGGCCAGGCTCGCCGCCGACTCGTCCCGCGGCACGGCGAGGTGAACCACGCGGGCCATGCCGCCGCGCAGCGCCGGGGCCGCGGCCGGGCCGCCCGCCAGGAACACGAACAGCACCCGGCCCGCCGGGCCGCCCGCCCGGTGCAGCAGCAGCACCCGCGGGAAGCGGGCGAACACGTTGCCCATGGCGGCGCTCTGGAAGCTGACGGAGACCATGCGGCCGCCCGCCCCCAGCTCGTAGGTCACCAGGGAGCCGCAGCCCAGGCCCGGCGGGGGCTGCGCCAGCGACATCGCCGCCCGGTGCGCTCGGCCGCGGCCCCGCTTTTCCCGGGGGGGGGGGGGGGGGGGGTTTGTCCCGCTCCCCCGGGGGGAGTATATCCCGGCGTGCCCCGCTCCCCTGGGGGGAGTATATCCCGGCGTGCCCCGCTCCCCTGGGGGGGAGCATATCCCGGCGTGCCCCGCTCCCCTGGCGGGGGGAAGTATCCCGGCATGCCCCGCTCCCCTGGGGGGAGCATATCCCGGCGTGCCCCGCTCCCTTCCGGGAACGCCACCTACCGCCGCGTTGGTGCGCCCCCTGCCGGTCCCGGTGCGGGGGGGGGTCGGCGCAGGCCAGCGCCCCGCTGTCGTCCCCCCCGCCCCCCCCATCACCCGGAGCACGGCGGGGGCACCGGCTCCCCCGGCCCCGCCGACCCAGCCCAGGCGGCCAGGACGGCTGCCAGCGCGGAGCTGCGCTCCTCCAGCTCCCGCCCCTCGCACTGCAGCAGCAGGTTGGCCAGCTCTAGGCTGAGGCACCGGACTCTCTCCTCCCGGTCGCCCCCCAGACCCCCTTTGCGGCCCGGGAGACCGGCCGCAGGGTGCTGGTGCCTCCTCTGCCAGCGCCTGCACACCATGCCTTCCTCCACGCGGCCCCGGTGCGCCTGCAGCACGGCCAGGACATGCCGGCAGGGCAGCCGGTAGTGGCAGTGGAAGCTGCAGCTGCAGCTCCGGCGATCCCGGCTCACCTGGTGCGTGTCCTCCAGCAGCCGAACGGCGAGGCAGCCCTGCGCGGCGCTCAGCAGCTGGGTGGACCCCCGCACCACCTCCCACTCCCCGCGGCACAGCCAGGAGCCCAGCTCCGTGCAGCTCTCCTGCAGCACGGCCAGCACGCGGCTCGTCCCCGCCGCAGCAGCCTGCCCCGCGGGCTTGGGGCACGCAGCGAGAGCCGGGGAGCCAGAGATGGGGCCTGGTTGTGCGGCAGCACCGGCACTCGCGCTGGGCTTCTCCTGGAGGCACCTCCAGCCGTCCTCCTTGCTGCTTGGGAAACACCACTCTGGGCTTCCGAAGCCTCTGGAGTCCAGGCTGTCCGCACACTCCAGAAAACGAAGGACGCTCGCCTCCAAGGACAGCTGGTGGCCAAAAAGAGTGGCTATGCGGTGTGTGACGAGGTCCAGGCTCTCCATGAGCGTGCTGCAGGAGCGCAGACCCTTCTCCATGTGCAAGCACCACAGCAGCTCGCAGGAGAACCAGTTGGCTCGCAGGTGGTCGTACAGCTCCGGGCTGACCACGCGCTTCACCAGCTGGGACAGGGCCTCCAGGCTTGCCGCCGAAGGGGAAAACACGGCTTTCTGCAAGGCCAGCATCGAGCTCCGCTTGAGGGAGGAGGAGATTTCCGCTTCCTTCACGTTCTTCTCGAGCAGTCGGACAGCGTGATAGACAGAAAGGAGCACCTGGGCAGAGGGAAAGAGCTCGTGGAGGATGGCTGTGTGAAAGAAGGACACGTCCACAAAAACAGCCTGGACCTTCTGACACTCGGGGTTGAACTCCTTGAAGACGGTCAGCATTTTCCTGACCCTGTGTCCCTTGTCATCCTTCAGCAGCGACAAGTGCACCACTTTCCCCACTCGCTCCTTACTCTCTACAAGGAAAGCATAGAGGACGTGACCCCCCTCGCTCAGTGCCCGGTGCAGCAGGAGGCTCTCGGGGAACTGCATAAACGAGCTCTTCATCTTGCTGGTCTGGAAGCTGAGCCTGTCCAGGCCGTGGTTGCCGTCTGCGCTAATTGATGCCAGCGAGCCCCTGTCCACCCTCAGGAAGGTTTTCATGACCTCAGCAACCCTAACAAGCGTGGAGGCCAAGGCATTTTCCTTTGCTACCTCGTGGAGCTTGGGAGTCCCGCGTGGAGCAGCCGCCCTGTCCTCCGGCTGTCCCGCGTGCGAGTTCTCATCCACCGTGGCCCTGCTGTGGGTCCCACCCGCCCGCCGCCGCTCACGCAGTTTTGTCACGGGGCCGTTGCACGCCACGGTGCTTGCCGTCACGGCGGGGGCTCTGGTCAGGGAACGCACCATGTCCGAGTGGACATGGTCACCGTTCAGTTCACTGATCACCAGCTGGTCTATGTCCTCCTTATACTGCAACACAAAATAAGCCGGACATAAGTTGGGCTGCATCTTTCTCTTCCTGGTGTATTTTTGGGTCCGGCCACAAACAAACTTCACCTGCATGAACCTGCAAATGTTGAGAAAGAGTTAACCAGGGAAGCAACGGTGGCATAGGCTACCAGCATTTAGTTCACTTTTCTTTCATGCCAACTCTATATTCAGTTAGTGAGTGTGGGAATACAATGGAAGATTGGCGAGGAGCAAACACACTCAAGTGACACAGCTGGGGTGTTGAAAAACACATATACTAATTGTTTAGCTTTGTGTGCTTGGCTGCATTTAGATAACACAGGCCTGTGATAGACTCAGAGGCACCTTATCAAACGTCCTTGGGACTCCTGCCCTGATGTGGGAAAGATCAAATGATGGTGGAAAACTACACCCAGAAGAATCCCTGATATATACAGCGGTGAAAGCAGCAGTTCAAGATTTTTTCTTTCTCCTCTTCCTGGCTAGCAGGGACTGATCTCTGCAGTGCCCACGTCCCTGCTTGCGTGCTTCTGCCTGGGTGCTGCTGCAGAGACCCCCCAGGTCACGAGGTGACGAGAATAAATTTACTCTTTGCATTTCATCCAGTTTTGTGGTTGTTCCTGGATCCTGCTTGTGTCACCTCACACAGAACACAAAACACACATATGCCAGTCAGACATGCAGGCTGGCTTTCTGCTCAGCAAAAGCTGGGCTTACCTGGGCTAAGAAAGCTCAAATGCAGGAGGAACAACAGGATCAAGAGTTACAACAGCCAAGACCAGACACTACAAAGCCGCCACAGATCTTGTTCCCAATGTAGCCTCTGTTTCTGCTCTCTAGAAACAGCAAAGCCATCGATGAAAACTCGATACCTGTGTGTTTGTGTCTTACTCCCTTAAAGCACACACCATATCTGCAACTCCTCTGCATCTGGAAGAACAGGCTAGAACATTGCAAAAAAGGCTTCAAAGCGCAATAAATTATATTTGAAGGCAGCAAGGGAGCAGCTGCGTAACTAGAGAATGACCTTGCAGCCTTTGCACGCGCGAGCAGATCCACTGACCTGGATGGAAATGAGACAGTGTCACCCGCTCAGATAAGCAAAGTGCTGTGAGAGGGAAACATGACAACACCTTTCTGCTGCAGGGAGGTAAAGGCAGCTGGGGAACACCAACAGATGCCAGTATTTGGCATCCTGCTACTTGAGCAGAAGAATGCAGGAGGTATTGTTAGCCAGAAGGATGACTCCAAAGACCAAAGCTACATGTTCTGCTACAAGAGGTGGAGAGAACTGTTGGCCCGAACAGAGGGGTAAACCAGAGCTAAGCAGCAGACAGGACAGCGAGTGCTAGCTGGGGAAGGAGCGGGGAGTGAGACAGCTGGGACACAGCCAGGCAGTGATGGGGGGCAAGAGTGACACAGGAACAGCTGAGACTATGAAAAAGGCAAGTCTGTGACATGGCCAGCGGTGTTCTTCTCTGCAGGTGTATTACACTATTGGGATCAGCCCTTCCAAAGCCACAAATAGCCTGGTTATAACAGCGTTCAGCCGGGCTGGGCTCGTTTGGTGGGGGTTTTGGTAGCGGGGAGGGGGCTAGAGCAGTGGCCCCTGTGAGGAGCTTTTCGAAGCCCCCCCGGCTCCAAGTCAGACCCACCACTGGCCAGGGCCAAGCCAGGCAGTGATGGTGGCTGTGCCTGTGCGAGAATGTATTTAAGAAGGGGAACACAGGAGGAGGAGTTACAAGAAGGACAGCTATGCGAACACCAGGGTCGGTGGAAGAAGGGAGGAGGAAGGGGGGGAGTCGTGCTGGAGCAGAGCCCCCTTGTACCCTGCGGTGAGACGGCAGGGCAGCTGTCTTAGTTTGGGCTGAAATAGGGTTAATATTCCTTTTCAGGGACTAGATGAGTGCTGAGTTTTGGATCTAGCTTTGGGTTTGGTATGGGAAAAATGCTGATAGCACACTGATGTTTTCAGCTGCTGCTGAGACTTCAAGGACTCTCCGACTCCCCATGTCCTGCCCGTGCGCAAGGGCACAGGGAGGGAGCACGGCCACAGCACCTGACCCAAACTGGCCAGTGAAATATTCCACATCATGGCACGTCATGCTCACTATATAGAGGAGGGGGGGTCGGGAAGGGGCTCTCTCGCTTTGGGGATTGCGACTGTGGGATCTTGGTATCTCGGGGTCGCTGGCTGGGAACGGGCTGGATGTTGGTCAGCGGGTGGGGAGCAATTACACTGTACATTGCCTGTTTATATATTTCTTTTTGTTTTCCCCCCATCATCGTTATTGTTTTAATTTTATTGCCATTATTAAACTGTTCTTATCTCAGCCTGCGAGTCTCCCTTCACCCCTGTGATCCCTTCCCCCATTCCCGGGTGGGGAGGGGGACGGGAGGGTGACCCCCTGCGGGGCTTGGCTGCCGATCGGGCCCAGACCACGACAGCAGCCCCCCCCGGAGACCGGCGGCAGAGCAGAGGCCGACCTGCCGCTGCAGGGAGAAAGCCACGCCGGGACGGGCACCTCCCCGGTACACCGGGACTCGGAGGGGAGCAGCAGCTCCCGCCGTTGTGGTCCGGGGGGGGGGGGGGGGGGGGGGGGGGGGCACCCACGCCGCGGCAGCTCGGGAACGGCTGCGGCCCGTGGGGAGGCCTCGCTGCGGAGGGGGCTCCCGGAGGACGGTCTGCAGGGAGAGGGGAGCCCCGAGGAGCGGGGCAGGGAGGCAGCAGGCGGGCTGTAACCCCCATCCCCTGCCCCTGCCCCGCGGGGGGGGCAGAGCTGAGCCCGGGGAGGGGGGGGAAGGCGCTCGCAAGACGTGGTAACGCTCCTCGCTGTCCTGCGCTGCTCAGCGCTCTTGTTCCTGGTGTCCGAGCTAAACTGACGCTCGCTTTCCCCCCCGGGACGAGTCCGCCTTCAGCCCGTGACCGTAACGGGGCAGCCACCCCTCCCTGTGCCAGCCTCGGTCCCCGAGCCCCTGCTCCCGCCCGCCCTACCTGACATCCTCCCGGACGGCCGTGCCGTGCTGCCGGTTGTGCCACCGGACCGAGACGCAGCTCTGCAGCCCGTACCGGTACCGCTGCGACAGCTTGTAGGCGCGGAAGCGCTCCCTGAACTCCTCGTAGCTCCCGAAGCGGGCGCCCAGCTCCATGGCGGACACCGGGCCCGACCCCCTCACCGCTCCCCCTCAGCCGCCATAGGGAGCTGCCCGCCGCCCGCCGCCCTTAAAACGAACCGGGGCACCGCCCGCACCCCGCGGGACGACCAATCGAAGGCGCTTTCATCCGGATTGGCAGCGGGCTAACCAATCATCCCAGCGCTTTCCGCCACCACCCCACCCCCTCCCCCTGACTGACGGCTCGATAGCACAATCAGCTAGCGGTCCTCCGCCGCGCTGAGGGGCGGTACTTCCCGCGCCGCAGGGCGGGCGGCGGCGGTTCCGGGTCGGTGAGGAAATGGCGGAGCCGGAAGGGTCCGGGGAGCCGGGGCCGGCACCGGGACCGGGACCGGGACCGGCGGCGCTCGGAGACCTGCGGAGCGTGCTGATCACCAGCGTGCTGAACCTGGAGCGGCTGGAGCTCGACCTCTTCAGGTGTGCGGGGGCGCCGGCACCGGGACGGGGCCCGGGCCCGGGCCCGGGCCGCCCGCCCTCACCGCCGCCGCGCTCTTCCCCGCAGGGGCCGGCACCACTGGGTGCCCGCCACGCAGCGCCTCTTTGGCGGGCAGATCGTAGGGCAGGCGCTGGTGGCGGCCGCCCGCGCCGTCAGCCGCGACGAGCAGGTCCACTCGCTGCACTGCTACTTCGTGCGGGCAGGTGGGCCGGGCCCGCGGGGCACCGGGCGGCGGGAAGCGGGGCCGACCGCGGGCCCCGGCGGCGGGAGGAACAGGTCAGGGGCTGGGGGCGCCGGGGCCGAGCCCCCCGGGGCTGAGCGGGTGCCCCCGCGCTGCCCCCGGTGTGGGGCCTCCGTAGATCGCGACCCCTCCGCGGTGGCCCCGCGGCAGGACACCCCTTTCCCGCCCCAGGGGACCCCAAGGTACCGGTGCTGTACGAGGTGGAGCGGACCCGCACAGGGAAGAGCTTCTCTGTTCGTTCCGTAAAGGCCATCCAGCACGGAAAGCCGATCTTCACCTGCCAGGCCTCCTTCCAGCTCTCCCAGGGCAGCCCAGTGCAGCACCAGTTCACCATGCCCGCCGCGCCGCCCCCCGAGGAGCTGCTGACGCAAGAGGAGCTCGTCCAGAAGTTCCTGCGGTGGGTGAGGGGGAAGGGGCGCACTGGGGATGCCCATCGCTGGGGAGAGGGAGGGATTGGGGTGGCTGCCCAAGGGGGGCCCCAAATACGCCTGGGAGAGGAGCAGAGAAGCGGGACAGGGCAGCTGCCGTGCCCCTCCTGCCTTCCCGTGTGGCCGCAGGTCCCTGGGCTGAAGCTGCTGCCAGCAGGACGTGTCCCTGGCCTGCCTGGCATTAACCTCGCTTGTCCGCGTCGGCCTACAGGGACCCTAACTTGGCAGAGAGGTACAGGAAGCATCTCAACAAGATCCAAGCTGAAGACGTGCCGATTGATATCAAACCCGTGAACCCGCCAAATATATTCTGCTCGGAGCCGCAGGAGCCGAAGCAGCTCTTCTGGGTGCGAGCACGAGGCTACATAGGTGGGTCCCACCGGGGGGGTGGTTCATCTGCCTCACGAGCTGTGGGCTTGGGCTGGAGCTCACGCTGCAGAGCGGGCTGAGGGCTGCGATCCAGCGGCTGCCTGCGCCCCAAGCCTGCGGGGAGGCCTGGGGATTTCAAAGCTGAAATAGAGGGGAGGGTGCCGGGGCGTGAAGCGACGTCCGTGTGCTGTGCTCAGCCTCGGCGGGCTTTCCCCGGGGGGCGCGGCGAGGGGAGCGGGTCTGAAGGAGCAGCTCGGCTCTGCCTGGCCCGCGGGCGACGGGGCAGTGCCGGTCACTTTGCAGGAGAGACCGACATGAAGGTGCACTGCTGCGTGGCCGCCTACATCTCCGACTACGCCTTCCTGGGCACGGCCCTGCTCCCGCACCGGCAGCACCACGTCAAGTTCATAGTGTCCCTCGACCATTCCATGTGGTTCCACGCGCCCTTCCGAGCAGACCACTGGATGCTGTACGAGTGCGAGAGCCCCTGGGCTGGTGAGTCCTCACCGCGCTCCCGGGGGCCCGCGTGGCAGAGGCCGGCCCTGCCCGGCGCGGGGGGCTGACAGACCCTCTCTGCAGGCGGGTGCCGGGGACTGGTGCAGGGCCGGCTGTGGCGCAGGGACGGGGTCCTGGCTGTCACCTGCGTGCAGGAAGGAGTCATCAGGGTGGAGCAAACGCCAAGCCAGAGCAAGCTTTAGCTGAGGAACCCCCACGGGCTGGAGCTTGGGCATGCTGAGGGAGCGACCCTGGGACCAAAAGATGCGGGCGAGGCAGGACCTGGGTGACAGCGGGGACGGAGCCTCGGAGGAGACTGGTCCGGATCCAGCACCGAGGAGCGCTGGAGCCAGAGGCCCTCTGCGACGGATGGGGACCCGCAGAGGCACCCGCTGTGACCGGCTGCCAGCTGCGCAGCACGTAACCGCACGCTGCAGTCGGCCACCCCTCACCTGCCTGAAATAAAGCCGTCAGGTGAACAGCTTCGCTCCGTCCCCTGGACTTTGTCCTTCTGGCTGCTGTGACGGGGCTCCCCGAGGGAGCCTCTCCCGGCAGGGCGAGGGCGGGGGGCACTGGGGGCACTGGGGGCCGGTTCTGCCCCCGCAGCAGGCTGGGTTGCAGGAGGGGAACGTGCTACTGCAGCGCACGTGGCTTCCCCTTCTCACTTCTCCTGCCCTCCTTGTGCCCCGGCATGTCAGTCGCTGCTTCCGATCGCCCTCGGTCTCCTCCCCGGGGCTGCGCTCACGCTCGGGCCCAGCTGCTGGGAGCCGGGAAAGGGGACGAGGCTGCTCCCAGCTCAGCCGGGGGGTGGGGGGGGCTTGAAGGCTTCCCGATGGTGGTGCCCTGGGGGCAGCAAAGCTGAACAGACACAGCAGGCGCCTCGCTCTTCTTCCTACCACGACTTTATTTAATAAAGTCCTTGTTATTGTATGAGTTTTATGGGAAGCTCCTGGCAAGAGCCCCGGACCCTGCCCAGAAGCCTCCCCGCTCCCTTGCGCAGTGCCAGTACGTCCCGGCTGCTGTCCTGGCCGCTCCTGGGAGGGGCAGCCGGCTCCCGGCAGTGCGGGTGGCAGCACCCGGCCCCGCGGGACAGGCTAACCACGGAGAAAGTGCATTTTCGAGGCATCGCCCTCGCTGCCCTGGGGCTGGAGCCCCCCGCGCCCCGCTGCCGGCGCCGGGCCGCTCACTCCAGAGGCTCCTTGATGAGGCACTCCTTGAGCGTGGGCTGCGGCTGCAGCGGCGGCCCGGCCTCCCGCAGGTCCTGCAGCCGGGCTTCCGAGCGCCGCTTGTCCTTGCCCACCTTCCAGGCCAGGTGGACGTGGGCCTGCAGGAAGGGCCCCAGCAGCGGGTGGCTGCCCTGCGCCTCCAGCAGCTGCAGCGCCTGCTCGCAGCAGCCGTGGGCCTCGCCGAGCTCGTCCAGCTCCTGGTGGCAAACGGCCAGCCCGGCCAGCGTCAGGAGGAAGCGGCCGGAGCCGCAGGCCCCCAGCCGGTCCTGCAGCCGGTAGGCGTTGGCCCAGGTGGCCAGGGCCTCGCGGTACATGCCGGTGCAGGTCAGGCGCTGCGCGGCACGCAGGTCCTGCAGGAAGAAGAACTCGAGGAACTCGGGGGAGCGGCGGATCTCGGCGATGGAGTGCAGGTGGGACAGGAACTGCTCGAAGGCTCGGCTCCGCTTGGCGATGGTCTCGGCGGTGAAGTTCCGGCGCAGCCTCTTCCTGGGGAAGGCGACGCCGGCCATGTCGCAGCCGAAGCGGCGGCGCAGGCGGCGGTTCAGCCGCTCGAAGTCCGAGTAGCGCCGGGCGATGGCGGCGGGGGCCTTGTCGAACCGGCCGGAGCGGATCAGGTAGATGGTGTAGAGCTGCGGGGCGAGCCGGGCGTCAGGGCTGCGGGGCCGGGCAGAGCCGGGTGCGCGGCCGCGGGGGGGTCGGCCCAGGTGGGAAGGAGCAGGGTGGGCAGCCGCAGCCCCCCCCCCCCACCACCACCCCCGGCAGCGATAGTTACCTGAGGCTCATCTGAGCCGCCAGCACCGTCCGAGCAGCACGGGGAAAGACAGAGAGAAATAAGCACCAGCCCCGTGGGACCCCCGCCCCGGGAGGGAGCAGGACCCGCCCCAGCCCCGCCGCGCCGCGCTCACTCACCACGTACTTGGAGGAGCGCTCGCTGACCACGCTGGCGCTGGTGACCTCGAAGAGCAGCCGCTGCGGTGCCAGGCTGCCCCGCGACCTCCGCCACAGCTCCTGCAGCTGCCGGGTCAGCAGGCTGCCGCCGGGCCGCTCCGCCGCCGCACCCCACTCTGCGGACGGGAGAAGGGGGGGGTGGGGGGGGGTGGGGAGGGTCAGCGCTCCCGCCGTGGGGACAGGGCTCCCCAACACCTCCGGGCCGCTGGTTCCCCCCCACCCCACCCCACCCCAGAGAGCGGGGCTGCCTCGGCCCCCCCAGCACACCGGCCCCAGCACCTGCCTCCATCCTCTGCACCCGCTGCCGCCCCGGCCGGTTGCGGTGGCTGCCCCAGCTCCTCTCCAGCACCCCCCTCCTCCTCCTCCTCCTCCTCCTCCTCCTCCTCCTCCTCCTCCTCCTCGTGGCTGGTGAAGCTCAGGGTGCCGCTGAGGCGCGTCGACAGCCCCTCGGTGTCGTCCTCCAGCTCCGAGCTCTCCGGGCAGTCCTCGGCCCCGGAGCCGCCGTGCGCCCGCTCCTCCCGGCCGCCCTCCCGGGACAGCGCGTGCCGCAGGCGGTGCAGGATGCGGGCGGCCATCCCCGCGGCTGAACGGGGCGGCTCGGGCCGGGTCACCCCGACACGGCGGCGCGGGGGCCCCCCGGCCCGGTGCAGCCGCGTCCCCGCGGCGGGCGGTGCCGAGCGATGGCCGCTCCGCCGCGGCTCGTCCCGGGATCCTCCCTGCGCGGCTCCGCCTCCGCCGGGAACCCGGATCGCGGCGGCGGGGCCCGGCACGGTCCGGCCCGGGGCGGGTCCGCCCGCAGCCCCCGCCCGAGCCCCGCTCCCCTCAGCCCTGCCCGGACGGTCCTGGCAGGGACCCGGGTGTGTCCGTCCCCCCCCCCGCGGCTGCAGGAGCCCCGCTCCTCAGCGCCCGGCATCGCGGGGTCCCAACACCCCAGTGCCCCTGTATCCCGGAACCCCGGTACCCCCATATCCCAGTACCCTGGCAACCCAGTGCCCCCATACCTTGGCACCCTTGTACCCCCATATCTTGGTACCCCAACACCCCAGTGCACCCGTATCCCAACACCCTGACACCCCAGTACCCCCCATATCCCGGTATCCTGGCACCCCCATATCCTGGTACCCCGACACCCCGGTACCCCACACCCCAGCTCCCGATCCCGCTGCGGGACGTCCCCTGGGCTGCCCTGGCACCCCGCTGCCCTCACCCCGCACCCCGGGCTGCACCCCCAGAGCTCACCCTGCCTTTTTTAGCGCCGTGCCCGCTCCCTCCTCGCTGCTTTCTTGGGAATGTCTATTAATATCGAAGAACCGGCCCAGCTGCTGCCATCGCTCGGGCCCCGCTCGCCCGCTGCACCCTGCTCCAGCACCCCGCACCCTGCCTGGGTGCCAACGGGGATCCCTGCGCTCCCCCGGGGCCTCTGCGCCCAGTTCTGGGGTGCCTCAAAGCCCCCCCAGCCCGTCCCCACCCGGCTGCTGGCCAGCTGGTGGGACGTGCAAGGGGACAGGGGGATCCCAGTAAAACGGGGGATCCAGGGAACCTCCTGGATGTCCCTGGCACTGGGACCAGGGTGCTGTCAGCCTGACCCCACTGCAGCCCCAAGCCCCCTCGGAGCAGCGCTGGGCCATAGGCCACTTGGCCAGTGCATCCCCGAAGATGCCAGCCCCGGCCGGGCACTGGCAAAGGTGGCTGGCATGGTCAGCGATGTTCGAGGAGGCGTCCGGGCAGATTTCCCACTCTCCCAGCAACACGGAAAAACAAGACCTTTTCCAAACCCAGGAGCCGGGTGCCAACAGCACCGGGTACCCCGCACCGGGGAGGGGGGGCATGCTCCGCACCCCGAGGGGCTCTGGGCCCCGGACCCTGCCGGGGACCCCTTCCTCGCCTGAGGCAGGGTGCTGCAAATGCGGCTCTGCCTCGGCACACCTGAGCAGAAATTGGGGGTGAAGGGAAGGGGCTGGAGCCCCCAGGGTTTCGTGGGGATGAAGGGGGAACACGCCGTGCCGGGGGAGCCTGCCCCAGGCAGAGCTGGGGCTTCGGTAAGGGTGTCCATGCCCACGGCACTGGGGCAGACAGCTCTGTGCAGGGGGGAGCCCTGGCCCCCTTGTCTGGGTGATGCTGGCGGCTCTGGGGCTATTTTTAACCCCCTCCTTGCTGAGCCTCCTCGGGCAGGGGGGTCCTGCAGGGTGGGGGCAGAGCCGCCCTCCTGTCAAGGCTCCGGTGTCCCTCCCTGGAGGGCTTGAATTTCTATCCCAGCCTCAGACCCACATTTAATCCCCAGCACTTGGCCAATAATGCTTTGGCTAAATTAGGTAAAATGCACCCGTTGCCAATGAGCAGGTCCGGGTTGCCACCGGGGAGCTGATAGGCTGCTGGGGCCGGGGGGCCAGCAGCTGGGGCCACGCCGTGCGGCGGGGACACTACAAATTGGGGTGCCAGGGGCACCAGGGATCTTCTGGGGGATTCTGCTGCAGGAGGTGGTGACTCCCTGGGGGAGGGAAGCAGCAGAAATGCCTTCGATGGTAAGAGCACCCACGCTGCCGCGTGCTGGGGTGAGACCCGGCGGGGCAGGAGGCACCGGGCACCCCGCGTCCCCGGGGGATCTGGGCTGCCGAGGTGCCTCTGCGGATGGCGGTGGGGAGATGGTCCCCGGGGCAGGGCTGCCCGCGGTGGGCAAGGGCAGGGAGGTATCGGGATGGTGCAGGGTCCCAGCGGGATGTGCCGGGGCGGGGGGACACCCCGTGCGGCTGCCCGAGGGGTGCGAGTGGCCGGGGACGCTGGCTCGGCCCCGTCCGGAGCCGGGGGCTGCGCGGCGGTGGCAGGGGGGCGGCTGAAAGCTGAGCACGGGGTCATGCGACACGGCATTGGTGCCGGCCCCGCGAGAAACCCGATCAGGGCCGACAGGTGCCCGCGGCCCCGCCGAGCCCTACAAGGGGAGCCAAGGAGAGCCCCAAAATAGCGCGGCGTGCCTGGCATGCCAAGGCTGCGCGAAGGGAGCGCGGCCCCTGCGCCACGGAGACCCCCCCCGGCCCTCGCAGGTTCCCCGGGCGGCTCCAGAGCTGCGGCATTGCCGGGGACCGTGGCTCACCCTGGCGTGGCATCGCCCCGCGCCCCTGTGCCGTGGGGCTGCCCTGGGCGAGGGGCTCCCGGGAGTGATGGGGGCGGCCACGGTGACCCCCCTCCCTTGCCTTGCAGACAGACCAGCAGGCTGAAGCCCGCGCCTTCCTCAGCGAGGAGATGATTGCGGGTGAGCGCGGGGGCAATGGGGAGAGGGGCCGGAGCCGGCCAAGGTGCGGGGCCAGGCGCTGCCCCACTGCTGTGGCCCCATCCCCTGCGCTGCCTGGCCCTGACCCCCCCCCCCCCCCCCCGCAGAGTTCAAGGCCGCCTTCGACATGTTTGATGCGGATGGCGGCGGAGACATCAGCACCAAGGAGCTGGGGACGGTGATGAGGATGCTGGGCCAGAACCCCACCAAGGAGGAGCTGGACGCCATCATAGAGGAGGTGGATGAGGATGGTGAGCAGCCTTCGGCCGCGGGCGCTGGGCGCTGGGCGCCGGGTGGGCAGCCCGAGCCACGCTCGGCTTCCTCCCCGCAGGCAGCGGCACCATCGACTTCGAGGAGTTCCTGGTGATGATGGTGCGCCAGATGAAGGAGGACGCCAAGGGCAAGTCTGAGGAGGAGCTGGCCAACTGCTTCCGCATCTTCGACCGGTGAGCGGGGGGTGATGCCTGCCCGTCCCGCCCGCGGGGGCGAGCGGGGCCACATCCTGCCCTCACCCTCCTGCAGGAACGCGGACGGGTTCATCGACATCGAGGAGCTGGGCGAGATTCTGAGGGCCACGGGGGAGCACGTCACCGAGGAGGACATAGAGGACCTGATGAAGGACTCGGACAAGAACAACGATGGCCGCATTGACTTCGATGGTGAGCCACGGCCCTGGCCGAGTGCCCGTGCTGCGCGCCCCGGGCAGAGCCGTGGGCTGAGGGTGCTGCTCTTCTTGCAGAGTTCCTGAAGATGATGGAGGGTGTGCAGTAAGGGACCAGACATTCCTCAGGCCGGCCGCTGCACCCAGCCCTGCTCCACCACCCCCAGGGAGCAGCAGCTCCGCAGCGCCCGGCCCCCCGCTCCCGCCCCCCGCCAGAGCTTTTCCTCCAGTCTGTCACATGCGGTTTCGGTCTGAGCCTCAATAAAAGGGGAAAAGCTTGAGCTGCCGGTGCAGAACTACACCGGGTTTGCGTGCGGAGGGGACCGTGGCACCGTGGCTGCTGCACCGCTCCCCAGGGAGCGGGGACGTGTCCCGGGGTGTCGTGCCAGTCGGGCTCCCCCCGCGCGGCGTGGGGGCCGCGGTTCCCACGAAGAGCTGGGCCAGGGGCCAGCGCTGAGCTCAGACTTTCCATGCAGAGCAGCCGGTTCACACGCCAGCGGGCGAGGGACTGCGGCCCCGGAGTTCTGGGGGGCTGCTCCCACCCGCTCTGGGGCAGGGCTGTGGGACCAGAGGGGAGCCACCGCTGCCTGCCCCACACCAGGACCCCCCTGTCCCAACCAGAAGGGCACAGAGGACCTGGCTATAAGGTGGGGGGGAAGCAGCAGCCCCCTCCCTGTGGGGTCAAGGAGCCTCTGTGCCTGTGCCAGCCCGCCGTGCATCACTGCTCCCCAGGGACCTGCTCCTCCCCGATTTAGAGCCTCTGCAGCCAGGGAGGAGCGCAGTGGGGGGACGAGGGGGGGACGATGTGCAGCTGGTGGGACACTGGGAGGTGGCTGAGAGCCCGTCACAGCCCTGTGGCACGGGGGAGCCGAGCACCCCCCCTGCAAGCCAGGAGCCGCTGCGGAGGGGCCTGACACTGCCCCGTCCCCACGGGGAGTGATGGCACCGCGGCGAGAGGACGCGTGCCGCGGGCGGGGGGCAGCGGGGACGTGTGCGGTGGCCCAGGCCGCCCTCTGCAAGGCCACGGCCGGGCACCGGCAGCTGGTGCTGCAGTTGGGGGGCAGCGCCGACAGCCCCCGGCTGCGGGAGGAGCGGCGCAGGAGGAGCGCGGAGGCGCGTGAGCTCAGCACCGGTAAGGATGGGGCTGCTGCACCGGGCAGCAGCCACGGTGACCCCCCTGCACCCACAGCTGGGCTGGTGGAGGGGTTCTGGGGCCACCCCGGCTCAGTGTCCCCCCCTCCCCATGCCTCAGGGCTGCGGCAGGCGCTGCTGGCGGGGCTGCGGCAGGCACCGGCGAGCCCCGAGGAGCGGCGGGAGCTGGAGCGGCTGTGGGTGCTCTTCCTCTCCGCCCTGGAGCTCTTCCTGCAGGATCTGTGCCAAGCCCACCACCTCTGCCAGCTCTTCTCCGTGCAGGGGGGCGGCACGGCCCCGCTGCGCACCGGGCTGGGGGGCCGGGGGCCGCCCAGCCGCAGGGGGAGCCGGCGAGGGGGGGGTCCCGCGCAGCCCCCAGCCGCTCCGTGCCTGGAGGAGGAGATCGAGCAGGTGAGGGCCACGCTGGCGGAGATGGAGAGCAGAGCCAACATCCCGCTCTGGACGGTGGAGGCCACGCAGCTGGCGGGGAGGGGCAGCACTGCAGCCCCCCTGGCTGGGGCAGCCCAGGGGGGGTCTCGCCCTGGGTGCTGCTGCAGGGTGCTCTGACTGGGGGGGGGAGCAGGAGATGAGGCGGCAGGGCTAGCACCCCCCCTGCCTGCTCAGGTGTCACGGAACAGGGGACAGAGTCCCAAGCACTGCACCCCACCCGGCCCCCCGCTCAGGCAGGTGACGGTGGGGGCTGCCCCCACCCTGCGGGGAGAACAGGACAAGCTCCAGGCACCCCAGTTGTCAGTAAAGCCCCTGTTAGCCCACGGGGGTTGGTGTCCCTCCCTTCCCGCCCTCGCTCACCGAGGGGCTGGGCTGACTGAGAGAAGATGCCTCTGGGCGCTCACAGTCTGCAACAAAACCCCCAAAAGGAAAGTTATAAACATGCATTTATTTATACATTAACCGTGGCTCAAACTGCAAAATTAATTTAAAAAAAAGCCTATGATACAGAACGCCGTGGGGAGCGGCCGGAGAGGGAGCGGGCAGAGGCGGTGGTGTGGGTCAGGTTTCCTGGCTCTTGGCCTGCTTGGCGTACGTCTCCCGCACATACTTCTTGTAGGCTGAGGAGAGAGGGGGGACACGGGGCTGGGGTCCTGGGGCCGGCGTGAGGCCGGGCAGGCAGCGGGACACAGCGGGGTGGGGGGGCTGCGCCGCTGCCCCCCCCCCGGAGGGAGGGTGCGGGGGGGGGGGTGCCCGCCCTGGGCACTCACCGGGTTGGTTCTTCCAGAGCTCGGCGGCGTGCGTGTTCAGGGGGCTCTCGATGTTCGGCTCTGGGGACAGGGGACGGATCAGGGCGTGGGGGGGGTGTCCTGGGCCCCACCAGCACCCCACTGCAGCGTGGCCGTGGGACCCACCTGCCAGCAGGCTCTGGATGGAGAGCAGGATGGTGCGGACGTCGTAGAGGGCCGACCACTTGTCCTTGAGGATGTCGAGGCAGATGTTGCCGTGGTTGTCGACGTTGGGGTGGTAGCAGGGGGTCAGGAAGCGCACGGTGGGCGCGGTGTAGGGGTACCCACTGGGGAACTCCAGCGACAGCTTGTACCGCAGCTCCTCGTAGGCCTGGGGGCGGGAGTCAGGGCCGGGGGGCACCGGGGGGGGGGGGGGAAGGACGGGACGGGACACCCGGGGGGAGGACCGAGACCAAGCCCCCCCGCTCCGGCCGGGGGGGGAACCGGCGCCCTGCCGCTCACCGTGCCGGCGGCGCCGTCGATGGTCCCGATCCACTTGAAGAGGTTGTCGGACTCGGGGAAGGCGGAGATGCCTTTGTCACCGGACATCTTGGCGGGGGGGGGGGGGGGCAGTGCGTCAGGGCGGCGCCGGGACCCCCCCCCGGCCCCGGGACACCCCCCCCCCCGCCCCGGGACCCCACTCACCATGAGCGCCATCAGCTCCTGCTGCAGCCTGCGGGTGAATCACACGTTACCGGCCCGGCCCGGCGGGGCAGCCCCCGGTCCCGGTCCCGGTCCCCGCTCACCTCTTCCCCACCGAGCCGCGGGCCGCCGTGGCCGCCGCCTCAGCCGCTTTGCGCGCGGCCGCGCTGGGCAGGGCGGCGGGGTCGGCGTTCTGCGAGGCCATGGCGGCTCCGGGGGTCGCTGCTGGCGGAGCCGGTCCCGGTGCCGCCGGTCGCTCCCGCGCCCCCGTTTGAATGTTCCCACGGGCGGCGGCTCCGCCAATCAGCGCGCAGCCCCCTTCCAGCCGGCCAATCGCGACGCGCCGGGGACGCGGCTGCCGCAGTAACGGCCGGCGGCCGCGGATTGGCCGCTGCGGCGCGGGGCGGAGCCCCGGCGGCTCTTAAAGGGACAGACACACACACACACCCGCCCCCCGCTTCCCCCCCCCCCCCCCCCCCCTTTCCCGGTTCCATCCCCAGGAGGCGGCGGCGGAAGCGAGAGCGAAGCGGCTTTATTTTGGCGCGGAGGGGGGGGAGGGAGGGGCCTCAGGGCTCGGGGGGGCCCTCGGGGGGCGGGACGTCCCCCCCGCGGCGAAGCGTCTCCATGTGCTTCTGCATCTTCTCTGTCATCCAGGCCGGCGGGACGAAGGGCTTCAGCTCCTCCAGCCGCAGGTCCATGGAGTCCCTGGGGAGAGGGTGGGGTGAGGTGGGGGGGGGACCCCCGGCACACCCCCTGCACGCCAGCACCGCCCTGACCTCAACACCCCCCCCCCACACCCCACAGACCCTCAGCCGGCAGCGAGCCCAAACCCCAGGCACCCACCCCAGACCCGGGCATCCAGCACGGAGCCCCCCCAGCAGGCACCCATCCCCCAGGGGCACCGAGCAGGGCCCCTCCAGCACGGCCCCCCCACAGCAAGTGCGTCAGCAGCCCCCGGGGGCAGCAGCCCCAGGCAGGGCAGCGGACACGGCGCCCTGGCCCTCACCTGTAATCCTCGCTGGCAGCCAAATCCCGAATGTCCTCTTCGATGAGGAGGTAAGCCTGCGGCACAAGGCGGGGGGGGGACACACCTCAGGGGCGCTGCGTCCCCCCCGCGATACCGGCCCGACCCCCGCGGGGCAGCGGACGGGCCCCCGCGGCGCCCCGGCAGCCCCTCCTCAGCCTATCCTCCTGCCAACGCCGCGGCTCGCGGCCCCGGCCTGGCCCTGCGGTGGGTCTGCGCGGCGCCCGCCGGCCCGCCCGTACTCACCATCTTGCCCCCAGTAGCCCTCATGTGCTGCTGCTCTGCCAGCCAGTGCTTATCCTGCGGGTCGGCTGCGTACTGCAATAAAGCAGCAAGGACCGAGCTGAACGCAGGCGACAGACCCCCCCTCCCCACCCCCGGCTCTGCCCACCCGCCTGCCGGGACGCTGCGCCCCACTCCAGCGCCTTCCCCCCTGCCCCGGGGGGCTGCCGGGGGTGGGCTCAGCTCTGCCGGCTGCTTCTCCAGCCTCAAGCCCTGGCTCCAGGCAAACCCACCGCCTCGGAGGCTGCGCTAAGCCGTTAACTGCTGTCCCAGAGTGCTAGCCAGACCGGGCGCAGGGGAGGAGGAAGACAAGCCGGCCGAGGGACACGCTCCCCATCCCCGCCAGAAACTGTTTCTGAGCAAACCCCGAAGGAGGAGGCGTCCTGCCGCGGCATCTGACCTTAAAGAGGTGGGGATGCTTGATGTAGAGTCGCCCTCTTGTTCCTCCCATCCCGAGAGCTCTGAAAGAGGAACACGATGGGCTGTTACAGCTGTGCGGGGCGCAGCCGCGGCGGTACGGGGACACCTCCTCTCCTCCCCAAGCCCTTCCTACTGCTTTCAAGGCAGAGAAGCGAAGTGACAGGAGGAGTCTTACGGGCTCCTGCCTTGGAGACACCACCCTCCATCGACAGGGCCACTCCTTACTTGTTTGCTCGAGATCCCAGCACAAAGGTTGTGGTTTCAGTCAGTCGGGATGGATCCCACTACAGAGCAATTGGAAAAGGGGCAACATTAGAAATGAAGCTGGTGCCAGCCCATGCTCCACGAGCCTCAGCTCTCTGACAGGGAACCTCGGCACCGCCCCCGGCCTGGGAGGAAGGGAGCTGGCCACAGACCTCCGGACTTCCACAGAGGAGGGAAGTTACTTTCCCTCTGGGCTGATCTAAGCAGTTTCCTTTGTGGGAAACACTTGTGGGATCCTCCTGGCTACTACTGCTCTCCCCAGGTCTCCTAGCAGCGGCACCACACCGCAGAGCTACAGGCTACAGCGCCTGGGGGAGACAAGCAAAGGCCTCCAGGCACTTCGCTCCTCTTCTTGCTTCTCTCCTGCACTGCAGGGGCCCATCGGGGCAGAGCACAGCTCGGCGCTGTCCTCCGCTCCCGCAGCAGTAGGGCTCTGCTGGCGGAAGCAAAGGGGAGGAGAGGGTGAGCCCAGCAGCATCGGCCAGCCAATACCTTTGGTCCATCCCTTCTCACGGGCTCAGAGACTTTGATCTTCCACCTGTGGGGAAGGAGAATGCAGTAAGAGCAAGTCCCTGCGGGACCAGTGCAGTCACCACCACAGCACACACAGAAGGGACTGAGCCCCAGCCCTTCCAGATCCGCCTTCCTGCACACCCTCCGTTCCCCAACTCCCCACCCTCATCTTTGCTGCACGTTCTCCTGGCCCCAGCTGCTGAGATCCCGCCACCACCTGTGTCTCACACTGCTCGCTCTGAGTGGTCCCATGTGGACCCTGTCACCACTTCGAGCCTGTTTAAAACCAAGTCCTTGAAGGTCTTTGCCTCCTGGGGGGAACAGCTCAACCTAAACCCCCCCTGCCCAACCCCTGGCACTGCCCTGCACCTCTCCTCTGTGCAGGAGGGGAAGGAGACCGTGGGGTTTCTGTGCTCCCCCAGTCAGGCAGCCCCGTTTCCCCCCTGCCCTCCAGCTCAGTTCCCATACTCACGCTGCCAGCCCTGAGACCCCGCGATCGTTCGCCAGGCTCTGTCCTGGAGGCCGCCCCTTTCTCTGCGTAGAAGAAATCCTTCAGTGACTCAGCTGTGTGGGCTGAGAGAACCCCCTCGGTCACCCTCCCCCTCCCAGGGGAGCTGCTCTTTTTGTCATGAGCAGAAATGCCAGCTGGCACGAGAGCAACCACCTCTGGGACATCTCAAAAACCACCTGGGCACTTGCATGTGCTCGTACTGTGGGAATGGACAGGAACGAGGAACGTGTTTCCCAAAATGTAAAATCCCTTGTGTGGAAAACCCTCCTACCTTTTTGGGAACGGGGCTCCCTCGACGATTCAGCTCCTCGTCCATCTGTCGGGCACGCTGGAAGAGGAACAGCAGCGGGCTGAGCAGGGACCCCCACAGCCAGCCAGCCGCTCTCACTCGAGGTGCAGAGCACAAGCGTGGGGGGCAATGCTGGCCCCACCCCATCGTGGGGAGAGGCTCTGAACCGCAGCAAGCAGCGGCTGTGTCTGGGATTTTCCTTGCCCTTTAGGTACTGCGCCCTCCCAGCCCCCAGCTCGGCCGCCTTGCTAGCGCTGATGGGCGAGAGGCACAGAACAAAGCAACTCCAACCCTCCTCCTTCTCCTGGCTCTTACAAGTCCTTCACGCCTCTGGGAACAATCACAGCTTTTACCTTTGGTACCGTCTGCTCATGGGGCAGCCTGGGAACAACCTTTTTGCCATCGGAGAACAGCAGTTTGGCCTGTGGGAAGAGGAAGGAGGGTTGCCCGGTGCTGGGTCCAGCGAGGGGCCTGCCAGCAACCCCCAGTTCCGTGTGACCGCTCCGCTCCTGGGGCGCGCCGTGCAGCGCTTCCACAGGCAGCGAGACGCAAAACTACAATCCCAGCGCGATAAGCTCCGGGAAGCTGGGGCAAAACCAAGACGTGAAAGAAAATATCCCACCCCCAAGCCTGGACCCTCAGACGGGGGCCGGTCCCTGCGGGAGCTCCTGCCACGCGCCGCGTTCCCCTGGCAGCAGTGAAAAGCAGCGGCGGGAGCTGCCTGGCCCCGGCTGCTCCCCCGTGCCCGGGGCGGGTGAAGCCACATGCTGCACTGCGAGGAGGGTACGCGTCCCAGCCGGGCTGCTCCGCAGAGGGTGCCGAGCTCCCCCCCCCCAGCACCCACCTGCTCCAGGCAGCTCCGGCACGTCTCCTGGATGAGCTGCTCCGGGTCCACCTCCTCCCCGACGTTATCGCGCACGTTGACGGCTGCCTTCTGGAAAAACTGGGGAGGGGGCGGCGGGTCAGCGGCCGAGCGAGCGGCGCGGGGGCAGCAGCCGCGGGGCAGCCCCGCAGCTCTCACCTTCATGTACTTGCTGAAGACGGCGCGGATCTCCTCGTTGATGCTGGGCTGCAGCACCGCTCGCAGCAGCTCCATGGACACGGCCGGGTCGGTGAAGCTGAAGGCGAAGGAGTCAGGCGGGGGGGTGGGGGGAATGGGGGGGCGCGGGCCCCCGCACCCCAGCCCGGCCCATCCCCTCCGGCCCGGTGCCCGGTCCCGCCCGGTACAACCCCCCCCCCCCGTACCTGGTGGTCATCTGGGAGCGCCGGCCGCGCCGCTGCACCTGCCGGTGCTTGATCATGATGTTCCAGGGGCTCTGCGGGACACACGCGTCAGCCGCGGCCGGGACGCGCTCCCCGCCCCGCTCCCCGCCCCGCTCCCCGCCTCACCGTGCTGACCAGCTGCTCCTCGTTGCCGCCCGGTCCCTCCTCGCCCGGCGGCCCCGGCTGCTGCTCCGCATCGCGGGCGGCGCCCATGGCGGCGGCCCCGGCCCCGGCTCCCGGCCCCGCGCCACCGGAACCGAGCGCGTCATCGGGCCGCGACGCCACGGCCGCGCGCCGGACGTGACGCGCTGCCATGGCAACGGCGCCGGGCGGTGGGAAATGGGGCGGGGCTTGGGGGACTCCGGGGGCACCGAGGCGGGGACCCGGTCTGTATCGGGGGGGCGGGGGGCACCGGGAGCGTCACCCGGTGTTTATCTGGGGATCGGGGAACCCGGGGGGGCGCCCGGTCTGTATCGGGGGGGCGGGGGGCACCGGGAGCGTCACCCGGTGTTTATCTGGGGACAGGGGAACCCGGGGGGACACCCGGTCTGTATCGGGGGGGTGGGGGGCACCGGGAGCGTCACCCGGTGTTTATCTGGGGATCGGGGAACCCGGGGGGGCGCCCGGTCTGTATCGGGGGGGCGGGGGGCACACGGTTTGTGGCTCCACCATTGGTTTTTCTCGCGTGGCTTATTTTGAACCTCGCCTCTCGGTCCACTCCGTCCTGGTCAGGCGCAGGTGGGTGCGCGGTCCTGGAAGGGCACATGGCAGTAAAGAAACCGTTAGTGCTAAAGAAGGGTCACTTCAGAGATGAACGCAGTGACGGACAGCCAGCTCTAAAATAACCGTAAGTCCCAAAGCCTTAAAAAGTCACGGAGTTCCACCCCGGAACAGGACCCGTCTCAGGTGAAACCAGCTTCATGTTGGCCCTGCCCGCAAGGCCTGAGCGATGGCAGCTGCAGAAATGTGAATGTTTGTCCTTCCACCACCTGTCCTATTACCTTCTGTGCCTGAAACAGAAAAATAAACTTCTTGTAGTTCCAGCTAACTTCTTCCTGAGAGTCTCTCATCTTTCTGGAATCTCGTTTTTTTTTTTTATCTGAGGAAACACACAAAACCCATGTTTCCTCATCTAGGGAGCGCGGAACAGTCAAAATGAATTGTCTGTCGTTTTCTAGATGTGGTCAAGAAGAAGCTTTTCCCTTGGGGCAGCTGCACAACGATTTAACCGTTTTGTGTTCTGTTCGTGTTTTCCCTCGTGCCTCCCGCGGTGGCTGCGGGGGGGCTCGTGGCTCGGTGCCGGGGACGCCCCGTTGGTGTCTCAGCAGCGACGGCGCTCGGCACCCACGGGAGCCCGCGGCTGCGGGAGGAGAGGCTGGGTGACTCACGGGCTCGCGCGCTGGAAGAGGCTCCTGCCCTCGTCCCCTTCCTGCCGCTTTGGCCAGGATGAGATCAGGCTGTTACACAAACCCGACCTGCGGATGTGGGGCCGATCCTCATCATCAGCGTTTTGATGTTGCCATAACTGCATTGTCATCAGCGCTGGGCTTTTTATGTACCGTCCATGGCTGTTCCAAATTGTTAGCAACAAAAATCGGACGTTGTCCAGAGGAGAGGAAAAAAAACCTACCGCTGCAGAAACTCATGGGGCAAGGTGAAAAGGATGGTTCTGTTTAACCTGCGAAAGCTCGGTGGGGAGAGGGCTCAGCTCTGCACGGGTGCTCGGAGAGGACAGCGGTCGGTTGCTCTCTGTGCCTGCCGCGAGCGGACAAGGCGTCCTTGCGTTGGTTTGAATCGAGTGAGACTTGGGTCAGATCTGTGGAACAACTTTCCAGTTATGAGAAGACTTAAGTCCTGGAACAAATTCTCCATAAAGGAGTGCCCATCTTCGCAGGTACAGGGATGTCTTTTTAAGAGCACGTCAGAACAATGTTTGGCAGGGATCCCCTAAACGTAGCTGATGAGGTGACTTGTTTGGATCTCCCCCAGCCCCCATTTTTTAATGGTAATTTTTCCGTGGATCTGTGCGGTAGGTGCACATGACCGAACACACCAGCCTGCGAATGTCTGCCACAGGCGAGCAGCCGTTTCACAGCTGAGCTTACCCGAGCTCTGTTCTGATCCACAGAGACTCTGGACGTGTCCCGTCTGTCCCTCCCTGCGGCTTTTGGCAGCAGCAGGAAGCCTGTTGAGCCTAGTCCCACGTCCTGGTTTGGTGAGATTCCTGCAAGCAAAGCTTCGTGATCCCGCTGGATCCTCAAGGGCTGCCCTTGCAGGTCACTGCGGGGCTGCGGTGTGAGAGGACGAGCGGCACAGGGGGTCAGGAAGGAGGAGCGGGATTGCAGCCTGTCAGCTTTGCCTGTATGACATTACTTGTTAGCATCAAATGCTGTAAAATTATCCCAGGCTTTGCAGAAAGGCGGTGGGCAGGCCATCACGGGGGAGTCAGTGTTTCAGTGGGTTGGGGTGGGTAGGAAAGGGATCAGAGGAGGGAGAGGAACCAAGCGGGTTGAAAGCCGAGAGCCCCTTTCCTGTCGATCCGTGTCAGCCTCGGGACGTTCCGTGTCTGCGGAGCTGGCCGGGTGCGCGGGGGGTCTGGGATGAGCTCCTGCCGCCCCGTGGAAGCGGGATTTATGTGGGTGCTGCGAGACCTGCGGCAGTTTAGCCATGACCTGCCGCAGCCCAGCCGTCCCCGGGAGGATCTGGGTGCAGGAGCAGTGCTGCTCGTACCGTGGGCATTTGCTCTTTGTTCTCACTGCTTCTTTTGTGAACAACTGTGGCACCAGTGTTTGCAAGATCCTGGTGAGGGGCTGCACACGCCTGCTGCATCCTGTTGCAGCAGAAGATGTGATTCTTTGGTTTATTTTTCTCTGTTCACCCTCTGACCTCTCACGAGGCTGGTGCTGCGCTGCAGGTAATCAGTGAGAGTCAGGACACAGCTGATGAGAGGGGAAACATGACCAAAAAGCATTTGGAGACCCAAATAATGTTCCCAGTGGGCACAGAGCGATCTCTGGTTGGTCCTGAGAATGGGCTGGAGGGCTCTGGTGCGCATCCCACTCCCCGTGGACCTGCGCTGCCGTGGGCGGTGGGCGCAGGTCCAATCCTGCTCTGTGCCATCCGAGTCGTGGAGCTGGAGCAGGACCTGCAGGATCCATCTCTTCAAGGCGTTTATGTCAGTAGAGAAGCACGCTCATCAGACATGCGCCTTCGTTAGTTCCCGAAACGTTAACCAAGATCGTGGTCTGCTGAAGCGGAAACGTGCCAAAATGACGGCGTTGTTCCCAAGAAGAGGAGCTGCCGGGCGAGCGCGGTGGCAGAGGCAGAGCTCTCCGCCGCGGCAGTCCCGGGGCTGGAAGGAGCCCTGCGGTCCCGCAAGTTGTTCCAGGTGGTTGGCCGGGTGTGCGGAAGGGAGTCGGCGCTGCCGACACCGGCGGGACGGCCCGGGTTGCTCCGTGGGGGGTCCTGCTCGGCGGTGATTAACAGCGACAGCAATGCGCGATAAGCACCGGGCCGTCGGGTTAAGCCGTGGAGCCGCGAGGTGTGGGACGCTGGATCTTCAGCAGAGATGGGCGGTTCACGGTGAAATTGCATCCAAATTGAGTCACAGCCACGAGGAGAAGAATAAACCTGTACTTAAAGCATATTTCTTGCAGCGAGCCCTCTTCCCACACAGGTTTGGCAGCGTGGAGCCGGGCACCTTCCCGC
The DNA here is from genome assembly GCF_018691265.1 of Tyto alba. Classification (NCBI taxonomy): domain Eukaryota; kingdom Metazoa; phylum Chordata; class Aves; order Strigiformes; family Tytonidae; genus Tyto; species Tyto alba. The sequence goes on along the minus strand of NW_024881308.1, from coordinate 17,644,193 downwards.
CCCTGAGTCACGTCCCTTGCGCTGCCCCTGCATCCCTGTGACGTGATGTCGATGGAGAGCTCTTGGAGTGGGAACTTTGCCTTTTCAGTGTTCGTGTCGAGAGGCACACGCTTGCTTAGAATTGTGAAAATAATGCTGAGCTCAGACCAATTAATTTCACTTGCCCCACAGTTGCAGATTTAAACTTTGTCTTTTGATCCAGCAAGTCCAACCCATTCTTGCCTGGTCCTGGTGTGTCCTGGCCTTAAGATCTCCTCTAATACTGATTGCACTTTGGTTTGTGTATAATTCAGGAAGAAATAATTAAATAGGGAAGGAAAAAATTACAAAATATGACCATGACTAGAACTCCTATGTGCCTTGAGAATAACTTAATTTAAATGGGTTAGCACTCACATAATTAAAGGCACTACTTAATCTGTTATCTCAAACATATTAAATAAGTCTTTACCCCGAAATCAGATGCAGGGAAAAGGGAAGTAAATGTGGCAGTGCATTTAATTTTTCATTTACTCTTAACGTGGGTCTCTGGTGAAGGCTGGCAGTTTGGACCTGTGGTTTGAAGGCAGATTCCCGTGCTCTGCTTGCCTCGGGTGAGCTCTTGTCCTTGAAATCCCAAGACTTTTCCCTCCAGAGAGCTCCATTCCATCGGAGTGCTGTCTCATCGGAGCAGACCCTTCCGCTGGATTCGCAGTGGGGGGAGCAGCCTGAGCCCCAGCCCCGACTGCTGGGGGTGAACGGTTCCTCTGCTTACGGTTCTCCAGGGACTGTGGGCACTCAGCATGGTACGAGGCTGCTCAGCCTTGTCCTTGGGCTGGGGAGTCTCAGCTGTGGGCAAAATAGTCCTGACTCAAGGGAAATTTTAATGAATTTAATCTGTTGCCAGCTAACACAAACTTCTACTGACTGATTAGAGACAGCTGATGCGCCCAGCGGCTGGAGCTCAGGGCAGCCCGTGGCCTCCTCCTGCACAGGCACTGCTGCCTAAACCAGGCAATTTGTGCCCAAATTGTGCTCAGGTGTGAGCAGGCAGGGTGCTCGTGCCTGCACTAGTGGGGTGCTGATGCTGCCTACAAATACCAGGTGCCCCTCCACGTCCCTGTGCTGTGCTGTTTAGGAACTAATTTGGCATTTGTGCGTGTGATAACTGCGCGCTCCTGCATGATCTCATTTGGTGCTCATGCATGCAGTTATTGAATGCTCGTGTGTAAGTTAATTGGGCACCTGTGTGTGGACACTAAACCCTGAAATTTATGCTCAAGAGTTCCCAGAAAGCTGCTCTGAGGGCGCCGTGATGGAGACTGTGGTTGGGGCTGGATGAAGGATCGTGCTGAGCTCTGCCAAGTCCGTGTGGGGCCACCCTGCAGTAACGGGGGGTTTGGGGAGGCCACAGAGGAGAAGGACCCTGTGAGTCTGGGGGACAACATTAATGTGCTGAGGGACTTTGAGCTCGCTCATTTGGATGCCAAAACCTGGTGATTTGCATTAGTGGCATGGAAAGAGCTGGAGCACACTGCTCGTGAACGGAACAAGCAAATGAAATACTGGATGTAGAGACAGGTATTCAAATGAAGCCTTGAATATTGCAAAATGAAGCCTTGAATATCTGCAAAAATCTGCAAATAATGTCTCGCATGCACAGCAGTAGCCTTGGGAACGACGGGAGGTTTGCACGTGGAAGGAGGGAGCTCCCGGCGCTGCTGCCTGGGTGGGTGCTCGTCCCCTGAGCCCGTTCTGGCTGTGCCCGCGGGCAGAGCCCAGCGCCGGGGCAGTGCAGGCGGCCGCTGGGGCTGAGAAAGCCCGCGCACACTTCCCCAGGCAACTTTCTGGCTGCTGCTGCCTGCCAGGAGATGCCCCGTCTCGGTCAAGAGTTCTCATCTTTAAACCTGCACCAGGTTTTTGCAGGTAAGCTCTTCCCACCGTTCTGTCCCTCACAGCTCTGACGCAGCAGTGACATGAAGAAAAGGCACCGGTGGTGCTGCAGTACGAGGAAAGGTTTGTCTGGCGGGAGACGTTTATTCCTGCTGGGTTTTAAATACAGCGGTTCACCAAAGGACGAGACCTGCGCAGCGAGCGCTGTGCTCCCGTGGATGGTGGCAGGCGGTGCCGTTCGGGACGGGAAGGGTCCCGGGCCCCGGGGTGGGGACCTGCCCGAAGGGACCGGCCGGAACGGGGCCGGCCGGGGGCACGCGTGGGCAGCCCAGCCTTTTCCCACCCGGCATCGCGGGGAGGCTCCGGCAGCGTCCCGCGTGCTGGGGCTGGGGGAGGCCGGTTTGTTGCTGGGCGGCGGTGGTGGAGGGGTCGGTCCCAGCCCCCAGAAAGGCGCTGGGGATCCCTGTCAAGAGCAGTGGTGAAGAATCCACCTCGCTGCAGCTGCGGTTTCCCGTTCCCTCCTCCCAGTCCCCGTGCTGTCCCCGCCAGCCGACTCTGGATCCTGCTCCTGCCTCAATTGTGGGTGGAGAAAGGCAGCTGGAACGGCTCTTTAGAAAAGAGAATTACAGTAAAACGTGGGAGGTTCCTCCAAGTCACCTGTGAGCTGCTTCCTCCCATTTCCAGACCAGGGCTGCCTGGGAGGAACTTTAAATTGCCGCCCGGCTCAGCCCCGGCCACTGGCTCCGGCAGCATGAAGGCGAGAGGCTTCGTCTTGCTGGGGCTCCTCGCCCTGTGGGCAGAGCTGCAGGCAGCGCCCGCTGCAGGCAAGTACCGGCGTGCTGGAAACACCCCGCCTTGCTAGATTTTAAGAATATTTTCCGTATTTTCATAGAATCGTAGAATGGTTTGGGTCGGAAGGGATCTTTAAAGGTCACCTAGTCCAGCGCGCCTGCAATGAGCAGGGACGTCTTCAGCTAAATCAGCGCTGATGATGATGTTCAGGGATGTGTGTTTAAACGTCTGTCTTGATCCGTGTGTTTATGAAAGATTCTGTGAAGAGTTGTGACCCTTGTGAGGTTTTATCTTTGCTTAAATTTTATCATCTTTGAGTTTGGCAACACTGCTGCCGGGGACGGAGGCGGCGGTGGTACCAGCACGCGGCCGTAGGGATGCTCGGGAGGTTCGTCAGTCGGGCCAGTGGCCAGGGCAGGGGTGGGTGGAAACGCCAGCCTGGCCAGAGCCGCAGGGTGCTGGGGGTGGGACCGAGGGGGCTGGACTGGACCCAGACTGGGCTGCCCGGGGCGGGCTGGGCTGGGCCCTCCTGGCTGGGCAGAGCAGCTCCCATCCATGGGGCTGGGACCCTCCCTGGGGCGAGTGGGGACCCCCGCCCCCCCTCGAGCCGAAATGAGACTGTGCAGGTTTGAGAGCCAAGCCCCGGCAGGCTGAGCTCTGCCGCCCACCCGCTGCCCCCTCGGACCAGCCCACGGCACCTCCCTCGCCCGGGCTGGCAGCTGCCCCCGCGCTTTGCTTTGGGGCAGGTTCAGGGCATCTCCCCCCCCTCCAAGCCCTCTGAAAGCACCAGCCCTGCCGGCGGGGAGCTGCTCCAGGAGAAGGGAAATTCTCAAAAAAGAATATTTTGCCTGCTCGTATTTTTTTTCTCAGGAAAAATGGCCAATTTTCATAGAAGAAAAAATGGTATTTCTTCTGAATGTGCCATGGAGCGATTTTGAGATTGTTTACAATTTTACTGCACTCCTTCCCGAATGCTCCTGCACGTGTTGCCAGCCAGGCTGCTTTATTCTAAAGCTCAAACCCCGAGGCAGCAGCGGCTCCCGCGCGTTGGGGGCCAGGTTTGCTGTTGCTCTGTAACAAGACGCTGGGGCCGTTGTACGATGATGAAAACGTGTCGGCAGAAATGCCATCGCTTTCCAGATGCTCTTCTCTAGAAACTTGAGTTTCTTTTCTCAGTTTTCAGGCTGGTTTTAAGCCTTTTAGCCAGCAAGGCGGCGGTGCTGGTGCTCCCGCTGCTGACGTCTCACTCCCTGTGTGGGGTCGATGTCGAGGGGCCAGCGCTGCCCGTGGGGAGCCCTGCCCTGCGCCGCTCTGCTGCTGCTGCGCGGGAGAGCGCGCAGAATGACTTCCTAAACACGCTCAGCAATATTCTCGTGCCCTGGTTAAACAGCACTTGCTGTATTTGTATTTGTTTTGCTAAGAAGTTGCTGCACTCATGCAGACACACACACATTTTCTTGCTTTTCCTCTCCAAGGTCTGGCCCAGCTCTTCGAGCTCTGCACCCGCAGCCAGCGCGGTGGCTGGCTGCTGGCGGGCGGGATTTGGGGTGCCGCTTTGGGGGTGCTGGCTGCTGCCAGCGGTGCTGCCGTCGAGGGTTGGGGAAGATGAGGTGGGGGATGAGCCTGGGGGATACGGGGGTCGGGGTGGGCTGCGGCGTGGTGCCGTCTCTCCCGGAGCTGCGGGCGGGTGCTGGCCCCCCCCCCCCCAACTGCCGAGCCCGGGAGGCACTGGGGTGTCCCTGGGGGGCTGCGTCGCCCTGGCTGAGCGGGCAGTAGCGGGCAGGCAGAGCCCTCAAAACCCACCAGGAAAAGCCGCAGGGGAGAGGGCAGCGGCAAACCCGGCTGCTGCGAACGCGGGGAGCGTCCTGCCCTCCGTGCCGGGGCTCGGCGTCGAAGTGCCGACCCTGAGACCCCCGAGTCACCCAGGGGCAGATCCCGGGGGGCTTTACCCGTCTGGGAGCCCTGCGCGGAGATGCAGGGTGCTGGTGGGTGGGAGCTGTGGGTGGGAGGGCGGCGCACCGGGCGCTGATGCTGCTGCTTTCTGCTCCCTTCCAGGGCTCCCCGGAGCAGCCCCTGCCAGGCGGCCGCAGCCAGGGCAGCCCGGCATCGCCCCCCCGGGGAAGAGCCCTTCTCCTGGGGCACAGCCCTGCACCCTGCTCTGCCCGCAGCCCGGGGGGGCCACCCTGGCTGGGAAGCAGCAGTCGGGTGCGGAGCGGGTGGGTGAGGACCAGCGCCTGCCCGGGGCTGAGCCGGTGGCTGCTGCAACGCCCGCACCGGGGAAGAAGCTGGTGACTGGGAGGAAGCCTGCGGCGGGGAGCAAACCCACACTGGCTGGGAAGCCGGACACTGGGAAGAAGCCCAGTTCAGGGAAAAAGCCAGCATGTGGGGGGAAGACTGAAACTCTGGAAAAGCCAGAAGCTGTAACAAAGCCGGAGGCTGGAGTGAAGCCGGGGACTGGAGGGAAGCTGGAGGCTGGGGAGAAACCTGTGCTGGGGGAGAAGCCAGAGACTGGGGGGAAACTGGAGAGTGAGGGGAAGCCTGAGGAGGGAGAGAAGCCTGAGTCTGGCCAGGGGGACAGTGGGGAGGATGATGACCGTGACGATGATGATGATGATGACGACGACGATGATGATAAAAATGAGCATGGTGATGGTGATGACGATGATGATGACGATGATGGTGGTGATGACGATGATGATGGCGACGATGACGGTGACGACAATGGTGATGATGATGGTGGTGATGGTGATGACGACGACGATGATGATGATGACGACAGCGACTATGGAGATGATGACGACGATGGTGACGATGATGATGATGATGACAGTGATGACGATGGTGGTGGTGACGGCGATGATGCTTGGTGACCGATGCCACAGGGGGTGTGAGGAGCGTGTGGGGCGAGGCGAGCCCCCAGTGGGTGGGCGCAGGGGCCGCTGCCCCCTGTCTCCTCCTCTGCCTCACTCTGCCAGGGCCAGGCTCAGGCACGCTTTGGGCAGGACCTTTTCTTTCCTAATAAACCCCACTCTGGGCCACTGGCTTGGCGTGACAAGCTGTCCCTGGCTGCTGCCTGGCGTGGACAGGCCATCGTGGCTGCCCCAGCCCGGGGCATGGGGGGGCTCCCACACCCACTTCTGCCTGGTGTGGGCTTGGCAGGACCCTTTGCCCAGCGACGTGGCTCTGTCCCCCGTGGGAGAGCCACAGGGACATCCCCAGCCAGGTGCCCGCCCAGGACCAGCAGAGCATCACTGGGCCAGGAGAAACCTCCCTGTGGGGTCTGCCCCCCCCCCAGCTCCCTGGGGCTCCTGGGGCAAGCTGCTCCCTGCCCACGGCCCCCCAGCACCCTCTGGGCACGGGCACACACAGCTCCCGGTTTTGTGCAGGTGGGGGACTGGGGAGCTGGGAGCTTGTGTCCTCCTTGGAGCCTCACCCGTGCCGTGCCGTGCCAGCAGCGGGGCCAGGAGCAGGGGGATGGCTGCCTGTGCAGGATGCGAGGGGCACCCCTGGCTGAGCCCCAACACCCGCTGCGGGGCTGCAGCGAGGCGAGGCCGGGGCTGGCTGAGCTGCCAAGGCCGTGGGGCAAGCCCAGCTCCTCTCTGGGCTCCCACTGGGGTCCCGCCGGGCGGCTGCTCCCGGGGTCTCTGGGAATGGGAACAAGCCCAGTCCCGGCAGGGATGGACAGGCCTGTGGAGTTTGGGTAGGACTCACGTGCGAGTCCCCAGGGACCCATGGTGGCACAGCCCCTGCACAGGACCCTGCCCCTCCCGCAGGGCTGAGGGTCCCATGGAGGGCAGCGGGGGCTCGCCAGGAGCCAGACACAGCAGGAGCCAGCCAGTGCTCACCGCAGACTGGGTTTACTGGGGGGTGGGGAAGGGCACAGAGACCCCCGTGCTCAGCACAGAGCTGAGGGTGAAGGCGGGGAGGTGGGATCGGAGGGGATGGGCGCCTATCCAGCAGCTGATGGATCCCTCCATGGCTGGCTGTCCGGCTGTCTGGCTGTCCAGCTGTCTGGTGTGGGGTGGCTGCACACGCTGGGTCCTTGGTGCGGGTCCAGGTGGGATTTAGGTGAATCCTGGGGAGAGACGGGAGAACCCATGCCACAAGTCCTTCCTGCGGAGCACGCCGGGGTGCAGTGTCCTGGGGCAGGGGCACCCATCCCAGGGGGGCTGTTTTAGTGTGGGGGGGTTGCTGGTCACTTCCGCAACGTGCAAGGACGTGCAGGGAGATGGCACCGCTCCGCGGGGTGCTGCACCCCGGCCACGGCCGTGCTCGTGCCTGTACCTGCGGCTGCGCGTCCTCCCACAGCGCCGTCCTGCTGGCTCCCTGCGCCCACCCTGCGCCCACCCAGTGCCCACCCTGCACCCACCCTGCACCCACCCCGCTCCCACCTGCGGACGCCAGCCGGGCCCAGAGGCAGCAGAGCCCCAGGAGCAGGAGCAGCGACAGCAGCCTCATGGCGCGGGGTGGGGGGCAGCACGGGGGCTGCCTGTCCGGGCACAGCCGGGGCTTTAAATCCTCCCGAGGCTGGAGGTTGGGCCCAGTGACCTGGTCTGTGCCCCGCACGCTCCGTCCGAGCGTGACACCCCCGTCCCCTCCCTCCTGCGGGCAGCTGCTGCTGCTGGACAAGCCATGCAGGGAGGCACGAAGGTGCCGCTGCTCCGCGCTGGGCTCTATGCAGCCCTGGGAAAGCCGTGCCGTGCCGTGCCGTGCCGTGCCATGACACAAGGCAAGAGCAGCCGGCGCAGCTTCCTGCGGTGGGGGACCGGGACAGGCCAGGCAGCAGCAAGGGGCCCAGGACCCCCGTGTGGGGCTGGCCCTGCCGAGGCAGCGGAGGTGGCTCCTTGGCTGGGCACTGTGGAGCAGCCCGTGGTGCCCTGGCAGCTCTCCGGGCATTGTTCTGCCTCCAGGAACAATCGCTGGCTCCCGAGGGACATCCTGTGACCGGACACGGTCCACAGCCCCACGCTGCCACCAGCCCCTCAGCCCCGCACCCCCCGGCCAGCCGGTGCCCACCCAGCCCCACGCCTTGGGGCGGCAGCGGGGACCAGGACTGGCCGGGGGGCACAGGACCCCGGTGCTGGGGGCAGGGAGCCGGAGGCTGTGTGGGGGCTCTGCCCGAGCACTGGGACTGTGGGGCTGTAGCGCTGGCTCCCGCGTCCTTGCTGGAGCCGGAGTGGGTGTCCCGGTCCCCACCACGCGGTGCCGGTGCCGGAGCTGCCTCTCACCTCCCGCTCCCTTCCCTGGGGCTGGCGGGACCGGCCACCCTGTCCCCTGTGGCCACCCGCTGCCGGGGGCTCCGGGCACAGGCACGGAGCTGCACCAGCACCTGGGGTCTGGCTGTGTCCCCCCTCCACGGCTCAGCCACAGCAATCGCTCAGTCCCTGGCTCTCCCAGGGGCCCCGAAGCCACCCCCAACACCCCGCTGAGTGTGTGTGGGGGTCTGCAAGCGTGGCGGCTGGGCTGTCCCGGGACCTGCTGCCTGTCCTCGGGGCCGCGTGGGGCTGCGGGCGGCTCTGCTGGTGCGGCACAAGGATGGAGGCACCGGAGCTGTCGGGGCTTCCCCTGCCAGATTCCTTCCGGGAGCGCCCATCCCCTCTGGCAGCCCCTGCGTGTGCGTGCGTGGGTGTGCGCACAATCCACGCTGCACGTGCCATCGAAACTGCGTGTGGCCCTGCGCGCCTGTCGGCAGCCCAGGCTGCCCCCATCCCTGTCCCCCTCCCTGTCCCCGTCCCCATCTCCGTCCCTGTACCTGTCCCTGTCCCTGGGTGGGCAGCAGGGACAGTGCCTGGCTTGTCTCAGCCCTGGGCAGCATTGGTCCCGACAGGCCAGTGGGCTCAATGTGGGGCCAGCCGGGATGTGCCGTGGCCAGGGTGGGGGGCCCGCTCTGCCCCTCGGCTCCCCCAGCGCCTCTCCTGCCGCACAGCCCGGTCTGGGCAGGAGCATGGTGCTGGTGGCACAGCACCGTCTCCGTCCCCGTCCCCGCTGGGTGCCCGCCCTGGGAGGTGCCACATTCCTGGGTGCTCCCTGGGCCGGGCGGCCCCGGTCGCTATTTCCGCCGCGGTGGAGGTCTGGCTGCGCCCATTACTCACCCTGCACGTCCCCGGCCGCGTGAGCTGGTCAGGGTGACCAGGCAGGGCTGGGGTCACCCGCACGGGTCCCCCGAGGGTCATGGTTTTCTGTTGTGTGCAACCCCAATACCTATCTGGAAGCAGCCCCTCCCCAGCCCCCTGCAGTGCCCTGAGCCCCAGCAGCCCTGGGACCAGCGTCCACAGCAGCATCCCCTGGCTTGGCCACGGTGTTATGGCCGGGACAGGGGCTGCTCTGGAAGACGGTGGCGGTTGTTACAGCCATCGCCCGGGCGGCTGAGATACCGTGGGGAGATAGCGGGAAAAATGTAGCCCCGGTGGATTTTGACACGGTGGCCCTGCCCGCCTGGGGGTGTGGGGCTGGGAGTTTCGGTGCCACCGGGAATGTCCTGGACAGCTCGAGGCTGTGGGAGACGTGCTGAGGGTCCCCTTCCCACCGCCCGCCCTGACCCCTCGCCCCCCCGATCGCTGCCGGCACATCCCTCCGGCTTTGCTCCCACCCCACTCGGGCTCTTCCACGCCGCCGGCTCCTGTGCTGGGGATGCTGCTGGGGGTCTCTGTGCTGGGGCTTCAGAGGAGAGGCAGGAAAAAGCTGCGGTGGGGCGCGGGTGGGTCGTGGCACCTCCTTCCAAACCCCACCCCGGGCCCGACTTTCCTGGCCTCTCCCCACGGAGCTTTCCTCACCCTTTGCTTCCCCCTTGGGATAGTAATTACAGCAGTAATTAGGAAGACAATTATTCCTGCTGAATGGGAACAGCTTAATCTGTTTCTCCCTCCTTTTGGCAGGTTTCACCCCACGCCCGCCCACGGGTGCTGGCGGGGTGCTGGGGACCTGCCTGCCGCCCAGCCCAGCGCCCAGAGCCCTGCGCTGCCGTGGGTCCGGACCCCGGGCGGGAAGCCAGGCGGGCTGGGATCCGTGTCCCGTCCTGGGGGAGGCCCCTCACGCCGGACCCCGACCTGCTGCTGGAAGCATGGGGGGCAGGGTGTGGGGGGCAGGCGAAGGGGGTGGCCCCAAACTGGGAGAGGGTGATGAGGTGGGTCGATGGTGCCTGCAGGGTGGGTACGGCCGGGAGCATCACCGTCCTGCGGGACCTCCCTTCCACGGCAGCGGTGACCGGCAGGCGAGGTGGTACCCACGCGCTCGGCCCCGTGTGTGGGACCATCCCACCCGGGACGCTCTCCGTCAACCGGGGGGTGAGCGGGGGAGAAGGGGCACATCCCTTGCACAGCTCTGGCACAGCCCTTCCCCGAGGACCCGCGCGGCAGGGAGAGCGGTGCCGCGGTGCGCGGTGCCCCGGCCGCCGGCTGTGCCAGAGCTGGCGGCTTTCCACGGGCTGGCACAGCCCTGCCGTGCTCGCTGGCAGCGGGGAGGCTGCCACCCACCCCCCCCTGCCCGTCCCCACCACCGGCTCGTTCCCGAGGGGCTGCGGGCGGGCGCCGGCGGTGCCCCCAGCCCGGCCTGGGCACGTTGCTGCTGCCCGGCCGGGCTCCCCGAGGGCTGTGCCGGTGCAGCCGTCCCGTCCTACCGGTCCCCCCGGCTCGAGGGCTGTGGCCGGGGTGCTGCTGGGGAGGCTGGGCCCTGCCTGGGTGCGGCTTGTTACCCACATGGCAGGAATTAGCCAGGCTGGGGCACCAGCCCCGCTCCCTCCGCCCCACCGCCGCACCTTAAATCCCAGCCCGCCGCACCCAGGGCCCAGACCCGGCTGCCCAGGGCACCATGGAGCTGCCGCCCGGCCGCCTCCTCCTCCTCCTCCTCCTCCTCGCCGCCCTGCTCCCCCTCGCCGCACGGTCCAGCCCGGCCCTGCACACGGGTGAGTGCGCCCAGGGCAGGTCCTGGGGTCAGGGATGCTCCGGCTGCCGCCCGGTACTCCCCGCCGCTCCGCGTGGAGCCGGGCGTCCGCAGGGGCACGGGGCTGTGGGAGATCGGGACCCGGCCCTGGGGGGGCTGCTCGGCCCCTCGCTCCACAGCCCTCCCCAGCGTCCCGGCCGCTGTGTCCCGCAGTGAAGCCCGGGTACTGCTACCACAACCCGGAGGTGGAGGACCCGCTGGACGAGGACTGCGGCGCCTGCCGCAGCGACTCCTCCTGCTCCCGCTGCACCGGCGATGCCGGCTGCCCCGGTGCCACCAAGTGCTGCCCCAGCAAGTGCGGCTACACGTGCCAGGAGCCGGTGCTGGGTGAGGGCTCGGTGCCACGGCAGTGGGGCTCTGGAGCGGCGGCGTGGCGAGCGCAGGGGCGGGTGACAGGAGGGGTGCGCTAAGCAAACCGGGAAGGGGGGTCCTTGGGGTGCCCCTCAGCTCCTGCTGGGTGCTGCAGACCCCGGCGGGGCACGGCACTGTGCGGTGGGGGAGCACCCGGCCTGCTGGTGCGTGGGGCTGTGGGGCGGGTGGGCGCAGAGCTGGCTGCTGGGGGAAGGGATCGGCGGGCAGAGGGGACCGGAGCTGCTCAGGCTTCTCCGAGGGCCCCGGCAGCGCCGAGCCCGGCGGCGTCCCCGTCCTGTCCCCGGCTCAGCCCGTCCCCCTCGGACCACGCAGACTTCTGCTACCTGCCCTCCGTCTGCGGGAGCTGCAAGGCGCTCTTCCGCCGCTTCTTCTTCAACGCCTCCAGCCAGCAGTGCGAGGAGTTCATCTACGGCGGCTGCGGCGGCAACAGGAACAACTTCGAGACCGAGGGCGAGTGCTTCCAGGCCTGCTCCCACGTCGGTAACTAGCCGTGTGCCGCGGCGTGCCACAGCCGGCGGTGCCCCTGCCCCCGGCCATGCCCGCCCCGGCCCCGCTCCTGACCCCCCGTCTCTCAGTTCCAGGTGCCCGGTAGTGCCGGCCCGGGGGGAGCGGCTGCCGGCGGCCCCGTCCCTGCCCCGCAGGGACCCGATCCCGCGGGGCTGGCGGCGATGGGTGCTGCTGCCCGGGGTGGCCGCGCCGGGGGCTGTGGCTCCCCCGGGGATGCTCGCCGGCCCGAGGGCACAGAGGCGAGCCCGCCGTGGCACAGCCGCCCCTCCTGCGCTGGGGTGCCCGGCTGGAGGAGCCCGGCCCCCCCCGGGCTGTGACACTTCAATACAAGGACGGGTCCTTGGATGAGCGCGTCTGGGTCTGGTCCTTCCTGCCCGGGCGGGCAGGAGCGGGCAGTGCCCGTGCCCCGGGGTGCCCTCAGCAGCACGGCACAGCGGCCCCAGGGCTGGCCTGGCCACCCCCCTGCAGCTCCCGCTGCCTCTGGATGGGCTCCCAGCCCCGGTTCTGCCCTCGAGCCACCGACGTGACCTGGCTGGGAGCTAAAGCGACCTAAGGGAGGAGGAACGGCCCCCACTGCGATGGATGCCCGGGGTGCTGCTTGTCCCGCAGCCTGCCCCAGACCCGGGGCTGTGCCTGCACCGCTTCCCGGCCCCACAGCACCGACCCCGGCGGTGGCCGAGCCCCCTGGCCCCAGCCCTGCGTGACCGTCTCTTCCCCAGCGAGCCCCAGGCGATGCCGGGGCTGATCCAGGAGCACGAGGGGATGTCCCAGGGCCTGGTGGGGCCAGCCCGGCGCTGCCAGATGTGGGGCCACACGTGGGCTTTATTGCTGGGGGTGGTGGGGAGGGGACAGGCCAGCGGGGGCCTGTGACTGCCCCGCATCCCTGAACGAAGGCATCTCCCTGCCGTGGAGGAGCTGCTCTTCCGTCACGCGGTGTCTGAAAAGGAGGACGTGCTTTTAGGGAGCCCCGAGGCTGCGGGGCTGAGGGACTGGCTGCCACGGTTGCAGCTGAGCATGGCCAGCTCTGGCGAGAGCTTCACCCCGCTCCGTGCCCCTTGGGGTCCCCTCGCCCCGAAAGCGCGTCTCTGCCGGGAGCGGAGCGATGGGGCGGCAGCAGGAGCCGGCCCTGCGGTGCTGCCGAGCCGGGAGCACGCTGAGGTCTGTGTCCTTCACACAGGCCTGGCTGGCACCCCGTGTGCCCCAGTGCCAGCCCCGGTGCCGGCCCCACCTCACTGGCCCTGGGCCCCCTTACCTGCAGGCACCCACGTGCAGACGTGGCCGCAGCCGTTGCTGCAGCACTTGTGGCCCCAGGGACACTCCCCGTCGAGGCTGCACATCTCCAGGCACGGCCCGCGGTCCCTGGGGACGGGGCACGCTCCCACTCTGCCTGCAAGGCAGAGCACCCCACCGTGGGGCACGCGGCTGGGGGGCACCCCACGGCTCCCGGGCAGTGCCTGGGCCCTGGCTGGCCGAACCACCTCTCACCTCTGGGGATGTCCATGCAGACGCGGCCGCAGCCGGTGCTGGTGCACCACTGTCGCTGGGGACACGGCCTCGCACCCCTCCGCGCACTGCCTGCTGGCCCTGTCCCGACTCTCTGAAAGGGCACGGTGACCTGCTGTCACCCAGCTGCCCTCGGGGGGGCTGGCAGCTGGCCCCCCCCCCCCGGGACAGGCTGCTCCTGCTCCCTCTGGGCACGGCCACACACACCCAGGAGCAGCCGGTGTTGCAGCACTTCTCTTGCCGGCAGACGCTGTCATCCAGGCACCGGGGATCCCAGCACGGCTGTGCCCCGGGGCACTCCCCGGGGTGCTCTGCGGGAGGAGGGGACCCAGGCGAGGGCAGGGGGTCCCAGCCCCACTTGTGTGCCGCTGCCCCGTGACGGTGGCCGGGCTGCCCCACTCACCTCGGGCAGGGCGGGCACAGCGCATGGTGCAGCCGGAGAGGCAGCACTTCTGCTGCCGACAGTCCCTGTCGTGGGCGCAGGAGTCCTCCCCCCAGCACGGCTCCAGTGCCTGCCGTGGCCTCACCGCCGGGCACTCGCCGGGTTTGTCTGAGGGGCGGGAGGGGGCAGCAGGGGCAGGGGGCACCCCCCCCGCACTGCAGGCACCCGCCTTCCCGGAGCCTCAGGGCACCCGACGGCAGCATCCCAGGGGGGCCGAGCGCCTGCCCTGCGGCAGCACCGCCCCACATCCCACCCCACGGGAGGTTTGCCAGTGTGCCCGGCGGCGTGCGGAACCGCCGTCCCGGTGACTGTCTCCTCAGCTTGTTTGGGGGCCGAGCACACGTGGCCACATCTGCTGACGCAGCACTTCTCAGCCCCGGGCACTGCCAGTCCCCAGCGCAGGCGGTGCCGCACGGGGCCGCGGCCATCGGCGCCTCCTCGGCCAAGGGGCAGATGCCTGGTTTCTCTGGGGAGCAGGAGGCAGTGGGGCTGGGGGCACGGGGGATGCCCGGAGCTGGGGGGTGACCCTGCCCACCACTCCCCTGCCCGGCGTGGGGCTGAGCAGCTCGCACCTTGGGACGGGGACAGGCAGGCGTAGTCGCAGCCGCGCAGGCAGCACTTCTCCCGGCCAGGGCACTCGGCGTCGTGCCGGCACCAGGCTCTGCGGTGGTAACGGGAACAGCCCGGCGTGAGCTGGGCAGAAGCCGGCCTTCCCTGCAGGGCACGGTGCGGGGTGGCTGCGGTGGCTGCACGGGGCTGGCACCAGGCCCCTGTGCCACGGGGCACGGGGCTGTGGAGAGGAGCTGCCCTCGCTCCCGTGGCTCGCCAGGTTCAGCCACCCACCGTGTCCCACCTCGGTGCTCGGTGCTGCACCACCCCACACACCGGCCGCCACAGCACGTCTCCCTGCCGCCGCGGTCTCCATCGCTCCAGCACCTCGTCCCCTCCTGCCAGGCTGGTGTGGATGAGGGGGGTCCCCTGGGATCAGATGGCTTGTGGCTGCCCGTAGGGCTGGGGATGCCAGCGGGGACCGGGACGCTTCCGTCCCCTCCATCAGTCCCAGGCTCCCACCCAGCCCCTCTCTGTGCCCTCCCCATCCCAGTGCCCACCTGGGAGCTGCGTGGTGGGTCCCCCCCAGCCCCTCTCTGCCTGTAATGCCCCTGCAGCACTGCGGCCCCGAGCACTGTGTCCCCCTGTGCACGTCTCCGGGTGATGCCAGTGCTCACCTGAAGCCACGGCCGTGCCAGCAGTGCTCACCTCCGTGGCAGCACGTCAGCAGGGACGGCGCTGGCCCCTGGCACAGCCGGGCTCACTGTGCAGTGGGGCCAGGCAGGCGAGCCCGTAGGCAAGGGGACAGCACTTGGCACTGCCAGGGCAGTTGGTGTCCTGGGCGCAGGGGTGCGGGCACGGCGGGTCGGTGTCCGGCGGGGGACTGGCGGGGCAGGCTCCGGGTTTCACTGGGGACAGTAGCGAGAGGTCAGGGACAGGCAGCAGCTCTCCGGCCAGCCCCGGCAGAGCCCACCCCAGCGATCATGGGGTGAGGGAGCCCCCGCTGTGCCAGAGCTCTGTGCCTCGGGGTGGCTGCAGCCGCACGGCATCACCCCTGGTCCCTGAGCCGCGGCCCTGCCCGCGCTGCCCGTCCTGTCCCTTCTCACCGGCCGGTGCTGCGAGCAGGCACTGGCGGCCACAGCTGCTGTTGCAGCATTTCTGCACGTTGGGGCAGTCGCTGTCACCTTGACACTGCTCCCGGCACGGTCCCGCCGGCCCCGGCTGCGCCACGGGGCACCCCCCGGGTTTGGGTTGATCTGGTGGGGCAGAGCGGACGCGAGGCTTCAGCGTCCCCAGGCAGGGGGGACCCATGGCACTGGGGAGGTGGGAGCACAGAGGGGCGAGCTGGGGCTGCCCAGCTGCCACGGTCCCGGCCCCGCAGAGGCCTTACCCGGCACTGGCTCCAGGCAGGCAGAGCCACAGCCCAGCGGGCAGCACTTCTGCGCTCCCAGGCAGTCCTCGTCCTCAAGGCAGGGGAAGGAGCAGGGGTAAAAGAGCCCCTGGGGGGCTGCTGCCGGGCAGGCACCAGGTTTCTCTGTGATGCCGTGGGGCGAGGGGCCAAGAGGTGAGGCTGCACCGGCGGCATCCCCTGGAAACCCGCCCCTGCCAGACCCCGCCACGTGTCCCGTGTCCCGGACCCCTCCACACGCCCCACGCTGTGGGCAGGAGGCTGCCAGCAGCACACGGAGAGCGGCTCCGTGGCACAAGGATGGGGACAGGGACAGGGGAGAAGGGTGCCAGCTGCCCCGGCACAGAGGTGGTGCCGGTGGCCGTGCCGCGGTGCTGTACCTTCTGCCGGGGGGGTGCAGCGGAGCTGGCAGTGCCGGGGGCAGCGCTTGTGCCAGCCGGGGCATCTGGAGTCATTGGTGCAGAGGGGGCGCAGCAGGCGCAGGCACCTCCCTGGCTTCTGGGGCTCCCCTGCGGTGGGACGGCGGCGTCGGGGCAGCGCCGGGTGGCACAGACCCTCGGAGCGGGGAGCAGGTCCCCTCTGCATGGGGCAGGGGTCCGGCACGGGGAACACAGCTGGGGGGGGGCACGGTCCTGGCAGGAGCTCAGCCTGTCGGGGCCCCGGCTCACCCCGACCCTCCCTCGCTGGCACGGCTGAACCTGGGGTGTGGGCAGCCCCGCTGCCGTGGCACGAAAGGACTGGTGGAAGTGGGGCTGGAGCCTCCTCTGGAGACGGCTCAGGGCTGTACCCCCACACCGAGACTGGCACGGCACGGCACGGCACAGAACTGTGTGTGCCCTCGCAAGGCAGCGAGTGCCACCAGAACTGCCGCTGGCCCTGCCGGGGAGAAGCCAGCACCAATCCAGCACCGGCTGGAGGTCAGGATCCATCCCTGAGCATCCTGCTGCCCCGTGCTTCCTCACTGCAAGCGGCATGCTCCTCCCCGCTGCCTCCTCCTCCTCCTCCTCCTCCTGGCACCTTGTGCTGAGCTTGGCGGCGCTGGGGGAATCGGGACAGCCCTGCCTTTGGCACAGGCGTGGGCGAGCTCCGGCTGGTGCCCGTGCCCGGCTCCTGCTCGCCAGCCGGGCGATGCGGAGGGAGCAGCAGCTTCTGCAAACCGCCCTCGCCGGCGGCTGGCCGAGCCGCGCTGTTTGGGCTGCAAACAGAGGCGCTGCCGGGAGGTTTCACTCCAAACAGCAGCTGTTTGGTTAAAACAATGAAGGGACCGGGCTGAGCACAACCGCCCCCGGCATTGTCCCCGCGGCGGGGGGGCCCAGCGCTGGGGGTCTGTGCCTGGTTGGCGTCACCTGTAGCCCTGGCCCCTCCGCTGGGGTTTGGGTCTGTCCCTGAGGCCGGGGGTGCAGGGGTGAGGAGGGGATGGGAGGTGTGAGGGACAGAGCCCAGGTGCCGTGGGGCTGCAGATGTGTGGGGGTCCCTGCCCAGCCCCCACCAGCACCCTCCTCACTCCCGCCTTCGCTGCACAGCCCCCGCTCTGCCCAGGGACCCCTCCTCAGTGCTGGGCCAGGCGCAGACATCCCAAACCTGGGTCTGCCGGTGTCAGTGCTGGGGTGCCCAGGGGGGGTGGGAGGGCCCCATCCGCACGCAGCACCCCTGGGTGCTGACAGCACCCGTGCACGCAGGGTGCACGGGGTGCATGGAGGGGGTGCAGACGTGCAGCTCAGAGTGGGAGCGGGGTCCTCGGGGCAGCCCACAGTCCCCACCAGCACGTGCCGGGCAGGGGCAGAGGGGACATGGCAGGGGCGCGGGGGGGACGGGGTGCAGGTGCTGGCCCCGCGGTGCCTGTGCCTGGCAGCTGCCCGGTTTGCCAGCCAGTACTCACCGCCTCTCTCCTCTGGTGCGGTGCCCGGCTCTGCCCTGAGGACGAGGAGCCCCAGGAGGAGGAAAACCCCCGGCCTCGTGGTGCTGCCAGGAATGTCGTGCGTGTCCGGAGCTGAGCCAGGACCGGGTTTAGAGCCTCCGGCGGGGGTGCCCAGGGTGACAGGGCAGCCGAAGCTGTGCCGCTGGCCGTGGCAGGCTGGCCGTGCCGCAGGCACGAGGGGCAGGAGGAGCAGGAGGAGGGGCAGTTCCCAGAACCCGCCAGTGACCCGCCAGCCATCCCGCTTATCTCCGGCCGAGCCGTGCTCACGGGTCAGGGCGACCCGTGGGGTCCGGCGGCCGCTGTCCCCCCGCAGCGCACAGCCCCGTCCCTGCCACAGCCAGCTGTGACCCCCTGCCAGCTGTTCCCTCCAGCCCCACTTGCCCCTCGCCTCCCCAGGGTGGGGGCTGTGCACAGAGCCCACGGCTCGTCCCCAGCACGGCCGGGGGAGCAGCCGCAAGGGTCTGCCCCCACGGTGCTGCCCTGCAGCCATGGCTGGGCTCTGCCGGGCGGATCTGGCACCACGAGGTGGGAGAGGTGTCCTGCACCAGTCTGGCATCCCAGCACGATGATGGGGCTGGGCTGGGACCTGGGAATGAGCGGGTCCTGCCGTGGTGCCTGGGATGTGGGTGCTGCTCCCTGCCCCCTTCCCTGTCTGGGTGCTTCATCTACCTCAACCCGTGACTGCTTTTCCAACCAGGTTTTCACACTTTGGGATGCAAATGAGCCCTTCCTTGGTGCAAGGAATCCGAGGGAACTGGTTTCTGCGCTCCAGCCCGTGACTGCGGCCCCCAGACCCGGCAGGACAGTCACCACGGAGTGATGGTGGCTGGAGGGCACCCGCATGGAAAGGGGAACCTCTCCCTGCCCCAGGGCAGCGCCTGCCTGCACCTCCCTGCCTGTGCGCTGCCTGCGCCTCGGGGGAGCCCGCCGCAGGGGACGGTGACCCGGAGCAGACGGCAGCCGTGGGCCGGTTTATTCCGTTCCAGTGCTGTGAAGCAGCCGGGGGTGATGGTGGTGCAGGGGTGCTGGGGCTGCCGGGCGCCTTGGTGCAGCCCCCGACAGCACGGCCGGGAGGGGTGGGGGGTGCCAGGGACCCCGGCTGGGACCCTTCGGGGCGATGTCGGTCCCATCTTTCTGGCGGTGCCGAGGGTCCGGCACAGGGATGCACCCACAGGGGTGGGGAGCAGCCCCGAAATGGCAGCTCCTGGTGCAGCCTGTCCCTGGCAGAGTTAGGCTGTGCCTGGAAGAGACGGAGGAGGTGTCAGTGCAGGATGGGTGCTCCCACCCCGAGGGATGGGGAGCCCTGGGGAGCTCCAGGCTGGACCCGCTGCGAGGGCGAGACCCGCACGGTGCCCTGGGCTGCTGGGACCCAGGAGCCGCCAGTCTGGGGGGGCCTTACCCTGCAGTGGGGGCACGCACGCCCGGCCGCACCTCCGCAGGCAGCACTTCTGGCCGGGGGGGCAATCCTTGTCCTGCAGGCACAGGAGGAGGCACTTGGCTGTGCGGTCACTGTCGGCTGTGAGGGGACAGAGCCCTGGCCGCACTGGTACATGCAGAGAGACAGAGGGGTGAGGGGGTCCCCCTCTGTGGGCAGGGCACCCCTTTGGGGTGGGGGAGCTGCCCTGCCTGCAGTGGGGGAGCCCCTCACTCGGATCCTGCCCCATGGGGACAGCAGCTGGGTCCCCGAGCTCCCATCGCTGCCCAGGAGGGTCACAGCGAGGGGCAGCCCCTGGGGAGGGGTTGTACAGCCCAAGGGGTGCTGGCCCTGGCTGGGGTGGGGGGCTCAGCCTGGGACAGGGCAGGGAGGGGACGTGGGGGGGTCTCGGCCCCGTGTGGTGCTGGTGGCTTTACCCTCAGTGGGCGGTTTGCAGACGTGGCCGCAGCCGGTGGTGCAGCACTTGGTGGCCGCGGGGCAGTCGCCGTCGGTGTCACACAGCTCCAGGCAGGGTCCCAGGGAGCCCCTCAGCACCACGGGGCACGCACCGGCCTTGGCCGTGGCACGGCGGCTCCCTGGTGACGACGGGGACCGTGGCTGTGCTGGTTTCCTGCTTCCCCCAGCCCCGCTCCCGGCACGGCCTGGCTCCCCATCCTGCCCCACACCCTCCCTCCCAGAGCCCCATGCTGCCCTCAGCCTCCAGCCTCACACCCGCACCAGCCCGACCCAGTGAGACCAGTCACAGCTCAACAGGCGATGCCAGCTGGCAGCTGGAGCAGCGAGGGACAACCCTGGCTGCCGTCCCCACCAGCAGCCAGCCCGAGTGAGGGGCAGGATGGGGGGGTCGGGAGTGGGGGGAGCAGGATGGGGGCAATCACCCCCATCCGCCACAGAGGAGCTGGGCATGGGGATCCCCTCCCGCAGCACCCCGGGGACCTGCCCCTGCCCGGGGAGCTCATGAAGGCCGGGGCTGTGCCCGGGGTGGGTGCGCGGCACCGAGAGGCTGTGGGTGCCCAGCACCCGGGGGAGGGCTGGCGGGGCTGTACCCGTGTGCGGCGGGGCGCAGGCCAGCCCGCAGCCAGAGAAGCAGCACTTGTGGTCGCCGGGACAGTCCCGGTCGTCGGCGCAGCGGTTGGGGCAGGCAGCAGCGCCCCTCTGGGCACGCTTCCGCGGGCAGAGGCCGGGTTTGGCTGGAGGGGAAGGGAGGCTCAGGGCTTGGGGTGCCGCCGGCACGGCCCCAGAGTGCCCACGGCCGCCCCGCAGAGCGATGTGGGGAGGATGCGGAGCCGTGGGGCTGCCCACGGGGACACCCCGGCCGCCTTACCTGGCTCGGCGCGCACGCAGCGGGCGCAGCAGCCGCGGGTGCAGCACTTCTCACCGGGGCTGCACCCGGCGTCGTTGTAGCAGCTCGGCCGGCAGCTCGGCCCGCTGGCACTGCCGGTGTGGGGGCAGTAGCCCGGGCTCTCTGCAGAGGGAGATGATCCTTGTGGCCACGTGCCCAGGGAGAGGGGCTCGCACCAGGGGCACTCGGCACGGGCACCAGCCCCCACCCACCGCCCCGTCCCCCCGCCGGCACCTCTCGGGGGGCAGCCGGTGGTACCTGTGGCGGGGAGGAGGCAGCTCCTGGCCTGTCTGCTCTGGCAGCACTTCTCTGCGCCGGGGCAGCTGCGGTCGGAGAGGCAGTACAGCCTGGGGGGCCGTGGGGCTCCGCTCCCCATCACCGGGCACTCACCCGCTTTGGAGGGGGCAGGCAGGGCGGCGGGGGGCCAGCGACCCCACGGGGCCCGGCGCGGTGCCGGGGTGACCGCGGTGGCAGCACCCCAGTCCCCAGAGTGGTGCTGCTGGGTTGGGGTGGGCAGCAGCTCCACAAACAGCACCAGGAGCACCAGGAGGAGGGTGCGCTCGGCCGGCATCGCGCTGCTGGTGGGGAGCCGTGCCGCCGGGCCCGCCGGCGCGGATTTAAACCCTGCCGGGGTGGGGGCTGGCTGAGCCGAGCTGCTCCTTCCCACGGCAGCACCATGTCAGGACCGTGGGAGTGCTGGGCATGAACAATCCGGCTCGGGGGAGACTCCCGGGGCAGCGCTGGGCTCGCGGCCCGTGGCTGACACAGCCTCCGCAGCGCGCCCTTTCCAGGTCACCGGTGACCCGCGAGCAGCCGGGCCGGGGGGACGGGCACGCTGCCGCAGCCCCGGTGCCTGCGGTCCCCGAGGGCGAGCGGGGATGGGACCCAAGTCCTGTCCCTGGTCCTCAGTGTCCACGCAGCCCTGCCTGGGGAGCACCGCCGGTTGCCCCCCGGCACACACGGCGCGGGGAGAGCTGCTGCAGAGAGCCGCGGTGCTGAGCCGGGGTGCACCAGCCTGCACCCGCACTGCAGGGAGGGGGGGAACCGGCTCCGGGCTGTGCCGGGCAGGGTGGGGGGCTCACTCTGCACCAGGGGAACGCTGTCCTCTGCCAAAAGTGGGGGATCTGGAGGGGCCCGGCCCCTCGAAGGCAGGTGGGACTGGTCGCTCCAGTGCCGGGGGCTGGGAGTGGGGCGGGTGCGGGAGGGTTGCGGGGAACAGGAGGTGCTGGGGAGAGCAGGGCAGGAGCAGGAGCGGGACCCAGCTCTGAGCAGGCACGGGATGGGGGACAGCCATGGGGCGGGGGCCCATGGCTCCGTCAGGCTTCTGCCACGGGCAACGTGACACTGTGGGGCTGGGGGCGTGTGGGGCAGGAGGGGGTTTGGGTGCTGGTCCCATAACAGCACACACTGGCAGCATCCCCGTACCCCGGCCATGGCAGAGCAGAGAGCGGCTCTGCTCTGCGGGGGCATGGAGGCAGCCCCGCTCCCAGCACGTCGGGGCAAAGGCCAGGGAGATGCTGTGCCAGGGCAGCCCGGGCCGTGGGGCAGCCTTGGATGTGGGGCCGTGGGGCCATGGGGCCATGGAGCCGTGGGGCTGTGGGGCCGTGGGGCAGCCCCCAGTGGGGGCGAGGCTGGGAACCCTTGGGGACACGGTGCAGCCAGTCGACGCTGGCGCTTGTCGCGTGGAGCCCTTCCAGGCAGCCCCGGCCCCAGCACCAGCGCCCGGCAGCAGCTGTGGCGGGCAGGATGCGGCCAGGAGCGAGCAGAGCGGCAGCGTGGCGGGACAGAGAGGCGACCACGAGCGCGGCAGGGAGAGGCTGCTTTATTGGTGAGAGTGCAGGGGGCTGCGATGCGCCCCGAGCAGGGGACCCCGGGGAGGAAGCTGAGGCTGAAGGCTCCGAGCCGGGAGCATGGCCGGGCTGCGTTTGGATGGTGCGGGGCCGGGGTCTGGGCGTGCGGGACTCGCGTCGGGCAGCAGCTTCCCTGCGGCCGGGCTGGCAGGAGGCGGCTGCGCCTGCAAAGGGAGCAGAGGGCTGTGAGCGGGGCGGGCGCGCGGGTGCCGTGCCGTGGGTGCTGCGGGACCCCGGGGCTCGGCGGGCGCCCGACTGACCTCAGTGGAGGGGCGTCACGCAGGAGACCTTGCCGCAGCCGTTCCTGCAGCACTTCTGGCTCCCGGAGCAGTTGGAGTCCGTCTTGCACTGGTTCGTGCAGACGCCCAGCATGGGGATCCCCGGGCTGACGGGAGGGCACGTGCCGGGCTTCTCTGCAAGGGCGAAGGGACGTGGCCTGAGACCTGACGGCCCCGGCGCGAGGGGCAGGGCTGACCCTGCTGTCCCGGAGCCACGGGCACAGCCCTGGCCCCTGGCTGCCACGGAGGACGGACACCCATGCCGGCCGGTGGCCCCCCACCCCACGGCTCTGCCCGTTGGCGCTCCTGCCAGCCTGACACGATGGGGACACGCCGGGGAGGCCACGCGGCGTGCTGGCCCCCCGTGACCCCTGTGCCCAGCCTGCCGCTCAGGGGTGCGTGGCCGGCACAGGACGTGCAGCCGCGGCACGCAGCCCCGACGGCGGCCCCGGCCCCGCTTTCCCCCACAGCTGCCGAGGGCTCACCAGGGGACACGTGCTCCCAGGACAACCCGCGCCCCAACTGCGTGGGACCCCTGCCTGCTGTCCCACCGCCTGCCGCTGCCGGCCACCGGCGCTGGGCCCCTGGCTCAGCACCACGCCGTCCTCTGCTGTGGCATGGCCGGGCCGGCTCTGTCCTCGCCGCCAGCAATGGAGCTACGGGAGCCCCCAGTTCACACCCACACGTTTGCAGCTGGAGATCCCCAATCCTGCACCCGGCTACTGGGGCTGCCCTCGGGCAGGACCGGCGCGGGGAGCGTACTCAGCCGGGTGGCTGTGGGGCCCTGTCCGGCGCAGCACCGGGGACGACGCCGGTGGGAGACTCTTCCCCGGCGTGGGGTCGGGAGGCAGGACAGTGCCCACGTCCGGGGCTGGTGGCCCCTGCCCTCCTCACCGGCCCCAGCGCTGTTCGGAGGCGCCCGCTCAGCCCCCGTGCCGCTGGGTGGGGGTGACACCCCGACCCCGCCGGGCTCCCCCCAGTGACCGCGCTGCAGCCGGTGCTGCCGGCTGGGACGGGCTGTCGGCTCGCGGCAGCGGCACCGGCGCCGGGCAGCGGTGCCGGGACCGGGAGGGAGCGTTACCGTCGGGCTTCTGGCAGGCCTTGCCGCAGGCCGCCGGGCAGCACTTGAGGGTGCTCTCGCAGTCGCCATCGGACTGGCACCCCACCGTGCAGTTCACCGCGTCCACCGCCGGGTCCGGGCACACGCCGGCTTTGGCTGCAAGGCAAAGGCGGAGGGGGTGGGTGGGCGCCGGGGCTGCCGGCCCGAGGCGGGAGATGCTGCCGCCAGCCCCAGGGCTGCGTCCAGGGATGCTGCTGCGCCCGACCGCGCCGGGCACCGGCTGGCTCTCGGCCTCGGCCCCCACCCCACGGGCCCTGGGGCTGGGAGTGATGCTGGCCGCTGGCCCGGGGCGCGCCGAGCCGTGCCGAGCCGTGCGCTCATACTCACTGGTGACATTCTGGGCGGATGCTGGAGGCAGCTCTGCCCAGAGAGCCAGGAGCCCTGCCAGGACAAGCACGCTGCGGGCCTTGGGCATGGTGCGGGAGCCGGCGATGCGCCTGTGGGGCCGCCCGGCCGCCCTTTAAGCTCCTCTCCAGGTGGGGCCGGCGGGCGGGAGGGCTCGGCCTTCCGGGTGGCTCCCAAGGGCCGGGCAGGGCCAGGCTCCCCCTTCGCGCTTGCACAACCCGAGTATCAGGTATCTGCCGCTGCTGGCTGCCGACCAGGAAGGGGGAGCCTCGAGGAGACGGGGCGGCCATGCCGAAAACTCGCCCGGCAGGAACAGCGGCCAACCGCCACCGGCCGCGGCCCCTGCGTGCCGCACGCCGGACCCCGGCCGGCCCCAGCGCCGAGCCAGCCGCGGGGATGCGGCGGGTGCCGCCGGCGGGAGCACGGCGTGCCGGGCACAGGGCACGGTCTGTCCCTGCCACCGCCCCGGCTGCGAGTGCAGCTGATGGCCAGGGGCTGGGACGAGCCGGCGGCACGGCCGGGAGCTGCCGCTCGCCCGGCTGCTGCTCCAGCCACTTGTTCTCCTCTGGCTTTTGCTCCTCGACTGAAGGACCCTCCAGGCTGCCCGGTGCCAGCCCCGGGGTTCCCCCCGCGCCTCCCCGGCAGCTCCTTCTGCCCGGCCGCAGCCCCGTCCCGTGGCCCCCGCCATCCTCGCAACCTCCAACAGCCCCAGGGACGTGGCCCGGGCCGGCCGGCAGCACCGGTTGGGCGAGTGGCTGGCGAGGAGCGAGCCGCCGGCACGCTCTGGCCGCGCGCCCAGTGCTCTGGGGCACGGCGGTGCCGGGGGCCATATGACCCCCGGCCCCCTCGGGTCTCTCTCACGGCACACGTGCCACCCTGCCTGGGCACGGTGCTCCGCGGCACCCGGCAGCGCCGAGCCAGGATAGGCGCAGCTAGCCAAGCAGCCCAGATCCCGCGGTGTGGCCACCCTGCTCTCATCAGCGTTTGCCACCCTACCAGTTCCCATCTCCTCCACAGCCGTTGTCAGTGGTGGCTTTAATTCCCCCGGGGCTGCCGATGCTGGGGGAGCAGCCCCACGCTGTGCCGGGGGGGGCCTGCGGCTTCCGGCCCCTTTGCTCACAGCTCCCGGTTTCGGCTGGATGCCTCGGGTCGTTTGGCTGCTGTTGTGAGGTGGGTCCCTCCTCACCGTGCTAGTGCTGCCCAGCCGGGGGGCATGGCTCAGACCCCTCTAATGGGAGGCAATCCCAGAACATCCCAGCTCCCCGGGCACAGAGGCTGAGCCTCTCCTGCACGGGGAGGAAGGTGAGACCTGCCCTGTCTCCGGTGACGCGCCCTCCTGCTCCAGGCTGGAGCATCTCACAGACCCGCGAGGGCCAGGGGCGCGTGGGGCCGGGGACACGGTCCCTGCCCCAAGTCACGAGCCGGTGACCGCTCTGCCAGGGTCCGTCTCCAGGTAATTTAACCCCACAGTCAACAATGCGGCACGGAACAGCGTGGCAGTAAATCAGTAACTGTTTGCCTTTGCCTGCGGTCCCCTCCCTGCTGCGGGTGTTTATGCAGGAACAGGAGCCGGCACGGACGGCCCAGCCGCCCTCCCTGCTTGGCCGCCGTCGGCAGCGGGAGCCGAGGTGTGGGGACGGGGGACGGGCCCGGGGCAGCGGGGAGAGCGGCGGAGCAGTCCCTGTCCCTGCGCCCTCCGGGCTGGGGTGCTCGGCGGCTGGGTGCCGGGGACCTGCCGGGGGGGCTGCCGGGACCCGGCTGCGCTCGGGCTGGCCGGGATGCTCCCACTTTGCCCCTGCAGCTGGATCCCACTGGGGACAGCGCTTGAGGGAACTGGGCTGGGCTGGTGTTTCCAGCCCAGGGCCGATGCCGGGACTCCCTGAATAAAGGTGTCCGTGTTGCAGCGCGGTGGCCCCCGGGGCGGGAGGGCAGTGGTAACGTGGCTGCTGCAAGCGTGAGCATGAACAAGGGCCCTGCGCCGTCCCTGGCTGTGCGGCACAGGGCCAGAGCCCACCGGCACCCAGCAGCAGCTTTCCTGGAGCAGCGGCACTGCTGCCGGTTGGACGCTGCCCACCCCGCGGCACCGTCCCCGCTGACAGCCCAGGGGCTGCCCCGGTGTCCCACCGTCACTGAGCTCCGCTCCCGTGCCGGCGCTGCCAGCGGCGCTTGCCTTTCGGGGTTATTGCCCCCCTCTGACCCCATAACTGCTCTGCCCCAGTGCGTCGATGTCCTTGGTGCCGGCGGCGAGTGTGGGTGCCAGCAGCCCGGCTGCACCGGGGCAGCTGGACGGGAGCAGACGGGATCCCAGAAACAGGCTGGTGGCAGGAGACAAGGGGGAAACCCGGGAGGATGGCGAGAGCTGCGGGTAGCAGCGTGGGCGGCGGTGGGTTTGCCCAAGGTTGCACCTTGGTGCTGGCGTGCCCGGCTGGCTGCCGAGAGGCCGATCCAGCCGGAGCTGCCCCCGGCCAGCCGGAGCAGCCGGAGAGGGACTGAACGTGCGGCGGGGCCAGCAGCTCCAGCCCAGGCAGTCAACATCGCTTCACAGGAGACAGAAATGCTCTGGCTCCCATCCCCAGCACATGGCATTCGGGATGCTGCTGTCCCCACCCTGGCTCTGCCAGGAGCTTCCCTGACAGGGGCCGAGGACGGCCGTGGGGAGCACGGGGGTCTGCCAGCACGGCCATGGGCAGCCGTCCCCGTGCCAAGGCACGTTCCAGGGGAGGATCCTGGCTGAGGGGTCAGGATCAGCAGCCCTGACCCCAAAAGCTCTTCCCTGCAGCATCCCCGGGTGGCAGTGCCCGCTGCCGCCCAGCCCGGTCACGCTGGCTGCGCCCAAGCCCTGCGGGTGACCGTGGCTCCTTCGTGGCAGCAGGGAAGGTGCTGGAGTCACGTCTCCCTGCCTGCCTGCCGGGGGAGGGCGGTCAATGATTAAAAGGTGAGTGCTGCTGGCCAGGCAAGGTGCCCCCCGGGACGGCTAGCCAGCTGCCCGCTGCCGTCATGGAGCGGGGAAAGCAGGAGAGGGACAGAGAGGGATGCCCCTTCCCCTGGGAGGTGTCAGGCCCTGGCAGCCGGCAGCTCGGGGTCCCCGTGCGGGAGATGATCTGACCCCTCTGGGGCCCGGCCGTGCAGCCGGCTGGCAGCTGAAGGCCGGTGACCCCGCGGGCAGGAGGGTTCCCACCGTGTCCCCCCGCCCGCCCGCGCTGCCCGCCGGGCACAGACCTCAGCGGCCCCTCTCCGTGCTGCAGAGCTGGAGCCGTGCGGTTTGGTGGTGGGGTGTGGGGTGCCCCAGAGCCAGGGAAGCGCCTGGCGCTGTGCTAGTGTGCTTGGTCTTACCTGCTCATCCCACGCGGGACCCCCGGCCCAAGCCAGCCCCACAGCACCCCGAGAGCCGGTGGGACGCGGCCGCCCTGTGCCCCCCAAGCACTCACCCATGCCCCCAGGAGCCGCAGTGGCCAGCTGCAGCTGGGCACACAGGGCCAGGATGCCCACGAGCAAAATGCCAGCAGTCTTCATGGTGCTCCCCACGGGTGCCGGATGGCCAGCGCGGGTGGACGCGGGGGTTTATATCCGCACGGGGCTGGCGAGGCGCCGCCTCACACATAACTTTCGGGTTCCGAAACTCGCTGCGTTTCACAGTTGTGCCCGAGGCAGCGACAGCCCCACGACGTGTTATTGCCTGAGAAATCATTTACCATGGCCCCGTCCCAGCCCCAGCAGCCAGGCTACAGCCAGGGTGGGGGATGCCAGCGCCCAGCGACACCCCCCCAGGGGAAAGGGAGATGCAGCCACCGGTCAGGGCCACCCCTGTGGCCACGGGGAGCCCGGAGGAAGGGGCTGGAGCTCTGTGGCTTGGGCAAGTGGATAGAGGGGACAGGGAGAAGGCCGGTACATCCAGAGGGGCCCAGCGGGTGTGGGCAGCACTTTCTTCCCACGTCTGCAGGAGCTGGGGGTGCCGGGGGAGGCCCGCAGGCTTGGGGCAGAGGGCAGACAATCCGCTCTCCGAGCTGTGGGACTCGACACTGCAGATGGCAAACGCTGCCCAGGTGTGACAAGGGATTAGACGAGTTTATGGGACAGGAACCCGGCGGGGACTGAGCAGGAGGATGCTCCCCTGGGGTGGTGGCTGCCCTTGTCCTTGGCCGTGCCCACCTCGGAGAGCCAGTGCCTGCTCTCCTGCTCGCCCCGGTGCTGGCCCGGCGCCCACATCCTGCTGCGTCGGCCGGCGGAGCCGGGGGTGACACCCGGCCGTGCACCTGCGGGGCGAGCGTGGCCTCGGGGGGAGAGCAGCCTGTGCGACGTGCCAGGCTGGGCGCACCCGCCGCCCCGCGCACCCAGCACCATTCCTCTGCGGGGACAGGCAGGCGGCTGCCGACACGTCCCGGCAGACGGGTGCTCCGGCGGGGTCAGCACCGGGGCTGCGGCTGCCTTCCACCTCCCCGCGCACCGGGACGGGTGGGAGGCAGCCCTGGATGGCTCAAGGAGGGGGGGGGGGCAAGCCCAAGGTTAACGGTGTGGGGAGGTCACAGGGAGCCTGGCACAGCCAAGCGTGCCGAGGGCGAGGTGTGCTCCATGCCCGGGGACCCCACGGTGCTGCCGCTGCCGTGCCCTGAGACCTTCGCTCCCGGCACCCCGTCCCACGCAGTGCAGGGGGCACAGCCGGGCTGAGCACATCCCTGCTGGGGGGGTCTGCAGTGTGACACCTCTTGCCAAATTGCTGCCATGCCAGTGCAGCACGGTGTGCCCCATCAAACAGCGAAAGGCACCGGCGGGTGCTGCCAGCACGGAGGGTGGAGGGGTGCAGGGGGGGCTGGCAGGGCTGCAGCAAGGCACGGGGGGATGGCCCCTGGATGCAGTGGGGTGACCTGGGTTTTTGAGGGGCTGGTGGAAGGGGCTGGTCCTCTGCCGGAGCTGGACACGGGGAGAAAGGCCTCAGCCGGGGGACGCCGGGGACAGTCCCCGCCTGGGGGCTTGTCACAAGGCCAGCCCGGCTGGAACAGGCATCTTTGTGCTGTGGCCCACGTGGCCTCTGCGGTCTCATATGGGGTTTTACAGCTCAACGATCATATTTCCCCGCTTGGAAATTCCTGTTTGCGTCATCCCTGCCCCAGGTGGCCAAATGCACTTGTTGCTACAGAAACTCCGGGGCTTGAAGCGAAGGGAGCCATTCGCGAGGGAACGGGGGGCTGCGACAGCCGCCCCAGCCCTGGCTTCTGCGCACGGGGTCCCTCTGAGTGACACCTTTGCCCTGACGTGGCACGTGCCGTGGTGGTGATGCGTGGAGTCACCGCCTGTCCCAAGCAGCACCCAGTCCTCGGGCTCCTCACTCCGTGGGCCTTCGGCCTCGTGCCCTTCCTCCCCCGGCTGCTGCGCGCATTACGGTGCACGTTATGGCGTGTAGCCGCGTGTCCTTAACGACGGCGTGTCCGAGTCCTGCCGGCACACGGTAGTGTGAAGCCTGGCGTGTCCTGCTGCCACTGTGCCCCAGCCGTGGGGGACGGTGCCCCTGGTCTGTGCAGCCCCCTCCCTCCCCTGCAGCCCCCTCCCTGCCTGCAGCCCCCTCCCTCCCCTGCAGCCCCCCCTCTGCCTGCAGCCCCCCCTCTGCCTGCAGCCCCCCTCTGCCTGCAGCCCCCTCCCTCCCCTGCAGCCCCCTCCCTCCCCTGCAGCCCCCTCCCTGCCCTGCAGCCCCCTCCCTCCCCTGCAGCCCCCTCCCTGCCTGCAGCCCCCTCCCTCCCCTGCAGCCCCCTCCCTGCCTGCAGCCCCCTCCCTGCCTGCAGCCCCCTCCCTCCCCTGCAGCCCCCTCCCTGCCTGCAGCCCCCTCCCTGCCTGCAGCCCCCCCTCTGCCTGCAGCCCCCTCCCTCCCCTGCAGCCCCCTCCCTGCCTGCAGCCCCCTCCCTGTCTGCTGCCCCCGCCTGCGGTGTCTCGCAGCTCCGGGGGCTCCGGGGGCTGCGAGGGCCGATCCCGGCGGGCCCGATCCCGGCGCAGCATCCCGGGCGGCGGCCGGCAGAGGAGGCTGTTGCTCCGTCAGAGCGGGCCGGGCCGGGGCTCGGGGCTCGGGGCCGGGCTCCGCGGGGCTCCGGGAGCGCCGGCCCGGCCCGGCCCGGGGGCGGGGAGGGGCGCGGGGCGCTGCGCCAGCCCGGGCCGGGGCCGGGGCTCCCGGGCGGTATTTAAGCGGCCGCGGGCGGCGCGGGGGCAGCGCCATGAAGCCGGGGCTGCTGCTGCTACTGGTGCTGCTGGCCCCCCCGGGCCCCCCCGGCCACTGCCGGGCGGCTTCGGGGAACCGCCTGCCAGGTGAGCCCCGGCCCGGGGTGCGCTCTGAGCTCGGCCCCGCTCCCCGCCACCGCCCCGCTGTCCCCTGGCCCCCGCGGTGGGGCTGCGCTGGGGCGGGGGGCGCGGGCCGGGACATCCCACGGGGTACCTCCCGCCCCGGCCCTGCTGCAGAGCCTGGGCCGGACCCCCCCGGGAGCCGCGCGGGACGTGCCCCCCACCCCCCCGCCTCACCGCGGGGTCCCGGAGCGGCGGCTCCTCCGGGGCAGGTCCCGCCGAGGGGGGCCTTGCGCAGGCTGGGGGGCCCTGCCTGCGCACCGTAACCCCCTGCCCGTCCCCCCCAGGGAAGCTCGGCCAGTGCCCCCCGCCCGCCAGGACCCCCCTGATGCCTTGCGACGTCTCCTGCTCCTCGGACGCGGACTGCCCGGGCAGCGAGCGCTGCTGCCCCACCGGCTGCGGGCGGGAGTGCCGGCTCCCCACCGGAGGTAAGGGGGTCCCTTCCCCCCCGGCAGCCCGCAACGAGCCCGTGCTCGGCCCCCCAAGGAGGGGGGGACACGCTGCAGCCACCCCGGGGAGCGGGTCCTGCAGCCCTGCCAGCCCCCGCGCCCTGTCCCGGCATCTGGATGGGATGTGCCGGGTCCGGGCTCCTCTGAGCACTTGTGGGGTGCTTCACCCCCAAGGGCCAGCGTGGGTGGCCCCTGCACCCAATCCCCCTGCCCGCAGCCCCTGCGATGTAGGGGGACAGGGGTGGTCTGGGGGGGGTGGTAGGCTGGGTGGTGGGAGCGGGCAGGGGCTGGTGGGGCTCTGACCTTGCTGGGCACCCCCAGTCAAGAGGGGCTTCTGCCCGCGTCTGGACCCTGGCCTGGTGACCATCTGCCTGGTGGAGTGCAGCAGTGACGGGAGCTGCCACGGCACCAAGAGGTGCTGCAGCATGGGCTGCCACGTCCACTGCGTGCAGCCGGTACCAGGTAAGGGTGGCCAGGGCTGCTCGGCAGGAGGGGGGCCACGAACAGGACAGACCCCACCCGCGAGCCTGTCTCCTTCCCCACCCGCAGCCAAACCGGGCGTCTGCCCCAAGAGAAGGGTGCTGCACACCTTCGCGCCCTGCAACAGCTCCTGCAGCGACGACACCGACTGTCCCCACCACGAGAAGTGCTGCTTCACGGGCTGCGGCCTCGGCTGTCTGCCCCCGGCCAGAGGCACCACGGCCCCGCTCCTGCCCGCTGGCGGGGGACAGCGCCTGCGTCCTGCTGCCCACAGCAGCCCCGCGTCCTCGGGTGACATCTGTCACCTCCCTCCCGTGCGTGGCCCGTGCAGGGGACGCTTCCGTCACTACGCCTACAGCCCGGCCACGGGGACCTGCCAGCCGTTCACCTACAGCGGCTGCGGGGGGAACCCCAACAACTTCAGGACGGTGGAGGAGTGCCAGCGGGTCTGCTGGCAGGCGGGTGAGAGGAGGGGCTGCACTGGGCTGGACTGGGCCAGGCTGGGCTGCCGCTGCCCTGGCAGAGGGGGGGGGCCGGGCAGGGGGTGGGGGTGCCGTACCTCCCCACGGAGCGAGGGCAGCCTCCCCGCGGCACGGAGAGCAGCAGCACTCCACCTCACCCCGGCACACCGCCTGCCTGTGCCCCGGCACGGGGGCCGCAGGGCGATTCTGCTGGGTGATTTTAACCAGCTCGCAGCTCCGTCCTGGGAGCTGGCGTCGTCTGTCTTCAGAACCAGGAAATAGTGTTAGTAATCATAAATTTGCAGCCTGATTATATCAAGGTAGGAAACCTGACCGCCGAGGCGCTCAGCCTGCATGGGCGGAGGGAGCAGCCTGCTCATGCAAGTCGCCTTCCTAAGTCTCTGCTGAAGGTGTTTGGCACAGGGTGTGTGCTTGGGAGAGCAGGCGGCTGGCGGGGCCACAGTGGCCCCCATGGGGGGTGTGTGTGGGGGGTCTGTCACCGCGTGGTCACTCTCCTGGTTGTGACACTCATTTCCGAGTGGAGCTGCGGGCGGTTGGGGCTGTTGGTGGTTGAGCAACTGCCACGGCTGCTCAGCTTCCCTGGCACGGCCGTTGTGCCTCCACGCAACACCGGAACCATGAGGGCTGAGCCTGGAGGTGCCACATCCCTGGGGGCCAGGCCCGGGGGGGCAGCCCGTGCCAGGGACTGGGGGGGTGAATGCACCAGGGGTGAGTGCAGCAGCTGATCCAGGGCCAGCCACTCCCCAGCACCAGCGCCCTGCTGCCTCCCCCCACCCTGCCTGCACCCACTCCTCACCATCCTCTTTTGTCCCCCAGGGAGAGCCAAGGAGTGACCCCGAGGAGGAGGTGGCAGCAGTGGGGCCCGGGGGCTGGGGTCTGTGGTGGTGCTGGCCACCGCGCTCTGCCCCACACAATAAAGTCACCAGCACGCCTGGCTTGCAGCAGCGCGGCCTCCCCTCTCTCCTGACCCACGGTTCCATGTGCTCCCCAGCACCTTCCTGCTTCCCTTCCCGGCCACAACCACCTGCGCTGGAGCTGCGAGCCCAGACCCTGCCCGAGCCCGGGGACCCCATACCCAGCTCGTGGTGGCAGGCGGCCACCGGCAGCCCCTCGCTCCCAGCTCTCGGCCCGGACCCCCAGCAAACCCCTGCGTTGCCCACAGCCACTTGCTGCCAGTTCAGTCCCTGGGGAGAGCACGGCCAGGGGACATGGGTCCTGCTGCTGTGCCGGGGGTGGGACAGGGCGCAGGTGCCCGTCCCCGTGCCAGCCTCCACTCCTGCCACCAGCTGGGCTCTGGGCTGGGGCCAAGGGCTCGTGTCCTTCCTGCTCGGTGCCATCCCGAGCCCGGTGCCCATCCCGGGAGCTGCCACGTTCCCGCTGCCGCCCGGAGCTCGCCCTGGTCTCGGTGCGGGCAGCGGGCATAGGGTGCAGCCAGGCCTGGGGCAGGAGCAGCTCCCACGGGGGTGGCACTGTCCCTGCCGGGCACCGCCACTGCGAGCCAGGGACCTCCAGGTCTTCCCCAGAAAAACCTCCTGTCAGTGCTCATCCTGTCTTATTAATTTGCTAATTAATGACGGCCCAGAGAGGGGAGGGGGCTGCGGATGAGTGCGTTGCCTGCAGATGCTGGGGCCGTTCCCGGGAAGGCTGAGCAGGGGGATGGAGTACCCTGGCGTGCTCCGGGACAGCAGCACCTCTGCGGCGGTGACACCCCGGGCTCCGCCTGCCACCGCAGGGACCCCGGAGCTGGGGTCAGGGGCGGGTGGAGCCGCGGGGCTGCCCCGGGTCCAGGCTCGGCACTGCCTCCCTCCTCTGCCTCGGGTGCAGCAGCCGCTGGCACCGGCTCACCGACAGCCCTTGCTCGGGGCAGCATCGCCAGGGAGCTGGTGCCGAACTGGGGGGTGATGCCCACCCTCTCTGGCAGCGCCCCGGTGCCCCCGGCCCCACGGGGACAGGTCTGGGGAGCTGGGGGCTGCGGTCAGGAGTGCCTCAGAGGTGGCGTTCGCCCAGAGTGAGTGGGTTTTCGTGTCAAACCTGCAGCAGCCAGATGGTGCTGTGCATGCTCCCTCCCCACGCGCCGCTGGCCGTGGCTGCTGGTGAGCTCTGCAGGCAGAGACAGTGAGGAACTTGAAACAGAAAAGAGGAAAACCTGCTGAAAGTGCCAATTTGTTATTCAGCTCCCTCCTCACCTGCTCTGCTTGGCCCTGGGATGAAAGTCCCTGTGTGGGGCAGCCGGGGGGGGGGGTACCCCAGCCCCAGCACCCCGTCCCTGGCGCTGGTGGGGGCTGTGACCGCTGCGCAGGGAGCTTGGGCAGCGCCACAGCACTCAGCCCCGGGGCTGTCCCCCAGCTCAGGGCGAGGAGGGTGCCCGGCCCAGGCAGGGTGCTGCCCACGCCAGCCCCCCCCTCAGCCCCCGCCAGGCCGTCCCCCACAGTCGGGCTCCTGGGGGTTGACGGCACCGGCCGCCTGAACGCGGCACGGAGGCTGCTGCTCACGGCAGCTCTAATCGCTCCCATCCGTAACCGCTGGCTGCGGCGACACCGAGATGGAGGCGCGGGGGGAGCCGGGGCTGGGCTGGTGACGGTGACGGTGACGGCTGCCCGCGGGCAGGCGGCAGAGCCGGCCCGGTGCCACGCCGCGCAGCCCGGCTGGCGGCACGGCCACGCATGGCGCGTCGGCTGGCGGCACGGGGAAGGCGGCCTCCCAAAATGGGGTTTTTATTACAGCCATACATCACCACGGCGGCCTGATGCGGGCGGACGGCGGTGATTTTTCTTCCTGGTTTACAGACAAATGAGGGGAAGGAAAATTGATGTGAACTTTGCTATAGCGAGAGGTCGGGCGCGGGCAGGGAGCTGGTTATGGATGAGCTGGGGGGCTGCCGGGGTTGCTGGCCCCCCGGCCCCTCCCAGCCCCCTTCCCCAGCTGGGCTGGCTGGGAGCACTGGCAGCGGCAGGACCGGGGTATTGCGCCCGCCGTGGGGACTGTGCTGCTGCTCCGGGGGGCTGGAGGTGGGGGTCCGGCTTCCCCGGCCCCCCCATCACCCACAGCACAGCCCTGAGCCCCGCACCCACCCTTGTCAGAGGGATGCTCGGCCGCTCGGGGCGGGGGGAGCACCACGTGGGCAGGGTTATTAATTCCCGCAGATATTCATTAGCGCTGCAAATGCAGTTTGGACGTGCAGCGGCGGGCGGGCAGCTGCCACCGGCTTCTGGTGAGATCTCGACTGCTTTCACCACAATTAAAGTTGCCTCCAAACACCACGGTCCTGCCCAGTATAAGATAACAGTTAATACCCTCAAATAGCAACTATCAGCTTCTCCATAAGGCTCATAAATATTAATACAATTCTAATTAGTTCCTTTAAATACATTGCCTAAATTAAGCATTTCCTCAGCGATAGATAAATCAGCGGTGGTTTGGCACCCTGCTCACACCCATTAAGCAGATCATGAGTTCTCCCTGCCTGCCCCACGGCTGGTCCCTGCTTGCTGGGGGATGGGATCCACGGCAGCCCGCGGCCGTGCCGTGCCGGGCCGTGCTCTGCCGGTGTGAGGGCTGGCGGGGCCCAGCCGTCGGGGTTCCAGCCTTGGGATTTTCAAGCTTCAGGATGGGGAAAGGCGGGTGGGTTTTGGGGCTGGGGGAGCCGCGAGCCGTCCCACGCCCGCAGGGGTGCCGGTGTCTGCCCTGGTGATTTCCCGCCGTGCACGAGGGCTGTCCCGGCGCCGCCGTGCGACGTCAGCCCGCGGCTCCAGCGGCCCCCTGCTCCTGTGCCAGGGCGGGCTGAGCCCCGTCCCCTCCCGAGGGGCTGCCCGGCGGGTGGGGCACCCACGGAGCTGCCGGCGGCAGCGGCAGGGTCGTCCCCGCGGCTCCTCCAGCAGCACGGGCCGTTTTGGGGGTGAATCCTGGGGCTCGGCCAACGCCCCGCGGGCTCCGCCACCGTTTCGGACCCCACACCCCCGCTGGGATCTTGTCATGAGCCTGCAAGAGTGCGGTTTCAAAATGCCTGACAAAACACCTCCTGAGGACTCCACAGTCACAGATATACAAATAAACCAACCACTGGATTCAAAAGAGGAAAGGGAGCCCAGGCCTGACTGAACGAGCAGAAATCGCCCTGTGACCTTAATCAGGAGTAATATTGTTAACGCGTTTTTCCCCAGGTGCACCCAGGTTTGCATTCCCAGCAATTTGCACAATAATGAGGTGAGCTGACCATGCCTCACCCCGGCAGCAATCGCCCCCACATCGGCGGCACCGTGCCGGCAAGCTCCTCCGCTCCCGCTCTGCGGTGCGGCACGTCCCCGGCGCCG
Organism: Tyto alba; assembly: GCF_018691265.1. Taxonomy (NCBI): domain Eukaryota; kingdom Metazoa; phylum Chordata; class Aves; order Strigiformes; family Tytonidae; genus Tyto; species Tyto alba. Next base: position 17,608,480 of record NW_024881308.1, on the reverse strand, counting down.
TGGGGCAGGGACGGGGGTGCTGGGGGCGGCCGGGGGGTGCAGGAGCCGTGCGCCCAGGCGAGCCCACTGCCGCCTCCGCGGAGCCTGGCTGGGTGCTCCTGCCCTGGGCCAGCCTCCTCTGGCCTTCATCCCCAGCCCTGAGTCCTCCTCCTCCTCCTGGGAAGTGGCTGCAGCGGCCGTCCCGCTCAGACCCCTGCCCTGAGCTGGGGGAGACGGGTGCCCGTCAAAGGTGCTTGTGTGTGTCGTGCACGGGGGGTGAGCGTGCACACAGGGGCACGCACGGGGGGAGCAAGCGCAGGGTGCAGGGCTGAGCGGGGGGTGGACGTGGCGAGCATCCTCCCTGCACGCTGGTGTTGGTGGTGCTGGAAAAGAGCAAATACCAAACTCATTTGCTTGAGGAGAAATTAATACGGTGTGGAGCCTGTAGTGGGTGATTTAAGAAGTGAATTTAAAATCTCAACACAAATAGATTTTTTTATAAGGTCAGAAGAAAGATTAAATGCTACAGACAAGCACAGCACTTGCCATTTCCAGCATCGCTTTTACCATAAATGTTTTGGGCTGGCGCCGTGCCCCAGCGCTGCCCACGTGGCTCAGAGCCCACTCGCCGTGGCAGGATGAGGAGGGACACCCCCGGGGAGGACGCGACGTCTCGCCGTCCCCTTCCTCACGCCGGCACGTGCGAGCAGCCAGCAGTGCTCTGCGGGCACGGAGGGCGGCGAAGGGGATGTGTGGGGCCACGCTGCCGGCGGCACTGGAGGGACCAGCCGCAGCCAGCCCCGGCAGGATCCGGCCCCGGGCCCCTCCGGCGCTGCCGCCAGCCTGCGAAGGTGCCGGCGGTGCGGGGGGGTTCGCGCAGCCCAAGCTGTGGTGCCCACCCGGCGCGGCGTGCGCCCACTGCCAGCTTCTGCCTCCCCTTCCCGCCACCTGGCAGGGACCAGGATTGATGGCAAGATGTTTGAGAGGCTCCAAATGTGGAGGTTATATGGCTGAGCCACCCCCATCCATCACGAGACGTTCATTATTAAGTAACACCCTGCATGCCGGGCTGATTTCACACCTTATCTGAACCCAGCAGCTGTGCCCTAAATCCTGAGCGCTGCGACTGTCTGGAGGAATTCGGCTGCCTGTGCTTAAAATTAGTGTTAGCATCTATCATTTCCCCACACCAAATGGCTTTTGTGTCGGCACTTGGCAGCGCTCATCCGTCACCGGGGCTCTGGGCTGCCCAGCTCCGTACCCTCTCCGTCACTGTCACAGGACCCCTCGTTGGCAAAATGTCACCCAAAGGACAAGCGGGACAGCTTGGCCTCTCCCTTCCGCCCGGGCTGGTGGCACTGCCGGCGGTGAGGGCGTCCTCCGTCCCCTCGGGCACGGCGGGCACCAGCTCAGCTCCCGGCGGGGCTGTCCCCGTCCCTCCAGCCCCGGCACGGCCTCTGGCCACCGCAGCCTCTCCGCTCCCCTGGCACGGTGACACCGGCGCCGCGGTGCCAGGCCGGGCCCCTCCTGCCCGCTGCCGCCGGCAGCCGTCCCCGGCGAGGAGCTCCTGCCAGGCGGGTGACGCGGGAGCTGTCGGCGTGATGAAAAGCCTCCCGCAGCAATGCAGATAACATACAAGCACAGGTCAGGCGAGGCCCGTGTAGCCCATCCATCAGGCGCAGCAGCTACAGGCGCTCCCCGTGCCACCATCTGATGCACGTTACCCAGCACAAATGTGTTTCTTCCCCCAAGGTTAAACGGATGAGTGAGGTTCAGGCACTGACAGCTCCGCCTGCCCCGTGCGAGCGATAAACGAGCTGGAAGAACCAGAGGGAAGAAAAAAAAGGTTTGTTTTCTGTCAAATGCTCCTTTTGATGGTGCTGGCACGAGGGTGGTGGTGGCGGCACGGAGGCGGGCGCGAGGATGGGGACCCGCTCCCGGCGTGGCCGTGGGGCAGCAGGCGACGGGCACCCCCACAGCCGCGCTGGGTGCCACCACCCTGTCACCCGCGGTGCCGGGTGGGTGACAGCGAGATGCTGGGGTGTGGCCGCGGCGTGTGCCGGGCCCGGCGGGGATCGGGTGGGATGGCAGAGCCGGCGCTGCAGCCGGGCAGGGGCCGGTGCTGCCCTCCGTGTCCCCAGCTCTGTCCCGGCTTGGGATGCCCCGGGCCTGATCCTGCGCACCCCAGGGTGGGTGCCGGATGGGGGTCTGCCTCCCCCACGGTGTCCCCGCCGGGCTGCCGCTGCCCTCGCTCAATGTCACACTTGGAGCCTGTCAACTTGAAAAAAGGTTTGCAGCCGATAAGCGATCGGGCTGTCAGCTGCGGAGTGCCGCTCGCTCGTGATTTACTGCAACGTCGCTAACGGAGCACAGATTTTTCTTAATCTAAATTGAAAACTACTCAAGTAGAAAAATAATTTCATTGCTTCATCTCGAAGGGGAGGGGGAAGGGGAAGAGCTGTGCCAGGTCCGGGGCTGCCCGCGGCTGCGCGGCCAGGGAGGGCCGGCCTTGTGCCACCGGCCCCGGTGCCTCGGGCAGCTCCTGCGCCGGGGACAAGCGGCAGCTTCTCCGGCCCGGGCAGTAAAACCCGGTGGCTGTGCCCCGTGCCCAGGCCTGGCGGGGGCTGCTGGCACGTGCCAGGGGGCGAGGTGGGTGGTGGGAGCTGCGTTCCCACCCACGGGGCACGGGAAAGGCCTCGGGGCATCCCCACGGGGACACAAGGACAGCGTCACATCCCTGCGGGGAGCCCAGGGGCGGTGTGGAGACGCGGTGCTTCGCTGTGCCACGGGGCTGGCTGTGCCCCAGCGCTTCGGTGTGCCGCGGTGCTCCCTGTGCCCCTGTGCTCAGCATGCCCTGGTGCTCTGCTTTGCCACGGTGCACCCCATGCCCTGGTTTCTCCCCGTGCCCCGGTGCTCCCCGTGCCGCGGTGCTGCGTGGCAGAGCCGCTCGAGGCGCGTGTCCCGGGTGCGCGGGTGCCTCCGATCTCAACGAGGAGGCTTTGATGGTGATGGTCTCCGCTTGGTGTTCTGGGTCTGGCACGTAATCCAGCCGGCAAAGCCGCGCACCCACGGCCCCGTGGACGTGCCGACACAGGTCTGGGGAGGCTGCCGGGCCAAGCACCCGAGGGGGCCCCGCGTTCGGGAAGGGACCGCGCCGGCTGCTCCGGCGGTTGGGCGCGTTGTGCGCGGTGGCACCACGGGGATGCCGGGGCAGCCGCCGACCTCGCTGCACGGCGCAGGAGGCCCTGGCAGAGCCAGCGCCTGGGCCAGGGTTGCAGGCAGGGTCTTGCTTTTGGCAGCATTGAAGAGCTTGCACTCTGCTTGGAAAGAAAGCCTCAAAACATCGGGTTCCCCCGAGCCCCCCGGCTCCTTGTTAGGGGCCGACGGCGCTGGTGGGGGTCTGGCAGTGCCGAAACGCCCAGCCCTGAGCAATCTGGGTTGGCGGCACTAAATACCAGGAGGGGCTGGGAGCGGGAAGGGGAATTGGCTGCACTGGTGTGGTCGCACAATCTGGCCATTTTCCACTGTCCAGGAGCTGGGAGGGGGCGTGGGGAGGGGGCACGCACCAGGGCTCAGCTCTGGGGTGACGGGGCGCAGCCTGGTCCCGCGGGGCTGTGCCACAGGCCCCCGGTGCCAGTGGATGCCGGCGGAGGCGGGGACGCGCTGCCTTGCAGAGAGATTGGTAATTTGGAGTGTGAGCGAATTCTGGGAGCATTTGCTGAGCTGGATAATAACGTGCCCAGTGAGCTGCATCCCAAGCACGCCGCCAAATTAAAGAAATTTTTTTCCCCTTTAATTTAAAAGTCACCGTTGGGAAATCTCTGTCGGCCTCAGCAGTGATTTCCCCCCAGGCTGGCTTTCTGGAGAAATCTTTAATTTTGATTGTCACACTTTGTGGAGTTTAACTCGGGGAAGCAGAGCCATAAATAAGGTGCCACTCTGGCACTGAGGCTCCAGCTGTGCCGGGATGGTGAGCGGCACCGGTGCGGGTGGGAAGGAGGGAGCAGCCTGGCCACGGCCACGGCCACCCTCTCCTCTCCTCTCCCCTTGCACCTCTTCCCCCACTTTCCCCCCTGCCCATCCTCCCCTCCGCTCGCCCCAGCCCCTCACAGCCTAATTTCACAGGTCAGCTCCCTTTAATTAGCCGGGTCCCGTCGCCCCCCTCCTGCCCACCAAACAAATCGGCAGGTTCATGAAAATCTCATTAACCTTAATGCCAGAGCTGGCTTCTCCCGCCAGCACCTGCACCCCCAGCGCCTGCCGTGCTGCCTGGCTGGGCGAGCACCCTGCCCTGGCACCCAGCACCCAGCACCCCGGGACTGGCGCAGGCGTTGAGGCCAGCCCAGGGTGGGGGGCAGCTCCTGGGCCATCCCAGTATCTCCAGGGCCTCCAGCTCAGCAGAACTGGTGAGTGACCTCAGAGAGGGGCCTCTCCTCTCCCGACTGGGGCCTTGGGAGGGGATCACCCAGCACCTCTGTTAGCGATTAAGTAAACAGGGAAAAAATGCCAGTGCCTCCCTCTCGGCACGGAGCCGGTGCGGCGATGCCGGGGTGAGCTCTGGAAAGGTTACAGCCCATTTGCATTTTACCCTTCAGTAATTTCAACACTTACGGGTGCAATTAAGAGGCGAGGCTGGCGTTATGAAGCTATCAGCGCGGAGAGACCTGAATACTAACAAACCCTCGTGCGCGTTCCCATCTCGGGCCACGCGATCTAGCTGTGATAACGCCGCAGTGATGCCGGCGGATTTCCACCGGCTGCAGTAATGGCCCCTGACTACATTAAATGCACATTTTTTAACTCGTCTGGTAGCCCAGCCCGCCCCGAGCCCTCCCGGCGATGGGTTGGGTGCTGGCTGCGGGCAGGGCGGGTGCCGCGCTCGCCGCCCCAACAAAGCCTTTGACCCGCCGTTGCCCTCCGGCTTCGTTTTACCAGCAAACGGCCGCTGTGGCAGCGCTGGCCGGACCGAGCCCCGCACGGCCCTCCCGCGGGACAGGGACCCTCGGTGCGTGGCAGCCCCCTCCCTCCCGCCGGGCTCGGCAGCCGTCCCCCTTCTCCCGCTTCGGTGGGCCGCCGGGCTCGGAGATCGGCCGTCTTCCCCTTTAAGCTTCATCCCAGTTTAATTGGATAGTTTTGAGCCCCGGCTCATGATTTCTGCAGCAATTTGGTCTGAGATTTCTTTCTTTCCCTCCATTATCCCCTCTGATTAACTCAGCTGCACCTGTCAGCTTCTATTCGGCGGTGCGGGGAGCGCCTGCAAGAACCTGTTAAAATGCATGAGTTTTATCACAGCCACTCTTCCCTGGCCAGTGATGCTGAACTGGGAGGGACGGGGCTGTGGTGGGGGAGCCGTGGGGGAGCCCCTGGGCTGGGCTGCGGGTGCTGTGGGGTGCTGTGGGGTGCCGGTGTCCCCCTCCCTGCATGGGGAGCCCAGCTGGGAGCTGGCCCGGGCTGGGGGGGGGGGGCCTGGGGGGGTGCAGGCAGCAGCGGGAAGGGCCCCACCACTACCCTCGGCTGCCAGGGCCCTTAGCGGCGGCAGCTTTTCGGCTTTGAGAATGCTCATTTTACATTCCAGCTATAACTTGTTCCCTTTTTCTCATTTTAATAAAAACGAAAGCATCCGGAAACACTGCTGTACCCAAGAAAGAGTGAGATCTGACATAATTAAAAAGTGGCTTCAATCAGGCTGTTTTCCTAATGGTTTGTCATATCAGCCCACACCGCCCTGCACCCCCCCTGTGTTCCCAACCCCCTGAGGCATCATTTACATTTCTTAATAACCCCTCATTAATATTCATGACGTGGGGAGGGTAATAACGGCTGAGTGCACACCACTAATTCAATTTCAGCGAGCCTCAGTGTGTTTAGTTAATCACCGGGGGACCTGGGTTACTCAGTACAATTATTTATTCGGAATTAGATCTCGAGGCATCTGGATTGAAACCTGAACTCGGAATAAAATTAAACCGGGATTCTCCTCCTCGCCCCCTCCTCCCGCTGCCGCTCCCAGCTGCGGTGCTGAGCATCTCCCCGCGGCCCGGCTGCGCTCAGCCGAGGAACCGTCCTTTCCATACCGGCACTCGTGCCGCGCTGCCGGCACCGCCGCCGCGGCTGGGGCTTCTCCCCATCGCTGGTGGGTGCCGGGTCCCGGCTCCTCCGTGCCCGTCCCCGGGGCCGGAGCCGCGGCCGTGGTGCCAACCGGCAGCACCGGGACTCCAGCTGCCCACCGCCGCTCGTGTGTGCCGGTGCGGTTATGGGAAAGGGGTCGGGAAAGGTCCGGTTTGGGCTGTCCCGAGACACCCCGGAGCCCTGGGGGTGTCCCCGAGGGGGCGGGGGAAGGTGCTGCAGGTCCCGTCGCCTCGGGCCGGGCAGGATTCGTCCAGTCCCAAGGGCACCGGCGGTGCCCCGGGCGCTGCGGAGGGTGGGTGCCCGGGGACGTGGAGCCGGGCTCCTGCCGGCACCCCCGCTCTCCCGACCAAGCCGGGGCGCAGGGTTTGCTCCAGCCTGTCCGGACCCTTCAGCCCCTTCCCGCAGCTTTGCCGCTTGCCCGGGAGAGGCTGGTGCTGGCCCCTTGCCGAGCCCACCACCCGGAGCGGCCGGCTGGTCCCCGTCCTTTCATTTCCTCAGGGGCTTTTTTTTATACTTTGATTTTGCTCCCGGTTTTGCCTTTTAATTCAATATTTTGTCCCTGTGCTCCAACTCCCCTTATTGGATGAAAACTCTCTATTATTGCATCCGGCCCTGCGGCACCTTGGTGAGAGCTGGGTTTCCCGGGCAGCAATTCGGCCGTTTCGGAGCGAGACGGGGACGGGAGGAGCCGGGGGTGGCTGTTCCAGTGACAACCCCGGGGCGCGGTGTCTGCGGTTCCCTGCGCTGCCCCCCCCCGCCCCAGCACCCCGAGGGCTGAGCGAAAAACATCACGGCAAAAGGGGAAAAGCCTCCGCGGGGTCACTTCTAGGCGCTCTCTGCCGATGGAGAAGGGCTGTCAGGATGCCCCGGGTGCACTGGCGCTGCGCCCCTTCCCGCGGCAGCATGAGGGCTCGGCAGATCCGGGGGGCTCCCACCCGCCTCCTGGTGCGGCCACAGCCGTGTCCGGGGGGCTTCGGGCGGCCGGGGGGGACGGGAGGCCGTTTGCATCGGTTCCTTTCGGTGCCGGCGTTTCTGCAGGCCGTGCCTCTGCCGGATCCCCAGCCGTCAGGGTGAGACACGGCACCCGAGCTCTCGCGCCTTTCCCGCGAGGCTACAGACTCCTGGCTATCAAGTTTCGCTAATGCAGCAGCCACCCCTCAAATTCCCGACTTTTTTGGGCCGCCACAGCCGGTTCTCACCCCGCCAGTGTTTCACAACTGCTCGTGGTGTTTTCAGGCTCCCCGAGGCCGTGCCGGCGCTCCGGGCTCGCAGCCGGGTTGTCGGAGCGTTCGGCAGAGCCGGGCCAGATGATCCAATAATTATCTTCTATTTATCTCATCTTTAGCATGCAGATTTGTTGAGTTAATTTTGTCATGACTGATACCGCCTATGTTTTATTGAAACAACGGGGAATGAGAGGGGCTTCTCTGAACACATTATATATATTTTTAATTTCGTGAGTGTTCTCAAACCAGACTCCTACTGCGATAACTGCTTGATAGCTGCGATCATTACGTTATGAAAAATTGGTTTAGCTCAAAAGTGTTTTTTAAAGCATAGCTGAAATAAATTCAATCAGATTTTGGCTGAGTTGACTCTCCTCTAATTATTCGTATTTGTTAAATTGAAAAATGCCCCTGTCTGCCTGTGGTTGTGCACCTTACTGAGTTACAGAAGTACCTGTCACGACCCCACACAGGGAGGGACGGTCCCGTCCCCCCCCGCGGCACCCAGCGCCCCCGTCCTGGCCCGTTTTCAAGGTGACCGTGGTTAATGACACCGGGTATAAATAGAATTGTGTTGTCAATAAACGCTGGCACCGGGCGGCTGCAGCTCGGGGCGGGCTCAGCGCCGGGGAGGATTCGCGGAACGTTATGGAAAACGTGTCAATAAAAACCCCCGATCTGGGGCATCCGGCCAAGCTTCGGGGTGCCGCGCTCCCCAGGACCCGGTGCTGCTGCGGGTCCCCGTTCCCCCACGGCCCCCGGGATGGGCCCTGCCCCCCCCTTCCCCCCGGTGCCCCCGGTACCGGCTGCCCTCTGCCCTTTGCCCTTTGCCCTCCCCCCCCCAACCGTCCCGGGGCTGCTTTGCGGCAGTGTGGCGCTTTCCGGCAGCGTCCCTCCCGCCTCTCGCTTTCCGGCAGAGTGGCGCCCCTCCCGGCTTGCCCGCGCTCCCTGCCTTACGGCAACGCTGTCGCGCGGCCCCAGTGGTTGGCGACAGTTTCCCGGTGTCGGGGCCCGGTGGGTGCCATGGACGTGGGGGAGCTGCTCAGCTACCAGGTGGGCGGCCCCGCGGCGGTTCCGGGGCGCGGTGGCGGCGGTGGGAGCGCGGGGAGCAGCCGTGGGCCCGGCCCGGCCCGGCCCGGCCTGGCTTGTCCCGTCCCGCTGCCCCGGCAGCTCCCGGCCCGGCGCCGCAGCAGCTCCGGCCGCGGGCCCGGGCCCGGCCGCCGTGCAGAGCTTGCCCCGCCGCTTTCGGTGCGCTCTCACGGGACCCGGTGGTGCGAACCGTCGGGCCTCTCCCTCCCCTCCCCGCCTCTGGAGAAGCGGTGCCCCGGTGGGACCCGCTTACCGGGGCTGTTGGGGAACGCGGCTCCGCCGGGGCCGTTTCTTCCACCGGCGGGCCCGCCTTGGTGTCCTGGCTGGCCCTGAGGCAAAGCCTCTGCTGCTTTCGTGGCTTGAGTTCTCGTTCTGTTTACTCCTGCCAGTTTTATGACAAAACCCAATTTGATTTAATTTGATTTTTACCAGAGTCTTTTGAAAAATTTTTATTTCTTCTAAAAGCCTCATTTTATCTCACGAGCGTTCCTCTTCTCTGGGTGTGTGATCGTTGCTTATTCATTGTTTGTGGGTCAGTTCACAAGCAGATGTGGTAAATCACGTGTTTATTGCCCCGAGAGTGGATTTAGTGTGTTCCCGCGTGGATCGGGAGCGAGAGCGCTGCTTTGCAGTGGTGTTTTGATACTTTTGCTGCAATTTGTGCACGCGATGGTGTTGGCTTGTACTTGAATTCTTGGACAGACTGCAGCAGTGGCTCTTCCCTGCTGAATGGGTGGGTGAGAAGAGCACTCTTAAGACGTTATCTATCTTGTAAGTAGTTGAGTGTGGGAGTTATGTGACTAGACCTCCGTCTTAACCGGTGACACAGGGTCTGTGTGGGACTCCTGCGTGCTGTCCCAGTCTGCTGGTCTGTGGGGCTCCGCGTGTGCTGGGGTGAGGAGAGTGTCCCGCTGCTCAGGACACGTCTGCACTGGCAGAGTGTGTTGTGTTGAGATGCACGGGAAAGAGAGAGAGTTACCTTTGGGTTTGAGAAGTTCCCCATCTTCTTTTCCCAGTGGTATAAAATACTCTGGAGTGTGGCTGTAAGAGTCTTTTTTTGAGAACTCCACTGTCTCCTCGAGTCAGCTCCAGGACGTTTCCTTCAGTGGATGGCTCCGTCTGTCCCTAACGTCCTTCCCGCGTCATCCCGTCGTGCTGTGCTGGCAGCACAGTCCTGTGTTCTGAGATCCGTGCTAATTTTGAATTTCTCTACCTACCATTTTTTTCTGTGATTTTTTTTCAATATCAAATTACAATGATTCTTTCTCATGTTCCTTTAATTCTTTGGTCTTCTCTGCCTTAGTTATGGTTAATGGTGCTGTTGTGTATGTGTTCTGTGATGCAACTTTTACCTAAGGCACGGAAGGGTGAACCTGTGCTGAACTTCTGTTTGTTGTAATTTTGTAAGCAAATTCTAGTTTGGATTTTTGTTGGCTTTCATCTTGCTCTGAAAATGTTAAGTCTGCAGAATTCCCTTCCGCTCTGGAGGAAAGTGTGCATCCACTTTGTGTTGATCTTGTTGATTTTGTACAGCTTTCTGTTGGAAGAGCTTTCCATACGGTGACGTGGGTAATTGCTTATGACAATGTGGGGCCGTGTTCTTTGGGGGCTGGAGGTAAAGTAATGCTGCTTAGCTGCTGGGTGTTTAAATTTTAATTTTGTTTCTTGCTGCTGAAATTATTCTTAGCTGTGGGAGAAAACATTCTACAGCTTTCAACCAACTACCAAAATGGTTCCTGAAGGGTTTGTCCTGGCTCTGTGCTCTTCTGGTCTCTCCCTTGAACACAGATGAGTCCCGTGTCAGTAGATAACGCTTTAGAGTAAGTGTTGGATTGCAGTGTCACTGAATTCAGAGCCCCAGAATTGGGTAAAATGGTAAATACAGGTGAAAGGGGTGGAAGAGCAGAAGGTAGATAAATAGCTCTGATTCTGAGAAAATGAGATTCCCTTCTGTGAGGGCGCTTCTGGCTGAAAGACTGGAAAAAGAAATTGGAAATAACAGGTTCTGCTGTCTCCCGTCCTGCGTGGGTCAGGCGTCTGCCACAGCCCTCAGAGACAGGCGGAACAGGCGCCCTCCTGTATTGTTCTTAGAAATGTATGTTCTTGTCCACTGAACGTGTAAAAATCAGAATAATCAGACTGCTGTTGTGCCAGTGCCACAGAGAGGATGCTGACGTGTGCATGGCAGCTAAATGAAGTGAGCACTGCTGCAGGCTGCCCGCTGTACCCGGCTGACGGGCCGCTGCTCCGGCGAAGAGGAGGACGGCTCCGTGGCTCCTTCAGCAGCTCCTGACCTGCCCCAGTTTTCTGCCTGGCGCTGGGAGGTGGAACTTGAGCGCAGGTCTGGGAGCTTTCCTGCGCTGGGCCGAGCAGTGGGCTGGCTCCAGTTCTGCTCATTCATCCTTGGTGCAGGGGTGGCACTGGCTGTCAGACGGGTGGGCTGGATGATGGGTGGTGTGCACCTCAGCTGTCTGATTTTAATCTCTTGCTGCAAATGAGTCAGTCTCCTCAGCACGACCCAAAATAATTGCTTTTCTCTTACCTTGTTTCGAATTTGTCTCCTCTAAATGCCTAATCTGTGCCCTTGCTTAATCAAGATGTTCTCCCACAGTGCCAAACTTGGCATGGAAGATTTCAGGCGCTGTGCCACCAATTCAGCACCAAGTGTCTGCCGGAGTGGGAAAAGGAACCTCTCACAACAAAAAATACAATTAAACAGCACCTGGCAGTTTATACAAAGCTCAGGAATCCATAAACTTTATGTGCTGCTGCAAAACAGTTGCAGATGGTCTAAACCGATGATTAAATATTGCTGCTGTTCTGCTCAGAAAGTCTGTGCCCAGATCCTCCGTGTCTGGTCTCCGATTATGGAGTGTAATTAAGGGGACAAAGCCAACACTGGGTCTTTTCAGAGATCTCTCTCAATTGTCTTGGGAGTGAATAACTGAGATTATTTTAATTCTCATTAAATGCAGATTTCACCACAGTGAGTGATCACTACAAATTGCTAGTTTTTTAATGGAATATTAGTAAAATGAAATAACAAAAGAAGCAGTAAATAATGGGATGAGATCCGATCAGCTGGGCGATCTCCTCGTCGTTTGAATGGGTTGAGTGCAGTGTGTAGTGGGAGGGATCTCCATGTGTCAGTGGAGGCACACCGTAATTTCTGCTGCGGGCAGAGATAATTTACTGTAAATTTGCAATGAGGTGGATGCCTCCGATGGCAGAGGCAGCTCAGCTGAGGAGGCTCTTGGCGACTTACAGCCTTATTACCCCGATAGCTCTTGAACTACCAGTGGGTTGAACCGAGGAGCTGTCCCCGTCTCGGCCGTGGGCCCGCAGCGCTCGGCCGGGCTCTGCTCGGGGCCGGTACAGGCCCCACAGTACGGATCTGGTGTCGGTACGCTAGCGGGGTTGCAGGTGAATCTTTAGTTTGCTTTTGGATGGGTTATCGTTGGCCACCAAACCAGAGTGTGTCAGGAAGGAGCCCTGCCCTGGGCATCTCCCGGCACGGGTGCCGGTGGCCGTGCTCCTCGGGGCAGTTTGGAGCCTCATGAGCGAGTCTGGAGAGGACAGGGGCTCATTCTCTCTGAAAGTAATAATCTGTATCTGTGTAGGCACAGTGTGCATCTTTCCTTTCGTTTGCCTCAGTTTGTGTGAGTTTGGAGCTCTTGGGACTTCCTCAGGCGTCTGGATTTTCCTGGTAGCAGTTCTTCCAGTTTTTAACACTTAGATCCTGCACCAGATAAGTGTCCTGCTTCAGGAAGAAAAAACAATGAAAAGTAAGATTGATAGTAGCCTGGTTTATCACAAATGTTGGAAACAAAATTAAGAAGTTAGTGAAGATACCTCTGGAGGTTTGGGGCTTGCTTTCAGGAGTCCTAAATTGACAGCTAATGTGCGGCTTTCTGCAGTGGCTCTTCTGAGCAGGCTGCAGCTGGCAGAGATGTGGTCACAAAAGAAGCTGCATCACTTATGAAGATTTATTTCAGATTTCATTAACAAATAATTTCTGAGCTCCACAGTAACAAGGTTACTTTCCAAGCAGATGTCTTGGTAATAGGAAACTCCGTTACTGAGACTTCTCTAAGCCTTCCTGATGTTTGGCGAAGGCTGGAAGCAGTCGGGCCTGAGCAATATGTTTTCAGCTTCTATGGGATACTTAATCCTGGAATTAATGTGCAATCCCTGCTTTGAGGGAGAGCAGGCAGGGGCCCTGGGCAGGTGGTTGTTCTCTGATTGAGGACTTCCCTTCTCCCCTTGGCCGCCCCGGAGGCGGGTGCTGCCGTTCTGCTGCGCAGCGAGGGCAGGCTCCGCGGTGCAGAGCCGTGTCCCGTGTGTGTTTCCAGAGGAGCTCTGCCGCCCGGAGCACCTTAGGATGTGTCTGTTCACAGCTGAAGCCAGTACAGCTGAAGATTAGAAAAGAAACAGAAAGATAATTCTGCCTTTACCAATCACCAGCGTTTGCTTGCTTTATTGTATTTTATAAATGTCAGCTTTTTTTTAAGCCCTTTTGTATTCGTTGTTTTTTGTGTGGTGATATCAGTGTTAGATTTAAATTAAAATGTATTCTGAATAAATTACTGTGAATGCATTGCATTCAACAAGAACAAAACTAAGCTTAACTAAGAAAACAATTTAAAAATGCTTTTCTTGTGCATTTTCTAATGAATTCCATTTTCCTGCCAAATGCACCTTAGCACAACTGAGTAAAAAACCCAACATTTTATTTATCAAATTATTAGCTTTCCCTTTTCTATCAGAAAGGCAAAACTTGTGTCGATGTGTGTGAAGCTATGAAATTATTTAACTAAACATGTTTAGATGCAATGTATGTGTTTCCTTAGCAAAATGTACCAGTCTCAGTGCAGCAATGTGTGTGCCTAATTCTTGTTGGTTGGTAACAGTCCTCTAGGAAATACAGATGCAAACCAAAGATGAAAATCAATGAACAGAAGCTAATGCTTGCCTTAAATCAGTTGTTCATGACTGTGCATCTCTTGTGAAATGAGCAGAAACCCAGGTGTTTCACTTACGCCTTGATTTCTTAGTTTTAATAGTGCTGGTTGGAAAACTGCAATATTCTTAGTAAGGCTTTGCATAACATCAATAACAAAAGGAAAAACCTTAATGCCTGCTTAATAGCCTTTCCCCGGGAATTCAATTACTGTCTATTGCCAATATGTTGGCAGCATTAATAATTGCAGGAGGGGCACTTCCATAATTTATCATAATGATTTCTGTTATGTATTATAGAAGATTCTTCCCCCCCAACAATGCATAAATACAAAAAAGGATAAAATAATTGAGATTGAAACAGGGTGTAAATTCTGATACTAAGGGTTGTGTACTCAGAGGAAATGGGGTTGGTTTCATGATGGAGTTTTAATTTAGATTTTGTTCTGGTGATATAGTCCCTTCCCATGGTACATTACTTTGCATCTGACAAACCACCAGCTCCCTTGGTCCCTCATTACAGCTGCAGTCTCATTGAGGTTTTTGTTCCTTTTTTAATGTTTAGAAATGAGAGTGGGGAATGAGATTCCGACTCCCCAAATTAGGAAGATCCAAGGCAAGTCTTGTGGGGCTTTTTGCTGTAAATTTCAGGATTTATCGTGTCACTAATTTCTGTATTTGTGTTTGTAACATTAGTCAGTCAAAGGTGGTTTAGGGTGAATTGGGTATTACGGAGGAATGAGTGGAAGGACATAGGAAGGACAGAGACCTGTGAGCCATTAAGGGCACTGAGGAAGGAATATGTATTTACCGTTTTTTTCCTTAGATGTTGTAATTTAGAAGAGCACCTTCTTTCTTTTTCCTTTCTTTATTAGGTTGTTGATTGCTTGGGGAGGGTTTGAATTAGTGGTTGTTGACAATGACATGTTTGTGTGAAATTGTATTTTAATGCACCTAGAAGATAAGTAATAGGAATCTGCTTTAAAAACACCCCAACAGCGAAAAGAAAAAAACAACAAAGAACCCACAAAACCCTCCAAGCAAATACATTTTTCATTTCAAAGAATCTCTGGGTATGCTTCTACTTCACGGCTATTGAAGTATGAGCTGAGGAACTGCTTTAAAAGTGCGTGGGAGCACTTTAGAAGGGTTTTAAGTCAGGAATGTACCATCCGTAATGGAAACAGCAGAGAAGGTGCAGGCAGAAAGGCGATAGATGACAGAGTTTGAATAGGTCTACCTGGGAGCAAGCATCTAGAGCTTTGATTTGTGCTGATATGTTGTCTGGGAAACTTGATTCTGCATCTTCCTCAAAGTGGTGACAGTGTGGTAACCCTGAAAACAATGTGATCTTGGTCGGTCTGCTGTCCAGTTTGCTTCTCATTATAATTAACACTTCAAGTGATTTAAAGGGAATCTTGTTTTGGTTTGGTGGTTGTTGTGGTTGGGTTTTTTTTTGTTTGTTTGTTTTTTTCATCTATCCTGAACACAGAGTTTGATTGAGAGCAGAGCTTTCATTTACTAGCTTTTAATTTACAGTGAAATAAATTAATATGAAAATGCTCTTTGGGTTGTGCAGAGAAGTCGTTGTAGCTGGTTTGCAGCACGCACACTGCAATCACAGCGGGATTGCCGTATGAGCCTGAAACATTTATTGCCCCCTGGGGCTCAAAAGTTCCCAACCTGCTGGGGAGCTGGAAGTTCCCACCTTGATGCCCGCACTCGTGCTGGACCTGGCAGGGGAGTGATTCTGGCACCTATTCCCTCTGCATCTTTCTTTGAATCAAACCTGAGGAGAATCCAAATCTCAGTTAAAAAGCAGGCCTTATGTTCATGAAAACATGATGTGACTTTTCTGATTTTAGACAAAGGGTGCCACAGAGCAGAAGAGTGAGGTATTCTTGTCAGATAATTTTTTATGAAATAGGCTGGACAAATGTTAGACCTAATGGGGTTACGAAATCATCTATCAGGCAACTTGAGCAGTGAAGGAAAATAAAAAAAATATTTTTCTTATTTTTTTCATTGTTCTTAACACACAGGATCCTTTTACATAGTAAAGAATTAAGCCTTTTTTTCTTGTAATTACAGAGCATGGTGTACTCAGCACTTCCAGCTTGGTTGTCCTTCAAAAGAATGTGAGAGACTAAATTTAATATCCTTGTAGTTTTTGAAGGGAGAGAGCTTTTTCTTCTATTGCAAATGCTTTCATCCCTTTTTGCCTAAGTTAAAGCATGGGATTAAGGTTAATGGACTTTTTCTTGTCCCTGGCAAATTACCTTTAATTTTGACAATTAAATAGAAATTGTGGAATAAACCAATAGGTTGTTGCAAGCAAACCATAAAGGTATGGGCACTGCTTAATCTGGTGTCAGCCCCCTGCAGAATTGGAGCACGCAACGATACTCCTGCCCTGTGTACTCTAAATCAGGCTCCGATTCTGCATTCAAGTGTCAGCAGACTTTAGACCGGAGGATGGGGGAAGTCAAGGTGAATTAGGATGCACACAAGAATTCAATATAATCTCATGTACTAGATGGGTAAAAAATTATCTTTCACTGCTCTCTGCTTGAGCGTATCGGTCTTCTGTCTGTAAAACGTGAGGTTGTCTCAGCCGATTTAGCCGTTTCCAGATCTTTACGATGGTCAGCTGTACTGCCACCGAGCAGATCAATTTGGTCACTTCTTGTCTTTGAAATACTGGTCTTTGCTGCCTATGAAGATATTTTCCTGTGAATCGTGTTCATAGATCAAACAAGGTAGGATGTTGACATAGCTCTTGGCAGAGCCATTCATCTACTCATGTGATGTTCCACTTCACTAAATTAATTTCCTTTCCAGTTTTCAGAGTTGTTAAGCGTTGTGTAAGCAAATGTTTTAAGCAACTTGTAAGAATTTCCTCAGTATGTCTTGTAATATTGGTATTCTGGTTTGCAATGGCCACAAAAGGCTTGTATTCATTTACCTTATTTCTCTGACTTTAGCCTAACCGAGGGACGAAAAGACCCCGTGATGAAGAGGAAGAAGAAATCAAAGCACGTCGGAAACAAGCTAGTGCCCGAGAGCACAGCCGTCACAGGGAAGAGGAGGCTGTTGCGCTGGAAGAAACTGATGATGAGAAGAAGAAACTTCTTCAGATAATTGAGAGGGATGGAGAAGAGGAAGAGGAAGAAGTAAATCAGGGGTGTCCTGTGGGAAAGGGGAGACAGTGGGAAATAAGCAAGCGCTAAATCACTTCTCTGTGATTTCCCTTTCTTACCGTGCAGCTGATGAGGCTAACTGGTGATTGTCACGTGCCTCATCCGCCTTAACGTTGTGGTTTTACTTTCCTGCCCTGTGGGGTATTCAGTAATTTCAAACAGAGCTTCTGAAGGATACCCTCTGAAGGTTTAAAAGCAGGGGGAGAGGGGAGGAGAGGGGAGGGGGAAGGGGAAGCTTTCAAGCCTAATCTTTGTTTTAGGCCGAGAATAATCACATCACCTTCTATAATATATTTTTTAAGAAAATAGTTTCTGTATTCTTACTGGTTTCCTAGTTCTATTGTTCTCACTGCCACCCCTAGCCGTGCAGCTTCTCCCACTCTCCCCCTCTTTGTAGCTGTGCAGCAGCAGCAGCAGCAAATAAACAAACATTCTTCTATATGAGAGAGGTCTGGGGTCAGAGGAGGGGGGTAGTAGCTGTCAAGGGTAAATGATTTCAAGCCTTGGAGACAGAAATCCAATGCAGCATTGGCCTTTCTGCCAAGGGCCAGGGAAAAGATCACTTTATAAATGTGACACATGGATTGGTATAAATCTAGAAGATATTTTCTTCCTGCTGCCTGTGTCCTGTTTGATAAAAAAACAAGTGATATTCACCACTGCAGAATCATGTAGCTTTGTAAAATATCATTGTCCTTTGTATACAGCATTGCTAGCATTTGTCCCTGAAAATCTCCCTCATTTTTTGGATGTTGAGCTATTGCCATTACAGTTGTTGCTGATAGTGGAGAAAGATAATGCAGGATTTCTGTAGCATTTGAGCTCCAAGGAGGACAAAGGGACCTAGCCAAAAGTTCTCCTGACCGGCTAGAGTCTTGTGGATTCCTGTGGTGTACAAGTCCTTTGTTTTTGTCAAGTGGAGTTCTCCTATGCAGACGCTTTAAGAGCTGGAAGTCCAAAGTTTCTTTAGAGCCAAAATCTCTTGTTTATTACCTTGGAATGCAGTTAATGTAAGTTCCATCAAAATGCATTTTGTACCAGTAAATCTGATGGAAGGAAGCTAATCTGTAGGGTACTGTAGTACTGAATGCAAATTAAATGAAGGATACAAAGTCGATCCTAATGGAGTTATTGTAGTGATACATGTTAGAGAAAGCAAAGAATCAAATTAAATAGAGGGAGGCAGTGTCAGCATGTGTGACAGTATCTTTGTGGGTTGAAATCCCGTTGCAAGAGGAGTATGGTTTGGGCACTGTCGCACTGACCACCTGAGTGGGATGGTGCTAAAACAGGTTGGGCTTGAGAATGTAGGAAATCCAGTAATAACCAAAGGCTTGGGCTGGTGTTCATGTTGTAATGGAGTTTGCTGAGGAAATAGACATTTCCTGTCTCGTACAGGATTGCTGTTTAGTGTCACTAACCAGAGTTGTCAGCACCAGAAGCAACTCTTGATTTAATCCTGACCGGGAGATGGGACACAGAACTTGGCTAAATATGTGAAGGGGTCTGGTTTGTTTTCTGTTTTGAGGACCTCTCTTTAGTAGTGATTGTAACGTAGTCAAATAGAGGAGAGGGAAGAGGTTACACAAGAAAATCTGTATCATCCATGTTTTATTAAAAGTAGTGCTTTAAAATTGTGAAACAGGAAAATAACAGAATCATGTTTTTAGGTGTCGGGGAGGTAACTAAAGTTATATTACTGCTGTACAGTAAATGTACAATGCCAACTGAGAAACGCCTTAGAAGAAACTAGAGTAAAATATTGATTTTTTTGTTTGTTTGTTTTTTTTTTTTTCTTTAGAAAAAGACTTTAAAATAGAAGTGAAAGCTTATCCAAGTGAGGAAAATACAAAAGCACATAAAGAGGGCAGTTAAATGTAGACTTACAAAATGAAATAGCACAATGGACTTTGGAAAAGAAACTATTCATGAGCGTAAACTGCTAATGCAGATTAATATGTCAGAGGCAGAAAGCCTCAGTACGCACTGATGGGGCCAGGTAGTAACAGGTGTAAAAGAACAGCTCAAGGAAGGTGAGCCATTGCAAAACGGTTTGGTTTTTTCATTGTTACTCACTTTCAGAAAGTGTAGGGCAGCTGTTCTGGTTCCTTTCCAAAGAACCTTCCATTGGTAAGCCCCTGGTTTATAAACACCCAGCTGAGAAGGTTTTGCTCGGGGGAGCTGGCTCGGGTCAGAGTCGGGGTAAGTCCGTAGAGCATAGCGATGGTGTGTGGGTGCTTGGGCAGCTCGCTGCAGCGGGGCTTCCAGGGATTGCGTTTGCTCCGGCGTCTCTGGCCCCACGGCGGTCTCACCGCCTCGCTGGGCTCTTCCGGTGTTCGGCCGGGTAATTGCTCCAACCGTCCAGACTGTTTTCTGCCCTCCCTGGTTTGGTTAGGAGGAACCTCTGGATGAAAGTTCAGTGAAGAAGATGATTCTCACCTTTGAGAAGAGATCTTACAAAAACCAGGAGCTGCGGATCAAGTTTCCTGACAATCCAGAGAAGTAAGATAATGCGTGGCCCCTCTCTATTAGCCTTTTTTTTTCTTTGATTTTAAGTTTCAGCCCTAAATCCATTTCCTGAATATACAGATGTTTGAAGTTACCTAAGGTTTATCTAACAGCGGTTATTGCCATGTAGTTCTAAATTGTATTTGAAACTTAACGTTGTTAATTAAAAATGGCATTATTGAGACTCTGGTGGTGGCTGGTGTATGGCCATGAAGAGAATAATTAGCAATGAAGGGTGAAGTTCTAGTTTATTAAATTCTTGCTGTTGTTAATATTCTAGATTGTGAAGCTTCAGTACTAAAACTGGAGTTGATGTTGTTTTTATTTGGGGAGCGCACAAATTCAGCGAGGTTTCGTTAGTTCTGGTTTAGGTCTCTAAGTGGTTTGGCTCCCAGAAGCGCTGCCAGCTCTCTCAGCGTCAGCCCTCCTGGCAGTTGACGTCGGAGGGTCTTCAGCCATGTCTCCGTTCTCTTGGTTTTTGGGGGGCTCCTCCTTTGCGCTGTCCTGAGCAGTGGACTCTTCCTCACTGACAGGCGTTTTGCTTTCCAATTAACCGAAGATTTCATGCCCTCATTTTGTGTGAGGGTGTGTGCTTGCGTAGGCAGCCAGCGGTCTGTGTGGGAAGAAATTATTTTCGTATGATGGAGCTTTCAGATGCTGTGGTGAGCAAAACAGCTGGATGGCGCCTGAAAGCCCTTGGTCTCTGTTTGGAAAGGACTGTGCATTGAATGTAACTGATGGACTTTTTGCCTTTTTATTAACCGTTTTTGTCTTGCCTCAGGTTCATGGAGTCCGAACTGGATTTAAATGACATCATTCAGGAAATGCATGTGATCGCGACGATGCCAGACCTGTATCACCTGCTGGTGGAGCTGAACGCTGTGCAGTCTCTGCTCGGGCTGCTGGGACATGACAACACAGATATCCTTCGGTTGTTAAAGCAGCTCTCATGTGAGGGGCTGTCTGCAGACTTCTCTCTAGATCCTGCTTTCATAGGCTAATATATATGTTTTTCTCATCTTTCCCACCACACTTAATTTATGTCTTTTTTTTTTTTTTTTTTTCCATGTGAAAGCCTTCTTTGTTCAAGTAATATTGATTCTGAATTTTTTCAGTGCTGTTATTCTCCTTTCTTGTTTTATGACCCTTTCATCTAGGTTTGAGTCGCTGTGTTAGAGTGTGAACAGATGAACAGCACAGGACAAACTAAAGTAGGGGCTTAGCAGTGTGTAGCCTTGAACTGTGTGCAAACTTTGTCTGGAATGGCCCCTGTAAAAATGAAACCGATTTACCCCATTTTGTTGAGAGCTGAGCTGTCATGCTTTCAGCTACTTGCTGTGGACTAGCTCACCACAGTGCTACACCTTAGTTTGTAAATGTGATCAATTTTTCCTGTGTCCGTGCCCTTAGTTTTGTGTGCTCAGAGCCTGGGGCTGTGGGTTGCCCCTCTGGATCCATAAATACACAGAGACATTTCCATGCTCGGCTCATTCTTGTGCCACTGAACCTGATCCCTGTGTGTGTCTGTCTCTTCTTCCTCTGAAGATCTGAGGACCTCTCAGAGAGAGGTTTCTGTCTATACTGTTAAAGCTTTTGGTAGTTTTGAACAAAAACAGCGTCATTTTTTGGATATCCTGGTGCTGTGATGCTTAGCAGTCAGCTGACGAATAGAACTATGCCTGGCTTACCACTGTGTAGTCTTCAAAAGTAGAGCTCAGTCTCCATAGCTTGTAAAATATTCTACAGTAGATTAAGCTGAAGAATTGTGACATGATTTGAGAGATCGTGTGTCTGTGTCCTGACAAACATTAGTGAGTGGAGGGAGCAGTGAAGTCTAGTGGAAAGGGCACTGGTCTTACTTGGGACTACAGCAGGCTTTTCTTTTTTCCTTTTTATTGATTCATGACCTTATGAAAATAATTTATTCTTTACTTTTCTTTATGTGTAAAGAAGTGGATAATACTTACCAGCTTTTCTGAGGTGTTTTGAAATATGCAATGTTAAAAGGACTGTTAATACTAAACGTTGTGGTCCGATGCACAGATCTTTGGTTTTTTTTTAGCACTTCTCCTTATAGTACTAGGTATTAAGAATTCACAATTTGTTCTTTCTAAGCGGGTGCAGTGATCAGCAGATAAAAACAAAATATAAATATTTTATTGCATACCAGTTTATATTAGAAAACACTGTGCTTAGGTGTTTGGGTATTTTGACTTGTATCTAGCTGAGCGTTGGTGTGGTGAATGCTGGTCCCTGCAAAACAGCAGCCACCACAGCTTTCCTTGTCTGTGATCTGTAATGGAAATTACTCTCAAGTAAATGTTTGTTAACCATTTACTGTTGTACAATGCATAACCATTCTCATGGCTACCATAGTTTCATTGCTTATTTTTTTTGCCAGACACCACAGGCTTTTTGTGTACTATCTGCATGGCATTAAAACCTTCTACTGAATTTCTCATTCACAGGGAAAATACAAGCTATGGGGATATTGACTGGGATAGCAGAGCTGATTTATAGCTGGAGTGCACAGCAATACAGCTTGCTTTGTCCTTTCAGCCATGAAAGGCTGTGTCCTGGGGTCACTGCTGCTGTCAAGGACTTGTCAGTATTTCCACTGTGAACTCTTTTTAATTGGTTTGCAACTTGCCTGTCAGTTGGTTTACGGGTAGAAATTTGGCCTGCAAATTGCAATTTTGAGAAAAATATATTTCTTGTTATAAAACTGCTGAAGTGTTTTCAGATCCGTTGTAAGCAGGACACAGGCTATCAGGCTATAGTAATGCCTCTTCACTGTGCTGCTGCTGCTTATGTACAGGGTGGAAACACTATTAAAGTGGGGCATCTAGACATAAAACTAAATTGATACAGCTCATGTTTTCTAATGACTTTCTGTTAAAACAAGTGAAAAAAGATTTTAAAAATTAGTTCTTCAAGGAGAGAACTAAAAAAATGTTTCTTCAGATGTGATTTAAATGTGGTGTCTTGAGGGACTAATGTAAGGAGACAAAAGCAGTGTCCAGGGGGAGCAAACAATCTGCTGAGTGATTCATGCAGTTTTATGCAAAACCTGTGAATGAAAGGTGATCAGCAACAAGATTTTATTAATGAAAGGCAGGAAAGCTTCAAGTGAGGTTTTGCTTTTCTATCTCCTGAATTTTACAGGACAACTGATACTCTCACTGGAAGCCTTAACAGAAGCCCCTAGAGAGGAATGCCCTGCAAGAGGAGCTCCTCTGACTGCTGCGCTCTCTGCTGTGGGCTCTCAGAAAAACCTGCCTCAGCTGTCTTCACCACACGCAGCAGGCAGCAGCAGTCTCCAGTTAGTTCCTCCCTTAGCCTTCTCTGCTACAGGCTGGTCAGACCCCATTCCCTCAGTCTTTCCTCATACATCACGTGCTGGCCCCCTGATGATCTCGGTAGTCCCCCACTTGCCCGAGTCTGGTATGTCAAGGTCTCTTTTATCGGCAGAGCCCACAACTGAACAAAATATTCTGCGTGTTGCCTCATGAGTGCCAGGCAGCAGGTAGAATTCCTCCTCTTGACCTGCTGGTTTTGCTCCTGCTGATGCGGTGCAGCCTGTGATGAGCCTTCATCCCTGCAGCGGCACGCTGCTGACTCGCCTTCAACTTGTCCACCAGAACCTCCAGATTCTCTTCTGCAGAGCTTTCCTCCCCAGTCAGCCCCAGCGCACGGGCTCCTTCCCTCCCACGTACAGGACTCTGCATTTGTTGAACTTCATGAGGCTGCTATTGGCTTGTTCCTCCAGCTTTTGTTAATTAATAGTTGGTTCCTTGCAGAATAAATGTAAAGCAGGTTATTTTCTCTTTAACTTGCTTATTGAGTCATGCTGTGACTTGCTTTTAAAAACTGTACCCCGGCACCTTTGTCCGGGGTTTTGTATAAGCATGAGCGACTGTCTGCCCAGTGAGGAGTAACCTCCTCCTGTTTGGGTCCTGATGGCAGTTGCAACTGGGAGTGACATCTACCCATCAAGAAAACATACAGATAGCTTTGGCTTGGTGAAGGAGTGCTTCAGAGTGTAAAGAAAGTAGTAGTCTTACTGATTCACATCTTCTGCAGCACCTAGGCAGAGGTTAGCTTGGGACTGGGACAGGCAGCTCCCTTACAGTCTTCCCCGAGGCTGGGTAAGTCATGACTGAAACCTTGCTAGGGAAAGGCCGATGGAAATACTGCTGCTGCTGCTGTTTGTGGGTCTGAGCAAATGCACAAACGGGAGAGCTGGGAGGCTGGATCGTTAGCCTGTGCATTTTAAAGAGATTCATCACAAAGTTGTTATATAGGACATGCAGAAAACTGCATATCCTGTTCTGCCCCAGCGGGACTCGGGCAGGATTGATCAGCGTGTCTGAGAGAATAGGAAAGTGGGTCTAATGAGCTGGAATACGTCTCGTCGTACGAGAGAGCTGTGTAGCAGTCAGGCGAACTGTGTGTTATGCAGCCCAGAGTTAATGAGTGAAAATTGGGCTGGCAGGAGCTGCGCTGTTCCTGCAAGGTCCGTGGTTAGAGGAGCATGCTGTCCTAATTGGGCCGGGCAGAAGGGGGGATCGCTCGCGCGTCCTGCAGCGGCCTCGTGAGGTGCCTGCCGTATCAGGTTAGTGGGGGTACCACGGGGACCAGAATACCCAAGTCAGATTATTATAACTCATTTCTCTTTGCTTCTATTTAATCTTGACAATGCAAGATGGTGCCTAGTTATACCAACTCTAGCAATTTTGATTTGAAAAAAAATGAAAAAACAAGCATCATCAAGAAACAGTAATATTTCCCGATCCGGTAAGGACAGAATCACATTTGTTTTTATCATTCTTAATTGTCAGGACTCCCTGACTTTGGTGCTTATGAGGACTGTCTGCTGAAGTAGCCTCTGGGCTCTTGGCTCTGGTGTT
The DNA here is from genome assembly GCF_018691265.1 of Tyto alba. Taxonomy (NCBI): domain Eukaryota; kingdom Metazoa; phylum Chordata; class Aves; order Strigiformes; family Tytonidae; genus Tyto; species Tyto alba. Next base: position 17,584,480 of record NW_024881308.1, on the reverse strand, counting down.
CCAGTGCTGTAACGTATTACCAGATGTTTCGGGCTGTGTCAGGAGCATGCTGGCCTAAGAGCAATCTGCTTTTGATATTAAATGTGTCTGCCTCTGTGTTGATTGTCCTTAATGCCTAGCACATGTTTCCATAGCTGTGGTAGACTTGCTTCAAGAACTGACTGATATAGATACTCTCCATGAGAGCGAAGAAGGAGCTGAAGTCCTCATCGACGCTCTAGTAAGTAGGGAGCTCAGGTGGGTTCAGGGCCCGCGCCGCGCGCTCAGGAGCCACGCTTCCTGCCGCTGTGGTTACCTGTGCTGCCAGCCCAGGAGCCTGCTCTCCTGCACCCGGAACGCTGCCCTGAGAACCACGATGGGTGTTTTTAATGGAATGTCAGCGTTTGGGAAGTAGGTTCTTCTTGCACCACGAGTTGAAGTTGTGCTTTTTGGAAGGAACTTGCTCATATTGCAAAATTTGTGTAGGTTGGGAGATTTTTTTTCATGCAAGGAAGGATGAAGTCATATTTTTGTCCTGGACAGTATCCTATTGAAGATAGGAGCTTGATTTGCATTTTTCTTCCTTCTTGTGGAAAAGGGTGACCTCTATTCACCCGTGAAAAATTGAAGCTTGTGGCAGGGCTCAGATTGTTATCTGAATGACAGAGGGGCCATTGTGATCTTTCAGACTAACCTTTTGCACGGGAGACCAGTAGTCTTCTACCCAGTAACTCTTGCTTCAGACCCGGAGATCTGTTGTTATAGTAAGGGTACACGTTTTTCTTAACAAGAAGTAAAAGCTTGAAAGTTTTCGTGTAACAGAGCCAATGCATTTTAGGGGTGGAGGAGGGTTTAGAGGTAATTATCCTTTTTGGCACAGAGATTAAACAACCCCAGAAAATGATCTGTGTGCAGAAGAAGAGGCACTGCTTAGTCTTAAGTGCTCCCTTAAGGATGCCAACCTGAGCAGAAGCCGTCCAGAGGAGTGATGCCCAGCAAAACTTGAGATTTACGCATCTGTCTACCTTTGGGCAGCTTCTGCTAGCGAAGTGCTGTGTTTGTGAAACGCTGTGGCTGTGTCTTGTTCTGTAACTATTATGTTGAAATTGAAAGATGCGGAATTAGGGGTTTTCTTTTGTTCGCTTTGTTTGGCTGCGCTGTTTTCTCCTACAATTCTTCTTGTCCAGTCACTATAATGCTACCTTCCAAAGGTTAATGACAGTGGCCCGGAGCCGATTTCCTCCAGCTGGCCTCTGGGCTGTTCTTAATTACTCTGCCTTCGTGGAAAGATTGCTGGATGACTGAAATGGTGGAGAGGAACTGCTAGAGAAGATGTTTTCTATAAAATGCGCAGAGAGGTAGTAAATCAAGCGAAGTTCTTTCTCTGTTTTCCTTGTCACCAGCCTGCTGATAATAGCCAAGTTTTAGAGGTTTTATTGTCCTCTTTGAAAGAAACAGGTCAGGCATATCTTGAGAGAAATGCTTAGATATCTGCTTTTTAGATTATATTTTTTTCCCAAAGAAAGTAGATACAATGTAGGGTATCTGTGAAGTTGCCTTACCTTCCACGGCAGCTGATACTTGTATTTTTTCCACGTGTTCACTGGGCCCAAAGCTAGTTAACAGTGTTTGAATTGGAAATGTTATTTTGTTTAACTTTTCCAAGCTCATGTCCACAGTGGAGAGTTACCCAAAGTCAAGCTGGACTCTGTCCAATTGCAGCTTTAAAAGCATATTTCTTGTGTTAGCCTTTTGGTTAGGAGGCTCCACCTGCAGATGTGGGTTGCTGCTCCTGCTGTTGGTTGGTCTGGGTTTTGCTAGCTTACTGAAGACTATTTGGTACATTCATCTTGCTGGGATTTAAATGCAAGCCTTCAGCTGGTGATCATTCAGCTTTTGGATTTGAATCTCTGTGTGTGAGCGTTGTTCCTTCAGCTTCTTGTACCCGTTAAGGTGGAAGATGTAACAGAACTGTAGGCAGCCCAGCAATAAACAGTTGAGAGTGGAGCCGCTTGCAGCGCTGACAGCTAGCCCCTCCGTGGTGGTTTGTGATGCCTTGCACTTCAAAATTCTGGGGGATTATAAATCAATCAGGCTGGTTCAGGAAATAAGACTGTGACAAGGCACGTGTTTTCCTCCAGATGTTTCTCTGTTTAATCTGAAACACAAAAGTTGTTTAATTAATTAGGACAATAGTGGCAGATTTTCTTGGTGATTCTTTCACATCCTCAGATTTCAGAGCAAGATTGTTAGTGTCTTCTGATGGTGTCTGGCAGGATGTTTCAGTTGGGTGTATTGATTTTTATTATTTATTAGCCCACCCGTTCTTTCTCCTTCATGTTCCTTTTTTCAGTCTTCTTTCTTATCTTTTTATCTTTCCCATGACCCTGGTGATTTAGGTGGAGGGCCAGGTCGTGGCCTTGTTGGTCCAGAATTTAGAGCGCCTGGATGAAAGTGTGAAAGAGGAAGCTGATGGTGTCCACAACACCCTGGGTAAGTGGCTGTTGCACAGCCTCTCACCTCTTTCTGTATTTTGGACGAAGAGGGGGTGAGTTATCCCTCCCCTTCCTCTCCTCTCCACCTCCTTTCCCCTTGAGCTGCCAACACTACGGTAGAGGACCTAGTGCAGCTTTTGCTCACGCTCAGCTTTGGCTCGGGGTAAAGCCCAGTCCCTGGAGCCAGCGTTTGTCACCCGACTGCAGGCGAGGTGTCTCTTCCCAAAGCGGTTATGTAGGGCGGTGCTGATGCCCGGACGAAAGCACACTGCACCAGGAGTGCTCCACTGCCCCTGTGGTTACTGGGCACTTAGCTGTGAGCTCTGCTTACTCCACTGTGGGAGCCGTGTGTGTCCTAGCAATATATTTATCTTTCAGGTAGTAGAACATTTGCATTTCATACCAGTACATTGTTACCTCCCTGTTCCCCAGTCTTTGCGCAGCACGGTAACTGCTTTGCACTGTGTTGCTGTTACTCGCATTTAGGCCATCATCCACTCCTTTCAGTCACTCGGGATTGTAACCTCCCAAGGACAGAAAGAATGACAGAGACAGGAAACGTAAGGTTTAGAGTTTTTACTACCACTGCTAGTTTTGTGTGGTGAGAATTGCTGCTGGAGTAAAGTCTTAGGCTTCTTCCAGCAGGAGCTGGCGTCACCGAGGATGGAACATGTGGGCAGTGTGAAAACTGAAAGGGTATCATTTGCCTGAGCTTAAGTCTAACTCAAAAAAAAAAAAAAAGGTAGTTTTGTGAATAAGATGTAACTTTGAGAAGAGCAGTGCAGCCCTAGGAAAGGCCTGGCAAAGCAGTGTTGATACAGGCCTGAGCTGGACTGCAGGTGGGCAAAAGTTTATTTTTTCTGTGTCTTCTCAGCAATCGTTGAGAACATGGCAGAGTTCCGACCAGAGATGTGCACAGAAGCTGCCCAGCAGGGCCTCATGCAGTGGTTGCTCAAGAGGCTGAAGGTGAGCTTGTTTTCCTGTTGCCATTTTGGGGGGTATCACACTAAAAACTGTCAGGCCGCTGGTCTGGTGTGCTTGAGACGGTGTTTGGCACAATATTAAAGGCCCAAGGCTGTTTGTTACTGGCTCTTTCCGTTTGTATAGGTTATCTTTGTGATAAATTTTAACATTTGTGAATACAGTGAATTCAAAACTTGCCTCTAACTGGAAGCACGTCCCTTTTAACTTATTATGAACTATCAAAATGTAAGGAGTTGATTTTATGTGTAAGAAGCTCTACACAATGTGATGGGAGTCCGAGTAGCAGCAGTCTGCGTTTTCATAGCGTTTGCCTGGGGGAGTGTCTGTAATGTCGGGTCTTCCTGAATGTCTTTGGGATTTCCTTGTTTCTGTGGGAGTTGTTTCTGGTGACGTGTCCCTGATCCTGCTGGGAGAGCTGCGCTCTTCCCTGCAGAGCTGGTCCCTTCACAGCGCTACAGACCGCGCTGGGGCTCCAGGCGCTGGGGGCTGCGCTCCTGAGCACCGCGCTCCTCGCTCAGGCAGCAGCGCTCGAGCTCCGCCCGCACCCGCCTGCCTTCTGCAGACCAGCTAGTACAAACTTAAAACATCACTTAAAGGAAGCCAGCTCTGCACACGCGCGCGTGTGTCCGAGAAGCCAAGTTCAGGACAGAAGGTTAGAATTCGGGGTTTATATCCTCTGCCCTTTTAGTTCGCACGGACATACTTCTGTCTTGTCTTCTTATTGTAAACGTGTTTATATTGTAAACTTTCAGCAGAAGGTGGATTTTCTGTCCATATGATTCCGGTGTGGTGGATTTCTGGTCCATGGCTGAGATCTGTGGGAATGCAAAAGCTGACCAGTAGACGTGGAAACTAATAAAGACCATTTTATGCCTTTGCTTCCTACCTTTCTAACACTTTTTGGAGTTTCAAGTGGTGTCTTTAATTGCTGCTGGTGGTGGCTTTTTCTTTGAACTCGTCTAATTGCCTTATGAATTCCAAATCACTTTTTGATACTCTTAGTATCCGGTGGCAGTGAGTTGTACAGTAACTCTCGTGTGAAACGATGCCTAAGCTTTCCCTGGAAGATGCTGTTGGAAAGGAATGGGCAGTTCAGCTCTCTTACAGAGCTCGTGAAGGAAATTTAGCAAGCAGATTCTGGCCTTTCCTGAGCCTGTCAGTAAGGCATTAGCACTTCCATACTTAAATATCTTTATGGTTAGAAGGCCTCTGAATCACAGAAATACTCTTATCAGCTTTGTCTGTGTGCAGATACTCCTTTGTGCACCTCATATGCTTGTTAGCAGAAGTAACGTATAATTTCCCACTACAGGTAGTAACATAATTATATTCCTTTTGCTTAAAAACTAAAAGTGAAGTTAATTTTATTCCAGGCAGGTATGTACTGCTGCCTGCCTTGCGATTACCCTGGCAGCTGAGAGACTTAGAAACTCGGGAAAGCGAAATAAGGGCCACATGGCTTCCCCTGCTCGGTGCCACAGGAGGTGAATGCTCAACCTGCGGTGCTGGCTGTGCCTTTCCTTTGCCCTGGGATGTGCCAGCTTTGCCTGCGTTTGGGGACGTGTGAGCAGGCACTGCTGCTTCTGGCGGAGCCGCACGCTGATGGCATCTTTGCTGTTGGCAGCTCTCGCTCTTGGATCTCTCGCCCTGGCAGACGTGGGTAGGGTTAAACCAGGATCGCAGCATCTGGGGAGAGCGTTGTGCTGCTCAAGCATGTCTATGGGATGAGTTGTAAAATTGGAGTTCTGTCTAGGTGTCAGTGAGGACATCTGGCACGCGGCACTGTGCGAATTTCTGTTTTCTGACTGCGTTTCAGGTTGCATAATTGTATTGCGACCGTCAGAACCGCCTCGGAAAGGCGAGCTTAATAGCTCACTTCTCCCAACATAGGCAGGGCTTGGGGATGCTGCGTGCAGCCCCGGGCGAACAGAGCGTTGTCTCCCGAGGCTGCCCGTAGGACAGCAGCCGGTCCGTGCCGCGAGAGGAGCCGCCGAGCCGCTGGCACCGCGCGCCCGCCGCCTTCCCCCGTGCCACGAGCGCTCGGAGGCGCTGCCTGGCTCCACCGGCACCTGCGGGGCGCTGGGGGGCCGTCTGGAACAAAAACCTTTACTTGAGGTCAAGACTCGGTGGCATTTGGGATCTTCCTGCTTTTCATGGCTTTGTGTTTCGTGGTGCTTGTGCGCTGTGACCTTTTCTTTGGTGGCAGGTGGGGATAACTGGCCCTCGCGTAGCCTTGCGCAGGCAGGTTCACTCAGTCAAGCTGCGGGGAGTTGTGCGTTTGGGGGGAAAAATGGTGCGTGACAAATGGCATGTTTTAAGCTTAGTACTTATTGCTTCCTTTTTTTTTTTTTTCTCCTCTTGAACAGTGGAATATAAATAGCTGGTAACTGATGATTTAAAAAATTTTTTTTGTTTGCTTTATGAATTCCTTCAGTGAACCAGTTTGCATTATTATCTGATCAGTTAATGTTTAGTCTGTTTCTGTAGATGAAGCCGCTTTGGCAGCCCGCAGAAACGTTGGATCTAGTTCAGAATCCCACTTCAGGGATTATTTTTTTTTTTCTTCAAATTCAGTTTTTTGGCTTCATTATGATTTTTTTTTTCTTTTTTTTAACATATTTGAGTATGGAGGGAGTGTACGAAAGGAAATTACGTGATTCTGCAGGCTGAACTCATCTCGTGTTCTTCTGATTGTGACGTTGTGATCCTCATACAAAACTCTGGCAGTTACTGTTTAATGTTACTGTGATGTATTTTCTGAAATTTTGGTTTTGGTGACAGATGCAGATTTTCAGAATAGGGATAAGCCCCCTGCACTCGTATCACATCATGGGGGATTTATCACAGGAAAGACATTCCGTGTTGCAAGCAACTGGAGACTGTGCTAAGGGGCTATTGAGCCAACTCGGTCAAACCTGCTTACGCAGGACGGCGTGAGGGATCAGAGCTGAGTTTCTACATGTGCGTGCATGAGCACCCCCACCCAACCCCGCGCCGTCACCCCTGAACCGGAGGGAATGACTTGGGGTTTGTCACTGAGGCATACTGCAGAATTACCGCTGCTGTGCTTTGGTCTAAGTGCCGCTCGTGTGTTCGGTGATTTGATTAATATGTTCTTCAAATCGGTGAAACCCAGAGCCGTGCCCTGATGGGTCTCTTGTTCCTTCTTCACCAACAGGCTAAGATGCCTTTTGATGCCAACAAGCTGTACTGCAGTGAGGTGCTGGCTATTTTGCTCCAGAATAACGATGGTGAGACATGCCTCTGGTATCGATATTCTGTTAGGGTAGGATCCAGACTTTTTTCAGATCACAACAGCACTCTTCTGCCTCCGGCTTTCCTTTGCTTGTGCTCTCTCCCCTGCGCGTGTGCTCCCTCGCATACGCCTGCACCCTCTCTTTCTCTGCAGCTTTTGTATTCTGTCAAGCCGTATTGATTTTGTTCGCTGATGTATCAGTGTTAGATGGCTGTAAAATCTGACAGTTAGCTTCATTTTTCTCTCTCTTTTCCCCTTTCCCCCCACCTCCGTCTAGACAACAGAGAATTGCTTGGGGAGCTGGATGGGATCGATGTGCTGCTTCAGCAGTTATCTGTGAGTAATTCACATACGCCCTCTCTACTGTCAGGAGACTTGCAGGCTGGGTGTGAGGAGATGGAACAGACTCCTGGTGTAGCGCTGTCCTAGCGAACTGTAGATACTGAAGTACAGCCATGCTTTACATTTACTGGTGGCATAGTCCCTGAATAACTTCCACACAAGTGTAGCATCTGTGGTAAGTGAGGTTAATCCCTGTTTTAAAGATGTTGATGTTGGGATACACAGAAGTTAAATTGTTTTGTTACAATTGCATGGCAGGTTGGAGATACAGGGTTGAAATTTGCCCATCTTCAGCATTCTCCACTCCAAGGGCTGGAGCCTGTGTTTGAGCTAGCTGAAGGGAATGTGTTCACAGTTCACTCCTGTTTCTTGAGGCAGTACTGTCTGCAGCACCCTCGGGTAGAGGCTCTGCCGAGGAGTTCTCCGGTAACAAGCTTATCCACACACTTGTGAATTGTGCAGTTGGTGCCTTTCCCCTCGGAGGCTCTGTACCAAGGCCTGCATTAGGCTGCTGCATGTTGGTAGCCAGTCAGGGCAGCAAAAAGGGCAGCAGTTCCCTGAGAGAATGCATCGGTGATGTGGATGATTGTTGGCTTATGCATATCACATGCTGAAGGCTTGCGATGTAAAATGTTCATGTATACCCTACAACAGTGCCCAGCAAATCAGGCCCTCCATTTTGGGGTAATTTTGCTTTCTTTGTCATGCAGGTGTTTAAACGACACAACCCTAGTACAGCAGAAGAACAGGAGATGATGGAGAACCTGTTTGACTCCCTTTGCTCCTGCCTAATGCTCAGTTCCAATCGTGACCGCTTCCTCAAAGGCGAGGGTCTGCAGCTGATGAATCTGATGCTCAGGTACCCAGATAACTATGATTTTCTTGCCTGCTTTTGGCATACCAACACATGTTCTGGCTAGATATTCGTGGGTTTCCATTTATAAAATTTCTCTGTTAGCATATTTGCCTGTCTTCTCTTTCTTTTTTTCGGGCATGTAAGTTGGACCTTCTCAAACACACAAGCTTCGCTCTTTGTCTTTAGCTTTGTTTCCTAAGAACTGGGTTACTTGATAGCTGCTGGTAAGTAACAGTGCAGCTCTGCACGGCACACACCTGGAGGAGAGAATGGCATAGGTCAGGCCACTAATCCTCTAAGGATTTAAAAGACTCCTGTGAGGGTAAGAGAGAACCTTCGGATGTCTCTAGAGAAAATGTTTTTCCTTTTGTTCCCCAGTTCAAGTTTCACTGTGTTGTGTATTCTCTAAGCTGCTGAATTTTTGTGGATATTGATACAAAAATTGTGAACATTCTGTGCAATGGGCATAAGTATGCATTTTTTCTTGTGACGTGTTTTGTCACACTGTGAATCTCCAGGGCTTCTCTGCTCTCTCTTCACCTTTGCTTCCTAACCCAGCACTGAACTGTGTCTTCTGTGCTGCCTGGCTTCCTCCAGACCCCAGGACTGGGCGCAGCGGGGTTCTCTCTGGTTGACCCTGGTGTGCAGGGCTGTGTGTGGTGGCTGGTTAGCAAACGCCAACAAGCAGTGATGTATTCCTGCAGCAGCGCATGGCTGGGTAGTGCGCAGCAGCAGGGAACTGAATAAATAACCAAACGTGGATTATTCAGATAGGAACACTGGGTTTTCTTGAGGCTAATTAAAGAAAAGCTCCAAAACTAAGGACGAGAGGGAAGCCTCCCTCTGCCTCGAGTACTAAGCTGCTAAGCCAGCCTTGCAGAACTAATTACTTGGAGTTCTTGTGCCGTGTGGGTGGGACTCAGTGTTTGGATTTTTAATAGCTTTTTCCTCATTTTTGGACTCTACTGTTTACTACTCTCTGTACCAGGATCCCAGCTGGAAAATTATGACAAGAGGAAAATTCTCCCCTGGATGCATTCCCCCCTGCAGTAGTTGTGAAGGGGTTAGGAGGGACAAAGCATGACTTAACCAGCCAGCAGCAGCTACGTCTAATGGAAGGAGTATCCAAGACCTCAATCTTTTGGTGTTTAGGCACCTAACTTATTCTGCAGTCTGAATGAGATTGGTAAAATGACAATGGAAAAAAAGTACCAATTCACAGAATATTTTCTAGGAGCTTATGTCACTACTGTCCATAAGCATGGACTATACTGACAGTTGATTATTTTACTATTTTTTTAAACTCTTCTAATCTAGTTCAGATAAATAGAAAAGTTGAAGTTCTTTCCCTGGCTGTTTGAGCAAATAATGTGAGTTGATAGTTGATTGTGTCATATCCCCAAACCAGCTCCCTTCTGGCCCCAACTTGTGCTACACTGCAAATCTCATTTAGAGAGAGCAGCACCTAGTTGGACAGAGAGAGTATTTCACACTATCTGTGTTGTTGACATGCCAGTTCATTCCCATACACAATTTTCTTTTTGTCTTAATACTCCTAATGAATTAATTTCAGGATTCTGACACAGATAAACATGTAGGTAACCTAAACCACGTGAAATCAGTGATACTCAGCCCCTGCCTAAAGCTACTTCTGTACTTCAGGCTGGCTGGGTCAGAGCCACAGTGCTGTCCTGAAGCTTCCACTTCTGGTAGGTGTGGTAATTCCTTATCGGTGGTGTAAGCTTGCTCCTGGTAGGCCTGACACAAGCATGACTCTCTATGTGTTATTTAAGTAGTTAACTCAGATCTTCAGAACTGCAGGAACAGAGTGCTAAGCTTTGCTATCTCTCGGCACCGCTTGCAAACCAACTCTCTGGGTTCTAAGTTCTGGGGCTTTGTCAGCAGTAGGAGGGTGAATGGCATCAGAGTCCGGTGCTCTGTGGAGAGCACAGGAGATGCTCAGGGTAAAAGCACTGGTTTGTGGTGGTGAAAACTGGGGAGTGGGTGCCGGGAGAAGGCAGCTGCGTTAGGAGGAGAAGCTTGGGGCATGCTCAGCCCCTGCCGTGGCGGGGTCCTTGCTTTTGTGGGTGATGGTGTGGTTGGAGGTAGAAGCCTCTGCTAGACTTAGTGCTTTGGTGTGGAAAACGGCACGTTTCTGTAGCTTTAGCTTTCAAACCACCAAACAAAGCAAAGTGTCTGAGAGCTGGCACTGCAAGGTTTTGCTGCCTGTTTGCTTGTGGGTTTTTTACGTATTTTAATATCCAGAAGATATTAAATGGCTATTAATTCTGTTAACCTCTGTTATCATTGGGAGTTCTCTTGGTGTATGCTTAAAAGCTCTTGCAGGTGCTCCGTTTTTCTTCGACAGAACCGCGTTGTTGACTGCAAGCTAGCATTGTAAATAGGGAGTGAGCCTTGATAGTAGGGAAACAGAGAGCTGCACGGGAGTCTCACACTTCTGTATCCTCCTGATATGCTCATGATAACCAACAAAGAACAGAAACGCCATTCAGTTGTGATTGACCGCCTTGCCCACAAACAAGGCAGAATATTTTTCACTCCTGTCGGTGTCCTCTGAAGACTTGGGGGAGAGATCTGTTATTTGTTGTTTTTACTTTGGAGGCGGTTAATCATTGTACCATAGTCTGTGCAGATGAAAGGACAAATAAGCAAAGTTGAAAGTTTATTGACACGATGTGAGATAGATAAACTGTGTGAGAATAAAGATATCAGGCTTGAATCTCCATTACTGTCTTAGGGAGCATAGCATCCTGTATCTAGTGCTGAAGTTGTTCTGTTAATAACGGTCATGCACACAGACCTGCAGAGAAGTACAGCGTCTTTCAGCTGAGCATTTAGCATGCTTGAGAGATTCCTACAGACTGTAATGAAAACAGGACTCCTTTCTGTTATGCGGAGCCTTAAAACGCGTGGCCAGCAGTGAAAGATGATGATGTATTGTGTGAACTTCTCCTGGGTGGTGGGGCGGCAGTGGTAACACCTGCAAATGAGCACAGTGTCGCCCATCGCAAGCCGTGTCCTGGACGTGGTGCTGAGCGCGGGGGCTTGCAGGTGGCCACCTCACCGGGGGGGCCTGGGGGGGTGAGCAGAGGGGCCTGGGAGGAGCCCAGACTGAGAACAATGGAGCCTGTGCCTGAAGAAATTAAGTGGGAAGTTTTGAAGTAGGATGAGAGCACGGGTATATATACTTATTTGATTTGCATCTCTGCAGCAATGGAGGCTCGTTTATTTTGGGGAGTGTCTCTATCAAAAATAAGATGGTTTATCAAGGTGGTAGCCACCAGTGGAAAAATCTATAAATATCACCTAGAATTAGATTAAGTTTTTTTTCTAGGTCAGGAAGCACTTTTTAATACACAGTCCCTTAGCCTTGCCTTGGTAATCTAAATGCAGTTTACCTTACAAAGCCAAAAAAGAGAACAACAGGCTTGTAATGTCAGTTCCCTTGCACACGCTGACAGGAAGCTTAGTGCTTTTGCTGTAAAATTGTGTTAAGGTTTGGAGAGGATGCAGCCACTCGATTCCCAGGGGATGTGTCAAGAAGATTCTCTGTTGCATAGGAAAAATGACGTGTGGCTTTCCCAGTGATTAGGTGAAGGCACGTGTGTATGCACATAGGCAAATGCAGCAAAGAGAGCTCACAGAAATGGGCATCACTTGGGCAACTTGATTTTCTATTCTGCAGCTATTCAGTGGCTTTTCTTGACCCTCAAAAAAGCATTTGCGCGTATACAGAGAAAACAAGGTGAAAATGGACAACTCTGTACGACTCCCCAAAGCTTGACTTATAGCTATTTCAGGGTATATTTTTTATGATTATTAAAATCCTTATGTTTTCTTGTCCTGCTGTTCCTAATGACCCCATGGAAACTTAGACTGTCTCTTTACTAAATCTTCTGGTTAATTAAACGGAACCATTTAATGCAGCACTTTTCCAGGAAATCTAGTATTCTGCTTTTGCTAGTATTTTGGAAGGTGAGACCTTGTGTTATGCTAATGCAGAAAGTCCAAATAATGTTAGCACCTCTTCTTTTCGAAATAATAAATGTACCAAGAGAGTTCTCTCAGATCAGGAGGGAAACAATGGTTAGCAAATACAGTTGTAATTCGGCGTTCCTGTGAAGACTGAAGTCATGCCCTGTTTGGTGGTACTCACGTATGCTTGTCTTTGAGTTAGTGTTCGGCTAAAAGTTACCTCAATAAGCACAGATGAGACTAAGATAAACTGCTTGCCCTCTGGCAGAATAAATATTTCAAATAAAATCAACTCTAGACAGTCCAGTCAAGCAGCTATTGATCTCTAAAAGCCTGAACTTAAACCCAATGAATATTCCAGAGATCAGCTCTGCGCAACCTTCCTAAATGCTGATCAATATGCAATTACTTCCCCTGAAAACATTTCTTCTATTGTCTGCCCTAAGAAGTACTTTATTTTTAGCTCCCTGTAGAGAAGAGGTGGGGGTGCTGAGCCACCCTCCCGCTCTTGGCAGGCGGGCACAACTCGGGGCTGCGCCGGGGCCCGGCTGCACGTGGTGCTTCCACCGACCGCTTGGTGCCCGCCGGGGGCACCCACGGCTGCGCTGGCCGGAGTAACTTTCGGTTGGGCTGGGGTGTCAATATCTGGGGTTTTTGAGTTTGCATGTTGTTAGGGGCTCATGAAGTTTGGTCTCTAAAGGGAAGACATTTTCCGCAGCTCTCCGGAGCTCGGGCTTCGAGAGGCCCGGGACAAGAAGCCCATGCTGGTGGATGCCAGGTGTGGGTGGCTAGCTGCTGGGTGGCTCAGCTTGCCCGTGGGCTGGTGGGCTGGCTGCTGCCGCGCTGCGGGGGCTGGCCGGTGTGAGCATGGGCAGCGTGGGGGAAGGAGCAGGGGGCTGAGCTGCTGCGGTGGTTTGCTCTCCATACATCCTCGTTCCAGGTCCACAGTAATACCTGGACGCTGGGCGGCAGCGCGGAGCAGCTGGGTGTGGAACTGTTCCCTCGCTGGCTCTCCAGGCGGAGAGCACGCCTGGTTTATTGGGGGGGTTCATTTTCATATGTGCGTCTAGCTATGTGTTAGAGCATAAAGCATCACAGGATCACAGGCTGGTGCGGGTGGGAAGGGACCTCAAAGCCCCCCCAGTGCCCCCACTGCCCCGGGCAGGGCCCCCTTCCCCCAGCCCAGGGGGCTCCCAGCCCCGTCCAACCTGGCCTTGAACCCTTCCAGGGGGGGGGGGGCACCCACAGCTGCTCTGGGCACCCTGGGCCAGCGCCTCCCCCCCCAAACAGGGAACAATTTCTGCCTTAGAGCTCACCTAAATCTCCCCTCTGGCACTTTAAAAACTTTATTATCTTAGGGAAGAGGCAGTCAGAGGAGATGGCCATACATTGGGAGTAGCGGGTGGTGGGGCTTGTGACACCCTGTCCCGGGGGGAAGGTCCCCCTGGGCTGGCCGGGGCCCTGGGGGCTCTCATTCTTTGGCTCACGTTAGCTCCTGCTGACTTTTACCTGTTCTGTTGGGTTTATGGGCTGTATTAGTGACTGCTTTTCCAGTACATGTTTCACAAGGTATTTTAAAATTTCCCCTGGATGAATTATAAATTCCTCTGTTTCTGGTTTGAGAGTTACAGGACTTTTGAAGATTATCTTCAGACCATCTATGTGTTATCGGTGTTGAGTTGCCAGCATCAGCATTCTGAACTGGCATTAAAACAGAATATCCCAGAATCTGTCTGCATCCTTACAAACATGATTTCTGGAGATGGAGATTTCTTCAGTATACCTGACCACCAAACTTACTCCTTTATTAAATTGAATTGTTGCTAAATATAAATCCTGATCTTTTTTGTGTGACAGCGTTTGCCTTGTGTACCCAACCCAGTCTCCCCTGCTGTTTTGTGCTAGTGTTTATAAGGTGGTGAAGAAATAACTTCTTTGGTATCCAAGAAATAAAAAATAAGAAAATAAACCCATAACAATAAAATACATAAAATGAAATAAAAAGGAAATAGAAAATAAAAAGAAATGAAAGACATTCAAAAAGAAATAACCAAGAGAATATTCTCAACCACAGTTTTGAAAAGAGTATTTGTCGGTATAATGTTTTGGCTTCTTGAAGAAAATCTTGCTTAGAGCTTATGCCCAGACTTTTCCTGCTTTGTCGTATTCATTTCCCTTTTCATGCTGTCTCTAAAGTAGTGTGGTCCAAAGCTCCTCCTGTCCATGGAAAGTTTAAGTTGCCTCTTTCCTTTCACAGAGAGAAGAAGATTTCCCGCAGCAGTGCCCTGAAGGTGCTGGACCATGCCATGATCGGACCGGAGGGCACAGACAACTGTCACAAGTTTGTTGACATTCTTGGTCTGAGGACCATCTTCCCTCTCTTCATGAAATCGCCCAAAAAGATAAAGAAAGTCGGAACAACTGAAAAGGAACACGAAGGTGGGTGTGCCTGCAGACCCTTCTTCTGTGGGGGGAAGGCGAGTGGCCGGGAGCGCGGGGCTGGGGCTGTTGTGGGCGCGCGTGCCCTGCCCGCTGCGCTGGCAGCGCTTCCTGGCGAGTCCGTTTCCTGTGCTGTTAATAAGTTGTTTTACTCCTGTAGGGTCTGTTGTTTGAAGCTCTGACTCTTTGATGCAAAACTCTTTTGAAAAGAGTAATGAGGCAACTACAAATGTCACCTCAAAAGCAGGGTTTTCATGGCTCTGAGCACTGAAGTGTGACTCGATGAACATCAGGCATTGCAGAAATAAACTGCATGCTTTTGAAGTTGCTTTTTTTTTTTTTCTTCCCCCCCTATTTTTTTTTTTTTGTCTCTCCTCTGGAAAACTCTGCTTCAACAGAAATCTGTTGCGGAGTATTACTGCAGGACCTTCTGCTGAAATGAATCTATGGTCAAGTCCCCCTTGCTTCTGGTAACATTACCTTTTTGATTTTGTTGATAATTGACTATGTCTTGGAAGAAACTCTAAATACTGCCCAGTGCTGCTTGAGGTTTTGTGCCAGTTCGTTACTCATCTCGGTTCTGTAAAGGGTGAACATAATCAAAAGCTGAAGTGGTGTGAGCGGGTCTCAGGCTTGCCCGGGATCCATCCTTAACTCTTGCAGAAAACCAAGGGAAAATGGAAGGAAAGAGCAGCAAAATGGGAGCTCTGAACCCCAACGCCCTCCCTGCCTCGGTACGGTCGGTGCTCTCCGAAGCGGAGGCAGGGAGGGGCTGGCCCGGGGGCAGCGCCGCAGAGCTGGGGGGCAGCTCCCTGGGCACCTGCTGCTCCCCGCGGCCGGGGCGCTGAGGAAGAGGAGGGGCAAATTCGGCAGGAGGCCGTTTCCTTCTTGGAAACGGTGCCGGCGGTGAGCGGGTAGCTGTGCGTGCTCCGCAGCCCCAGCGTTACGAGGCGCCGTTGCGGCGGTGCCGGGTGGGCTCGGGCGGTGGGAGCCGTGGCGGTGGGCTCGGCGTGGCCGTGGGTCACAGCAGGAGGTGGAGGGAGGGGGCTCGGGCCCGGCGGCCCCTCCGGGCCCCTCTGGACCCCCTTTGTGCCGTGCGTTGTGCCGCTCGGCTCAGAGAGATAGTGGTGGGGGAGAAATGCTGTCCTGTGTGCCGGGGTTTGTGCAATAGAGTTGCAGAGCGCGCGGCTGCCCATAGGTGATGGATTTAGGGGGTGTCCCCTAAACTTCATTGGCAGTATGAAAATAAGGTGGTTTAATTCTTCTTACCGAGAGAAAGCTCGAGCGAGGATACAGGCTTCTGTGTGAAAATCTGGGTCTGTGGCTCGTGTCATTGACTTAATTTTTCACTTTGGGAAAGTGAGTTAATCTCTGTCTCATCTGCTTCATTTTGAGACTGCAGATGACATCTGTGTGCAATCTTGGCTACTGTGAGGATTAGGTAGCAGTCTGGGAAGCCCTAACAGGGTCAGTTCCTGGCTGTTTCTGTGATAGGAAAAAAAGCAAATCTGCCCTCAGGAAAATGGAGTGATCTGTGCCAACAGTCTTTGTATCATACCTCCTTCTCGTTAATATTCAGAAGAAATGGAGAACATTAAGATGAGTCCAGAAATCAGTTTTATTAAAATAAACTCTCCCTAAAACGCAGTGGTGGTTAAGTCCAATTTTCTTTGTTTTGCATCACTGGGCAGGTGAGTTACTGAATTTCTAAGGATGGGAGTTAATTGAGATGTTTAACAGGGTTCCCCCGGAGCCTGTCGCAGCCCTTGTCCTGACACGTGTATGAGCAGCATAGTCTGTGGTTTTGCTGTGCCAGGTGTTGCACCGGCAGCCGGGCGATGGCTGTGCGTGGGGCGCTGCGTGGGGCGCTGCGTGGGGCGCTGCGTGGGGCGCTGCGTGGGGCGCTGCTCGGCCCCTGGGAGCCTTGGGGCCCGCGGGCTGTGAAGGCAGCGGTGCAGGTCTGGCGTGGCTGGGAATCGGGGCCCTCTCTGCTCTGCTGATCCGAGGAACACGCTGCTTTCTGTTTATCTCTCTGCTTATATTTCAGAAAGAATGCCGGTATTGAGTCTTCTCTTGTCATCTTTTCTTGTAAAAACTTCATCTTGTGTTCAGACTGTTTAAAAAAAAAAAAAAAAAATTAAATAGAATGGTCCTTTTCTGCTAGGAGAGCGTTCGTGTATGTGTCAAATGGAGGAACATATTCCTTTAAAGGATTAACTGGAATGGATTTGTAGCAGAGGCATCAGTATTTATTAAAAAGCAGTTCTAAGGGGCTGTGCTGTGAACGCGTTCACTGTAATGCCACCGAGACTGCGTCAGGACAGACACTCCTGGTTATGCTGCAAAATAGGAAATTCTTAATGGGCTGTGAACCCTGGAGCCTAATTACAACTGCTCAGAGGCCACCCCCCTTCAAACGCTTCGGCGCGCGGCGAGGCCCCGAGCTGCTCTGCCCGCAGCACTTCCCCGCCGAGGCTCTGCCCCCTCGGCCGTGCCCTGCCCGGCTGTGGGGGCTGCCCGGGGGCCGCGGGCAGGGCCCCATCCTCGGGCCACACAGTCCGCCGTGTGTGTCTGGAGGTGGTAGGAAGATCCGCCCCTTGTCTTCATTTTATAGCAGTGTTGCTTTCTGCATAAGAGAAAGTCTATAAAATAACGTTTATTTTATTGTCTTGAAGGCAGTGTTCTGAACGTGACAAAATAATATATACCCTGGTGAAAAAAATCTCAGTGTGACTTGGCGAGCCTTTATTTATTACAGAAATTTATAACCCAAATTAAATTTGATAAAAATAACTTTTCTGTAATGTATTTCTCTCTGTTTTTAAAAGCTAGCATAAAGGTGGCAGTGCTGGTTAGCTACATTTTAAACACTGCCGGTGTTTAAAAATTATTTTACTCTAGGGAGCCTGTGAACAATTTAAATCCAAACTGCACATATTTATACTTTATACACACTATGTAATTAGGAAAAAAGAAAGGGAAAAT
Source organism: Tyto alba (assembly GCF_018691265.1). NCBI lineage: Eukaryota > Metazoa > Chordata > Aves > Strigiformes > Tytonidae > Tyto > Tyto alba. The sequence continues at coordinate 17,567,148 of NW_024881308.1, read as the reverse complement.
TTCTAAACCATCTTCATGGGTGATCTGAGCCCGGAGATTGGGCTGGTGGTGTCTAACTGGCTACAGATTATCTACGCTCAAATTTTGCCTGCCTTGGTCCAGATCATGGTAGACTTCTGAGGGTATTAGGTGTGGGAGAAGAATTGTGATTGAAGCCATTTCCCTTTTTCTGAAGCGGCGAAGCAACTCACACCAGAAATATTTTGCAGTTGAAGACCGAAATGGCTTGGAGCTTTCCTGTCCGCAGGGTCAGAATACCTGTGAGCATCCAGCCGGGCCGGCAGCCTGGAGGGGCAGTGGCCGGCCGGGAGCGGCGTGCCTGGGGCGCGGTGAGGGGCCGGGGCAGCGTCCCCGCGGGGCGGCAGGGCGGATGAGGCAGCCTGGAGGAGGTGGAGGATTAGTGACCAGTGTTACTGCGGAAATGCATTTAATTCCACCAGCTGCTCGGGGTGTGTTTTTGGGATGGAGCGTGCTCCCTGCCACCTTCCTGACCAGGGGCCGCGATCCCTCGGGCCGCGTGCCCAGGCGGGGGCCGAGCCGGGGGGGCGCACGCCGGGAGCAAGGCGCGGTGCCGCAGGGCCCCCCGCTGTGCCTCGTCCCTGTGGTGCAGCAGCGGGGGGCCGGTGGCAGCGCTGGCAGAAGGGTAAAGGCCACGTGGTGCAGAACCGTGCTGTCGGTGGGCGCGGGGCTGGGGGGGCTCCCTGCTCACCCCGAAGGGCGAGATGGGCCCTGTCCGCGTGTGCTGGCGGGGCGCCCCGGGGGCAGCCCGGCTGCCTCGTGCCTTCGGTGGCTCTGAGCAGGGAGGGCAGAGGGTGTGATGGCAGGGAACCAACGGCGGTTTGGCTCCGGGTGGTTCTTGCCGTGGGTACGGGTTGGGATTTGGAATAACGCTGTGAATTCTGGGACGGGAGGGGTGCTCTGCGGGTTCTGCTGCAGAGCTGAGGGCCAGCTGGCCTTCGCCGTCCGTAAGGGTGCAGCGGCTCTTCCCGCAGCAACAGCCGAATCAAAGCGTTGGACGCTAACCTGAAATTCCTGAAGAGTCTCAGTGAGCTAAAAATGGAGAAAACACAAAATCCTTCTGAATTAGAGAGTCTGTAGTGAAGCAATCATAACTTGCCTGATAGGCTGTATGTTCTGCTGCTCTTTCTCAGGACAGTTATTTGCAGTCTAGTTTTGCTCACTTGAAGAGTCTAATGAACTATAAAAGGATGTTTGTCCAATTCATCTTCATTTATATGCCTTCTCTTGACTTAGATGTCAGTTTTACTTAGGAATGCTTAATTTGATAACCCGAGAATTAGTTCAGCCAATTTCCAAATGAGAATTCCTGTCACTGTGGTTTTTTTGCCTGTTTACCCTCTAACAATAAGGAAGCCTCTTTTGGAGATACTCAGCTATGAAATTCCTTTAAAAAACAAGAAGAGCAAACCCCATTTCTTAGTAAATATGCTCTTGCGCCTTTGTAACATATGCTGAAAGGCAGCAAAGCCCTTGAATGAACACCTCCTGCAGAACTAAGTTCCCTGGGCATGGGAGAGTGAAAAGGCAGCAACAGAAAAATGGCCCGGTAGAGAGTTATCTTTATCAGCTGAACACCCTCTGCCAGCCAGCAGAATATATTTTTCATTTGGTGGTCTTCTGAAGTGAATACCTAGGGAAGGCATCAGTCTGTTTAAACAGAACTTTATTATGCCAATTTGTTATTTTACCATCAACCCTCCAGAATGCGACAGGAATCTGTTATTTGAATGAGCCATGATGCTGAGTACAGAGTTAAATTTATCTCAATTAAAGTTAGCATTCTCTGCTACAAGAACATCACAAAAATAAACTTTCCCTGTCGATAGAAAGACGCTGGTTTTGCATTCAGCATGATGGTTGGATTCAGCTCACCAGGGGTATTGCGTGGAGCTTTTTCAACCTTTCCAGGCCCCACTTTTACCCATCAGTAAAATCAGTATTTCTTACTGGTGTCAGTATTTTAAGACAAGATTTTTCTTGGCAAAACACTGTGATGCTCGAGCGGGTTACTCTTTTGAAATGCAGATTATCAATGCACGTGGGAACCGGTGAGCCTACTGGCTGCCCCAGTGTTGGGGTAGCACGTCCCTGGTTCCAGCTGGAGCGATCCGGAGCAGCAGTGGAGCGCAGGAGCGGTGAGCCTGCCCTGGCAGAGCGCGGGGCCGAGGGCGCTCCTCACGCACGGGGAGGGAGCCCTGCAGGGAGGAGCTCCCGGCGTCGCCTCCCGGCACCCCTGCTGCGGCGTCGGGCTGGGCCGCTCTCGCGGCGGCTCCCGGGGTGGTTTGGCACCGTGGCCTGGACGGGAGCGTCCCCCCTCCCGGAGCGGGGAGCTGCCGGCCCTTGGGACGGGCCAGGGGCTTCGTCCGGGTGTCCCAGTGAGCAGGTGTGGAGCTGCACAGTTTTGTGTGTAAGAAGGGCAGAAGTTTCTGAAAGAGGTGCCTTTTTTTTTGTTGTTTTTTTTGTTTTTTTGTTTTTTTTTCTGGTACTTTCCTGCTCCTAGTTAGAAACCACAGTTTATCTTAGCAGTTCTTTCCAAGCCAGAAGGCTCTAGAAGCCTCTGCAGTGTGTTCTGCTGGGCTCACCAGAATACCCTGTCGTGCACCTGATGGCTGCTGTCCCCTGTGCCCAGAAGCACACGCCTTCCCCTTCCTCCTGGAGGATGCTCGCCTCCTGCATCAGGATTGCAGGGGAGCGTGCTTGAGCTTCCTCCCCTGCTAGGCAGATGTCCGTTATAATGAAATGTAAAAAAAAAAAAAAAAGGGGGGGGGGGAATAATAAAGGCAGGGGAGTGTAATGTTACGGCTTGATTTGACAGGACCTCCTGCTGCTGCAGCTGCCAGTGCCAGCCATGGAATAGATTAATCTGTATTCCAACATGCCGCAGCTGAAGTCAAGATCGATCTAATTAGGGTGTTTTAAACACTGCTTGCATTCTGAAGTCTTCGTGCCTGTCTGGAGAAGGGACGGCTCCCGAGAGCCCGAGGTGATCCTGCTCTAAGCAGGACGGTGGTGCGGGTGGGTGGGCACGTGGGAGGTGACCTGCCTGGAGCCCGGGCCGTGGGCGGCCACGCAGGGTGCACTGCGGCATCGGCATTGGAGGGGGTGCTGGTGCCTGCAGGGGAACCCGCCGAGGGGGCAGAAAACCCTGTTACCTGCTAATGAAAGAAACCTCCGTCTTCCCATATCCATGAATTTGTGAGATTTTGGGATGTTTATATGAAAAAGCTGTTCTTGATGCATAGTGGCTTCCAGCTGATAACCATTATTCCTTGAAAGGGATCTGTGGTGGTGCTGAGCATGGCTCCTTTTGGCGTTTGCTTTTCAAAGGAAACACATTTAGTCGTTCTCAGAGATGGGGGCTAGGCAGCAACTCCTGCCTCTGGCCTCGGCTGTCGCTCTCCCTGAAAATGATGCGTTTTGTGCAGGTGATGTGGACTCGGTCTGTGTGTTGGCACGATTGTTGTGAAGTTCCCGAAATACTCCGGCAGGCGGCTGCCCGCGGCGTCGCCCGAGGGCGATGAGCAGCTTGGGGCCTCTGTCTGCCCGCTGAGATCAAAGCCAGGCAGCTCCAGGTTTTGCCTTCTGAGGACTCGGAACAGCACCAGCTACTAATCATTTTCCAAAGAAGATCCAGCCTGGAGCAAATATTGTGATTATGGACTTGGAAAATTTTGCACATGTGAGAGAAGGATTGGTGCAGCCTGTGGGAAGGTGGTGAAGCCCCCCCCGCCCGCAGAATCCTTCACTCCCACCTTAACACCTCGCGCTTCTGATTGCGTGTGTAAACGCTTTCATCCCTTGAATAGAGGATCCAGCCCCTCGCCCGTGGTTTGCCCTGGTTTTGGCCCCCGTCCTTGCACGTGGATGGTGTTTATTGGGCCGGGAATTGTGTTACAGCATCATTGTGATTTCAGCGGAGGGGGAGTGTGAAACACACAAGCTGCATTTTTTTGAGGAAGCTGATCAAAAAAAAGGTTTAGATAGTTCAGGAATATTTCTGTAAAATATTTTTTTTTTAATGTTTTTACCTGGCAACTAAATATTTCCTGGATTTTCTGGAGTGATATGTTGAAAGAATAGCATCATTCTTAAAAAACCTGTGTCAGCTCCTTTAGACTTCTCAGTAGTTTAGAAGATTTTATTGATAAAATGGATAAATATCTGCATATGAGCACCAAAGCAAAATACATTTGGCTAAAATACATTTCCTAGTAAAGGAATATTGAAAAAAAGCAATGAAGATCTATCATTGGTGAGAATATTACTACTAAGATACTGTGTCAACACTTCTAAACACTTCCAAAATAAGAAGGTTTGGGAAAAAATAGTGTGAAATACAGAATGCTGGCTTCTTTCTAAAACAGCAGAGCATCTGTTGGGCTATATTAAAAAAAAAAAAAAAGTCTCAATTTTGTTGTATTTTTTTTCACCTCAAGAGATAGGATCTTGCGAGGGCTTTGGAGGCTTTTACAGTATTTTTTAATGTGGACACTTAATTTGGTGTCGCCTTTTGTGGAGTAACGGTTTCTGTGCAGCAGGAGCATGCAGCGACATACCCAGAGCCATCCTTCACCCCCGCGTTATCCTGTCGAAATGACAGAGCAGCCGCACAGCGCCGGCCACCCGATAAACCTGTTATCTCCCCTCTCCTCCTGCCAGCGGCTCTCCCAATCTCTTTGGTACATGAAAAATTGACACCACCTCCGGCAGAAATCTGTTTCGGAGGGAGCCGCGGTTGTAAGCAGCTGACGAAACGGGGCGCGTGCCCGGCCTCCGCTGCTTGCTGCCCGCGTGCGGGGGGCAGGCAGGACCGGGCGCGGCCCCCGCGGCGCTGGCGCGTGTTCCCGGTGCGCCGCTACGACCCATCCGGGCTCCCCGTGGCTCCAGGCTGGGCAGCGCTGGGGAAATGCGCGTTCAAGTGGTTTGGTGGCAGTAAGGTGATGATCCCTTTCCTCTGCACATTGCATTTTCCTCTCTGAAAACAGCAAATCTGGACGCCCGTTCTGCTCTCCCCACCACTGTGGGTGAGGAAATGTTTATGGCCGTTATTTTTCATCAGTCTTAAGCAGCAAGATTATAGTGAGGACATCTTGGAGAAGTTACAGGTTTGAATATATTGAGATAGCTAATACGTAAGGTCTGTGCTTAATTCAGACCTGTAGGCAGGAAGCAATACCAAGTGATTTGCCAAGGGAGAGAAACTCGTGCCTCATTTGCTTTGCGCCTTTGTGCTTGGTTTTATTTCCCCATATTAAACCCATATACTCTTTGATACCGCCAATGTAATTTCTGGTATTGGCATACGTTTTGCAAATGACTTGCATCTCTGCATCTCCTGTGATAGCAGGCGTGCAGAAGTGCGGTGTGTGGTCGCTCCACTTCCCCCTCACAAGAAAAGGAAGGCAGACGCCTTCCCCGCGTTCCTTCCCTCGCTGCACACTGGCTCCCAGGGGTGATTCCTCCCCCCTGGAAACTGTTCACGGGCAAAATAAGAAGGAGCCAGAGCATGAGAGTTGTAACTTGAGAGCTTGACTTGAAATGTTTCAAACCCAGTATGATTTTGTATTTATATATATATAGGGAGAGAGAAGATAAATTGCATATAAAACTGATGAATAGAATGGTTTTGGTTGGAAAGAACCTTAAAGCCCCCCCAGTGCCCCCCCCTGCCCCGGGCAGGGCCCCCTTCCCCCAGCCCAGGGGGCTCCCAGCCCCGTCCAACCTGGCCTTGAACCCTTCCAGGGAGGGGGCACCCACAGCTGCTCTGGGCACCCGGGGCCAGCGACTCACCCCCCCCACAGGGAAGAATTTATTCCTTATATCTCATCTAAATCTCCCCTCTTTCAGTTTAAAACCGTTACCCCTCATCCCATCCCCACCCCCTGATCCAGAGTCCCCCCCCACCTCTCCTGCCCCCCCTTTAAGCCCTGGGAGGCCGCTCGAAGGGCTCCCCGGAGCCTTCTCTTCTCCAGGCTGAACCCCCCCAGCTCTCTCAGCCCGGCCCCCCAGGGGAGCTGCTCCAGCCCCCCCAGCATCTCCGTGGCTCCTCTGGCCCCGCTCGAGCAGCTCTGGGTCCTTCTGCTGTTGGGGGCCCCCGAGCTGGCCCCAGCACTGCAGGGGGGTCTCCCCAGAGCGGAGCAGAGGGGGAGAATCCCCTCCCTGGCCCTGCTGCCCCCCCTGCTCTGGCTGCAGCCCCGGGCACGGGTGGGTTCTGGGCTGCCAGCGCACGGGGCTGCCTCACGGGCAGTTTTCCCCCCACCAACCCCCCCAGCCCCTCTCCTCGGGGCTGCTCTCCAGCCACCCCTCGAGGGCCCAGCTGGGGTTTGTGCTGGGGATTGCCCCGACTCCCGGGCAGGACCTTGCCCTTGGCCTTGTTGAACTCCATGAGGTTTCCACGGTCCCCCCTCTCCAGCCTGCCCAGGCCCCTCGGGGTGACATCCCTGCCCCCAGCCTGCCCCCCGCCCCACAGCTCGGGGTCGTCAGGGAACTCACTGGGGGTGCGCTCCATCCCAGTGTCCATGTTGCCAACAAAGAATCCTTCTGAAGAAACAAGGACACAGAAAAGCGCTTGCTTTTGTAGTTTGCTGAAGTTTGTTCTGGCCAAATATTTAGTGGTTAAAGAAGCGCAAGACACCCTGTGTGAAAATGTGTGCTTTTGGAGAAGATCACGTTGCTTTGTGTCCCTCAAGGAGCAAAGAGCTCAAGGCCTTGTTCCAGAACACTGTGTTTTTGACCACCACTTGAGCCTGGTGCCCTGCGTGCCGCGTTGCTGAGGGATGGTGTGCTGAAGTGTGCTCAGGAGGAGCTTCAGGAGCAGCGATGCCCCGCAGCCCTTCGGTGCCTCCTTTGGGGATCCCCCCAGGGACAGCCGTGCTCCTGCAGAAGTCCCCAGAGCGCGGTGCTGTTCCTCAGGAGGAGACCAGCGTTGCTGTGGGTCCACCCACCTTTTGGGGTGAAGCTGTGGGTGGACATGAACACAGCTGTCTCTTGTGTGCTTGCAGCATTGACTTTTTACTTGGCTCCAAGAGTTGTGGTGTAAAATACGACCCCCAAGTACAATCAAGAAGACTGAATAACACATTTATTTGGTCGTTTCTGGCTTGTTGTGGCATATTGATATTCACTCCACGGGATTTTCTGTAAACAAACGTGGTTTGTTGGAGGATTTTTTTCTCTAGCTAATACCAGTTAAGTCTCTGCAGGAGCTGCATGCTGGCACGATTATTCCTCTCTCAAGTGCTCCTGTTTCAATAACTGTCCTCTCTTTGGTAACCTAAGGGTCATTTGAGTGCTGGCGCTGGCTTCGGCCAGGATTCATTTTAGCCCCAAGGGAGGAGGCAGCGTGCGATGGAGGGTGCCAAAACCAGACGGTGTGCTGCTAGGCAGGCGTGCCAGCCTGGGGAGGGAACTGGAGCAGAATTGGTGCTTTTTGCAAGGTGCTTTTCTCAGGGCACCGAGGAAGAGCAGGATCAGTGTCCCCGGAGTAGTGCGGCAGAGGAGACCTCGCTAGCTGGGCCGTGGTAGGCGAGGGGCTGTCCGTGCTCCCCCCAGACAGCCCCCCAGCTCCCCCCCGCTGCTCTGCCTCCTCCCCGGTGACGGGAAGGGACCGGGGTTCTGCTTATCAACGGCTACAAGTGGGAGTGCTAGTAGTGAATTTAATGGCAAGTTACGGAGAAAATAAGCTCCTTTTCCTAATCTCAGCATGCAGTTTTCGTTTTGTATCTCTAGAGCATGTCTGTTCCATCCTGGCCTCCCTCCTGCGAAACCTGAGAGGGCAGCAGAGGACACGGTTACTGAATAAATTCACGGAGAATGACAGTGAGAAGGTGAGTGCTGAATATGTGTCTGCAGTCTCTGGGCTGCCAGGCTGGGAGGATACTTGATAACGGCAGGGTGTCTGTGTGCACTCGCTAAGTTACTGAAAAGCCATCCCTGTACCTGCCTGTAGAGACTCGTGCTCTCACAGGGCATCGTTCTCTCGTTCATGCTGTTATCTACAAACCGGAGAACTGGAAACGCCTTTAGTGCTCGGCCTCCCGCACCACATGTGCTCTTGTTGTCTGGTGCTTTTGCACATGGTAGTAGCACTTCCCAGTCCCGGGTTATGCCTCTCTGCTGAAGCCTGATCGTGTAACACCTTATGTGGTGTTACCCTGTGCTGGCTCTGTGGGACCAGGACAGTGTGGAAAGGTGCCAGTTTTTCTAGTGAAGCTCTTTTGCAGAGAGTTTAGGAATTGCTATAGCGCACATTTATCAATCCCTATTCCTCTCCTAGAATGTGTCACTTTAGTGGCGTTTACTCTGGATAATTCTTTCCAAAATATTTACGTGGTGGTGGATAGATCAAACAGCTGCAAAATGGAAACAGCAGCTTTTGCAAACTGGTAATTCTCAAGGGATTTGTAAATTCCACCCTGGGAAATACTGGTTCCTTAGTATTCCTCATGAGCGTGTTGTAAAGGTGTTTTTCATAACCTGTTGTACCAATTGCAGAAGATTTCCCATTACTAGATAGGCTTTCAGTTGCCTAATGCAGTTCAGAGGAGAGCAGGAGAGCCCTACCATGTCTGACACATTTAACATAAGCTTGGCAGCAGGCAGCGTAGCCAGAAAGGTGGTGAGGGAACCGGGAGGCCTGGAGAACCCCAGCGCAGCAGAGCGGGTGGGCTGGGGACACGTGTCTGTCTGCTGCCTTTTAGCTGGAGCTGACCGGACCGTACTGTGACAGGGCATTACGTTCGAACGCCTGCGGACTCGGCGTGCTCATCTGGTACCTTCCTTCTTAATATATCCCTTCCTGTGAGGGGCAGAATTGCCTGTTACTTGGTGAAGACTGCAGCTGGAAGGAAAACAAAGTCGCATGAAGGATTAAAGGTGATTGCATTGTGCTTGTTTCTTGCTTAGGTCTCTCTCTTCTGCCTTTGCAGGTTGATAGGCTGATGGAGCTGTATTTTAAGTACCTGGATGCAATGCAGGCAGCTGATAAGAAGATTGATGGAGAGAAACATGTATGTATTGCTTCAGTTTTGCCAGCTTATGTCTATAATACCTTGCACAGGCCTGGCAGCGGCACAGAACTTCTGGCTCAGCCAGGTCACTTGTCTGAGCTGTGCCCTCATACCTGTGCTGTTACCTCGTAATTCTTGTTGCCCCACTCTTTAGCTTCCAGTTAACCTCAGAGAAAATGGGCTGAGAACTTCTCTACAGCAGTTCTGGCTTTTTTTTAGAGCGAATTTTACTAGGAGTGCCTGAGTCTGTGCTTCAATTTGCCTTCACTTGTACTTGGCTGCAATCTTGCTTGGTTTGGCAGATGGAGAGTAACTGAAATGCAGAGAGACAATTACATGATAATGTGCGAGGCCTCCTACCCTGGTCTTTAGAGTTCTGATCAGCTGCGAGAAAGCGTCTATTTTGATTAGTTAGAAGAGGCTGCAGCCAAAGTCTGGTGTGTTCCCTGCACACCAACAGTGAATCGTTTTGAATGACGGGAGCCTTGGTACCACACAGTGCTTTCTTGGAACTGAAGCTGGAACAGACTTTCTGAAAGAGAACGAGCCGTTGGAGTCAGGAAGCAGCTTGCAGAGCTGTTAGCGAGCTTGGCCGGCTTCCCACAAGATTATCTGTATCAGCACTGAAGAGGGTGTGAGATTGATTAGCACTGACGGAGAGTAATCACTGCAGCGGCCGTCCCCGCCGCGGGCGAGCTCGGCGGGCCCCGGGCCGCAGCCCCCAGCCTGGCTCTGACAAACAGCTGGCTGCCCACAGCCAGGGCTGCTTCTCTGGGCGCTGGCAAGCGCGCCGAGGGCATCGGAGCTCAGCCCCGCTGCTGCTGCTCAAAGAGGCACGGGGGGGGAGTGATGAATGGAGTTCCTTTTGCTGCCAGCATTCGGGCTCCATATGGACAGCTGCAGCTTCACAAATGAATGGTGGCCTGAAGAAAAACAGCCTTTACCCTTTCCTGCTGTCCCTCTGTGCTCCATTCATCCTCCTCAGAACAGAGCGAGAAATTATTTCTTCTTTACGTTTCAGTGTTGGTGTGTGGGTTTTAGGACTCAAAAAACAGAATGGATTTTTCTGGCTGAAGTCTTGCGGTGTATTGGCAGCTGCTCTGCAGAGCCCTTAAACGCAACATGCAGAACTGGCGTATATGCCCTTTATCCAAAAAGATCCTGAAGCAGTCTGCAAATGGTAATGCCTGTAGCAATCAGCCAGCACAAAGCAGGGGCGAGGGGAATTTGAGTGCGAAGAAGCTTGTGTAGAAGCTCTTCAATTAATTATATTAACCCATTCGTGTCTACTGATGCACAAGAGAAGAGAAACCAGAGAACCTCAGGTTCTCCACCTGTATCCAGAAGGCCAGTGTGCTTTTGCCCCATTGCAGGGCTCTGCAGGCTGGAATGGCTAGAATAAATAGGTCTCAATTCTGCGCTCCTATTAGAGCTAATAATAGGATTTGGTAGAAATGTCTCCAATGTGCAATATATTTATTGGGCACAGCATGTGTGAAACTACCTGATGACACAAGAGGATGTAGGACTGAGCTTTCAGACCAGGCTCATGGATTTTATACAGGCATAAGAATTGGTGTACTCGTGTCAGTTTATAATATCTAAGCTGCGTTAGGGGCTGCTCAGACTGGACATTAGGAAGAGGTTCCTCGCTGGGAGGGTGACCAGTCTCAGGAACAGGCTCCCCAGGGAAGTGGTCACGGCACCGAGCCTGTCAGAGTTCGAGATGATGCTTTTAGTCGTATGATTTAGCGTTAGGCCGTCCTGCCAGCAGCAGGGAGTTGGACTTGATGATCCTTATGGGTCCCTTCCAACGGAAGATATTCTATGATTCTGTGAAATACGATGTTGAGGGTCATTCCTAGCTTGGAACACTCCTGGAATTATCATTTGCTTTGGTTTGTAGTGTCCTTGAATGGTCAGTGGGACGCAGGCTCCTGAGATCTGAAGTGGCTCAAGTGTTTTCCCCACGCAGAAGCAGGCAAAAGCCATCATTCTGTCCGTCAAATCACAGCATTATCTGGCTGTGACAGGATTTATGGAGCACTTTAATGTTTCTAGTTGTGGCACATGAATCACTGAACTGATGGGATGAACACTTGGTCCTTTAGCACCTGTGCTGTGTCACTTGGGGGCTTTTGACTTTCCTCTTGCAGTGGAGGACATAGTACCCCAAAAATCTGGTATACAGATCCTCACCTTTTGCCCTGCCCCAAAGGAAAATGATAGCTGATGAGATTTTACAGGTTCAGCCTATACTGATGAGAGCGAGATCCAAGTCGCATGGACAGAGTATCCTGGTGTAAGCCTTGCATTACAGGGAGTGAGGACCTGATCGTACAAGGAATGACTGAGTGTATCATACCTGATGTTTTATCTTTAGTAGTGCAGCCGGCATAAGAAGCTCCTGCTCTTGCAGTTCTCTTCCTTTCTTCTAGCTTGGCTTATTTTAGTGATCTGTTTACAGCCCAGTTCTTCAGCCTGTGGCAGTGAAGGTGTGGGAATAGTTGGGGGCAGAAGGGAGGGGAGGAATTTCGGAGGGCAGCTGTTTCTGAGGAGGACTGGTTGTAATGGAACTGCACCCTTAATCTGCACGGTGAAACAGGGTGAGGTCCGCTGAGTCCCCTCCCAGTGTCACCCACTTGTTTGCTTCTGTGGAATCTATTCAGAAGTGATCAGGGGTGATAACTTTGTGCTTAGCCTAGCTGCCCTGTGAAACCCAGGAGCAAAGTCTGTGCAAGCATTTGTCTCCAACACCCGATGCCTGTCTTAGCACTTTTATCAGAGTTTTTAGTTAATGAAATGTAGAAGATACCTTGTCCCCCTTTCAAATTCTTTCTGTAGGAAATGGTGCAAAACCTTATAGCTTTTAACTCCGTGTAAAATGAGATATAATTACAGGTGGCAGCAATAGCCTTAGTGATGTCTGAAGATGGTAGGCAAAGACAGGAAACGGTTTAATATTTTTATAGTTCTACAGAAAATTGTGCTCAGCAGTTTTATTCAATCAAATATTCTCACCAGACACCTTGCGCTGTAATGACTTACAAATTGCATGCTAATTGTGCTACCGTGAAGTCATTCCGTCCTCGAAAGGAAGGGCTGGGACTCCTGACGTGCGAGCAGTGTCAGGACTGGGATAACGGGAACGGGGATTTGTAGTAGCGCAGCGTTTCGGTTCGGTTCGGAGAGGCCGGAGTTGCACCGGGGGCCGGACGCGCAGCCGGCGGGGGCTGTTAGTGGAGGCACCTCGGCTGCGCTCTCGGGAGGGCGCGCGGCCTCTGGAGCGCGGCCGGGGTCCCGCTGCCTGCGCCTGTGCCGGCCGGCACGCCGAGGGGGGCGTCGGGCTCGCTCTCGAGGGCGGGTGGGTCGTTTGGATGCCTGCCCTGACGTGGTTCTCGTTTCTTGACGCTGCAGTTGAGCTCACGCTTTCGCGGGGGCTGCTGCTCTCTTCCTCCCGACTCAGAAGCGGTGGCGTGCTCTGTAGCAGTCGCAGCGAGTTTTTCAGCTCTTGCAGATCGGTGGCTCAGCTGTGTGGCCCGAGCGTGTTTGTGCTTGTAAGGCAGAAATGAAGGAAGTCCTTCCCACGGCGGCGGGCTCTGGTGGTTTCCTGTGTGGATCTGCAAGTTTCTCGGTCACCTTGGTGTGACCTGGGTGGGTGCCCGCTCTCCTGGCTGCCGCAGAGCGCGTGACGTGACTCGGGCTCAGTGCTAACCCACCCGTGCCTCAGGGGGAGCGGCGGTCGGCCTGCTGCAGGGACCGTGTGCTCCGCAGCCTCCGCATGTGAAGGAGGCTCCCGGCGAAATCGTTGCCACAGCTCTGAGCTGAAAGCAGATGGTCCGGGGCATCCCTTGTTACGGTGCTCTGACTTCGTCCGAGGCTCCTGCTTCCTCCTCTCCTGTTGCGAGTGTTGGGCCCCGTCTCCTGCACATCCTTTTTCACCGAGGGCTTAGCGAGGGCCCTTAGTGAGTTTAGCTGTTGGCCTCTGGTCTGAACGCACCCACTGAGCATGGCTTGCCTCACTTGTCCCTCCCCAGTGGTGCCGACAAAGTAGTAAGGGGAGAGGATCCGCACCTGGTGTAGGAGACAAGTGACAGGAGTTGGGTTTGTGCGTGGCCTTGGGAGCCTTCTCGCCCCTGCCGCCCTGGAGTGGCCTCGCTGTCCCACCCGCTGAGGAAGTAATCCCAGGGTGCTGGGGGCGCTTTGCTCCCGGGCGCTCAGCGCCCGTCCCTCCCGCTCTGCCCGGCCTCGCCGTGTGCGCGGGGGAAGGCGGGCGGTGGGTGAGGGAGGAGGAGGATGCGGAGAAGCCCTTGGGTGCTACTCCAGGGACTACGCGGAGCAGATGGGATCTTTTGTGCAGCACTGGCAGATCCATTGTGTCTTTAGGTTTCGAGTCTCTACTTGACACCTCGAGGCCTGTCAGTCCTGCCTCATTAGTGTGAGAGAAGCTCATTTTAGCTTCACAGAAGCCCATCTTATTGCTGTCTTCTCCCATCAGCAAGGGGCATCTCAGTACATATTGTTGGCAGATTAGAAATGGCATCTGAGTGCTCATTTGGAGGCTAGCGACTTGACAGCTTTGAAAGAGAGACAAAGTGGGAAGGTGGCTGTTTGGTACTGTACTGGGAGGCAGATTAGCATTTAAAGGGTGGCTGCAGTTTAAAAAAAAATGCGAAAAGGCCCCTTAAAACTGTACTTGTCTTCTAATTCATATCTGCTTAATTTACTGGCACAAAATAATCTTGCTTCTCTGTCGAGAGGGGCTGTTATAACTGCTGCCTTCTCTGTGTAATCAAGACGGCAGTTGCCTGGATTCGGCTCCTGTGATCACTGTGCTTGGATCAGAATACAGAACAGACACAGTCTTTGTTTCCTGCTCTGGAGATTCAAAATCCTGGCCTGTTGATGTTTTTCTGTTCGGGAATTTAGCACTGTTGAGAAGAGTAGCCAATAAGCCTGTGTGCAGTGGGGAGGGTAAGCAGTAGTTTGGGAATTGTCTTTCAGGAATGGGGATTTTTGATATTTCAGTCAATGGCTTTCTATCTCTCGCTAGCTAGACTCACCATCGTTTAGCTTTAGAGCTAAACCATTGTTTAGCTCTTTGATTGGATTCAAACAGTTTGGCATGGATGTGGGGTGAGGAAAGTCACTCCTTGCACAAAATTGGATTTTCTTTTTACTGGCAAGAGCTTGTGTGCAAGTTTTGCCCAGTCACACCTGTGCCCATGACTTTGAGAACCGGGAGTAAATTACAGTCGTGCAAATTCTGGAGCCTACAGGATCTGATGCTAAAGCATCCTGGAGTGCTGCCAAAACGGTCGACTTGATGGTATTGATAACTAGGCATTGTTTTTTAAACTTAACTTGTTCTTGCACTGGCAAGCTAGATTTCCAGGAGGAGAGGAAAAGTGTTTTGTTACCTGAGCTTTCCGCTCGCTTTCCAGAGGCAGTGGTAAGCAGCTCTACTTCTAAGTCACGTAGATGGCTGTGAGATGCGCGTCCATTGCAACTCTCTCCACTGAGAAGTGCACAGGGTTAATTCTTCTTGTGTCTAAAAGACTCTACCAACAATCAGATGCGAGGTCTTGGCTTGTCGAAACAGGAGAATCTGGTAGCCTAAATCAGCTTTGGTGCTGGTGACCTTGTGTGTGTTTGCCTGGAGCATTTGCACCCCAAGGAAGCGCTTCTTGTTGAGCGTTACAGGTACAGTGCTCTCGCTGGCGACGGCTCTAATGAGGAAATATTGCTCCGCTGGTGTGTGCCCACCTGCCAGCCGGCTGCATAATAAATCACGCAAGCTGCAGCGAGCTAGCAGGGTCTGACAAGCTGCTTCCTTTATTTAAGAACAAAACCAAAAAACAAACCCCCACATGCAAAAGGTCACACATGGCATCAGTTATTTCGACCTGTCGGTCTCCATGAAAATGGATGGCAGGCTCAGGGGGTGGATGTGGCCAGCCTGTCGCGGGGGGAAGCTGCTCGGAGCTTGCTGCCAGGCTGCTTTTGCTGCTGCTTTGAAGAGGGTGCTCCCTCTGAAGAAGACGGGCGGGATGGACGGCCTCTTGCCAGCCGCCTTGGGCCCGCGTTTGGGCAGGTCTCGCCGTCCAGGGGCACGGGCGGAGCAGGAAGGACCGGCCGGGGGCCGGGGGAGCCCACCCGGGGGTTGGCCCCGCCGGTATCCCTGCCTGGGGTATCCATCCGTCCCTGCCCGGGGTATCCATCCATCCCTGCCCGGGGTATCCATCCATCCCTGCCCGCGGTATCCATCAATCCCTGCCCGGGGTGTCCATCCATCCATCCCTGCCTGCGGTGTCCATCCGTCCCTGCCCGGGGTATCCATCCATCCCTGCCCGCGGTATCCATCCATCCCTGCCCGGGGTATCCATCCATCCCTGCCCGGGATATCCATCCGTCCCTGCCCACGGTATCCATCCATCCATCCCTGCCCGGGGTATCCATCCGTCCCTGCCCGGGGTGTCCATCCATCCCTGCCTGGGGTATCCATCCGTCCCTGCCCACGGTATCCATCCATCCATCCCTGCCCGGGGTGTCCATCCATCCCTGCCTGGGGTATCCATCCGTCCCTGCCCGGGGTATCCATCCATCCCTGCCCGGGGTATCCATCCATCCCTGCCCGCGGTATCCATCAATCCCTGCCCGGGGTGTCCATCCATCCATCCCTGCCTGCGGTGTCCATCCGTCCCTGCCCGGGGTATCCATCCATCCCTGCCCGGGGTATCCATCCATCCCTGCCCGGGGTATCCATCCGTCCCTGCCCACGGTATCCATCCATCCATCCCTGCCCGGGGTATCCATCCGTCCCTGCCCGGGGTGTCCATCCATCCCTGCCTGGGGTATCCATCCGTCCCTGCCCACGGTATCCATCCATCCATCCCTGCCCGGGGTGTCCATCCATCCCTGCCCGGGGTATCCATCCGTCCCTGCCCACGGTATCCATCCATCCATCCCTGCCCGGGGTGTCCATCCATCCCTGCCTGGGGTATCCATCCATCCATCCCTGCCCGGGGTATCCATCCATCCATCCCTGCCCGGGGTGTCCATCCATCCCTGCCCACGGTATCCATCCATCCATCCCTGCCCGGGGTATCCATCCATCCATCCCTGCCCGGGGTATCTATCCATCCATCCCTGCCCGGGGTGTCCATCCATCCGTCCCTGCCCGGGGTATCCATCCATCCATCCCTGCCCGGGGTGTCCATCCATCCATCCATCCCTGCCCGGGGTGTCCATCCATCCGTCCCTGCCCGGGGTGTCCATCCATCCATCCCTGCCCGGGGTGTCCATCCATCCGTCCCTGCCCGGGGTGTCCATCCATCCATCCATCCATCCCTGCCCGGGGTGTCCATCCATCCGTCCCTGCCCAGGGTGTCCATTCATCCCTGTCCGGGGTGTCCATCCGTCCGTCCCTGCCCGGGGTGTCCATCCATCCCTGCCCGGGGTGTCCATCCATCCGTCCCTGCCCGGGGTGTCCATCCATCCATCCCTGCCCGGGGTGTCCATCCATCCATCCCTGCCCGGGGTATCCATCCATCCATCCATCCCTGCCCGGGGTGTCCATCCATCCGTCCCTGCCCGGGGTGTCCATCCATCCATCCATCCATCCCTGCCCGGGGTGTCCATCCATCCGTCCCTGCCCGGGGTGTCCATTCATCCCTGTCCGGGGTGTCCATCCGTCCGTCCCTGCCCGGGGTGTCCATCCATCCCTGCCCGGGGTGTCCATCCATCCGTCCCTGCCCGGGGTATCCATCCATCCGTCCCTGCCCGGGGTGTCCATCCATCCATCCCTGCCCGGGGTATCCATCCATCCATCCCTGCCCGGGGTGTCCATCCATCCATCCATCCATCCCTGCCCGGGGTGTCCATCCATCCATCCCTGCCCGGGGTATCCATCCATCCGTCCCTGCCCGGGGTGTCCATCCATCCATCCCTGCCCGGGGTATCTATCCATCCGTCCCTGCCCGGGGTATCCATCCATCCGTCCCTGCCCGGGGTGTCCATCCATCCATCCCTGCCCGGGGTGTCCATCCATCCGTCCCTGCCCGGGGTATCTATCCATCCGTCCCTGCCCGGGGTATCCATCCATCCATCCCTGCCCGGGGTGTCCATCCATCCATCCCTGCCCGGGGTATCCATCCATCCCTGCCCGGGGTATCCATCCATCCATCCGTCCCTGCCCGGGGTGTCCATCCATCCATCCGTCCCTGCCTGGGGTGTCCATCCATCCATCCATCCCTCCCTCCCTGCCCGTGGCGCTGGGCCAGCAGGGCTGGGCACGCTGCAGCTGCGCCTGGGCAGCATTTTCAGACCCGTTCCCTCATCCTGCGGCCAGTAATGAAGGTGGAAGCCTGGTAGGTCTTTGAGTCTGCTGGAGTCATGGTCTGCACTGCTTAACAGCACCCTCAGATGGCCAGTGAAAGAGCAGGATTTTTGGTCCATTTTGACAAAGAACTTGTAAATAATAGATACACTCGTTTGTTCCATATTCACAGTCTCTAATCGCTCAATTTAGAAATTTAATTTGTGTGTATAAATTAAAATTTTAATTTGCAGATGGACACACTTCACAACCAGCAAGGTCAAAACCTTGTTCGAAACGGAATTGAATGTTTTGTGAATTTAAATGAATTATTAAAAGTACTTCTTTTTTTGGCAACAAATATATGGGTGTTAATGTTTGGGGGAACAAAGCATTTCTTAAGAAACTGCAGATATCACCAACGTTCTGCCACTGCTAATGGGAAGCACTTTGAGAGACAGTCATCACACCTTCCCTTTGTGTTGCTTTTCAGGACATGGTGCGTCGGGGAGAGATAATAGACGATGACATGGAAGACGAATTCTATCTCCGCCGCCTGGATGCTGGTCTCTTTGTTCTACAGCTCATTTGTTACATCATGGCAGAGATCTGTAATGCCAATGTTCCCCAGGTAAAGCTGTACACAAGGTTGGCAGATCATCTGTGTTTCCGTCCACGATGCAAACAAGACTCTTAAATCCTTGCAAATACTGCCTCATGGAATAATCTTCTCTTTGATTCCTTTTTTGGGAGGAAACCTGCTTATGGCGGCTGTGTGCATGCAGCTTCATCAAGTGCCCGCAGTTAGAGGGGGTTAGTGGGTACGGGAGCCGTGGCTGTCACGGAGTTCGTGCAGCCTGCCACGAGCAGGGTCACGGGTTGAAGTGGAAGGGCCCTGTGCATGCTGCTGCTGAGAGAGTAGTGGAAGGGGAGCTTTTCTCAGAAGGTCTCACACCAGCACAGACCATGGCGGGTGACTTCTCTCGTTCTGTGCAAAATGCTGCATCTCTGCCGGCGTGAATAGGTTGGGGCTTGTGAACACGCGCGTGGTTAGGTGTCCCTGTGCCACACGCCTTCCCGGGTGTTTCCGAGCGGGTGCTCTGGGACTGCGGACTGCCAAGGCTGAGTTGGGCTTTGCGTTGCTCAGGGTTTCTGCTCTTCCCTCAAAGTGGGAAGAAGTGGGGTTGTGCATGGTTTTGCGTGGTACTGAAGATTATTTCCTCCTCGTTCGTGTCCCTCATCAGATTCGTCAGAGAGTCCATCAGATTCTGAACATGAGAGGCAGCTCCATTAAAATCGTCCGACACATCCTAAAGGGTGAGTTGAGATATTCCTGTGCCTGTGTCTCGTCTCTACCAGGGACAGCTTGGCCGTCGCTGTGTTGGATGAGCCTTCATGTGTGATTCTGCTTGACTTCACGAGCGTCTTTGGGCAGCAGCTGGGTAGAGTTCTGAGGTCTGGGCGGGGCTGGAATCACCCTGATAAGAGGCACACTTTACCTTGGAGTTGACACTTGCTGTCGTCTGCTGTCTTGGGACAGCACATCACTTCATGCTGCCATCAGCTACAGCCTGGCTGGAACTTGCTGCTGACATTAACACTCGAGTAAATATTTAAGGGAAGTGTATATGCATGCTAGAGGGAAGAGTGGTGGAGTCTCATCTTTCATTAACATGGCCCTGCACTTTACCATCTGCACCATATTATTATCCGTGGTGTATTTGTCTTGTTCTTAGTGTCAGATTAATATGGATTATAGCATTAAAGTATCCTCTGTAGCTTTAAAATGCAGCTGTTGTGATTTGCAATCCCAGTTTTAAAGTACCGCTTGTTATTTTTAATGCTTATGTTGAATTAGAGCGGTGCTTATTTGAGCTGTGCCTCTCATCTGCAGCCTGCTGCCCTTCGGCCGCCGTTGAACTGGGGAGGAGGAGGAGGGCAGGACTGGGGCTCTCCCCACGGCCCGCTGCGGCCGCCGTGACCTGCTGCCCACGGGAGGTGCCTCCCTCCTTGGGGGGGTGTGCGGGACGTGGCTGCTCCCGAGGGGCTGCGTTGCTTTTGGTGAGGGGTGAGGACCCTCTCTCTCTTCTGGAGAGAAAGGAAGGTTGGCAGCATCTCCGGGGCGCTGGGCTGTGGCTCGTGTTGTTTCGATGTCTCTGCTTTCTGCGGGAATACCAATGATGTTCTCCTGGCCTTTTCTTCCCCCTCAACAGTGACAGGTACAGGCAGCTGTTTTCTTGCAGATCCTCTCGGTTTTCTCCCTTCCCATATGCAGGAAAGAGGGGGATCAGAAGGGCAGCTGGTACAATGAAACCAAGAGTAATTTTCTGACAGTGTGAGATTACCTGCAGCTATAGGCAATCTCTTTGACCCTCGTCCTTTGCCAGCAAGTGCAAGTTAATGCCTGCTGACGAACAGAGGGGGCTGGATAGGATGTCTTTGCTGCTTTTAATTACGGTGCTTGAAAATTCCTGCCTCAATCTGTCCATTTCCAACTTGGAGCGTGGCACACGTCCGCTTACAGATTCCCACGCTTGACCTGGGCCACAGGGATTTGTCTGCACACCTCGCTGTATTTACACACCTCACGTTCATGTCTGGTTTGTTGATTTACATACTAAGCTGAATTGGAGGGCAGCTGCATTAAAATTTCATCTGATTCTTTCTTTCCCAGACAGTGACTTGCATTGTGAAACTTTTTCAGTGGTTTTATCATGTCTTGCAAGCTGCGGATTGTTCGGCAGGTTCGGTGCTCTCAGCAGTGCCACGTTCTCTGCCTGAAGAGGCCACACGTGGCTTGTTAATACTACGGGTGATGGATCCGGTATTCGGGGCTCTGCCTTCAGCTCTCCCCAACTCTTACACTTGCCGGTTTTAGAGACTTCTGCCCTCGCAATTGTCAGTGACCCTAGAAATCAATTTGTTGGTGGGCCCTTGTGAAATACTGCAGTGGGGGCCAGGCAGGAGCAGCACTGAGCTTACCTGCAGTCTGTGCTGGTGAAACTGTTAAGTTTCTCCGTGGTTTCACACACGTGTCCAAAGATGTTGTCAGCGCAGAGTCACCGGTCGCAGCAGGAGTGACACCAGGCACCAGTCCCTGCCTCGCCAGGGGGTGGTTCATTGAGCACAGCTTGCCTGTTGGAGTACTTCGGTCGTGGGCCCCCGCTGTGCTTCCCGGGGCGGCTGGGGGCCAACGGGGGATTTCCAGAATTTAACTGGTGTCTGAGCTGTGGGACTCGATCCCAAGTGACTGAGAGGTCAGGAGCCTTGGGCCTTGGCTGGGATGTTTCCAGGCCACTTTCCAACTTGCTCTCAGGACAGACGAGAGCTGGTTTATTTTTACTTTTTGTTCCGTGTTTTGCTCTTGTTCAGTTTTTATTTTCTATTTTTGCATACTAATTAGGTGCTTAGTTTTTAGTTTGATTTTTATGGCCTACATATTCTCCATGTTTCTCTGGCAACCTGACAGCTGATGGATCCCTTGGGGTTCCTCGGGATTACTTACGATGCAAGTGAGGAAGCAAGACTGTTTTCTTACGGTGGGGCTTTCGGGGGGGAGGCGGGGGCAGGGAGCAACTGAAGGCTCATTAAGCGCCCCTCTGCAGGGCTGGCCAGTCCTCCCGCCCTTCCCTCGTCCCGACGCCCGAGCAGCAGTCGCGGTGGGGCGGCTGGTCCATCCCTGGGGAGCAGAGCAGCGAGCGGTGCGTGCCTTGGCGGGGGTGGTTCTGGGGCGGCGGCGAGCGGCGCCCGAACCTTGGGGCGGGTCGCGGTCTGGGCTCTGCCGGGGCTGGCGCGAGGCTCGGCCCTGGGGCGGGAGGGCACGCTGCTCCTTGCTGGCCCCGGGTGCCCGCTCCCTCCCGGCGGCGCCTGGCTGGGCGTCTGCTGGCGGGGCAGCTAAGGGGCACGGCGGGCAGCCGGGAAGGCGCCGTGCCCGCTGGAAGCTGCGAACCAGACCCGTGAGCACGGCTGATCGAGCAGAAGAGGGAGGTATGTTAGGAGGACTGCGCTGAACCCGGCCTGTGGTCCCTCAGTACGTGCAGGCTTTATGGCTCCCCATATCCATTACAGGCTTCAGTATTTCCCGATTGATTTTTACTGTTCCGTAACCATTGTATTTTGTCTAATGAAGCAGAAACCAATCTTGGGTCCTTTCTCTTTGTGTAGCTACAGCAACGTGTAAGCTCTGTTTAACTGTTGGCAGGGGGAGCTCACATTTGATTTTTTTTTTGCTGTCTCACCGAAGTGGTGGAATTTTAAATAAAAAAGTAAATACATAAAACCTCAGCGGGAGACTTTTTTTTTTTTTAAGCCTGGTTCTGGGAGTTTTCTCTGGTCTCTTCAAATTAGCATTAGCAACTGTTGGTAACCCAGTGAACAGTCTGCCTTGGGAGTTCCTGGGGTTTTAGTCTTACGAAGCCTAAATATTTAGAAGGAAGAATGCCGAGCTTCTGGCCAAGATTAGGGGACTTTGTGGCTTGCTTCTGCCTGCGGGCTCTGGCTGGGACAAGGGAAGGGCTGTGTCACCAGTGGCACGTGGCAGTCTCCCTGCCCCAGCTGTACGTTCAAGTACTCTGGCAGTCCTTGAAGCCAGAGCCGGCGCCGGGCGCGGCGCCCGGGCTGCCGCCGCGCTGTGCCCGTCCCTGCCGCCGGCCTCCCGGGCTGTGGGGGGGCAGCCCGCAGGGAGGGTCCCCCTTGGGCTGCGAAAAGCACCGGCAGTTGCAGCTGCGGCGTCTGCTTCCGCGGCGCTTCCTCTGACGGAGCGCGCCGGGGCCAGAGCCCGCCGCTGCGCCAGCCCCCGCGGGGGCACGGCTGCTGGCAGAGGCTCCGGCGCTGCCCGAGGGGGACGGGAGGGCCCGAGCTGGACGCGGCCGTGGCCGGCGTTTGTCCCGGGGGGGCCCCGGCTCTGCCGCAGCGGGGCTCGTCTCCTGCCAGGAGCGGGTGGCCGGTTTCGGTCCCCAGGCGCCGCGGCGCGGCCCTTTGCGAAAGCGTGCCAACCGCCGCCGCGCTGCCGGCGCCTCCCCTGCCCCGTCGGCCAGTACCCAGGGGGCCACGGCAGATCCGGGCGCTCGCCGCTGCCTTCGTGAAGAGCGGCGGAGAGTTTCTCCTCCACCCGAGGGAAGAGCGCCCGGTGCTGGTCCCCCCTCTCCAGGACAGCGAGGAGGTCAGGTTCGCTTGCAGCAAACCTCAGCATCACCCGCCTGCTCTTGTTACAGGCACTGTAGCAGTTTATAAATATTAAAAGGGTTTCTCCCAGAGGCCCTGGCAAAGAACGCCGCTTCTTGTACGTGGGGAGCGAGAGTGCGTGCGGGAGGGAAGACTCCCACATCAGCTAACTTCTCCCGGGCCTCGCTCTTTTCAGCGCTCTTATAATAAAGGCTTTGATGGAGCTCAGAAGCTTGTAGCAGTGCTGAACGTATAAATATTAAAGCAAACTTTCTACAGCAACTTGCCATTCAGATGCTGAATACAAGCTGTTCTGTTTGTTTAGGGAGAAGGGAGAGAATGCGAGAAGGCGGAGGCTGGAAAACACTCTCTAACCAGGCAGTCTGCTCCTGATTTACTAAGATTTGTTCAGCTCCTTGCTCTCGCAGCTCGAAACCTGCTTTTCATTTTTCTTTTTAAACCACCTTTGAATACGCAGGTTCTGGTGGCAGGAAGGAGGGAGCTGGTACAGGAATAAGAGCTACCAGCTTTCCCTGACTGTCAGGAAGGCGAGCTGCAGAGGGAATTCTTGGTGTCTGGCGGTGTCTGGCCGTGTGCGTGGATGGGCAAGACCTCGACCGGGGTCTGGTATCCTCTGCGTGAAGACGAGGAGTTTCTTCTGTAGTTAAATCTGAAGCAGTGTGTTTTCTCCCGTGTGGGTTAAAAGCACTTGTAGCCTGGGGAATTGGTCTCTACTTAACAAAAATCCCCATCAGGATGCTTGGGCAACGGACGGGTGGAACCCAGGGTCAGGAGTGTTCAGCCAGTGTGTGGCAGCCGCTGGCTGCCCTGCCCGCGGACGCTCGGCGATCAAAGCCGCCCGAGAAGCCAGTCCTGCCCGGGACTGCCTGGAGTTTCTTGGCCGGGGGAGGGGGGTGGTCTGGCTGCCCAGTTCAGGCCGTGCCGGGGGGACAGCAGGCGCCGGGGGGGCACGGGCGGGCGCCTCAGGGTGCCGGTGTCTGCTTGGGCCTGTTGAGCTGCTTGGTGACGCGAGCAGGATGCTCCTGCCGCGGCCTCTTCGCTGCAAGAGCTCCTGATGAGGGGGCAGTAGATGTTTATTATGCAAAGGTTTAACCCTGGGGATGGGGAGAAGAACCGTCAATGCTCCGTGCATAAATTCCCCTTCAGTTGTTTGTGGCGGTCGCAGATTTAGATTCTGCTGTGGTACCTGCAGGAGGACTTGCCCATCGTTCATTGGTGCCTCTCTCAGAGCCTGTTGTCTGTCTGCTTTCTCCCCCGCAGAGTACGCGGAGAACATCGGGGATGGGAAGAACCAGGAGTTTCGGGAGAGCGAGCAGAAGCGGATCCTGGATCTGCTGGAGAATTTCTGAGGACTCGAGGGCCAAATCCTGCGTCTGCCCGCGAGGACGCGGCGTCTGGTTCTCCTTCCTCCTGCTGCCCTCCTCCAGCCTCGATTGCACGATAAAAGTGATGTTTCTATGAAACTGCTTCTAACTGGGATTTTGGAGATATTAAAGATAGTTTGCTTTTTTTTAAAATTCCTTTGTTTGTTATTTAAATAGTCTGCTGTGAGCAGGATTGCAGCCGCATGCCTTGCAGTAGGGCAGCTCCAGATTTTTCCTGGTTTTTCCTCCCCCCTCCCTCCCGCCCCCAGTCCAACCGCAGTGCTCAGGGTGGAACAACACGCCAGTGTATGTGTTAGCGGGAGGGTAAAGAGGAATCCCAGAGAGCTCACGAGATTGTTTGCGAGTTATTCCAGCCCGATACAGTCACGAAAATGTACAAGCCGCTGTACTGGTGTAAACTGGGGAGGCCGAGGTGTTGGGGTGTGTCCAGTTCAGCTGTTCCTCAGTGGCAGAGGGTCACTGGGAATCAGACACGTCAGCCGTTCCGGCTGTATCTTCCCAGAGGTGAATCAGAGTGAAGGGCAAGTTTTGGCACGGGCCGGTCGGCTGCCGGAGCGAGCCCGTCCAGGGGATGCTCGAGGCTCGGAGGGAGGGTGAATAAGCGGAGAAATGCCCAGATTCCACCGGCTTCCTTCTGCAGTTGGCTCAGCTGTGGTGGTTCTGTAGAAAATCGGTATTCTGGTTCTTGAACGGGGAGTCGGGCTGCTTCTAGCAGCGGTGAGTTCACCAGTAGAAGAGGGAAACCCCCGCTCCCGCAGCCTTTCGCAGGTGCGCCGTGGGAGCCGCAGGAGGACCGAGCGATTTGCCTCTGACCGCCTGACTGATTGCAGAGGAACAGACCGCGGCTCGTTTTGCTGTTACGCTTCTGCACTTGCAGTGTAATTTCAGATGTCAGCGTGCCAAACCCCAGCACTTCGCCGAGCAGTGACTCCCAACTGGGACAAGAAGTAGCTGAGAATATTTTCCCGCATCCTCTTTTCTTCTGCTGAAGTTAATGACTGTCATCACAAAACATCACAGCTCCAGCAAGCTGGGCCTTGCCTAATTTAGAGAGATTTGCATGCTGGCAGCATTCATTTTTTATCTCCAAGAAAAATGCATTGTCAGGGAAGCTTAAAGGCTTCCTTCAGTCATGACTGTGTAGGCACTGCTGGCCTGGGTGCTATCAAACGCTGTTATTCAGGGGATCAACATGGAAGTCATGGTTTCAGCAGCCACAAAAAGCTGCAAAAATACATTTTTCGTGCAGAACTTGTTTGAATTCCTCATTTCTTTCTTCTGTTTTCAGCCTGCTTCCTTAGAGGTGTTTTTTCCTTTATCTTTCAGAAGCGTCTAGGTTTTTACTTTACTTGAGTCTGGGAGCTGGTCCCTTTCCGCACCACAGACAGTGGATTTGTGGTCAGAGCTGGTCTCTGCTTTTCCTCCTGGAAGATGACGTGTTGTTCCCCGTCCCGCAGTACACGTGTGTCTGAAAAGCTGGGGAGGAAAGGGGAGCGTGGGGCGGAGGTTTGGGGCAGAACAGGGAGGGGATTTCATGAACAAGAAAGGGCTTTGACTGGAGAGGAGCAGCCGCGTCTCTGGGGGCAAAAGGGCGGGGAGGCTCTTGAGAATAGGACTGTAAACCGCCCGAGTGCAAGGTGAGGTTTTAAAATCTGAATGTACCACCTCTAATCTGATTTCACCGTGCTTGCCACACGTGTGTGTGAGCCGTGCGGGTGCGCGGTCGCTGCTCGGGGCCGGCTCCTCTCAGACCCTCCAGCGGCGGCTGGCGGGCGGGAGAGCCCCTCTCCCGCGTTGCTGCTTCGGCTGGAGTTTTGCTTTTGGAAAGTCAATGGCTCCTCCTTCGCCATCTCCTTTCTAGGTGCATTAGCTGGGTTACCAAGTAGGGAGGCTGGGCTGAAAGCCGTTCCCTGCTCGAGTGGCTGGCCAGCTCGCTTTCCGGGAGTGCTGCTGCTGGAGGGAGCTCAGCCCGCTCGCAACGATTGTTCCTCTTGTATAAGACAGCTTTTCTTTGATTGTTTTTTTTTTTTTCCCTTTTGTAATTTGTTAGCTCTTCAAAGTGCTCCACCAAATCCTTTAAGTCTCTCGGTAGTTCACTGGAAGGATAGGTACCGAAGCAGTGGTGGTTTAATGTGGTGTGTGCCCTGTGATTGCGTGGGGTACTGCCGCTTCTGCCGGGACGAGAGCTGCTCTTACAGCGCGTATGCGGAGCTCGAAACGAGCCCCAGCTTTCTCGGCTCTCGCTGGGTTGTTGCAGGGTAGTTTTCATCTGGGTTTTTGCATTTGCTCGATGCCGGTCGCTGTCGCAGTGGGTTGTGCCGGTGGACGTGTCCCGGGAGTATCTGTGCTAAGGGGCGGGGTGAAGGAACGAGCAGCTTTGCGCTGTGGTGGTGCCGTGGCCGGGGGGTTTGCTGCACGCCCAGGGCAGCGGGGAAGGGTCCCGGCGTTGCTCCGGGTGCCCCCGGTCAGCGCTGTCCCAGCTCGGGAGGAGGATCGCGACTTTCCCAGCTGGAACCGGGGCAACTGGTGATGGGGCCCGGGGCTCATCACCGTCCCGAGAGCTGGTGGTGTCTGTGCCGGGCACGCCGGGCTGCCGGGGGGCGGCTGGGGCGGGGAGCGGCCGGAGCCGCTGCCAGAACTGGAGCCGCTGCCCCCTCTCTAGCCCGGGCGGCCGCAGGAGCAGCCGGTGCCCACAGCGCGGGTTGGGGCAGTGCTGGGGGAGCTCAGCTTTGTCCCGGGGGCGGCGGGGCCGGGGCTGTGGTGCCACCCCCCTGCCGTGGGGCAGCACCGAGCGGGGTTGCAGCCGCAGCCCTCCCCGGGGGACGGCCCAGGGCTGGTGGGCTGGTGGCAGCAGCAGGTCCTGTGCCAGCGGGACAGCCTGGGGGCCTTGGGAGAGGGAACGCCTTGTGCGCAGTGTTTTCATTTGGTTTTTTATTCCTGAGCCGAAGGAGATATTTGCGGGGATTACAAAAAGCCAAAAAGCCCGTGGTTACCCGAGCACAACCCAGCCGTCGTGTCTCCCTGCGACAAAGATGCTCCAGCTGTTGCTGAGGAATCAGTGCAGAGCTTGTTGTCCCAAGTCAGGCTTTTACAAGACGGGTGATGGACTATTCTCTCCTCCCAATTTCTGAACTCTTCCAGGAGGGAGGGTGCCCACTGCACAAAACTTAGGATCCTCTGTCTGGTCATCCCAGTGTTCCAGAGGACTGGAAGCAGCTCCCTGCCCTGTCTGGGACACGTGAAACCCGTTATCTGGTACAAAACCCCGGTAAAGCACAAGCATCCCCAAGGCCTGGTGGGTGCTGGTGACCATGGTGCTGCACCGGGGTCTTGCTCTCCAGCACCCCGGGCACGGACGGGCAGTCGGA